>NC_046184.1:29243343-30443343 GCF_011004875.1 Balearica regulorum gibbericeps
CAACCTGCAAAGCAGTGTAATAACAATTAACATTTAAAAGCCTACACTCTCATTTTACCCACAAAAGTTTGTTAAAAAAACTTGGTATCTCTGACATTCAAAAATAATGTTATAAATATGCAAATTAATTTTTTAAAGTAAAATATTTGCATCTCCTTTCCTCCTCCAGGCTTTTGAACTTCTGAGGTCAACAAGGACAAACAATACCACTAGTGTCTCTTTGCAAAAAGCTGGGTTTGCTGTCTGCAAGCAATGGTATCATTTCCATAGCAACCCCCTAACTATTAATTTTCAATTAAAGCAGACACAAAGCGGACAGCCTGAGGCTGGCAGACAGTGTCAAGAGCCCATCTCTGTAGGCAACAGTTTCACACAGCTATCAAGCGATAGGTACCTCTCCCACAAAGCTGTATCAGAGGTACGTCAAGTTTGGCTGGTTAAAATGACATTAACCTTGAGTTCAGTCCTAAATATTTTATACAAGGCATTTACAAAGACAACAAAATACTGACCAAAGCCTGAGTCAGAAATAAACTAGCAAACAACACTTTCAAAACCATATGCAGCAGAGGAGAAAAAAAAAATCATGGAAGTGTATTAATGGGAGGACATGCTTCTCAGTGGCTATGATACCACTGCATTTGTCAAAAACCTTTTAATCCTTAGTACTAAGTATTCTCATTATCATCATCATCATCTCCTAAAACACACTCCACACTCTTAAATAAAACAGTCAATACACCTACTCTATTATGCAGATTAGAATTAATTCTAAGGCATAAATTTTCCATAGATGTCACAACACTGGGTACTATTCTGTAATTAAAAAAATAACTTATTTTCAAGTATCAGGGAATTATGTAATTTCTCTCTCTCTTTCACTTGCCATCTTTTCACCAGAAACTAAGTTTCCAATTCCAAACTTCCAGCCATTGCCACCAGCTTTCAGCCCATCTCCCCACTAATGACCTAGCAGTACACTTGGCGTGTTTTGCAGTTAACATTCTCCCTTCTGCACTGAATTCTCTCTGGCCCAACAACAAACTCAGAAGACATTTCTTGATCTCCTCTCCAAGAATCAAGGCTGTCATTAGATTTTTTTCTTTTTCTTTTTTTCTTTTTTAAATCTCCCTGTATCTCCTTCCCTCCTTAATTGGGGCAGGTGGGCCCCTGTATGTAAATACAGACCGCTAGAACAGCCGGGTCCTGCGCAGTCACATAGGTAGCCTAGACCTCAGGCTACTACTGCATGGGATTTTTCACTCCAGGGTGCAGAGAAAAACCCGCTGGCAGTGACAGGTATTATGTCACAGCCTGTTTTCTACCAAACAAAAGATGACAGGCAATGCAAACTGTTTTTCAGATGACAAGTTCTCGTCAAATGCGTTGCTCTAATTCTGCACCCTTCCTGCCCTTTTGCCTCCAGAAACAATTATGCAAAAGAACATATAACAGGTCAGGATCCCCCCAAACTTGATATGATCACAGTTGTAATCCTCTGGACAACTGTCAGCTCTTGCAACAGTTGGATGCTATCTCTAGTACCGCATCATCTATAAGCAAGCCTTGCACTGATAAGCCAAAGAACTGATTTAATAGCAGTCCTGAGCACTAGAAGGAACTAAGAGGAAGAAATGTGAACAATACAGATCAACATAAAGTAATACAAATTCCAAGATGCATGGATGATATTTAAGGAATCTCTCCATTGATTTAAATACCAGTAACTAGAAATCATAGGTTTAACCCTGCAAAACCCTTACACGTGTGAGAGGACAGACAGGCTATGTGAATAAGTTAAGAATAGGAAGGAGACTCAATCATGGATTTACAGAATAATTACCAGGTTTAAATTCTATGTATTTGCACTATATAGTATGTATGATCACAGGATACACACTACCATATTTAATCCTAAAAAAAAAATCCGAAGTAAGATTTGTCACTTATTTCCTAGTATACAAATACTACTCCCTAAATTTGCAATATTAGGGTTAAATAGTTAGATACCAGAATTGTATTGTTTCTATTCAAACTGTATTTTTAAAATGAGAACATAATAAGGATAATAACATTAAAGATGTAATGAACAACTTTAAAGCAGGCCCTCCAAATTCCTAGTCTTAAAGTTAAGCTTGCTTAGCAAGCTTTTTTCCCCCCAAATTTACTCAATTAACAGCAATTAACATCAGTAGCAATTATACACACGCACAGGGAAGAAGGATCGACCATTTGGCCTCTATAAGCAAGGTACCAATTTCCCAGTTTTCCAACAACAAGGTCTATTGTTTGCTATGTGCAGACATGAAGGGAGTAACACACAAACCCTTTGATGCTCGTTGTAGGTGGGTTTTCACTTTCCAGGGGTTTATTAGAGCCTGGCAGTGAAAAGTCACTGAAGAAACCCAAGCTCACTCTGTACTGCAGATGGTTTCACTGCTGCTGCCACCCAACCAGGGCAGCCTAGAACCAGACTTGGGAAAGTGTACGGTGTCTCTGGGACCTACGCCTGCCATGCTTGTGAAGACACCACGGAGAAGCAAACCCTAACCAACAGCCCTGAGGAGGACTGACGCACGTACACACGTCTCAGGGCTGAGACTCTCAACGGGTTAGCTGCCACCTTCACAATTTATACAACTCAGTCTGCAACTTCTTTGTGCCCTAAATGACCATGAGGTACAAAGTACAATCATTACTTTTCATTCATTTTCCACTTCGAAGTGTCCTAAATATTGAGAGGATTGGGCCACAGATCAGCTGCGTGGGGTCTTAGGGCACGATGACAATAGTGTGAGTTGTGTGTCCCTCAGCATGGCACAGGGACACATGAGGGCAAGCAAGGTCACAAGAATTGTCTTGAAGGATTGTCCTGGGTAAAGGGAGTCAATCTGGCTGGAGTGGATCGAAGGGTGAACAATCCTGTCTGCTGTCGTGCTCTGCTTCCTGGGAGAGAAAAGCTTCAGGAGAAAGCCTGGGTGGGAACGGGCACAAATACAATGAGGGTGATCAGAGGCCTCAGCAGGGAATGGAGAATAAGCCAGGGAGCTGATGCGCATCACACGTGAAGTTCATGCACATAGCTTTTACTCAAAACATCTTTTACTTCGTGAGTGACTGAAAAAACGTCTGTGGTTTCTGGCGATGATTACGTTCGGTTCCACTCAAAACCCAGAATCCCTAATTGTTAACACTACATCAACACTTACCTCTTTATCCCCCTAACAAGGTTAACAAACTAAGTTACAAACATATTTTGGGAAAAAATTAACAACTTACTAGGAGTCTAATATTTATTCTGCATCAAGTTTGGTTTGTTTTTTTTTAAAAACCTGAGCCAGTAAGAATGGTTAATTGCTTGAACATTCTGTAATTAACTGTTGTGGACACAAATCTCTCTACCCATGTGAGTCCAAGATAGATCATGGTTTGCTGCAAACAGTCAGATGCCATCACAGTGCAACACACAGATGGTCAGGAACCAACTGGTTAATAACAGTTTTTACTTATAGCATGTGACCAAGGATACTAGATTAAAAACAGCGAAGTGGGCAAATATATCCCTTAAAGCCTCTGTTTGCAATAAACTACAAATACGTTCTCAATCCAGGGTGTTCAAGAAACAGAGGCTTTGGCAATAAAACAAACTAGAACAGGTTGGCGGGAGGTGTCTACATCTCTGCTTTAGATTCCTCACCTCCCAATACTAGAGATTTGTGTGTGTTTACCAGGAGGAAGCTATGACGACTGTAGATGTAGAGGTACAACAAAGAAGAAAAGCGAGTTTCAATTCACTCTTTTCAACCCACCGATGAGTTAGTTGACTGGTTGTTCTTCTTTATAACCATTTATCACCAATATTTAATGCACAAAAAAACCTATTAGTATACTGACACCTTTTCTCCAAGTAGGAAACTTAAAATAAGCACTTGAGATTTATTCCAGCAAATTAAAGAAGACATGAATAGTACTTGAAAAAAAAAGCCATATGGAAAGATACCATTCACATTTTAGTGAATGGCAGACAGATATCCTATACCATCCAGAACTGAAGACAGAATTCAAAAATCCTCTGTCATAAGCACAGGATACGAAAGAAGCTGGAATGATTGGTGAAACCCTTCCCCTGAAAACACAGTTTAGTTTTTCATTATGAACTGATACACCATCTGCCTCATTGATTCTGGTAATATTTATAATTTCACCAGAAAGACCAAAAAAAATTAATAGATCTCTTTTGCCTCTGTCAGACCTTTGCAATTAGCGACCAGCTACCAACACCAATCTTCATTTCAGACTGTTCTGAGAGCATGCCAGAGCCCACTGCCAACAGGCACAAGAGGCAATCATAGGGAAAACCTATTTTCACCAAAAAAACCCCAATGGTACAACTAAAACCATTCCTCTGTCCTTAATTATTAAAGGACTCTCAGAACAAACTTGCAGCTATTTCTTGCCTTCACAGCAGCCAAGTTTGGCAGGTTCCCAGACTCCGGCTACATACATGTTCCTGTCTCTTGGAAAGCCGAAATGTCTGATGGGATAGAAAACAACATTGTTCGCATTTTCAGCTGCAAGACAAAGAATTGGAAGTTCAAGATACTTCACAACTGCAAGGCAGGGGCCTTCTGCAACTGGAGACCCGCCATGGCAGCACAGGGACATGGTCTTGGTAAAACTCAGCCCTTGCCTGCACCTGCTGAGGGGAGAATTAAGGGGCGCAGTCCTGTCCTGAACATCATCATCTCTTTCATTTATCTGTTTGCTAGATTTGCTTTTTTGTTTTTTTTTTTCTTTTTTTCAAAAAGTAGATTGCAACGTTACTGGTTCCTTCCAATGGCATTTACGTACCTCTCTCCTTTCATGACATTCATGACAAAATGTACCACAGTCGTTAGAGTAAATCAAATGTTTTTTAAAGATCTCACTCAACGAGAAGTTTTGTCACCTACTCCCACCCAAAATAAGGCGCTCTCTGTCCTTCCTTGATGAAGGTCTGCAACAGCCTACTCAGCTCATCTGTTCCTGGCCTCATTTATTCCAGCTCCACGTTCCTGATCTGAGCTCCAACTCATGGAGTTTGATTTGGTCTTTCTGCCCTATTTTGGCTCTGACCTGACAGAGCAATGACCTACTGAAGCTATTTTCCATCCAGAATGAGGACTGAAAAAGAAGGCTTGGAGGTCTGGACATTACAGCTCTGGAGATTTCAAACGGTGCCACCTACCAAGTCCCAGAAATCCTCACTCTTCCCAGTCACTTCACAAAGTCTTTTATTCTCACATCTATCTCCAAAATAGCTAGGTTCCACACACAAAAACCTTATACATTGAAGAACAAATTTCTGATATATTTAGATAACAAGTTACTCCACTGCTTGTAGAAAAAAATGGCTACTTTAGTGAGGCCTACATAAACAAGGGTTTGAGCTCCCTCTGCAGGCTCCATGTCTGTAATTAACTAAGAAATGCTTTTCCCACGGCCACGCAGTCATAAACGAGTAATGATGATGTGCAGAAACAAAAATGTTTTGACAGGATTTGGCACAAGAGTAGTCAAAATTATCATTGATGTTGTTCTTTAAATGAGACATTTGGGGCAAATTCTGGCCTAGTATAAACAGGTGGACTCCACCGCAGTGAAAGGAGCGCCAGACACTTCACTCGAAATGGGTTT
Source organism: Balearica regulorum gibbericeps (assembly GCF_011004875.1). NCBI lineage: Eukaryota > Metazoa > Chordata > Aves > Gruiformes > Gruidae > Balearica > Balearica regulorum. The sequence goes on from NC_046184.1 coordinate 29,249,020, forward strand.
AGCTAATTTTGTGTTAGTTGGATGGCAACTTAAATAAATAATGATAACTAACTACAAGAGCTAGTACCTGGGGAAAGCATTAGGAGAAAAGAGTGCATCCAAGCCAGAATAGCAGGGAGAAATATGTAAAAGATTAACTTTTAACTTTCACTAGTAAAGCAGCTTATGCTACTCTACCAGGCTTACACTAATTTAGTGGTACAGAGTACTTGGAGTGTACAAAGTATTAAACTCACAAACAGAGACTCCTATCCCAACTACCACCAGATCTGCACGCTCAGGACCTAAATCAGCTCTAGGTTTTACTGGAGCCACTATCTAATGGGATTTCATACAGGGTTAGGCCAGAAATGTGCATTTCTTTCATGTTTCAAGTCCAGTCATTAAAAAAAACCCTTTTTCAAGCTAATAGCTTTTTTCTTCCTTTTCACATTAGGGGAAAAAAGATCAGCATTTAGAGACCATATACAATCTTGAGAAAAGCTATTCAGATTACACAGTGTTAAGAATAGAAAAGTGAGAAAATATATTTCATAAATAAAGCTACATAATAATGTTAAATCAAAGTATCCATCTGTGTTCAGTAGCTCTCCTCCAATCTAACCTTTCACTGTATTTCAGCCCCAGTCTATTCTGACTGGGAGTTCAGGTGTGAAGCCCACAAGAACAGAATGTAACAATGCAGCAAAGAGCTTCTTTAACAGCCGCAGACATCAGAAATACCAAACATACCAAAGTATCAGAAAACACAGCAATATAGCTAAAGGTTCAGCCCATATCTTTCTCAGCAAATGAGAGAAAACTTAAGATTCTGACTAGATAGAACTCAGCTCTTTCTTGTAGAAGACACTGTTCTATAGTCACGTTTCTCATTAATCATTTCTAATTGACATTCAGCCAAATTTTTCCCTGATTTCAACTGTTTACATATCATATTACACTCTTTTCCTACTCTTAGATCTTTTGAGGTCTATGCATGCTAACATTTTTAGGTAATTGCCCTATTTTTGTACTGCAGCCTCTTAGAGGTAAGACTGTATCACACTGTGGAGAGATCTATAATCTCTGGTATGCAGAAGAGCTCTCTCACTCTGAGGCCAGAAACTATCACGGCTTCACTACGGCAGCTCCGCTTTGCTCATTAGCCCACCTGCAGCTGAGACCCTCTGTCTCCTGCATGTCTCTTTTCTATTTCTTAAGATGAGCTGTATGAAAACCAACTGGCATCCAGATACTAGTGATGCTTCCCAGGGATCAGTACCGGGACCAATACTGTTCAAAATGTTCAACAGCTTGGACAACAGAATGGAATGCACCCTCAGCAGATCCATAGATGGTCTCAAATTGGGAGGTGTGGAGGGGATGTGGAAGCACTACTGGGCTGCTAGTCAGAGGAGTGAGTCAGTGAACAACCTCATGCAGAACTTCACCAAAAGCAAGTGCCAAGTACTGCAACTGGGCAGTAAGAACCCCATAGTAGAGGCAAGGAGTCAACAGCATACAAAGCATCTTTTCAGAATAAGGTCTGAGAAGTCCTGACAGACAACTTGAACGTGAGTCTGCATGTACCCTTGCAGCTAAGAAGGCCAGTTGTATATTGTATTAGCAAAAGTGTAGGCATGTGGTCAAAGGAAATGATTTACTGTTAGAGTGGTGAGGCACTGGAACAGGTTGCCCAAAGAGGTTGTGGATGCCCCATCCCTGGAAGTGTTTAAGACCAGGTTGGATGGGGCTTTGGGCAACGTGGTCTAGTTGAGGGTGTCCCTGCCCGCAGCACAGGGGTTGGAACTAGATGATCTTTAAGGTCCCTTCCAACCCAAACCATTCTATGATTCTATGATTTATTCTCTGTTTGTCCCTTGTGGCAATGCATCTAGCCTACAGTGCTATAGGCTTCTGTACAGGACACCAACTACTATGGTGAGTCCAGCAGAAGACCATTCAGGTGCTAAGGGAGCCAGGACATGATGTATGGGGAGAGTTTGAGAGTATTGGGTTTGTTCAGCCTTCAGAAGAGAAGGCTATGTAAGGATTCATCCCTTTACTGTCTTCAAGGACCCTCAATGGTAAAGTGTGGCAAGGTGGAACTACAGGTGCACAGGAACACGACAAAGGCAATGGACACAAGTTGCAACACAAGAATTTCTGATTAGACGATAGGAAAAAATCATTCACAGTGAAGTGGTCTAATGCTGCAGCAGGTCTCCACCCTCAGAGAAATTAAAAATCAACTAGGAAAGATCCTGATCAGCCTGATCTAAGTCAACTGTGCTTTGAGTGGGGCATGGGGCCCCATCACCTCCAGAGGGCCATTTCTACCTCAATTCCACCAGAAGCCCATGATTTTATCCATTAGCGCTCCTGGCTAATGTACTGTAAATGTTACCTTAGCCATCTCTAGCCATCGCATGCAATGGCCAAAGGATGTATAGAAGCATTTCCAGAAGTTCCCTGTGCGTGCACAGACCAGCTCTCGCACTTAGTCAGCGAGTGCAGCAACTCTGCCAAACTAGGGACACGCCAGGTTTCCTAAGCATGCTCTGATCCCGGCTCCAGCGCCCGCACAGCAAGTCGCGTCCTGCATATTAGCCAAGAATAACTTTGTGCAGTAGTGCTACGCTAAAACTGCATCAGTTGGTTCTCTGCCTGCACAGGGCTGCAATGGGACATGCAGATCAAATCATTCACAGCTAACTTGGGTGGCTTTGCATCAACTTAGATGATAACACTGTTCTGGTAACTCCTTCTCATTCTTACACTGCATCTATCATAACGCGTTGGAGCATCTGTTCCAAATAGCTTTAGACATGGTTTTAAAAAATTTACCTCATCTAAAAATCTAACTAATAGTCAAACTATACGTATATGCTAAGTCCTTGAATCATCACCAAAAAAAAAAAAAAAAGAAAGAAAAAAAGAAAAAACCCTCTTTTTCTCATGGAAACCCTTCATGTTTGTTTTGGTTAACCAAGGCTCAGACTTAAATGGAATATTTTACCTATAGTAAATCATAGTTACAAATTACATAGTTTTACTTTACAGTTACAAATTCATGAACCATTAGCTACCGACCTGGTGATCTGATACCCTGCTTATAATAGCACCCACATTTTGTAAAGCATTTTTCATGGGCAAGTCAGTATCATTATCCCCATTTTTTAACAGATGAAAAAACTGAGGCATAAAATAAGGAACTGATTGGATCAAGGTCATGTAGCAAGCCAGCAGCAGAGACAGGAATAAAAACAAGGTGGCCTAAGACCTAGTGCAATGTGCCTCACTGTCATTTCTTCACCCCAACGTCTCTTTTGTCTGGGTTCCTGCATTTCAATTTACCCTCTCTCGAGTGTATTAACTTACTTTGAGGCAAAATATTCTAATTTTCTGTTGTGTGACTGCTCCCTCTATTGTGGTCTTTATGGGTACTCTGGTACCTTTCTAGATGGTTAAAATATAAAATAAAAGATATGGCAAATAAGATTATATATACACTAAGATTAATTTAATGGTGACAGAATCTTGATTTCCTCATCCCTGTACAGATAGTTATCATGTGCTGAAAGCTTTTTTTACTCTTCTAGTGCTGTTAGTGTTGACAACTCTAACCAATTAGTATCTTCTTTGGACTTCACTAACACACTGTTTAGTAGTACTCTGGATAATTAATTAAATGCAGAGATGCCAGAAGGATCTGGGATTCACCAGCTGGTATCTTACTATATTTACAGTCCTTCTAACCAGCTTCAGATTCTAATTTATTTGGGGTAAGCCTTCACGAAATACTTTGCCAAAACGTCTAACAAAATTGCTATTTTATTTTTTTTCCTCATTTTGCTCACCAGATCTGTAATTCTATCAAGAAAGTAACTTTATTTATTTGACAGAAGAGATGACAAATTTTTCTAACACTGAAGCTCCTCAGAATCCAGAGTGTCTCCCTTGGAAATCTAAAGGCATGACTACACTCCGCAGTTAAATATAACACAAACCATCAGCATTCAAGCTAGCTGCAGAATGGAGCTCAGAAACTCAGCAGGGCTTTTCAGCATTAATACCAAAATGAGCGTCTCTGCACGGACATACAGCTGTGCTATGCAGAAGTACTTGTGTGGATCAGTACTAGCTCAGGTAGAATGAGTATGTACTACATCACTTTCCATTGTACAACACAAACACATTGAAAGCACCTTTGAAAGAGTCTCAGTTCCCACAGACAAGTTGCAAAACAGCAATTAAGTGCCTGAAATACCAGGTGGCACTGAAGCCTCTAAGTCTATGAAAGTAACCCAAAGCTTTGCCTCCCTGGATGAAAAGACGTCACTTAAGTGCCAGAAGTTCCGCTACTGTGTATGCTGAGAGGCACCACTGTGATAGCCCCGCACGCTGGAGGCAGTTAGTGATTCACAAATTTGCACGTAGGACCCTTCAGAGCTGCAAAGCTCGCAGGGATTACGCCGAGCAGCCAAGGAGAACTGTGCGTCGAGCATGAAGCACAGCAGCTCGGGTACTCTTCAAAAGTGAGGCAAGAAGAGGGGTGAAAAGTGGTGAAAAAGCCGCAAGCCCTACGATAAATGCTGTGCGGTCCTGCAAAACGCCACGTTTGACATGGCGAATAAAAACGTTACTGAGTATCTAAGTAACTACATAGCTCCTGGTGGCGCATGTAATATCGACTCCCCTATTATGATGTGATTCAGCAAGGTATTCAAAGAGTGTTCACAACTAAAACTTTCCAAGTATTCCCATCAGCTTCACTACAAATAGTCCCCTGAAGTTTCCCACAATGCTGCACTGAGGACATTCGACATACATCCTTACCTGTAACTGATACATCAAACACTACTTACTTAAAACTTTAACATATAGGTGTAAACGTTCCAGTAATTCTTCACTTTGTCATTAATTCATTAAGGAAAGATATATTGCACATTACAGATCGACAAGGAGGTTTTTTGTGATTCTTTAAACATTTTTCAATAAGAAGAAGTTATTGCCTCACGCTGGGATGAAACCAAATTTGTTTTTTAAATAGAAAGGAGATCGTAGGAAACATCCCACCTATGCCATCATAATATTTAACAGTTTTCATTACAAATACATCCCACTTGTCTTGAAGTTCCTGCTCTTATTTACTCATGAAAAATGGAACATCACCAGGAGAGATTAGAAAAGATGCACTGCATGGTTCTCAACACCTCAGATGCTCACAAGTGGTATATCCACACCAGATCCCTGGAGAGATGGAAGAGGAACAACAAACACAATTTCAAGGGCATAGCTCCTGGTTATATCTTACCAAGTGGTAAACACAACGCCTAATCTGGGTCAGAATAATAAATGGAATATCAAAGACAAGGCACAGGGAAACAACAATGCAAACTCAGATTTTCTGAGAGGAGAGCGAGGCCAAAAAGAATATAATCAAATCTTGGTATGTGATGGAAAAAGCCACAGCTGAACATGTGAGCAATAAACTGCAGAAAGGCAGAGAAAACAGCAGCCAAAAGGGAATCCTTTTCTTGATAACAACCGCAGTCCCACACAGTCAAAATATGAATGAACCTAAAAATGAGAAAGTAAAAGGAAGAAAACTAAATTTTAAGGAAAATGTCTAGATTTTGTCCTGCAGTAAGGACTGCGCTTGTACAAGAGGTAGTGAGTACTTAAACCCTGTTCTTTATGGGGCAGGCCTTTTCTGATTACTCCCAACTCATCACAGGAACTGGGATGATAAAAACTGATAGGCAGGTATATCTATGTAGATATATTCTAAAATATTCTATTTTTAAGAAGGGTAAAAAGGAAGACCCAGGGAACTACAGGCCAGTCAGTCTCACCTCCACACCTGGCAAGATTATGGAGCAGACCCTCCTGGAGACTATGCTCAGGCACATGGAAAATAAGGAGGTGACTGGTGACAGCCAACACGGCTTCACTAAGGGCAAACCGTGCCTGACAAATTTGGTGGCCTTCTATGATGGGGTTACAGCGTTGGTGGATAAGGGAAGGGCAACTAACGTCATCTCCCTGGACTTGTGCAAGGCATTTGACACTGTTCCGCACGACATCCTTGTCTCTAAATTGGAGAGACATGGATTCAATGGATGGACCACTTGGTGGATAAGGAATTGGCTAGATGGTCGCACTCAAAGAGTTGTGGTCAACGGCTCAATGTCCAAGTGAAGAACAGTGACGAGTGGCGCTCCTCAGGGGTTGGTACTGGGACCGGCACTGTTCAACATCTTTGTCGGTGACATGGACAGTGGGATCGAGTGCACCCTCAGCAAGTTTGCTGATGACACCAAGCTGTGTGGTGCGGTCGACACACTGGAGGGAAGGGATGCCATCCAGAGGGACTTTGACAGGCTGGAGAGGTGGCCACGTGCGAACCGCATGAAGGCCAAGTGGAAGGTCCTGCACGTGGGTCGGCACAATGCCAAGCACAGCTATAGGCTGGGCAAGGAATGGATTGAAAGCAGCCCTGAGGAGAAGGACTTGGGGGTGTTGGTTGATGAGAAGCTCAACATGAGCCGGCAGTGTGCGCTTGCAGCCCAGAAAGCCAACCGTGTCCTGGGCTGCATCAAAAGAGGTGTGACCAGCAGGTTGAGGGAGGTGATCCTGCCCCTCTACTCCGCTCTTGTGAGACCCCACCTGGAGTACTGTGTCCAGCTCTGGGGGCCCTAGTACAGGAGAGGCATCAACCTGTTGGAGCGAGTCCAGAGGAAGGCCATGAAGCTGACTGGAGGGCTGGAGCACCTCTCCTGTGAGGACAGGCTGAGAGAGTTGGGGTTGTTCAGCCTGGAGAAAAGGCGGCTCCAGGGAGATCTAATTGCGGCCTTCCAGTACCTGAAGGGGCCTGCAGGAAAGCTGGAGAGGGGCTGTTTATCAGGGAGTGTCGTGACAGGACAAGGGGTAATGGGTTTAAGCTGAAGGAAGGTCGATTTAGATTAGATGTTAAGAAAGAAATTCTTTACTGTGAGGGTGGTGAGGTACTGGAACAGGTTGCCCAAAGAGGTTGTGGATGCCCCATCCCTGGAAGTGTTTAAGACCAGGTTGGATGGGGCTTTGGGCAACGTGGTCTAGTTGAGGGTGTCCCTGCCCGCAGCACAGGGGTTGGAACTAGATGATCTTTAAGGTCCCTTCCAACCCAAACCATTCTATGACTCTATGACTCTACCTATATATGCCCTCCTCCGAGTAACAAAGGAGGACATCTGACAGATATTTTATAAGAAAATGCCATTATTTTGACAACAGGAATTCTTTTTGAAGTTTGATTAAGTATAGTAACAGCTGAAAGCCCAGGCTGATGTCCCTCATCTGAATGCTCATCAGGCTTAGCTCTACCTAATTTCTCAGCTCCTCTGGGGCTAGTAAGGATCCATTCATAATCCCAAAGTCACCATTTGCTGCCACTTCCAGGGACTTGGCAGCTTGATCTACACTAGTAAATCAAATACTGCCCAGAAACACTCCTGAGCACTAGAGTATGATCACCTATGTTTTAAATTGTTAAAATTGCTCTTGAAATACTTCACTCATGCCAGCTAACACTCTCCTAGACAATTTGCAGACACGGTTGAGAAGTGAGAACATTTCAGGAACTATTCCAAATAAGCAGGCGGATCTTGCCACAAATTGCTTTGGAAGCTCAGAGAATTTACACCATAGACATCAGCTGTTCTGTGCAGTGGGACTCAGGCATGGGGCTGATCCTGGATGTGTCTTATTTAACAGTTTAAACATAGTGTGGTACCCTAGTGAAACCAAGGCTCATCCTAGCGATGGTTTTCTTGCTTTACTCAAAAAAAAAAAAAAATCACTAGAAACACATACCCACCAGCAAAATAAAAAAGCACTTGCACACATTTCCTTCCTTAATATTTTCCAATGTTCCTGAGCAATCCTTGGGTTCCAAATTATCCTGGAGTTCTCCACCTCCTCAGAAGGGTGCTCTTCAGTATCTTTCTTTTCTGCAAGTGATTTTCCATTAATCCAAGTCATTCCCTTCTGATAATACAGTAGAAAGCATTTTTCTCAAGCCTGATCTGGCTTGACCATCGCATGATCCTTCACTGTACCTGCTCGATCAGTTATCCTGCTACGGCCACAGAACTTCACACAAATTGATGATTCCCCAGTTGGTAGATCATGGGCTTAGCCTTGCATTGGAAGGTACAAGAAAGATTCACACCCACAAAATCCCAACTAATTAAGTATAATACAACTGGAAGAGATGATCATTTAAGAAAATAGCACTGACTTGAGGATAAGGAGTTAAAAAAGCAGTTTGGGGCTCTTTGTCCTTCCTTTCCGATTTTGGATATCTCAGTTTCTTATATGGGAAGAGCAGGTAGAAACTCTTTCTTGAACCTCCCTGAATGTAGAATTTTTCTCCCTGAAGAGAAGTTTTAAAATTTTTTGAGTCAAACTTACTTTCTCTAAATACTCATGATGGAAAACAAATGAGACTGACAGTTTCTTGGACATTCCACTCTGGGTTTTAAGGCATGAGGGAAGACAATATCCCTCTGTGAGCTAAGCATACATTGGAATGGATTTTTCATCTATTTTTAACAGTAATTTATCTAATTACTCTGCATTATGCTACAGCACATCATGTTAAACTGCATTTTTACATGGCTGCATTACAGTTTCAGACATTTTATTACATAATCTACGATGACATTTTACTTGCTGTATTCATCCTGCAAGAACAATGCAAAAATGGCTACAACAATGCAAATGCAGTTTTCATATCATGCCTGCTTAAGATACAGGGATAATAATGTTATACAGTAGTTATTAATGCTTTCTCAGTCAATATGTTATGATGTACTGAATTCTTTGTGTCATGGGGCTCAATTGCTTAGATTTGGCAGTCAGATGAAATTAAAAGAAATAAAAACCAGGCTAATCAAACATAAATGTGATCCTAAATTTTTATTGACTGCTTTTATCCAATGATGTTATCTGTTAGGGCTAGAATCTCACTGAGAGGAGAAAGGGGGAGAAGTGGTTGAAGTGAGTGAAAAAGACACGTCCCTTCCACTCTTAGGGAAAATCAAAAGTTTGGGGAAGGAGTGCTGTTTAAACTCCATTTTCTTTGTATGGGTGACCTCATTTTTAAAAGAACTATTGCCTCTGAGTGATAAAATAGATATTTGCATGAAAAACTTTATTTGAGATATGATATGTAATCATATGGAATACTGCAGTATCTTTGTTAGCCAGTTATGAGATGCATAAAACATGTGCAAGTGAACTAGGACTGGTACTATGCATGGCATAATGCTGTAGTGACCATTTATTGTAAAAATTGCCTCCCAGATGTTACTAATATTTGACCAAGCATCCTGTTCTAAAATTATGCATTCATATTTCACTGGTTATTACAAACTTACTTACAAAATACCTGTGTTCCTTCAGCACTCTAAAAGGTTGTGCATGACTATCAGCCATATACATGTTTGATTTACACATTTTAAATAAACTGCCATATTTACTATCAATATCCAAACAGTTTCTGTTAAAAGATGGGGGCAGCTTTCCTGGAACTAGTCCTTTTTTACCTATTCTCTCAACAGATCCCTCAAGTGGAAGCCCGGCAGAACCAGAATTAGTTCCTTGTTGTAGCATCTCTTCCTTTTTCCCGATGATAATCAAGGACAAGGTGGCACGAGATAATTAGCTCCAAGTATCATTAGCTCCCTGAATCATCTCCATGACTGATCCCGAGCTCCTGCAGGCAGCCCTGGCTTCCAGTCTGCGACTCCCAGGGAAGATATTTCAAGACAAGAAAGAGGCCCTACATCGGGGAAGAAGGAGCTCTGCATATGAATGACTACATCTTGCCCGGCTGATAGGAGAACTCCTCAGTACTTCCAGCTCCTCACTGCCGGGGTAAAGCACCTTACCATTGGGATACCAGACTGTTTCTTTGACCTCCGTCTTTTGCTTTTAGGAATGTCTTCAAATAGGACCACTGTCTCAAAAAGCTTCCATTTATTAACCTCAGAGTAATGGTGTATTTTTTTAAAGTAAGTAAGTAGGGAGCTCCTTACGTAAATCTAAGTAAATAATTGGCTTGCATTTGTAATTAGTAACATCTGTAGGCAAAGTGCCGTATTGGAGATATAGAAGATCAGAGTTTTGCCCATCAGGCTTATACCCCAATTTCACTGTACTGTTAATGTCAATCCCTGTTTTGAAACTGCATACTTAGAGGTGAGCTCACGATTCCCTTAGATATCTCAACAAAAAAATTCTAATTCTCAAAGGCATGAAATAGTTCCATCCTCCTGAAAATGACACATAGTATGAATTTAAGAGCTTAACTTCAGACAAATTTAAAATTTTACTCTTTAGTAATCCACTGTCTCAGTTTCTCCATCTTTAAAAGTAAAAAGTTTTTTATAAAGTTATTTTATTTTCTTGGATAAGAAGCTCTGCATCTGCTATGTATTCTTATTTAGTACTATTAAAATGGTTGTCATTTTTGCATTTTACAAGGTAAGTCTTTACAAGTAACATGAAGTAACACTGGTTTTCCATATGGCATCTTATTTCTAAGCAGGGCAACATTGTTAATAAAAACAATTTTGTCTCTAATATAGAGAATTTCACTACAAAAATTTGAGAATGCATACAATTATGTTCAAACAGAATTTTACAAGTATCTATGAAAAATAATTACATCTTTTATTTTGCACATTCAGTTTCCATGCAAGTGACACATGTGAGAATGTGTTATTAATCCTGATGCAAAACCATGAATCTTGTCAATACTTACCAGGACGTAAAAAACTAGAGAATGCTGTTGTTACAATGAAGGATATGGCACACACACAATTTCACTACATTGACTTTCATGCTTTAATACTACTACATCTTACCAGTAGGCAGCACTGTGACATCTTTTTAGATGTTAGCAATGTTAATGACATACAGTGCCATCTGCAACTTTCTACATAATATCTGACCTTTACTTCCATTCAACCCTCATTATTTTTTCTTCACGCAGTGTTTCCATCTCCCAGATTTTATTTCATAAAAGAAAATAAGAAGAAAATCAGAATGCTAGAATATTCTTTAGCACATCAAAAATGGGAAATGGATATTGGAATGGTATATTGGACTGCATTAATCAATTACCATAACTGTCACTATTTAAAACATGGCAATATCTGTATCAAATGATGAATTACCTTAGGCAAATATCTCAGTAACAGAAATTATTCGTTTCAGTATTGATTAAATCATTTAGTCCTTTAAGATCTTAAAAGAACAAACTGATAGAATAAACAATGGGCCTGATCCAGAAAACGCTTGTTCAAATGAAGAGCACATGAGCCTTCATTTATGAGAGTCATATCTTAAATTGGGGTACTCTTCTCAAGAAGGATTTAAAGTGTAAAATTCAGAACAAACAAGTGTTATAAAATCGATAATCCGTTCTTATTACTATTTTAAAAATAGCCAAACCTAAATACACAAACCTGTACAATGCCCTCATATCTGACAATTTTCATTTTTTTCCATTCCACAGAGTTTGTATCATCAACTAATTGGACCTTGATCTTATGTTTGCTAAAAATTAAAATTCAATACTGAGTTCAATAGGAATTTTGGATGTACAAGAAAGGAAGAATTTTGTGCCGAATATACATGTACCCAGCTGCAAAGGTTACTGGCAGGGGTTAATAAGTATATTTGCAAAGCACAGATAATGAATACTTACATTAGAATATGTATCTATTTTATATATATATTTATACATGTAGAGAGAGACACAGGTGCCCACACAGCCACACGCACACATATTTATATGAGTAAAAGTTTTAAAATAAACAGTATTCTTTTTAGTTCATTGGTAAACAAGATATACTAGCTTAAACATCTTAGCAGTGCCAAAGATTTTTTTCCACTTTCTGTCCTACTTTCACACCAAAGTTATAATTTCATATTTCATAAAAAGGCACTGAAACGTAAAATGGGCCAACATCAAAATATAACAAGGAAGCAAAGATAAATTAGAGGAATTCTTTGGTTCTTTCACTAACTAATCAGAGATATACAGAAAAGGACCTTTTAAGTTTAATGATACCTGCTCATTAAATGATGCTAAACACTAAAATACCATGAACAGCAGGGAATTTCAGTTTACATTAGAGAAAAAAATAAAAGGGTAAAAATGACTGAAGTTGGTCAGTTCAAGCTGATAGGGCACTTCAAATGAATAACAGAAGAATAAAAGAGACACTCTAGGTTAAATTAGGTTCTCCTATGCCTTTTCTTGAAAGTGCTTAACTTCACAAATTTTATTTGAATTAACTAACCTGCCAAAATCAAAGACTTGAATAGGGGTAAAGTTAAACAAGCAACTATACTTCACAGTAAGTTTATCCATTAAACAGCAGATAAAACCTCTGCATAAGAAAAGATGGGGGAAACAGTTTTAGAATGTGCTTTTTTTCCTTCTCTAGTCAGGGAAAATGTCATCCCTTTCATACTCTTGAAGTAAAGCTGTACTTCAGAATAAAATTATTCAGATATGGAACTTAATTCTTCCAATAATTTGTTTGTAAGAATCCTGTTTTTCTAAGTTCAGCACAGTTTTCTTTCTCTCCATTTGAAATATATAATACTTGAGTATTACCACTTTAGTGCTGCATTAAAGATATTAAACAATTAATTATACCATATTACCTGACTAATAACTTTTGCAAATACACTCCAAAGCATTTAAAGGGAAATAAGCCATTTGAAGAAATCATCAAGGTTGAAGGAAAAAAAAGGTTGTAAATAAGAAGGTGGCTTCAAATCTTTCTCAAAATACACGCTATACCCTATGTTAATTTTCTTTGAAGGTGATTACATTTATCATTAAAAAGAATAAAAGACTTCCATTCAGTTGGGGTTTTTTGTCCTAGCAGCTGCAACACACTAATAAAAATATATATTTCAATATATTCAATCTGTTCCTCACACTTCCATCAAATTTTCTTTCTGTCCTTAAATTAAAAAAAAAAAAAAAAAAAAAAAAAAAAAAGACAAAATCCACTTGATTAAGCAGGCAAACTTCTCCTAACAGACAAGTTTTAACTGCAAAAGCTCCAGTCCTGAAAGTGGATCCTTGAAGGCTGCTCAACCTGTACAGGCTCTGCTTTAAGACCAACCTGCTCACTAGCATTTGGGTTTTCATTTTTATTAAACACAATACTTCTAGATTTAGTTAGCAATTTTTAGCTAGCATTTTAGCCATTTGGGAGAGGGACAGAGTCAGAGAAAGAGGAGGAGAAAGGAGCAAAAATAAATTGGAGTGTACACAGGTAGCAAGAAACCCTCCCCTGGGTTTGTCTCAGGCAAAGTGAGAGTCTGTTCCCTAACGTCCCGCTCAGACCCCCCAAGCTTTGCCAGCTAATGCTCAGCCTGAGCATGCAACACTGGATTGGGACACAGGAGCTATGATTTTGGTCACTGACAGAAAAATAATTTTTGTATTTGATTTTCAGAGATGATAAGCAGTCATAGATGCCAAGCATGTTGCCAATCCAGCCCATTCATCTCACCGATTTAAACGCTAAACCACGAAGTACTGGTAATGGTTGTCTACCTCACTGAGGGATGGCGAGATTATTCTCATGGCTTTGAAACACAAGACTGTAAGCATGGCAGGAACATGAACAAAGACAACCCCAAAGTAAGAGGTGCAGAGACATTTGTTCTCCTTGGTCACTGAATGCCAGTGGACCCTTAAGACAGCCAATTCCAAGGGGACGAATCCATGCCTCCATCTAAGTAAGTGCCATCACCTTTAAACTTTATTCTCCACAACAAAGTTGTTGTATTGAAATGCCATTACATAAAGGTGCTGAGTGATGTGTCAGCCTCAGAAGAAACACTAGATTGCTTTAATATGCCGCAGCTATAGATGGCAAGATGCAGGAGAGCATCGCCTATCTGGGAGCCATCTTAACAACTAAAACAGGTACAGTAGCAGTTGTATAGTAACAGTTTATAAAACTCCATATATACGGTGATAGGTGGACCAAAACATATGAGAAAGATCTCTGCTCTAGAAAAGTTGCCATAAAAAGACAAGACAAACTAAGGATGGGGATGAGATAAAGTAAGTAACATGATGACTATTGTGATATAGGATATGTTTTATTCCCCATTTTAACTGTTACTTCTATCTTAAAGAAAATTAATAGTTCACTTCCTGTGACAAAAGCCAGGCAAATCTCTTGGCACTTGCATCCCATCTTACAGCATCGATCAAGGAACAATCTCACTTGTATGCTCAGAAGTACATAAAGGCTCTCCTACAGTTCACTATGAACAACTAAGCTTACTGTAGCATAAAGAACAAAGAGTTACATCTCCCCATGCCTCAGCAACACAATCAGAGCTAACAAGGACATGGTAGCTCAGATAGGACTTTTTTGTTCACACCTGCACCGGGTTAACTCAAGGGAATACACCCAAGCATCTTCCATTTGTGTGAAACTCAAAGTGAAGAACTTCCTTAGAGATATTTCTCCCAGTCAGAATACCACTAGGATGCATCTGAAAAAAGCATGGGTTGCACTCTTGTAACTGTCTTCTTGGTCCATTCCAGGTAACAGTGGAGAATATTTCATGCTAAAGGCCTAAGCAGAGCATGAAGAAGATTAAATAGCACTACCAGTCTCATTAAACTGAAAATGGTGTACCATCTCAGAACAAAATTTAGGAGGTAAGTGTGGACTTTTTCATTCAGTGAGAGGGAAGGAACTGATTTAATATTTTGTGGTCACCAACATCATGAAGAAAACAACTTTTTAATTAAGAAATATAAAGTTACAGGAAATGAGCAGCTAGAAAAAGTTGGCCTTGCTTGTTAGGAAAACTAGCAAAGGATTAGTTAAGATTAGTTACGCTTCGTTGAGAAAGTCATCTGTAAGACAGCATTGACAATTATGTAATTACAACATCAGAAACACTGAGTTAACAGCTTATTCATTCTACTAGTAAATATGGATGAGAACAAACAGGATGTTCTTCGTTCTCATTAGTATTTTTAATACAAGTGGCTGGAAGCAGCTGAGAGGCCCCACTGATACAGGCACTCTATGAACCACAGCAAGAGACACCACCACCAGAGAACTCATAATCTGATCAAAGACACTTTGCAGAATAATTTAAAGGAATTTTATCCTTTTCCTAACTTGCACATATTATTCTAATTATTTTTGCAGCATGTCTTACAACAAATATTTCCTTATCTATTATTCTTAACTAATTCTCCTCCTATTCTTAAATCATATTAAGTCATGTCATTGCTTTTCAACAGCAAAAATTCTCTCCTCTAGCATAAAAGCAGAGCTGGAAAATCTGGGGTTGTACAGCTCAAACGGATAGGAACTTGTAAACTAAAAATGCACCCCTTGTGTTCACTTTACTACTGCACAATCCCTTAAGTGACTAAGTCTACCCGGACTCCTGTTTTTCCCAGAGAGGGAACAGAGACTCGAGCCTTGAATGCCACCTGCCTCCCTGACTGCCTCTCCCTGTGACCGTTTTGAGAACATTACTGTGTTTCCCGCAGACTGGAACAGAAATGCACAGGGCAAACACTGTTTATCCACTTGGGGATTGGAGAGCAGGGATAGATACATCTTGAAGGAAGACATCCCAGTATACCCAGAACTGATTCATGGAAGTTAAAGGCTGGATAAGGAAGGAAGGAATGTCATTCTCCAAAAGAAACCTATGTATGTGCTTGGTTTACAGTTCTTGTTAGAATACGGATACATGCCACTGCATTACATTCCACAAACATTCATACAATATTTTAATTAGACCCTTTAGCTGAATATTACAGACCATTCAAGCTCTAACTGATGTCTTTAAATAGAATGTAGAGATACGAAAAAATTCACCAGATCATCCGTCAAGTTCATGCTATTTAAAAGCCAATATGGTCTTTCAAAAAATGATGTATCAAATATTTCAACCATTACTGTACTTTGTCAAAAAGCTGAGAAGTGCTTTGGTAATGCAAGAATAAATGCCTGAAATTAAGACTGGGAGGATTACCTCCCACCCTGGCAAGTAATTTCCAAAACCACTTTGCCCACCTGCCTGCCCAAGAACATCCAACTATTTTCACCAAGTCATGAGAGCAATGGCTCTCCTTTAGAGCCCACCAAATTTACACAGATCTAAACTAGACACGCTGAAATGTGCTGTCTATAGCACACAAATGAGAAATTCTAAATTCTCAGGTTAGCCTTGCATCATTTATTATTTTACATCATCTTTCATTTTCCTTCTATATATTAGAGTTTTGTTTATGCACATGTGTTTGTTGATCCTAGAATTCTTTTCTCTTACACTGCCCACATTCCCTTTAATTTCCTTCTCCTCCTTTGTCTAATCTTGTCACTTTGCTTTTCCCTTAAGTCTCCTGTTTTATCCAGTTCTCTATTGTGAAAAAAACCTGACTTAATATTGAAGAACATATTAGTAAGTGATTCTTTGCTATTTTGTGTTTCCATTCTCACTTCTCTCTTCTCTCTCCCCTCTTACCTCCCTCAGCCTTCCCATCTCAGCCATTTATCCTGGGGCTTCTATTCCTTTCAGTCCCTTCTGGCCTTAAAAATCTGTGCATCTTTATTGAAAACATTACTTATTGGCTTATTTAAAGTTGTGAAAAATCAAGAGCTAACAGAGAATTGGTCTAACTGGATAAACCTGTACCTAGCATCTTATCATGTATCTTAGAGAAGGCAATCTGAATGGCATTTGGTCCATTTTGAAGCAAAGTGTGGTATCCAGATGATTAAAGCAAACATGCCCTCTTTTTTGACCAAATTAATAGCCACTATATAGGTAAAAACCCTCTTTGCTAACACGGGTTGAAGGATAGGGTTTTATTCTTTTGAAATAATTTACAAGCTTCTGATATTACGGTTTTTTTACAAATGAACCTAGTATCTATATTAGTGGTCACAATTTGTAGACACGTCTCCAGAATATATTCATTTAATAGGGAAATTATTGACTGAACTGTTCATGACTACATGAACTGAAATTCCTTTTTTTTTTTTTTTTTTTGGGGGGGGCACAGGGGGAGGCTACCAAAATATACTAAATATCATCAAAACTGATACAGACTGTGGAACAACCTCTGCCTAGCATCAGATCCAAAGAATACATATAACGTCCATTATAAATTATAAAATTATTTACACTTGAAAGCAATCACAGTGTGCTACGTGCTTTCCAAACAGAGGAGAAGTGATGTGGCTAGCATGTAATTCCAGCTAAATGAAGTTATGTTTCTTCACTTGCAAGCTGGGAATAGTGGAACCTGCCTTCTCTGGAAATTACATTAAGAAAAGTGAGAAACCACCCTTCCAAAACAATGTATTGTTATTGCAAACACAAAATTATTCTTGCCCAATGCTAAAATATAAAGAGAATATATATTAAAAGACTAAAGCAAAACATTATCTTAAAACAGATTGGCCAATATGGTGGCTATGTTAACAATACTAGGAGTTGTACTCATGTCTCCTCTCACTCTCCCCACCATTATTTATTTGCTTCCTGGACAGATTCTAAAATAATTTAAACCGCTTACAATCCACATTTTTTTAAATAGGAAGAGGTGAATGAAATCTTACAAAATCAAAAAGGAGCAGCAAACGTATCCCTTTGTACTACTGTATATAGCAATGGATTGAAGTTGGCCATTGAGATTAAGAATGCACATGATCACCTCGATTCCTTTAGGTGGAAGAAAAAGGTCAGAAACTTACCTAGGAAAAAGTCTAGATGAGGTGATACAGAGGCTTCCTTTATGCTGCTTTTAAAGAACTTCATCAGAAGGTGGTATTTGACCCTACCAAAGGTAAGCAGAGTCCAGGGATTGTCTTTAAAAGTTAGTATTTCTCAACAGTTACCTACAAATTCAATTTGAGATTGCACCACTTTCCATTACAACTAGAACAAAACAAAACAAAAAAAGATGGTGAAATGTTCTTTAGCATTTCTTCACTTCACCACAATAAAATTTCATACTTGAGCTGCACCTTTCTGATTTTGTTTTGCATAGATAAACCTTGGTCTTGTATCATGGACAAACATCCTAAATGTGTTTTGACAGTTTAGCAACAACTAATTTAGATTTAAAATATTCTTATAAACCAAGGAAAAACCTTCTGCATTATTTGGTCTTCATATTTACAAAGGATTTAGCTTCACATCAAAACATTTAAATTTAGGTCCTCACAGGCATGTTCAGTTTCTAATAATCTATTCCAATCAAGAAAAATCCGTACTTTCTTCTACTGTCTGTACAGTCAATGAAGCCTAGAGAGAAATGAAACTGCCCATTCACAAGGGCTCTTAGTTAGTTGTCTAAATGTAGGTATCCGTTGTTATTTTAGATGATCTAGCGTACATGTTCAATTTTTAGCTGCCAGTCCAGGAGGACAGAGGTCTCCCATTGATCCTATGTTAGAGCTGCTAACCTTCTGTGGACATCTCAGATATCTAAAGCCATCTCTAGTAACACTAGAAAAGTTTGTTTAGGCAACTAAATCTCACTCTAGACACCTACTTACGGGCAAACAAAATCACTCTCCAGACTCAGTTGATTTTATTGATTGAAGTGGGAGCTCCATTCATTGCAAGTTGAAACTTTGCCACCTACTGCAAGCTTGCACGCACAGACACCTACGACTGGGCACGTATATGCAGGTGCCTCAGTCTGAGAGCTGAACCTTATTCAATACGCCTTCAAGTTTGTCAGCTGGACAGCATGGCTAAAAATCATTAAAACTGGTATGCATGGAATATAAAAAGAAACTGGCCCATATATATCTGACAGGGCCACATATAAATTACAGCTGCTCAAATAAAACGTTTTTGTAGAAAAGTAACATCTCCCTTGGATTTTTTTTTACCAAAAATTAATATAATTAGATTTCAAGAATTTACTATCCAGCTCAGTTACACCTAAAACAATGAAGCTGTTCTCAATTTTTTCTCACGTGCAAGCCTGTAGTAGTTTTTCTTGGTTCCCCAATTTAAATATGCATCTGTGTTTTTCATAGATATAAACATATTGTTTAAGAAAACGTAAGTTAGATTTGTATGTCACTTTATTAGTTCAGCTTTGTAAGAGATCTGCATGATAATATTTTGCCCGTCAGTCAACCATCAATACCTTCTCAGCCATTTCCTCCAAATGTGACAGAACTTCAACCATCTGAAGTTGCTCCAAGTTTAATGAAAGACAAAGGTGTTATTAATGTACCCACCAAAATAAAGGCTGTGCCACTATTGCTGTGCCACAGAGACATCAGAGATTTCATGTGGATTCTACTGCTCATATATATACATATATATATGGTGGGTTTTTTTAGAAATAAGACTGGTTTCTGTACCTTAGAACAGCAAAATTTATATGATATTAAAACCCAGCTGCCAGAATTAGAAAGCTAAGCAGATACAAAAGGCTTATAAACAGGAGCTTTCAATTTCCTACCTCCTGTTAAAATTGAAAAACTTACAAAGAATATCTGAAATACAACCAACAATGAATTTGAGTTTCATCTTGAAAGCTTTAACTAAAAGTAGCAGACTGAAGACAATCAGTCTGTCCCCTTGGAACAAATGCTGACAGGATTTTTAAGAGCTGGTGAACTCTTGGCCAATCCAACGTAAAAGTAAGGGAGGACACTGGTTCCTCATCTGTGAGCTTTAGGAAAAGGGAAACAGAAGAACAAACAGCATATTTGGGAGAGTAGTGCAAGAGACTCCAAAAAAAAGTGTGGGTGCATAGGAAGCATATACTGGGAAATATGTATTAGTCCCCCCATATAGTGACACTCTCTGCAGAGCATATTAGGCAGTAAAAATCTTCCTCGTATACCTCCAATGAGGTTTTTTTTCCCACACCACTCAAATCCCCAGGTTTCCTTACGTGCATTCACGTCTCTCAGCGTGAATGTTTCCACTCAGCACTTCAGAGCTTGTTCTGCTACAGGTTCTAAGTCTGTACCTCAATGCGAAATTAAAAAATACACGAACTATTCTCACATCTACCATGCAGTGACTACTACCAACTCCTAATAATATCAGTGTGTAAGAAAACATTTATACAGTACATCTTATACACTGATGACTGTACATTCATATTCATCATTACACTCTGGCCTCATGTGAGGTTTCCTAATCAGCAATGGGTTTGGTTTTTTCTCTCCTCTCTAGATAATAATTTAGGAAGTCTTTCCACTTCTTCACAAATTTGTGAGAGTCTTTATCTTGCATAGATACTCTGCAAAGGGAGCATTCACCTATTCAGATATTTTTCATAATTATGCGACTTCATAAAGAGAGCATTACTAAATCCACTGTCATTTTTCAGCTACTCTGGAAAGCAAATATGCTATGTACATCCTTTTTTTTTTTCCTTCTTTTTTTTTTTTTCCTGTCAAAGCAGCTGGTAAAATTCTTCATAAACCAGTGAAGCAGAGGGCAAATTGGGAATACCAGACATGACAAGAATAGCTGTAACTCCATTCACGTCAACACTGTTCACAGGGACAGAAGCTCTTTTCCAGTCAGAAAAATAAGGCTAGTGCATATCTGGAGGAGAAATAAAGCCTCCAGAAAAAAGGTATTGCTCCACCACACAGAGCAATGCATTTCCTTATTCACAGCAGATTAGCACAAAATAAAATACAAAATACTACCCTTTGTAATTGCATTGAATCCAATGAGTCAATGTTAAGGATTTGAGTAAAAGTAGCCACAAATACCTTGTAAGCTATACAGATATTGCAGAATACTCAGAGATTACTTACCTCATAAAATTCAAAAGCAGCTAGAAGCTCAAGGTGGTGATCAAACTGATTTTACAATTGATTTTGTTCTTCTTAGCAGATGACAGCGAGGCTAGAAATCTTGGATTAAAATGTATGATTTCGGATCTCAGGAGAATGAAGTAAATAGGACAGCACCATGGGAAAAACAGTAGAAGGGCAATAACGTTGGTCAGTGCTATGGGGCTCTGGGGTTTCAAAGAAAGCTACTGTCTACAAGGGGGACTTTGGAGAATGATATCTTCTATGCTCCTGTAGTTCTGCCAAGCAGCTACACTGGCCAAACCGTAACAAAACCTAGAATATACAAGGGCTCTTCCAAGCACTTTGTAGTACTCACTGTTTTAGTGATGGCTGTTCAGATGAGCTTGGGCATGCTATTCTCTTCAGACAGCAAAAAATGTTGATACCTTTGGTAGCCAGTGCACAATGGGAATGCAAGTGTATTAAATCATCCTAAACCGAGAACACAGTGAGGAATATCTAACTGCATGTCATCACTCAAACAGACACTAACTCAGTCAGAAGAATTAAAAAATGGTAGAGAGGACACATGCCAAGAAGTTACAGCAGGTGTGGATGAATGGGCTGTGAGAAGGCAGCAGAAAACTAATGGGAATGGAACAGTTAAACTAATAATACAGGTGTAGTCATGAAAACTAAAGGAGTGTGAATGACTCCCAATTATAATCCTTTGATTTCTATGGTAAATTAAAGCAAATTAATTAAATTGTAAATTGCATTTGTGTCCATGTCTTATTCTGAAAAAAGAAGAAAAAAAGAAAAAGAAAAATCCAAAGATACAAAGAAGTCTCCAAGCCTTTTCAATGTAAGCAAAGTTCTTGACATTCATCAACAATTGGAAACCTAAAGAAGGGTTTAAGTTAATGCTACATATGATATTCGCAGAATCATTACATGTATGATTTTGTCTTTCCTGAATAGCTGAATGATGCTACAAGTCGACCAGAACAGACTAGAATAGAAACTAAAGATCTTTTTAGACAGAACATAAAAAGGAAGGACATGGAACACTTGCGGGTTTGGTCAGTGCTCACCACGTATTAGAGTAAAAACTTCAAAACAACGGGAATTATAAAACAGAAATAACGCAAAGGATGAGAAAAACAAAAGAACAATACTATAACACCCATATACTGATTGTAACTTTAAAAAAAGATGACAAAACAAATAAATCACAAATGAAGGAAAAGATAGTCTTAAGAGGCTGCAAGTTGTTTCTTTTTTAGAAACATGCTGAGAGTTAGCAATATTTTAGTCATGCTATAGCATCTAGGCTATTCTGCTTTGGAAAGATGTAAGAAACACAGGGATAGCTGGAAGGTAGGCAGTCAGACCAGAGGCTGAGAGCTGTGACTGATGTGCCCGTTAAGAAACCGACATTCAAAGGACAGCCCAAAATCTCTTCTGTGCAGGCCAGGGTGAGCACTACATGCTTTATTTATCTCCTCTATCCCAAATAAAATTTGAGACTACACCTGTGAAACAGGACACATTTAAAAAGGTAAGGTGGGTAAGTTGATTAGCTAATTAACCAAGCTCTTATATACAACCCATAGGGAGCATCTCAAATGCATAGGACATTTTTTGTTATTAAAAAAAATAGGACAAGGAAGATTTATCATTAAAATACATTTCACTAATTATACCACCTGGAGTTCCTTCCACAAAATAAACTTTTAATTAGAAAATGTGGGTTTATAGAAAATGTTTGGTACAAAAGTTTGTTTATTAAAAGTAGAATGTGGAAAGTTCCTCGTGTGCTAAGGAGTACAGCTGTAGTGCTTCAGAGGGTGTACTTTGTCTATTTAAATGGCTCAGGAATCCCTTCAGAAACTATTGGCACCTATTTTTTGTACCCTCTTTAGGAAGAGGAGAGGCAAGGTAAAATGGATTTTTATTTTTTTTTAACATATGGAAGAGCTTCACTAATTGTAGATGTACAAATTATTATCTCTTTAAGGAAGTAGCAAAACCTGATGGTACATACAATATAAGCCAAGCTGAGAAGTTGAATACTCAAGTCCTATGCGGGCCCTTTGTATCAGCTGAGTGTTGCAAAGCAGCTGCTGTCTTCCCAGAAGCATCAATCGCCTTGTTCTCCATGCCTGGAGAAACTCAGCTCATACACTGCAGTGCACTATCTGCTGCAAAGCACAGCCTTGCACTGGAGATGTCGCTACATCTGCCAGGTACGAAATCACTGAAATTACTTATAGAGTGTCTTAAAGAAAAGTGGCAAAGTACTGCTTTTAAGATACACTGCAGAAAAACAGCACAGGACATGTGGAGCATTTCTGATGCCCATCTTCATGCTCTTAAAACAACATTTCATCTATTTCTTTTACTGTATGAATATCCTTTCAAAATAGTGTTAATTTTTTTCTGATTTCCCCCCCCCCTCCGAATATTTGTCTCAACAAAGACTTAAGAAAAACTTACTGGACAGGCAAGGGAAGCTGCATGACTCTCTATATGTGGTACTCAAAGGGACAAATCCCCTCTTTCACCATATTCCCTAACGTAGTCCTTGCACAAGGGAAGAACCATGAGGTCCCATCTCTGGGGCTGGACAAAGGAAGCAAACAGCAGTCCTCCAAAACCAGGAATGATCAAGGAAAGAACAATGACCTGCATTTATTGCCGGGTAGTGCTCCCAGTTGAGTTAATAAAGTTGTGGCCTAATTAAACTGAGCACTTCACATCTTGTTTTTCTTCTTGCATGGCCGGGACAATTAAGCATCCTTTGATGTAGAGTGCTCTGAGGAAATCTCCCAATTACTTTATGAACAATTTTTGTCATAAAGCCTAGGAGAATTTATTGAAACCACCTACAGTGGAATGAGGCCGGAACCAATCAACACTGGATGACCAGACTTAGGGCTAAGGATTTTAAACTAGAGGCCGCTAAGACCACAAGCAACACATCACACAGAGAAATTTAAGCTCTAGGAAGTGCGGTCGGGTACAGTAAGCTGAACAAAACTCTGTGGAAATTACTCAGTTTCACTCCTTGAGTAGAAAGTGTTGACAATTACTGATTTTCTTTGTACTGCAGGTTGTATTATACTCTGACTGTCTTCCTGTTGAAAACTAAATTAATAGTACATGTAACTGCCCTGCTTCATCAAGTTGAAAAAGGCATTGTTACTTTTTACCAAAAATAAGCAAGGATATTGCTAATTCCACATATTAGTAATTCAAAATAACAGTTTATTAACCTAAAGTCAAAGTGTTAAGGACATAGGAAAATAAGGATTATCTGCACCTTCCAATCTACTGTTATCACAGGCAACCATATTTTCCTCTACAAACAACTGATCCATTTCCACCTTAAAACTAGTCAGATTAACTAACGTATCTGAAAAGCTAAAAATACAGAAGAAATAGTCTCAGAAAGCAATATGCATATATATTCCAAGTATATATCTTTAAATCTTAAACTGTATTTTTCATATTTAAGTATCATATACTCTATTTTATTAATTGGTATATGCAATTCATCTGAATTCAAATGAATACAACTTTTTTTAAAAGCAATTTTCAGATGGCAGTACTAGAGAAATAGTAATTTTAAAAAATAAAGAGAACCAATTATAGTGCCTTCCAGCTTTAAGAAAAGTATCACTTTCATGTTGTGCTAACATTTAAAAAATGTTAGGTCCAAACTATTGTCTCAATTCAGTGTCCACTTGTGGAGACAAAAAAAACCCCAAAACCTACTGGAACATCTAAAATATACTCTCTCTTTAGCATAAGAAAAGTGCGTAAGAAAAGCATAGTTAACTCTCATCTGTTATTATTTATTTTGTGTATGGGGAAAATTTGTTTAGTGAAATTTGTTTTGATTGAACGGATAACTCAGCTCTCTGGCACTAAGTCTTTACAATTAAAATGTGAATTAAGTTTTAAAGGTAGTGCTATCATTCACTGAAACTAACACAAACTGGCAGAAAATAAATAAACAAGAAACCCCCCAGCATAAAATCCCCTATAAGGCAATTCATCATTACTACAAATTAGCTCTAAAATGCATCACAGGCAAGTAAAAAAAGCTTCAATTATTTTTGTCTTACAGTATAATAATGAGTCTTGACCAGGAAAAAAAGATATAGTGATTTAGTAACGTTAAGATCTACCCACTGGAAAACACCACTACTGCTGCTGAAATATTTCAAGACATATATTCCATTCAACTCCCCAAACAAATAGCAGACTGTACTTCAAATGCATTGCAAGACTATTAGGTAATCTTTTTCTTTGTTTAGATTCAGTAGGGTTCAGTGACAAACATTCATCTTCTCTTTCTATAAAAGTTCCTGTTCTTTTGCTTAGTTAAGAATTGCTTTAGTTTCAGTAGCAACTCACAATTTACTTCACCATTGATTAGCCTCACACAATAATCTTCAAACAAAATGCAAAAATGATCATTTAACTATTTTAAATTATGAATTATTTGTTCTATGTTTAGATCACACAGTGGAAAGAGCAGTTACATCTGTAGGTAGGCTAATGGAATCAGACACAAAGCTTCTGAAATAAACCAATACCAGCTGCTCCCATGCCTCATTACTCGGCAGTAGCTGCTGGCCTGAAATATTGTACGTTGCAGAATCGCTGGCTTTCAAAAGCCACACAGACTTTGGAGAAGATGTAGCACTACAAAACAGACACTTCCCTCAGACGGGGTAAAAAAAAGGAAAAAAAAAAAAAAAGAAGCAAACTCCTATACTTCAGGGTATGTGTTCAACTATTTTCCATTCTAAGGCACACGTATTTTCCACCACCATGCATTTTATGTATTTTAACAGGTGAAAGCAATTAGATTTAGAAATCATTACATTGTCAATGTTCCCACTTCTAGAAGAATAATTTAAAAATTCTAAACCTAATGAAATATTTTTTTGATTAGTAACACATACTTTGTGCTTACAGAAGAGAGTGAAGTAGGAATGACAGTATCATAATCAGTGTCTAATCATTTAGCTCACTAACAGAGGATATATTAATTTTTTTTAAAAGTTTGTTTCCAGATATACAGTGCAGACAAAAATGCTATGCACATAGAGCATTTTGTATAGCTATAAACATGGTGTACAAAACCAGAACTTCTAAAAAATAATCAGTTCTCAAAATGCTTATTAAATTTGTTGGGCTTGCTGTACTCTGCAAATATTAGATTGCAACATCTAAAACTCTCAGTAAAAGGTACTGTCAGACCCTCATCATCTCAAATGGCCATTAAGAAAGCCTAAAGAGATTCACCTTTTCGAATCACAGAATTAATTTTAATGTAAAAGTTTACACAATTAAAATTACAGAGGTTTAATTTCCAACAAGCCCCAAAGAATTCAATATTCCATGGCTCTCAGGACTCATCTTTAACACAGAGGGTTAGTTTTAAACGTTTGTGTAATACATTTGGCATTAGAATTAAAAATTTGAGTATGTCTGAAAGAACATTTATATTCTAACAGGAATCAATTGTATACTTCTAATTTGCCTACTCTGAAGATAACATTTTGATATACACAAATTAATTAGGCAGGAAAATGAAAGCAGACTTCTGCTTTATTTAAAAAGTACTCAACACGGTGTTCTGTAGGTATCATTTAGAGGCAGTATGTCACAATACCATTCTTAATTGTAAAATACTAAAATAATGAAGTTCTGTGACAGTGTATGTTTCAGAACACCATTGTCTTTTTTATCAATCATTAAGTATTTTTTCTAATAATTCATATCTCTGAAAATGTCCTCTGCATAATAAAATAAATTCAACACACCATTTTCAGAATAGTAAGTGCTTACTGAATATTATTTACCTTACTCTCAAGTGGAAAATTATGGAAATGATTATAGGAGATCTAAAATGTAACAGTCACTAGTAGTAAGCATGTTAAGTAAGGCAATACCTTATAAGTTCATCAGATAAATTGTTACCCATTTAGAGATTTTCTTGCCTTTTCAATGGTATGATATGGTCAGCATTGTATCTTAGAAGACTATTTCATCAATTTTAAAATTGATTTAATTTAAAAACTCCCTAATAAATAAAACACATAAATCCAAGCTGAAAAATACCGAATGTTTCATGTAAAATGTAATATTCAGCTACTTTGAAGAAATAACATTATTTTCAGTGAAACGAGGCCTCTCTTTCTTCTTTGTCAGATTTTAAATAAACTGTACTCAATACCCTGGATTGCCTTTGAAAAATGAAAAATACCTACGAAAATTATCACCAAATAATAGGGGAAAAAAAACCCTCTCGGGCCAGAAAGGTGGGACAGCATCCAGACAGTGCAGACCTGGAACACAGGTGATTTTCCCACTGCTGGACGCTCATCCTATGAAGTAACCAGGCAGAATTTGCTCCATCACTAGCAGAATTACAGCATAGCCCAGCTAAGGATTCTGGCAATAAACCAGTTCAAAATTCAACTTGTACAGTGATATCCCTTATACTAATGATGCATCCATATCTGAAGGCCATAAATTCCTTTACCAAGTGAATACAGAGAATGAGTTAGTGTCATTTTTTGGCATTACTGTGTCATGGTATTTAAAAAACAGCTGAAAGTTAAACTACATTCCCAAACTGGAAAGTTTACTAACAAAATTATTGAGTTATTGTCAACAGACATGGTTAAATCATGGCTTTTCCTGCCATTGCTTTACTTAATCTCAGGAAGCCCAGTCCCATGCATACTTCTAGGGAAATATCTATGTGCTCTGGATCAGATAAGGCAGCATATTAAAGCTGGATGTGTTCATTAACATACTGCAAACACTTCATATTTGATCTCCAAGCAGAAAACAAAGGTCTATTAGTAATGCTACAAGTGCAGTCTCTGTGCTATGCACCAGACCGATCCCTAAACTGGAAGTTATTAGCAAAGAAAGTGCATTGGGTTTGCGTGGCAAGGTTTTGGTAGCGGGGAGGCTACAGGGGCAGCTGCTGTGAGAAGCTCCTAGAAGCTTCCCCTGTGTCCAACAGAGCCAATCCCAGCCGGCTCCAAGACGGACTTGCTGCTGGCCAAGGAGGAGCCCATCAGCCACAGTGGTAGTGCCTCTGGGATAACAGAGTTAAAAAACAGGGGGGAAAAACTTGTGCAACAGCAGGAGCAATTGCAGCCAGGGAGAGGAGTGAGAAGATGTGAGAGGAACAAGCCTGCAGACACCAAGGTCAGTGAAGAAGGAGGGGCAGGAGGTGGTCCAGGCACCGGAGCAGAGATTCCCCTGCAGCTCATGGAGACCATGGTGAGGCGGGCTGTCCCCCTGCAGCCCATGGAGGAAGGATGATGGTGGAGCAGATATCCACCTGCAGCCTGTGGTGAACCCCACACTGGAGCAGGTGGATGCCCAAAGGAGGCTGTGACCCCATGGAGAGAGGAGCCCACGCCAGAGCAGGTTTGCTGGCAGGACTTGTGACCCTGTGGGGAACGGCACGCTGGAGCAGTCTGCTCCTGAAGGTCTGCACCCCATGGAAGGGACCCACACTGGAGCAGTTAGTGAAGAACTGCAGCCCATGGGAAGGACTCATGTTGGAGAAGTTGGTGGAGGACTGTCTCCTGTGGGAGGGACCCCATGCTGGACCAGGGGCAGAGTATGAGGAGTCCTCCCCCTGAGGAGGAAGGAGCGGCAGACACAACATATGATGAACTGACCCCAACCTCCATTCCCCGTTCCCCTGTGCCATGGGGGGAAGGAGGGAGAGAAATCGGGAGTGAAGTTGAGCCCGGGAAGAAGGGAGGGGTGGAGAGAAAGTGTTTTAAGATTTAGGTTTTATTTTCTCATTACTCTACTCTGATTTGATTGGCAATAAATTAAATTCATTTCCCGAAGTCGAGTCTGTTTTGCCCATGATAGTAACTGGTGAGTGATCTCTCCCTGTCCTTATCTCAACCCAGGAGCATTTTGTTATGTTTTCTCTCCCCTGCCCAGCTGAGGAGGGCAGTGACAGAGCGGCTTTGGTGGGCACCTGGTCTCCCGCCAGGGTCAACCCACTAGAGAAAGGCATACAAGTAAGAGGAAAACCAAAAGGTGTCAATAAAAATCTACAACCATTAGGGCTTAAGAAAATAACAACCAATTCTTAAAATGTAATTGGGAAAGAATAAGCATTTAGCAAATCTCAATTTGGGAAAAAGGAGGACGTTTTATTAAAATCCAGAGAGATAATTTATACCCCAAAAGTATTAAAGCCATTGGAGAGCAATTAAAGCAAAAGGAATTCACTGAAACATTAATGTGGGTTTTTAACAAATCTTGGAATACTCTGCAAGATCAAGAGAATTGCAGAAACTCAATGTGGTGTTTATGAAGATCAAACCTGAGAAACTACAGGCAGGCTGACATCAAGCCAGTATAAATTCTGGAAAGGTTGAGCAGTAAATAATTAAGAAATGATAGCATAATTCATTTACTTGTAAGTCTTGTCAACGAAACTCGATACCATTTTTTTATGCTATAACAAGTTTGGCTAATAACATTAACTTGTATTGTCATAGTACACTTAGATTGCTATAAGATTTAATCTTGCATGACATTTTCAAGCACCATACAAAATCAGTACTCTACATTACATGGATTAAAACTGTTTAAATACACAGATCTTGAAAACTCTAAGTGGAAAATTGTCAGACAATGTAGGTTCCCTGAAGAACTTTTATTGTCCCAAATTTATTACTTCCATTGTAAATCAGAGATTAATTTTTTCAGATGACCTCAGCGTTGATACAATGGGAAATATCAATCAAACACATGGGCCCATCTTTCTCAGTATAACTCATCTGAGCATCATACAGCTAAAATGTACATCTCAAACAGAAATATTAAAACTATAATAATTTATACAGCAAAGGGTTAAGAGAAAACTTGCTTACCAACTGTAAGTGTCTATAAGGCAAGAGGTACCTAAGAGTAGGAAGAGCATTTTGGAATCCAATAGTAGAAAGCTTTTACTTGGCTGTGTTCATGTAAAAGTCACATTTCTTTATTTCTAAATAATGAAAGTAAATAATCTATTAGCACCAAGTGTTGACAGATATGGTAGATTATCTACCTTTCCAAACCTTTACAAAAAGCTTTGATATCTTTCTAAAAGAGCTGTCACATTTCAAGTGGAAGTTACAGTCTCAAGGAATACACAAAGTCTTTCAGGAGGTTCCGAGACCCGCACTATGCAATGAGCCCGAGTAAATTAGTAGGACTAGATTACAGTCTTGCCACACAGCAACATGCAAAAGGCAAGAGAGAAAAGCAAAATTTGGTCTTGACATGCATGTACTGGATGTTCTTGAGGACAGGAAGAAGTCAGTAACTTAAACAAAAAGAGTAACTTATAGCTACTTAATAACCCCATCTTCTGGTTTTCTCCACAAGAGGCAGTGCTGAGAGTGGATCTACAACTGGAAAGTTCAACAGTTGTCAAATCTAGACTGTATAACTAGTTTCTCTACACTTAAGAACACAGGTTTCTTCTTCAGCAAAGTAGTTTAGAGCAGCAGCCAGAAGAGGATGGGACTGCCCCATTTATTACAGCCCGTCTCTGCCTTAAGTACATTGCCTGGGTAGTTTTATTACTGGGGCTCAGAAAGGCAACACAGGTTATGAAGGATTTTTTACACACATAATTCTTACTGCAACTTCAGAAGCAACCATATTTTACAAAGACCATATTTTATGAAGATGGAAAGGAAAACTTAATTAGTTTTAATGTGTTCAGAAGGAGGGACAGAGAAATGGTATGAGAACCAAAAAGAACCCCACCCCCAAGACTGAGTCTCCTTTCAGCAACAGGAGAATTTAATCTCCAAATGCTTATCAGAATGCTCGGGATATATATGCATATAAATAGACAGATCTATCTGAGAACAAAAAAGGAAAACTGCATTTGTTCTTTATCTGGTTAGCAGTCTAACAGAGATACAGCATAAGGAAAGTGCTAGATTTATTGTGATGAAATAACCAAGTTTGTTTGTCAGCAGCAGAACTAGCGCAGCTCAGGTTTCTTCAAAAACAGTGTCTTGACATTTCCTCATGCAAGATGTATTGTTTCTCCACCCTTTTTACTGCAATTATGTTCCTCCCATTTTCCCTAATTCCTTCTCTTTTCCCATCCTTTCTGTTCCCTTTCCTTAAGAGAATTCTCCCAGCCCTCTTCTACCTCAACCAACTCCCAGCTGGCCAAGAGCCAGCACGTGCTCTGGAGACGTCCATATAGACATGCTGATTTGCTGCAAAATACCCATGTACTGACTACGGGACTAAAAGAACAGCTAATAATAGTTATTAAACATAAATTCAGCTTGGGTGTCATATTGACATATTGGTTAGGGAACCAATCTAAAAATAACTTTTTTTCTTTTTCCTGCTGGAGATTAGTTAGTTTAGTAGGCTGGTACAAATGCTTTTCAGTTCCTGAGTATTTGATTCCAAATACCACAATCTGATCACACGCACACAAACACACACACACAAAATCTTGGTTAAGACTCTATTGAGCACTATTATACAACTGTGATGAAATTTGGCAATTCAGTCCCACTTCCCACTACCCGGAATTTCCTCAGAAATAACAATAAAAACCAGTCAATTATTAGAATTGTGGCAGATGCTGATTAGGATAGCCAGATTTTAAAATGAATGCGCATAAACACATTCCTCACTCATATTCTCACTGACTAAGCCTTCCTTTTTCTTATCTGCCAAGCAAAACCTGTACTTCAAATTCCTTTTTAAAATCCGCTTCTTTAGGAAGTCTTTTCATCTTTTACCCATTTTACCTCATGTTTGTATTACACTGCACAAAATTACAGTGCTACTTTTTCTTCTGCTGCTTTAAGTAAGGATTCAATGGAGAAGAACTCAAAAGCTGAAGGATATCTTATTCTACCAGATCTGGGAAGAAAATCATATTGCAGTTACAGGACACAGGTTCTGGGGGCTTCCAGAGCACGATGAAGGGTTTCGCTTTTGGCTGATAAAAAGGAGGTCATAAATAAAGGCACAAACCCCCAAAAGCAGTGAGTGAAGGCTTGTACCAACAATTCTTTTTTTGTTGGGTTTGAAGAGGTGGGTTGGTGTTCACAGCACTTAACCCACAAAGTTCCGTTGAGGAACAGAAACTCTAAAAACATGCATTTGTGTCATTGGGAAGCATGGTGGTGTACCTTGGAGCTTGCAGAGAGACTTCTTATATAAGAAGACTTGTTATTTTTATCTTTAAGATTAGTAGCATCAAGTACATACGCAGGTCCTGCCTCACTTGCACCTTTTTGATTCCAACTTCTCCTCTTCCACTAGAAGTTGTCTCTTAAAAACTTTACGTGCATTTGAGAGGTTAATATGTATTTTTAAATTCAACTCTGTGAGCACACTAACGTACAATGGACTGGTATTATAAACCTAAAAACTTTTGAGGATACCCGAAAATACACCATCCAGACAAATGAGAATACATTTTCACCTTACTGTAGATAGATATATATTGATAGAACTACATAAGAAAACTTCTTAAACCCTTGCAAATTTACCGATTAATATTTGTGACTTTTAAAAAATTGTTATACTTATATGAGGAGAAGTTGAAAAATGCCAAATTAACCACACAAAATTGGTATCTGCAATTATTTTAGAATACATTCTAATATGTTTAGAATATGTTCACAAGAATACTCACAAACATTGTCTTTTTTCTCTGAAAAGTGTAGATTCCTCACTGATTATATTATGCTCGCTATGAGATCCCCATATACAAATTCCATACAAGAATTGAGAACAATTCCCTACAGATCTCTAGTTTTTCAAATCTCTTTTCTTTTTATTAACAAGAGGTCATAAATAAGAAGTGTTACAGGTTTACAGAAACCATTCAGAACTGAAACTCTAGAGCTCTCAAAAGGGAAATGAATGTTTATATATAACCACCTCTAACTATGTGTACATTTATCTTGCTAACAAGAATAAAATCCACAGTGATTAACAATCTAACAATGACAACAACAAGAATAATGTATTTTACTAAAATTTAAAATTTAAATCAGAGGCATCTAAAATAGATTTAAAATTTCACTATAATTAAAATAGCCTATTTTTAAGTATGGACTCACTATATGACATTTACATAAATTTAACAAAAGCAGTATTAACAGTAAAGTTTTAAAGAAAAAAAAATCAAACCAGCAATCCATTGGAAATCACCAAATATAAAATTAGAACCAGATTTCGTTGAAGTGCTAATCAGGTTTTCAAACCAGGAACCTTTTAGGAAGGGCAAAATACTTTCCCCATTTCATTTCATTCCAATTCAGATCCTCACTAATTCCATTGGTTCATATGAACAGCTAAACCCAAAAGAGAGACTGGAGGAGCTCTACATTTTTTCCAAAATATTGGACAAAGTATATCAGAATCAGTTTAGACCAATCAGTTAGTCTAAACAACCAACAATATATAATATTATTTGTTAAATACCAGTTTTACAAACAAGTAATTTTTGTGACAGAATTGTAATAGATTTTTCTTACATATCTAATAAAGATAGAGGTTTTTCCTTAAAAGAATGTTAATTTACTTTCTGTGCATTTCTAATCCTTCTCCAATCTGCTCTGGAATCAAATGATACAAACTAAATACAAAATGCTTCATTTTTAAGAATGTAATGTTAAAAGTGTATCTGAGAATCACAATAAAGGGATGACTTGTAAGTAGTATAATAAAGATTGACCAAAAAAAACCCAGCAGAACATTTAGGAAAACAACTGAAGTAGAAATACTAACATGGTTAAAGTTAACTTAAAAAGTTAAACTGAACTAGATCACCATTTATCAAAGAAAAAGCATTTGTTGTTATTTTCTTTTAACTAAAATATAACACTTGTAAATATATTGGGGCAGTACCATTTTAAAGAAGTGACTCAGAATTCTAATTTACTAACATCTCAATAATCATCCAGACATTACAGATTACCAAGTCTGAGTTTTACCACCCCATTAAGGGGAAGTTCACATTTCCCTTTGTCACTGATCCCCTACCTGCCATGCAGGTCTTACCAGGAGCTGTGTCAATACGGTAATGATAAAACCTAAAATGGAACTGCAAATGTTTCTGAAACTGGAAGACAGAATTTTAGAATGACTAAAACTCAGGGACAAAGTGTTATCTTACGCCAGCTATAAGCAATGACTTCAAGATCTTTTTCCTTTAATTGTAAGACAAAAAGAATGAAGTATATTTTAGTCTGTGATTGTTATTTCACTGGTTGCTCTCAAGCATATCTTCCATGATCCTGTGCTCCCAACAGCCTATTTATTCCAGCATCATCACAAGACACCTATTCTTTCACACGCCCTGGGACATCACAATCCCCCCCAAAAAAAAAGAGTAGCAATATAGAATTTCTTGCTAGTCTACCTGAAAGCAAAACATTTGTTTCAAAGCCGTGATTTTTGTAGTTTCTAGCTTATTCTTAAAAGTAGATATTAATAAAGGCTTGTATTTATTTTGAATTCACACACTGGAATTAAAGTACCATTTGTTCTTATTTTGTAAATAACTTGTGAAAACACCTGAGAGAAAAATAGTAAAAGAATATGTAATGCATTTTCAAATAAAAATCACTCATTAAAGTACTAAGTCAGCATGCTGAAAGCATCTGTTGGAAACATTCATTCCAAAGTCCAGAAGAAATGAATGTTTTCTCAGTACAAGGGTATGCTATGCAAACCCAAATATAGTCATCCTTTGATATCACCCGTGAGCTTTAATCAATATGTAATTTACAATTAAGCAATTATTTTCTGATTTACAAGCATTACAAGCATAACAAATACGATTAACCTAGTATTTCAGACACAAATTAGCTCAATTAATATACCCCACCTATACGCCACTAGGAATCTATGTACTTTTTTCCATTTTGATTTTTAATTTGATATGAAACATAGCTCTTATATACAAATAAAGATTTAAAGCTAAATTATTTAAGCACCTATATGTTCATTTTAAAACAATGATGCAAGTGTAATGTTTTGTGTAGATAAACTATGCAACAAGTTAAACAAATTTCTAAATCAAATCTGAATATACCAACAAAATACCATATATGTTCACGAGAGTTAAAAGATTAAAAGCGATTAATAAAAAAAAAAAAATCTGTTCAAAACAAAGTCATCCTGTTCTCTGTGCTTTAGGGGTGACAGTTATCATTCCAGACATAACATAGGCAGCCATGTCATAACCCAGCTCAAAGAGCTACAAACTCTTTTACATCATGACTCACCAAAACCAGTTTAGACATCTGTCTCAGGCTGAGATGAGTCCTTCTTTACAAATGTTTATTTTTTTCCATTGACTATAATGAGCATCTCAATGATGCTCTCAGATCTAAATAGCTACACTATGGGCATCTGAAGTTAGGTGAGATTAATCCTGTTTTAGGTTTTGTAAAGTCTATTTCCGATACCTGTTTCTGACAGATTGCACTCCTTCTGCAATACATTTGGATGATATTTGACCTAGTATCTTATTCCTCATGTTCTTTTGTTATTTAATTAATTTTTACTAATGTATTCCTTGCTCTTTTCTCTAACTGTCCGTCACATGTTAAACAGATATATAAAGTAGTATTTTTCCTATCCTTATCTGTCTAAAAAGAAAGGATAAATCAAAATAGTTATGTATGAACTTAGAAGAGTTCAAAAGCTAATTAATGTTTCAAATGGGGAAAGAAGGAGGTTTTCTATTCAGTCATGCTATTTGGCAAAAAAGATGTAATTCCTAGATAGACAAAAGTCTGTTAAAATTATCTGTGTATCTCAGTTAAGTCTGTGAATAATTCCCGTTCACCTCTAAATATGGGGTGCACCAATTAACTTATCTTTCTCAGGATTTTGAAAGAAAACAAATTAGACATTTGAGGTTCAAGGAAAACATTTCTAATTGAGTTCAAACTCAATATTTATTTTAATTTTGTCAGCAAAATAACTGATTTCAGTTCAACTGGAACTTTATAAAATTTTAGTTCATCCATGACTGCTAAGAATTTTGTGGGAAGTAGGCTCCAACTCCATTTAAAAAACAAAATGCTCTATGTCTCCAAGCATCATTTTAAATAAATATATGTATCAAATTCACATAATATCATACTATCATCAGATGAGTTAGCTCTTCTAAAAGGAAAATGCATGCAAATGTGAAAATCTGCAAAAGGTTGATTAAATTCTAAAAAACTGAAGACTACACATACTCAGATGAGTTGCGTGAAGTAAGTATTTTGGAGCATTTTATCTTATCACATCACAGTTCCTAGAAAATAAATAACGTGTAAGATAGATAGGTCAAAACAAAGACACCTAAATTTAGCTATATGCATAGAACTGCCCTTATTCAAGAGGGGTAAACAGATACGGAAGCTCCAGATGCAGTCAAGGGAGAATCTATTCAACTCAAATTAGAGGAGGCAACAGAGCTTCCCAGCTCAGCCAAAAGTAAATGCTCATTGACTCATCAGTTGTATCACTGATCTGAATGATACTGTCAAACAGCATTAAATAGCAACCTTTACCAAGGCACAAAGAAACTGGTCTTCCATAGGATAAAAGAGAAGATCATGGCATAGATAACTGGATAAAAGATGGAAAATAAGAAAAGTTAAGAGGACTAAAATTAAGTTGTATTAAGTTACTTCTGTATCTAAGATAGGGCCCAGTGTCAGAAATTGCAGGACTTAGTAAGACTGAGTAACTGGACAACAAAATAGTGAACAATATTCAACATAGATAAACATAAGCTGATGTGTTGATGTAAAAAGCCATCCCAACTTCATCTACATAATGACAGACATGGATGACCAATGACCACTAAAGAATCAGGTCTGGGTTTATAAATGAGAGCTGAACAAAACCAACATGTTAAAACTAAGATCAAAAAAGAAATCTAGTATTATCAAATGTTAGGAAAGAGAACAAAAGAAGAGAAGTCATTAATACACCAGATATGATGCACCTGCCTCTGGTATCGGTGTGCAGACCCTCCCTGCCCCAATTCCAAGGAAATGGTAAAACTGGAAAATGTGTGTAAAAAGGCCAGAAACTGTGATCAAATGCAACAGTTTTTACTGATTTGACTACTGCTCATTAGTCTGGGGAAGAGTTGACTGAGAGAATATACAAAAGAAGTAAATAAAACAGTCACAAGGAAGAGATAAGCAAAGAATGATTGTCCACTGTCTCTTTCTGTATGAATATAAGATGGCATCAAATCATGCTGACATTGGGTTCAAAACACATCAAAGCAGGTGGTTCTTTACAGAGCATGGATTAAATTATGTAATTCCTTGATGTAAGACACTGTGGATGCTAGAGGTCACTTGAATTTAAAACAAAAAAAGAAAACAAATAAACAAAAAAACCCCAACAAACCCAAACTTTTTAATTTTTTTAATCAGGCTGACATCAATTTATGCTTCACTTCCTGAAGGATCTAATCATCAGTCTGATGTGCTTGGCATGACAGGACGTCAATGAAAGCCGTGTTCTGTTTTTG
Source organism: Balearica regulorum gibbericeps (assembly GCF_011004875.1). Classification (NCBI taxonomy): domain Eukaryota; kingdom Metazoa; phylum Chordata; class Aves; order Gruiformes; family Gruidae; genus Balearica; species Balearica regulorum. The sequence goes on from NC_046184.1 coordinate 29,286,475, forward strand.
TAACAGTACTCCCAAAAAATTAGATCACAGATGCCCCTGTGTCTTCATTTGCCATTTGTAGAACATGAATAATAGCAAAACATCCCTCAAATGATTGTGAAAGTTATTCTGGAAATGTTTAGAAAGCATTCACAAACTAGCGAACATTAATGTAGAAAAGCTCATCAGAACAGCTTGAATGACGTGCCATAAACTAGGGAAACCGTCCAACATTTCTGATAGTGAACTAAAATACCGGGTAGCTTCTTATTATATGGTCACCAAAACATTGTGAGAACTGAATGAATCAAGGAGCCCTGCAGAACTACATATAACATGACTGAAGCATAGCTTGTATGCACAAAAGGACTACATCAGGACTGTACTAACTACATTCCCACATTTTTGAGCACTATTTTATAACCTTAACAAAAATCTTTAAAAACAAGGCTACTTGCAATAAATGTATTATTTTGGCTGAAATAGAAGCTTCTGTTATTACATGAATATACCAGAGGAAAGTCTCCACTTCATGAAAAATATGCCTCAAGCAATCACTGAGATACTCATAAATTATGTCTATGATGTTAACAAGTAGACAAAGCAACAAGTGTGAACCAATATGACCCATACTGCAGGTTCCTTGGTGGATTTTACTTCAGGCTGGTTCAATGTCTTGAATGTTCTCTAGATGACGGAGCCCACTTGATGTGCTCTTGCAGAGCATCTTTCACTTTACCTTTATCTAAAGGCACCCGATCTATACAAGCCTAGACAGCTCTCCAATGTAAACCCAGGCATAGCAGCAGGGATGACTGGGAGATGTGCCTCAAAAGTGTACTCCTCATACAAACTAAAATTAAAACAATAATTACAAAATTATCTAAAATTATAATAAAGTGGATATTGTAAATAAAAAAATTAACAAGTTAGGGAATGATATTGACATGTCATCTTTATTTCGTTTTATTCTCCTCGAACAAAGTTGAGATGCATAACAAAAGTAAAGACCATCTGATCACAGAACAAAACAATTTATATTAGGGTGATGCTAGATTAGTGACACGTATAGGGAAAAGATTTGTGAATGTCTCATAAAAGTAAGATTATCTAGAAGTTAATGTAATATTAATGTCATAAATTGTTTGAGGGAAAGCAATGAATTCAACAAGTACATTTTTAGTCTGATTTGCACCTATGAAATACGAACTTGAACTTAGTGAACCTGCTATTTCAATTGATTTGGTTTTAATTTAGAAAAGTGGATAATAAAGTGCAACCAAATTGCTGACATTTATTTGTGGACTCATAATACTATCATCTAATACTATTCATCAGAAATAGAACACAGAATTTGGTAATTGTATTAGCATTACCTACTCTATTGGAAACGTTACTTATAGTTAATCTTAACGTTACAAACAAGGTTCCTAGATGCCTTACTTTTACTTCATAGCTTTTGCTAACCAAGAAAATGAAAGACATGTTAAAATGTTTTTAATGAAAGCATTAATTTTTTTTAGCCAAACCTAAAGGAATTACTATTGATTTTTAAGAGGTCTATGAAGTTCTAAAATTATGATGTTCTGCATGCTGTAAAAAATGGAAAAGACACTCATGTAATGAACTTCTTCTAATGTCCAAAAGTTTTTTTTGCATACTTATTTTTCCTATTATTTAGCATCTATAAAATTTAAGTGTAGTACATAAAGACATTATTTTTAAAAAAGGCAAAAAGCAAAAATGACTATTCATAATTTTAATGAAAATGGTAATACGGAAAATTTAAAAATTAATTACTTATCTCCATTCAGAACTTCTGCATAAACTGCTTGCTGGGGGTTTTATATCCCTTTTACAAAAGCATTTATTTGAACATTTTAGTTTTCCATGGAAAGGCTAGATAAACTCAAATTCTGTATTTTATCAATTTACTTAGCATACAATAGATCAAAATTTCAGAATGTTGTTTGACTCCGTAGAGATCCAATCTGGGGTAAAAATTACATTGTTGTAGTGGTATAGATTTAAGTAACTAACAGAGTAATCCTTAGTTGCAAAGTTCCCAACATCATGAGACCAGGATTTCATCAAGGTAAGAATAATCAGTCATTTTAAGCTCCATTTATAATTACACTTTTATTACAATCACCTTGTTTTAGTCTTCTATATCTCACAAACTTTGATGGCTTTGAATCCTGATCAATGAACTTCAACTTCCTTAGCTTCAATATGTGAAAAGGAAGAATAATTTTAATTTTATAACAACTATGCTGCCTCTGAGGACTAGTTCAATACCCCAGCCTCTCTCTTCCTTAAACTGACTGATCAAATGGAGGAAACATTTCCATTTAGGGGTGCAGATTCAGAGACATGGGACAAGCAGATTACCGCTGGATACAACAGTAAAAGGATTAAGAAGAGAATAAAACTCAGGCTTTGATGAACTTAGTGGCAAAAGACTCCAATCAATTTCAGTAGCCAGACCATTTCACCCATTGATGTACTTAAACTGATTTTACTTTTCATAGCATAACTTTGGATATGATACCAAGGACTTTATATGAAATCTCACAATGTTTGGTATTTTCCTTAAAGTTTCAACTGTTGGAATCTAGAAATTTTACAAGACTTCCCCAGGGTTTTTTTTAATATGAATTTACAGTTCTCATGGGTACAGTTTAAAAGTTTAAAAGCCTAAAACCTAAAAAGTTCAGAGCCCAAATATCAGATAAAAAGAATAAAGAGTATGTATTCTAAAAGCCTTCCTAATACATAAAAGCCAAATATCAAAACTTGAGGTGGCCAACTTGTGACTTCACGAAACTATTTAAATATCACCAAATTTTTGAACTGACATGGCAAGGGCTAAAAGCTTTCTTTTCTGTTTTCTTTCTTTGTTGGCAATATGAATTGCTACAATACTCATACACTTACTCTTACATCTGATCCTCATTATGAGTGGAATCAATTCTCCGTCATGGTTTTCATAACCACACTCTGAATAGCTGCTCCATCGCTAGCAGTTAAGCGGTATTCAGCAGTGGTTCAGCGAGACCTGTTGTTGAGGCTTATTGTCAACAAAAAGCACTTTCTCAGTGATGGCAGAACCTATATATAGAGCTAGAAGGATGAGTTACAGCGAACAAAGTGTACGGCAAATTTAGCACTATTGTGTGTTTAGGCTTTATTTACAGAAAGGAATGCCATTTTACAAAACTGTTCATCATTTGGACCTATCTGTTCAAACAAAATTCAGATTAGGACTTGGTCATGTACTGGTTGCTGTTTTTTTTGCTATTTGGAACTTCTTACTCAGTACTATCTGGTTCAGGATATAAATCATGAAATTTACTGTGTTCCTTGACTGAATGACCCAAACAGCAGAAGTGGGGAGGGGGGCGGTGTTTGTCATCAACACCTTACAGTTTTTACTGTCTGCTTCTCTGTTGCTTTCAGAGACCAGTTCCAAATGCTTCTCGAAATTGCTGATACGCTGTGAATAAAATCTTACTGATGTGCTTATGAGCAAAGATTGGTGTTTTTTCATTAGAAACACTGAAATGCTTCTTAACTTTTCCCCTTTTGAAATCTCAGACATATCTATTGCACAAAACACACACATACAATCCTCAGATTAACCTGGAACTGCTAACTGCTATGCTAACCTCATCTGTAACGCGAAATAGTAATATAGTGACTACCAGCTGGTCAATTCCTAACCACAACATTGGTGTTTGTTTATTCTTGTTATGGCTTTATGCAAAAGCAAAGGATTTATTTTAGCAGCCCGTTCTACTGACAGTAAACCTCACTGTATTAGAGAACACATAGAAAATTGACCATAGAATTTAAGACTGGCGAGAACTTTTCAATTTCTTTTGATTTCTTTTACTTGGTCATTTAAAACACCAACCTTAAACTATTTGCAACTGTGTCTGACCTATTATTACTCCACTGATCCACAGATAGTTGCTTACACTTTGATTCTACAGGAGGAACCACAGAACAGTGACAACTAGAATGATTGTTCATGTTTTGATTTAGTAAATTCAAAACTACTTTAAAGTTTCCCCAGCCATGACTGAAATACAATTTCTTAAAGTATTTTCAGCTTGCATTCTGGATAATCTGGGTAGTGCCGACGCAAACCGTAACGGACTGCATTCTCTGTTTCTAGACAAGGAAAGGACAGGAGGAATCTCAATACAGACAAGTAAATGTATTTAAGTATCAATAACATGCTCTCTTGATGAAGCAGTTAGAGAGCCACTAGTTTCAGGAGCACATTAAGCTTATTTTACAGTTTCCACATTTGCCATCTTTCTTTAAAAACAGTATTACATGGCAAAAATTGTAATTTGCATTATTATATTCTTTAAAAATATTTTAATACCATATAGTAATATTAATTCATCCGCATTGCAAGATATGTATTTTTCATCTTTATTTGAACCATGGCTAAAGAACTTGGTTTTTTCTTCCAAGTCTACAGTAGTTCCGTTTCCATATGGTATAATATACAGATATAAGCCCTAGTATAAGCAATTGAACTTTTCACACCCTCAAAAGCCGCAAAATCAGATGGTCTGTGGTTTTTGCAGCTGGTGCACTGTACTCATATTGGGTAGTGTCATATGAAAAATATTTCACTCCCCAAGCCCTAAACAGAGTCACTCATTAATGAAATGCAGGCAGTACAATGAGATCATATAAGGTATAGATTTCAACAGCCATACTAAAAACAGTAAAGGAACACTGAACAAGAACACAAATCAAGTTCCTCTGCCAGAACAGGATTTTTTTTTTAAAGGAATGTCTTCTTAGATTTAACATTTGCTTTGAAAACAACTGCTAACCACTACCCAGAAAAACCTTTAGTACAAGTGTTAGCAGACTAAACAATCACAATTTGGCAGAGGAAAAACAGTAAATAACTTCAGACATACTTACATTACAGGATGTCTCACCCCAATACGCCACGATCAAATCACAAAATGATTTACTTAATACCACATATGGAATCTGCTTACTTAAGAAAATAAGCTGTCACCAGCGAAACTTTGTTTAAAAATAATTTCAGGGCTGAGGTTTATCGAATTTCACTTTAGTTTGTTTTTACAGAAATCTAAAAAAAAAAAAGAGTAAGGCAATCTAGTTGCAAAAATATTATACTAAGCCCACTTACACAGAAAAAGTATTCTTAGGCAGAATTTTTAAACTCTATTACTAGTACTATTCATTAAAAGAATGACCACAACTTTGCACTGTATGTCATGATATTTTATTTCAATAAAATGTATCAGAATATATTATTTCATTTCTATCTTTCCCAAATGATAGTCATCTGTTTTCCTCAACTGAAAGCTTTCTTTAACTAAGAAAAGCCTCAGCAGCAGAAATAAACACCAGACAATACAGCCAAGGTACTTTATGGACTTGATTCTCTTCTCACTGACTCCGATACAACTCTGTGGACTTTAGCGGCCTGAATATGATAGCAGTGACTGAGCTAAGTATCAGGCTTTGTGCAGCTACTTTATAAATCTAGGAACTGTAGCCAGTCTTTTATCTGGGAGAATATCTGGGGAGAAAGTATATCCAAGCAAAATAGGTTATAGCTTCTATCTTTCCTTCCAAAGCCAATGAGGATACGTATGTATCTCTACTACATATTTGTTTAACTTCTAAAATAACACTATTCTGATAATCTCATGCAATTGGGATAACCCTTTAATATAAATATAATTAAAATGGGCTACCTGTAATTTAGTAACTGAGTAGACCAGGAGACTGGAGAAGTTTTCTCCTGCTACTCCTCACTGTTCTATGCTTTTCTTCTACAACGTAGAAGAAAAATTTCAATGCAATGCTTTTGAGAAGCAACTTTGTATTTTATGCATAGGAAGTTATGATTATTGTCTCTTTGCAGTAATTAGTCTTGTAGTAATTTACATGCTTTCAATTGTCCAATATCATCAGCACAGAGGAATTACTAAAGGCTGTATCTCTTAGCAAACAAATATATAGTGCATGAGATAAATTCCTCCATTTATCTGCATCTGTTGTCCATAAAATGTTTATACGCCTCATTCCTGCCACCTGGCAATAAAGTCTAGCTTACACTTGAAACACTACATGGAGTTGAAATAATCCATAGTACCACAGCTCAATACAGAGAACTAAATATGAGCTAAGAATAGAGCTGCTTTCGTATTAATCCTGTATCAGTACTGATGCAAATGCCTACCAGGAGTCATAAATACCACATATAACAGGAAACAAAATTCTGCCCATTTTGCAGCCACATAGTTTGCCACAAGTTTCCACAATTACAAACCATCTGGTAAAAAAAAAAAAAAAAAAAAAAAGAAAACCAAACAACACCCCCCCCAACACAAACATATTAAAATGCAACAGAATCATAGAATATATCAGGCTGGAAGGGACCCATAAGGATCACAGACTCCAACTCCTAGACTATTAATATTGCTATTACTAATAATTACTAATTAATATTAATAGTTATAATAATAAGAAACAGGAGCTGAACTTTACTGGGAACTTCAATCCAGTGACAGAATATTAAGAGCATATGTAAAGTTCTCCAATACCTCTTACTAAAAGTACCTCGTAAGATTGTATTACACACTGCGATCACAATACTTTTACATATTGTTTATTTTTAAAGTTGCATAGTAAGCATCCCAAGTTTATTTCAAATCTTCAATAACAGGTCTTCTCAAATTCTTCTACAACTAAAATCTAGAAAAATTGTTCCTCTTAAATTAGAAAATAATATAAAGTAAAATCAGAAACAATTTAAATACAGGCTGTCTCCATTTTTAAAATATCATATATCAATACAGTATCATGCTTCTTAAATATAAAAGTTAGGAATTTTTAGAGTAACTTTGCTTATAGCAATAAAAACTCATCACTGTATGTTCAAACAAAATATTCAGGTGTATAATCTACAGCCATCTTTTACTTACACCTGGTTTTAAGCAAACTATCCCACTTGACTTCAGTGAAAAATACTTTCTGTGTGTTAGCTTGCAGAGCACCACTCTAGGACTTCAAAGCAAGAATGATATAAAATTAACATCAAAAATATGTTATGGATTAGAATGGATTAGAAACAGGCAAATCAGTAAGTCTCAGAATGTAATTGCAAACAGGGAGTTATATTAAGGGCATTTGTAAGACAGATCTGCCGTGATAGTTACTGGTCCTGTACTGTTTCATGCTTATATCAACGAACTTCGAGAAAATGTAAAATCATTACTGATGACGTTTGCTGACAACACAGCAAATGATAATGAGGAGAGCCAGCTACTAGAATAAAATGATCTGAATCTCTGAAAACGCTCTACTTACTTAAAAGGAGTACTTTTCCTACCACCACATGTGTAAAGCTATACTTCTAGCTACAAAGAAAAAAAGTCCATATTCAGAGGATGAAACATGGTATCTTAGAAAAATGACAGACTTGCAGTTAAAATACATAGCTAAGTCCTATGACACACTGGTCAAATGGGCAAAGACCCTTGACAGCATAAGGAATGGGAAAAGGAAGGTTATGCTTTTTTAAATCCCAAGGTAACATAACCATTGCAGAACATTGTGACCAGTTCTAATGTTCACTGTAAATTGGAAGAGTTTAAAAGACAATCCAGATAACATGAAAACATTTCTTGATATTGAACTCCAGGACTATTCCTCTATCCAGGTTCTCAAAAGGAAGTTAAAAGCATGCGATAAACAGAAAGTTTTTCACTTCACCACATGAAGATCCAGTGACTGCAGTTTCAACCGAGACACTCAGATGAGAAAAAATACTCCGTTCTTTAGCACTGAAATTAATTACAAAATGTCTATGGATAGAGCAGCATTTTAAAACTTCAGTAGTCACCTTAATCTCCAGTGGACTATCTTAACTGATCTGCCAGCCAGATGAAGGAAACTTGTAAGCAATGGCTTTAGCTTGAATAAAATAACTGCCTTTCCGTACGAAATGTGATTGCCTATTACACTCTCCTGCAATCCCATTCCAAAAGCAGCTCCAGGGTACAGGCACCGTTATCTTTCAAGACAAAGATGCAGTTATGTTATGGTGGCTATGGGAACGCATGATGACCCAGCTACCGTTTACATTGATGTTAAACTCATTGTAGGTATCTGGTCACAAGGAACTCGATACCGGATCAGACAATCCAGTTACTGACTGAATTGTACCCTTCTGTTTCATAAAGCACAAGAGGAGGTACAATCGTAACGTTAGCCACTAAAAGTATCATATTTACATTGCAAAAGAATGTAATTTGAAAATTTAAGCATACATAATAAAAGAAGAAGTAGGCATAGTAAAATTTTGTAGCAGTGATCTCCTCTGAGTAAGGAAATGGAATGATTTGAAAATGAAAATGAGTGTCTACTGAAGATCACAAGACCAGGTAGGAAAACTAAAAATCTTCCAAGAGTATTAATACTTCATTGAAACTGAAGGCATTGTATTCACAGGTTACGTTCATCTACTCAAATATCTGCTGGGTCACAAAATAAAATCTCACCACAAAATGCCCTGGCTTACGCAGAACACAAGCTTGTATTCCAATAGCAAAAAAATCCCAGAGAATCATAGAATCATAGAATGGTTTGGGTTAGAAGGGACCTTAAAGATCATCTAGTTCCAACCCCCCCTCCTATGGGCAGGGACACCCTCCACTAGATCACGTTGCCCAAAGCTTCATCTACCTATATAGAACCGTTCCTGCGCTCTCTCAGAAACAAAACCAGAATGTTAAAGGCATGATTAAACTTAAAACAATGCCAAAAAATTAAGTATATGATAAAGAATAAATCTATAATTATGCAAAACTCCTCATGTACTGAAATATTACTTTTGTAGGATCTTAAACTAGTGTAAAATTTTATGCATAACACATTGATCAGAATATGACTGGATATGAACAAACAGACTAATGATACATGATGAAAAGCAGAGGATGGAAAAGAAGCTTGCTGATATATCGCAACATCCAGTTACCAGTAGTCTAATCTGAGATCCTTAATGATCTGGAAATTAATGGGAATACCTGAACCAAAATTGGCAGTTTGTAATAAATTGGAAAATGCTGAAAACCGCCAATGTAAACATAGAAATTACTGTTTTAAAGAAAGACCTTAAAGAAGATTAAAAACATCAGTTCAGCGGCACAACACAAACTTTTTCAACTGGAAGAAAAATTATTAAAATCTCAGATTCAATGGGATGGAATAACCCTCATAATAATATTCGAAGACCTCTAAGTGTGCTCCTGGATAGTAAAGTGGGTATGAAAAGGAATGAAATATTACAACATGGCAGAGGACGGAATCACAACACAGAAACACAAAAACATATAGAAGTACCACTGTCTGGAAAAGGAGGTCTCCTGCACCTTCATACACATTTGGTAAGACATCACTTATGCTTAGCTGGAGTCATGGTGTACTGTAAAGCCTCAGGGTAGCTGGAGTCCCAAAGGACTGTAAATCTTCTTAAGAGAAGAGGTCAATCTCTTTCCTTTTCTACAGCACACAGCACAGGAGAACCCACGCTAATAAAAGCTACTACTTGGATTCCCATCCCAATGAATAGCCACAGCAGGCCAAGCAAACAGTAGACCAATGACCAGAAGAAAGATACAGTAAAGAAGAGGACAGTAAAAGATTTGGCTTACAGACAAAATGGTACAATCAGTTAGAGAATATAAAAGCTCTGGATCTGACCAGAAATGCTTGTTGTAAAATAAATTACAGAAAAGTAATTGGCCTAAATAGCAATGAGTGAATATTTCAACTCTTTGTAATAACCAACAACCAGCAATTGCATCTACTTAAATTCTTTGTTTAGTAACAACCATACAAGATGCACTGATCTAACTCCATCTATCTTCTATGGAACAGGAGAACCATGCAAAAAGCTTGCAAGTATATGAAAATAAAACCAGGCAAATGAACTAATTTCATTTTTCCAAACTTTCCACTAGCTCTGCATATAACAGTTCTTCCCATATAAAACCATGGCTACCAAGGACACCTTCTTTTGACTTGTTCTCAACTCCAACATCAGAATTTATAGCAAGGCAATGATCAGTTGCATATGTTGTGTGAACTTGTGAAAATCTAACCCAAAATATAAAGAGGATGGTCCAAAACTCTGTACCTACAGCTGCCGTGTCCTGGCATGCCCTTTGCAACACCCATGAAGAACCCAACCAGCTCCATTTTCCTCCATGTCATCTTTAGATGGCAGCAGCAGCTGAGGCTCCTAGCATCAAGCCATTTGCAGTGAGGCCAGAGTGACTAACACAAATGACTGTTTAGTTATAAAAAAAGAGAATTTCTCTTCTGACTTGACTTGCACAAAAAATGGCTCTTCTTTAATTACCATATTTAGAGATGATTACAGGTGTCAAATTGTGGTCCAGTTACTAAATGCTCAATCCAATGGGAATGTTGCTGAATTAAAAAAAAATAATAAACTTGTATCTCAACCAGGTTCAATCACTTCATAAGCACAGATGAGGACATGGTCCTTGTTTCTTGAAAACAAAATAAAAAACCCACTCCAACACGCATTGTCTGATCTTGGCCAACTAAATAACATGGCAAATATGCCTGAAAGCTAGACTGCTTCCATAGTTTCAAAGAGGAAATTAATATGTATGATCCTCATTTCAGTGATAGGAGATCATGTTAAATTACAAATGTAGACAAAAATAATTCCTGAAAGTAAGAGTCACATTAGTTGAAATAACTGTAACAGCATGACAAGAACTGGCCTTGGCAAATATCACAATATTTGTAGTTCCCCGGGTGGTTCTGCTGCCAGCCCACCAAGGAGAGAACATTCCTGAGCTGCAAGGCAACAGGGGCTGCTGGAGGTGGCCAGGGGCTCTTGGAGGATGAGGCAAAGGAAGTCAAATCAGGGCAATCCAACCCCCAGGTCTCTCCTTCTCCCAACTCAGAATTAAAGATGAGCGATCCCTTAGAAGATCTTTAGTAGAGAAGAGGAAAAAAGAAAAAAACAAACAAACAAACAAAACCACCCCCAAAAAAAAAACCACACAAAAAAAAAAAAACCATGCAGAGGGAACCCAGACACGGGCTAGATGGTTAGAAGAATCTGTAGAAGCAGCAGCAGCTGCAAGACTAGCTCCCTGAGAGAAATTTCAGTAGGTTTTACAGGAGCAACTCTGTCCTATTTTGGTTGGACATTTGGTCTAACTCTGTCTTACATCCCTCTCAACTAAGCTCACACCTTTTAGTTTTTTTCTCCCTGGTCCTCGCTTAAATTTCAGCAAACAAAGCAAAAGAGAGAGAAAAAAAAAAAAACCCTAATATAACTAACATAATGAAAGTTATAAGACACATTCACATGACAAAATAGCTGGTACCATCCCATGTCCTTTCTTTGATCATCACATGTATATTAATTAATTTCTAGACTTCCTTCCTTAAGAAGGTAAGCAAAGTAACAAAATCCAGACACAATTAAGAGGACAAACCGTTCCTGTGCCTGCTCCAGGTCAACAACATGGAGCTGAACCATGTCATCCTTGGTGCCCTAAACATGGAGCCTGCAGCACCATTCTCCAAGAATCCTATGTGCTGCAAGACAAGCCACACTGTTTCAGGCACTCTGAACCAACAATTCCCCCAAAATACAAACTCTGCCTTAGGCCACAGTGGTAGCATACCTGATTCAAAACCTAGACTTCTATTGTAAAACAGCACACACTCAAGCATCATATTGCAATTGCCCACTACCATTTAATCCTGGCCAGTGGCAGCTAGCACTGCCCCAGGCAACGCTCAGCCACAGGCTGTGAGTCTGCACAAGAGCAGGGACTGCTCTCAATACACGCTATGGTGGAGGCCTTCCTAGCTGGGCAGTGGGGGTGGGCAGTGAAGGGAAAGACGGTGTAGAGATAAAGCCAGAAGACACTGTGTTGCTTTCCTTTGGGGGGTGGACAACAGGCCTTGGCTCAAAGAGACCCAGGCCATGTGCTCCATGCAGGGCAGGCAGCGCCAGGCTGCTGAAACACCAGCTGGCCTTTTCCTAAACGGGCACGAGTCACTCCACGCAACCTGGCTGGGCGCAAAGACTGGCATGGCCTCAGCACTGTAAATGCAGCCCCATCCTTCTCCATCTGCCTACGTGTACTTACTACCTTCTCTTTCTTCCTCCACATCCTATGGCAGGGTCTCTCTGATACCTTCCGATTTTCTACCACAATAAATGTGAGCTGATATTTAACGATGTTCTGCAGGACTACCTACAAGAAATACATTTTAATTCGCTATTTCCTTGTGAAGAAGTTTGGATTTGTGGCCGTAACTGTGAAACAGGCAGGAGAGGGGAAAACATACCAATGTTCCAAGTGGTGTGTACAAAACAACAAAAGCACGTTTACACGCTTATTCCTAAGACTGTACTACTCCTCCCATATACACCTTTACCAAAAATCCAAGGGTTTGGGCTTTTTACAAGAAATGCAAGAACTCTGATAAGAAAGATTTTGCTTCCTAAATTCAGTGGCTTCACATAGGCAGGCTTCCTACTGCTGTTAACACTCATCATATGGAAGAGCAGTAACAGCCCGCAATCCTACTTGTCCTTCACGTAAGGCAGTTTATAGGCCTCTGCTTCTGCACAATGACAAATCTCCTTTTGTCCTGCAGTGACTCCTGTTTGTTACTGTAGCAAGAAGAGTATCTCTCTGTGCTGCTCCCAGAGAAAATGAACCACACTCTGCAAATTTAGACTCCAAAGTCTTCACCACATTGAATAGCACAGACTTATTTTAAAAAAAGTTTAAAAAAAAAAAAAATGTGTAGACATAGACATAGCGCCTTTGGAAGATACTGATCCCAGCTGAAAATCATGAGCTACCAAGCACCCAACTCAAATACTCTCCATTACATTGCCACACACTTAACAAAACTTCCACCCAAACGAGGGAACTATACTGGCTTTTATTAACAACAGACATTAAAGGACTTGAGCTGAAAACTGCAAAATTCATAATAACTAATATGAACTGTGGCAGAACAATCACACCATACTGCCTCTAGGAAATAAGTAGAAACAAACTATGGAAAGAGATTAGGGAAAATGGTTACAATCACTGACTGTACATGTTTAAAAGATAAAAGGATCGTTTTGCCCCACTTTTCAGCCCTAATACTTAAACTATGGCAAAAGAAGAAAATAAAATACAAAGAAAAAAATCTTGAGTGTGCAAAAGAACAGCAATCTTATTAATATTGCCTATAAGAGCAAGAATAAAATCAAATACATTTCATTTTCAGAGATTTAATAATCTGCCAAATAGTGACAAGAAAAAAAAACCTGAAGTGCCCCTATTTTTCCCAGGAAGATCTTTTTCTCTAAAGTTACAGAACCAGCAAAACAATTAGATTACTGAAGTCCTCTTCAAAATTTGTTTTTACAAAGACTTGTTAAATAGACTTGGTTTAAAGTCGTGGCCAAACATGACGGGTTTAGAAAGGTTCAGTGTCTATTTCAGAACTGATGCAGCTTTCCAAACTGTTTCACGTGCATTATGTATAGCATACCTTAAGGCAGTGTAGCCATCATATGGCAAAGGAGGAAATATCTTTAGGAATTAATTGTATGTTTTCTTACTTGTTTCTTCCCAAAGGTGAAAAACACTTACATAAAAGAGTTCATGTTTTTCACTTCTTCTTTCCTTCTTTGTGATGTAGAAAAAGGCCAGAAACAATTTTCCCCCAATTTCTCTCCCAACAAACATACGCAACAGAGACAGAGGTTACCTGGTTTCTTAGTTCAGACTCAGGAGAATAATCACACCTCTCCATTTTTTTTCTAAAAGAGCTGGAGGTCAAATGAACTGGAAAAGGAACTTTCCAGTTGGAGGGATGAAAATATTGTGTGTTTTGTTTTTTTTAATAAAACCTGCCTTTGTTTTCCAAAGGAAAGCAAGTTAAATCAAGTTAGGTTAATTTAAAGGAATTCTAAAATTTTAGCAAACAGCGTCTCTCCAGTAACTTTCTGCATTTCCCTAGTATACACGATACTGTCATCTTACTCATTTTCCAATCTTCTAGAAAAAAAATGGAATTAAATCCCCCCCTCAAAAAAGGAAAAAAGAAAAAGAGAGACAGAAAACTGATAAGAACTGAACTGCTGAAGGATCAGGAACATCAAATGTAAGACAATGATAAGCATTCATTAACTATTTATACCAAGGCATTAGCCTTTAATAGCACAAGTCTGCATAAAAGTCTTACTTTCTGAAACTGCAGTGTAATAAATTATAAAGAATAAAAGTAACAGTTTTAGGAAACTCAATTAATAAAAGAAGTCATGTGGTGAGAGACAACTATCTCAGAACAATGCATCTGAACAACTCTACTGAAAATCAATCAGTGGAAAAACCCCACAGCCCAGGCAGCAGCCAGGTGTACCTAGCTGTTCCTAGAACAGCCCCTGAACGGGAGGCCAAAGAATTTCCCCTCACAACATATTCATTCTTTCCCCTGGTGTAATCCCAATCTATCACCTATATCCTGTGTTGGATCAAAAAAACCCCCCAACAATTAGACATTGGTTCACTTGGACCAGATCGACGTCTGTTCCAAACTACAGCAGGAATAACGGTCCATGGGCTTTTCTGATGGTCGGTCAGCGGCAGAACTCAACAGGAGACCGAGGAGTGGGAATCTGAAGAGTGGCCTGGTGTATTTATTTCATCACGTTTGCCGACTGATCTGTGAAGCATGGCAGTACTTTATTTTAAAGCGTTAACTGTTTCAGAGGAATGCAGAAATATTCTATAACTGTGCAATAACCCTAATATCCATTTTAAATGTCCATGATCTGTGTGAAAAATATCAATTACACCTATTATTGCTGATGACAATATTACTTGAAAATTACTAAAGATCATTATTTTATTTATAATTATTCTGGGGTTATGTTACAAGGATTATTGTTACGACCATTTTACTGTTAAACTTTATTTTTCTCATCAAGAAACAAGTTGAAAGTAGAGAGAGTGTGAATCATATGGATCAAAGACTATCCATCAGTGTGTCACACACCATGTGGCATTGTGTTTTGCGAAGTCAAAGTCATGCTCCAAGTTTCAAAACTTCAAACAACTGAAATACCACAACATTCATAAAACAGAACTGAGCTACTGGGAGTAAGAAAAAAAATACAAAAAAGGTAACAGACCTCAACAGCAGATAGTAAAATTAACATTTCAACAGTTCTTGCCTTTCATCTCAGTCTCCATAGTACATTTTTTCTGGAAAAGCTACCATTTAGGTTTAGAAAGATGCAGAATTACATAAAACATCTGGAATATGGGACAAGGAATATTGGCTTATTATCCCTGGTGGACCCTCCCTATGAAAAATTTAATAGGTCTGTTTTGGTAGTTTTAATCTCCAGAGCACCCCAAGCTATGTTATGGAAACATCATCTTGGTAATTTATATTAGAAAGAACACCTGGTGATGAAAGCAAATATATCCTCTTTAAAATTGTGAGTGATTTTTCTTTAATCCTCAAACTTTTCATCTTCTTAAATATATAATTTTTAACAGCTTGACTAAAAATTAGTTTTTGTATCTTTGAGACTGATCACATTGTAACCATTGTGAACTTACACTATTTTATTAGAGAGCTACATTTCTTCATTCCTGTCTTCAGAGAACAAGTCATTTTGTCTTTACTTTGACATTGGCCTTTTACAGATTACAGAGGAAGCTCTGTTGAATCTTATATGAATATCACAAAATCACTTAAAATGTTGTCCGTTTATTACTGCACAGCTTCAAACATTAAAGGAAAAAAGAACCGTTAAATAGACTTCTATTATTCTTATTCCTATTTCTAATTCTAAAGGTAGAGTTAGCTATAAATAATAATAAATACATAAATTTTGTCACAATTTATTCTAGTGCCAATTTCAAGTGACAGCATACAGCATACATAAAGTATATGAATTCTGGTCTGTAATTGCTTTCTTGGTATCTATTATGTTTAGTATACAATTTCAGAATAACTAGTAAAAATCTATATATGAAAGCAGAGACATTATTTTCCATTAAAATCATTAACTAACTGGATTCCTCTAAATATAAGTACAGTTAAAATACTATATAACTGAAAGGAATTTAGCATACACCTTTCTATTGTCACACTGCCTTATGGTTTATTAAAAAACCCCACATTTTTAACTGTTGCTAATTTACTATTTTATCGATAAACGAGAAATTAATGAAAGTGCCGGTCAATCTATAAAACAAGTTACTAATAAAAATACATTCTATACTTTCCAGCTACAATTAGGTTTCCATTTATCAAATTTCTGAAGAAACAACACACGTACAAATGTATCTGGTTTTATCATTTAACGTGCCTCACTTAAAATACATCCTAATACACATTTTGTATTTTCTAACAAAAAAAGCCCATAATATTATAATCTGTAGCCTATAAAGATTTTCAGAAACATTTTTTATTAATTTGACACTGATACGCCTCCATTTCTAATATCCCAACCCTGCAACATTTTAAATGCAATTAAAAGTGGTTATGAAAGAGTGTGGACTTCCTTGTGAAGTAGGAAATCACTCTTGTGATTAACATGCAAACGAGCTCATGCTGGCAGAATAGATTGGGGTTTTAAAACCCCAATTACTTTTGTATGATTATCTATTTACCCGTACACAGACTATTTTCATTTTTCATCTAATACAAAGTCATCCTGCTTACATTTTTAGTACAGCAATTAATATTTACAATAATTATGACATCAAGCACCATTGAGAGTACGCCAAGTGAATCATTTACCATGTTTTTTAATATATATGTTATTAAAATAACATCTATGGTAATATATTGCAGAGGATGGAGATATATTATTGGCCTTTATACACAATCCAGCCTAACACAACATTCTATTGGCTTTAAATTTAGTTAAGGGGCATATTATTTTTAGTATCTGAGTAAGTCAACTGCTGTTCATTCAGATTACAGATGCCAAAACTCTAAAGTCTGTAACTGCTTGGTATAAAGAGTAAGGTTTGTTTAAACTTTCACAGTAAAAATAACAATAAAATTACTTCCTCCCGTTTTTCTTTTTTTCTTTTTTTTTTTTTTTTTTTTAGTAATAACAGACAATTCTTAACTTTCACTAACACACTTTGATTCATACCTGCTACAGAGTGCACATATACACATTTTTTCCAGACTTCTAAAGAAAATTATAATGCATTAATGACAGGAACTATGGTAATGGAAAAAGGTCACCCTCTTTTGAACACCTTCTGTTTTAAACCATTATATATAAAGACATTTGAGAAAGCAAAGAATTAAAAGGCAGCCTTTGTGCAACCCATTACTGAAATATTATAGAATAATCTATATCAAATGTAGTGGAATAGCAGATTCTTTTGGATCTAAATTTACTGCAGCCATAGAAATGCTTTTATGCTTATTATGTATCTGCATGTTGATTCAATTATTAAAAGAACACCTGACAGCAGACTTACTTAATTGAATTAATTAAACTGGATGAATAATCACAGAATTACTATTGTATGAAATTTGTCCTGAAAAGTAACACTGGCATTTTGAAATTGCAAGTGATTTGAATGGTGAAATACACTCAGCTGAGAAGTCTTCACTTACTGTATTCTGAAATTCTCCTCATACATGAACAAATGGCACATATAAACGAATAGACAGTTGTGAGTAATGAATGCTTTTTCTTATCCATTGTAATTTATTATGTGAGCGCAGCTATGTCACTGGATCTTTTAAAAACTTTGCAAAAACATTTGAAATAATAGTAATGAATTTTATCTCTTGCTCTAAAATAGTACAATAGAGTGGACTATCAGATACTGAGAGGTACTGTAACGTTGAAACACGTGTGTAAAAACAGTGCTTCCAACCAGGATTTGAATATGTCCAATCGAAATTAAGGAGATATTGTTTACTGACTAAAGCAAGCAAATTCAAGATGTTAAATGATTTTTAAAGTATTTTAATAGATCAGTACAGTGAGCTTCTACCACTGATTTTAGCAACAGGAGCAATTTTCTTTAGTGATTAAGTGTTATGACATACTGTATATAATATATTCCTTTTAAGGTCTTCCGAAACCATTTTTTATTATTAAGTCTACTGATGAAGTTCAGAAGAATTTATTATACCCTCTTCTACTTGGTTACAATTGATAATTCACTAGATAGAAGTGAAATTTTACATGACAGATTTTTTTAACATGCCATTTTCTGTTGCCCATGTTGCCCACACTTTCAGACCAAAAAAAGACACAGAAGAGCCTCGTACTGCTCAGAACAGAAGTTTATGCTGGCAGAGGACATTCCTGGAGTGCAAGCACCCAATCTGACATATATCCAAGCCCCAGCTATTAGCTCTGCATTGTCAGTGGGTATTTTTCTTACTTCCTCTTGCAGGTTTTTGGGGGTTTTTTTGTTGGTTTTTTCTGCAATGATCCCCGTAATAGCAAAATGTATAAAGTAGTCTAATTTTTATGAGAGAATGGTGGGACTGGCTATTTACCTTACTCTAAAATAAACTGCAGCATGGTAGAATCACACCCACCACCTTTTCTTACTTTTTTTTTTTAAGTCAGCAATGTGTGTTCTCTTGCTAAAAATGAATATTGATGATTCTAGAAATAGAAAATATTAATTTAGAGGTGATTATTAATTTATATTACTAAAAAGAACATGAACATTTATGGCATTCAGTCAGAATATCTAAAAATGAAATAATACGACATCTAACATCTATATACTATAAATCACTGATTTTTTTACATTCATATTTTCCCTCATATTCCTACTTGAATATAATTCATTTTACAAATATGTCTGATCCTGCCTCTGACCTTACTACACTTTAAGCTCTTTTCTGCTCATGGAAAGCTAATTTGCATTTTTTAAAAATGTGTCTGTATTAATGATCTAATTTACCACAAAAAGGCTTTATATTAAATACAAAAAGGACAGCCATTAGCTTTCTTTCCACAATAAAATCAAAACAAAAAATAAAACATCTCATTTACACAACAATTAACAGGTTTTTTTCCTAACACAATGCTAAATGAATCTGTACAGTTCGGCATTCATAAACATTATATATTGCACAAAATTCTTGCTATACAATCAAAATAAGGAATATTATAAATATGCAAAGTTTTACAAAACACTTTTCTGAGAAATCTATACATCCATTTTAATACCTATATTAATAACCACAGTGGTTAGATTTTTCTTTTACATAAATTATACAAAGTACATTGGCATTACATACCATTTTAATACCAGTTTATTATAGCTTTATTTCATAATATTGGAGGTGGAAATGGAAACAGTGCCATCATGTGATACTTTTCAGGCTACTTCACTTCTTTTATTTCCAAGGAGTGAGTCTGTTGATGCTATACAAATAAGAGTTCCTAGAAAAGCACGCAATGGCAGTATAATTTATTATATGCCATGTTTTAACTACATCATTTTAGGTATTTTTATGCATCAAGTATTGAAAACACCTTCTAAATCTGCAAAGGTAAACAAGCATATTATCAGTACAAATGCTACCTAGGTGCTTTTATTAAAAGTTCACGAATTATCCAACACAGTCTTGTGAAATTCCTTTCAGTTTACAGTCAAGATATTAATCCGAACAGCTTCATTTTTACAAAAGAGCACAGAAGTTAAATTCACTGGTTTTAATTAGTACTGGGCAGGTTACTTGGAAAAAAAACTAATACATGAAATCATCACAGGCGTACAATATCAAAGCCAAATCCAACTCATATTATATTTACTATACAAGATAGTTTTAATGAAATCAGACACACAGTCATTTTTTCTTTTGTATTCATTTCATATTGAAATAAAGGCATTTTTCTCCCCAGTGGTCATAATAAACTAGAAAATCCATACTTGATGCTAAAGACACGTATTTCCACTTATCCCTTCCCTTTTCCAGAGATCAAGACAACCATTTGACAACCACTTGCAATCTAGAAATGCAAGTAATCTATTCAATCTGAAATCCCACTTTACTGCACAACTCACAGCTGCCAAATCTCAAACTACTTTACAGTAGTGGTTTTTTTAAAGATACATCTTTATACAAAATTAAACCCTTACAGTGAATTCATTGATGCATGGGTGAAAGTTGATGAAAAGAACACAGGAATTGTAACTTCTAAAAGCAAGCACAGATGCTAGATATCGCTATGGAGTTTCAGAATTTATAGAATATGAACAATGACTGAATTCTCCAAGATTAAAAATCCTCACATAATTTAACTGCCTGCTGTTCCACAGGAAAACTGTTACTATTATGTGTTTATTTGTAAGCATATGGGCACATACAGCCATTTAAAAAGGTTTCGATTTCTTTCTGTAGGACTCAAAAATTCATGGTATACGCATGCAAACCACATATATGAGTTATGCTCAAGTGTGTTTTGAGTCTGACACAAACACAAGGGGTTTTTATAAAAGTCAGTGTATTTCATATATCCAGAAATCCATTTGCGGGTCAGCGTTACAGCTGGTGAACGTATCTGATTTTGCTGAAAAGTAACAAAATGAACCCCTCCACTGCTGAGAACCTTCAGAGAGTAAGATTCAAGACTGGACACATTAAATAAAAGAAAAATACTACAGTAAGAAAAGAACAGGGAGAAATAATGTTATGTTCTTACTTAAATTTAACGTGTACTACTTACAGATAACAGTTTATAAATTGCTCAAAGTAAAGCAAATTGCATTTAGCAGATTGGAAGGCAGGCCAGTTGCACACTGCATAAATACTGATTTGTACACCTAGTACAGGGAAATTGGATTTTTATGTTTGCAACTCAGCAAGCAAGTTTTTGAGGAACAGACTAAAAAGAAAAAGCGAGAGCGCTATTGTTATTTATTCTCCAAAAGCTTGATGTTTCCATTAGTGCCAGCAATAACCACCCTGGTGCCCTACCTGACACGTTTACCTTGACAAGCTGGTTAGAAATCTAATTTGACTGGAATTTTACCAGCACAAGTTATACATGGAACTCTGCGTGGTAAAGACAATCTGTAGCAAGTTATTTAATACCTAATATAGGGCTTTTAAAAGCTTTTTTGTTCCTGTTGGTAATTATCATTCTTGAGGGTGATAAATATTTCTCTTTTTCTATGGTTAGGGTTTAGACTTGGTCCCCCCCTAAGGGTGGAGCAATCAGTAACAATTTCGTGTCATCATGAGACACACAGAACCCACAGCAGCCCTTACTACATAGTTTTATTATGTTGATTATGAACCAGATGATAAGTATTAACAACATGACCTTACAAAATACAGTCAGGATACTCAGAAAGCTGTCCAGAAACAAGATTATAAATCAGATAAAATCATAACACTCTAACTACATTAAGCACTAAGCAAAAGGAATCGTAACCTAGTAGAGCACTTGCTAGTTGATCAACCAAGACATTTGAGAAACTTGGAGAAGGGAGCCAAAACTCTGCTCATTTTCAGATCCCTTCCCAGTCACCCCTTTAGCAGCTAGCAGAAAAGGAATTTGGACATTCTTGGTGTTGCATTATTTCCTGTGGTGCCCAAAACAGATGCTCATTTGAGATATTGAGATAAACTATGCTGCAGACTAACAATTTGAACGTAAGTGGAGGAGAGTGGTCTAAGTAAACATTTGCAGAAGTATTTCTACAATTTTGAGCCACGGAAAAGGCTGCATTACTCTATGGGTGAAAAGACAAAATTCCGTTTCTTATCTGTATTCTTATTTCTCTCAGATATCCAGTGTTCTAGATATTAGTCAAAAAAAGCAGAATGAACATCAAATATTTGATGGGGAAGCTCTAATACCTCACATTCCTAACTCACAAGTTACAAAATTGGAGACAGTATTGCTAACCAATATAAAAGAATGTAAACATTTATATGTATAAACCTACAAATACCCATAAGGTATCTCATCCCAGTAAAAATTAATTTCTTCTCAGATCATTCTGATTTGGAGGAAGTTGGAAGAAAACTCTAAGTTAAAGTGAACTTATACTGGCCATATTACAGAACATGGGGATGGGTTTTTTCCCCTTCATCCAATCTGCAATTAGGTATTTCTAATGATATTGATTTCAATTTTGTAATATACTGAGACCAAGACAAAGGACACTTTATTTCAAAATTGAAAAAAACCCAGAAAAGTCATTTTTAAATTTTTTAGTGCTGAGACCTTTAGATAAATGTGTTGGCTGGGAGTCAGATGGCAGACCTGTAGATGGCTAACCCAGAAGGCTAATATTTATCTAACCATGCAGCACTCACATATTTGGATAAGCCACAAAATCTGAAAGTAGATTCCCAAATTTCTAATTTAATTGCCCCAAGAAGAATCATTGGACTCAGATGGATCAAAATTAACTGAGACAAAAAATATCATGTAGAACTTCTCAAGAAAGTTATTAGACATTCTCCATAGTTTGGAAAATTTTAGAAAGCACAGTTTTGACCAGGTTCTGTGCATACAGTTACATGGTCACCTTAATTTGAGAAGAGACTGAAAACAAATTTCCCCATACTTATCAAGGCACACTTGAACAACAACCAACTTTAGCTAGTGTGTAAGCCTTTCTCAAATAGAAATATTGTTACTCACGTTAACTTTCCAATCCAAACAAAATGTCAGATGAAGTAAGATATACTGTCAGAAAAGAAAAATAAGCCATAGGTGGTGTTTTAAAAACAGGTTCACTGATAGCTGCAGCACCATATTCCATCACCTCAGAGCCACAGGTTGCCTTGTAAAGAGAGTTACATTGTAAGGTGATAATGGCTGCCATCATTCACTGACATGGTTAGAAACTAGGAGTTTACTCAGCACTTGTCACTCAAGTTAAATGGAAGGAACAGCAAAATGTTCTTTTGTGTAGGGACAGTTGAAAGAAGGCCCTGAGTGGGAGCAGCATGCATATGCCCATGCAGACCTCTAGTTACAGATTACAAAGCAATGTGTATCAGGATGTGTGAGACACAGGAATGTGTTACTTCACAATGAAGCGCAGAACTATGAAAACTATCAGTCTTCTTGAAACAATCATTTATAGGGAACTCTAAAGATTTGTGGAGGAAATAAATGTTACTTTAGTAAAGACTCTACTGAGGTTGAAGAATATCCAAATGAATTCTTATTAAGAAGCCAAGCAGAAAGTTGCACAAACTGTTAATCAGAAAATATCAAACAAGTGCCATTATCAGAGTCAGTGTAACTGAAAATGTTTTTGTATTCGATAAGAATATTCACAATCAAAAGGCAGAGATGGTCAACATACGGCTAAGTATGACTGGACATATTTTTCTATCTGTGGACTGACAGACAAAAGGAAAATCCCTAGAGGATGAACTCCTGCAAGCTTTAAGACAGCTTTAGTATAGAGTTTGATGTGTGCAAAAGACACAGGAGGTCAAGTAATCCCCTTATGGTTAGAGAATATATAGTAAAATTCTATTTGCTTGTAAAGTCTCTTTATTTCACTGGTCTTTCAGATAAAGTATTATGATTAACTGACACATGGCCTTTAGTAGGACACACTGGTTTCTGGAATGGTACCTACTACTGGAAACCTGCTAGAAGAAAAAAAGACTGAAATAAAGCAAAAGATCTGAAACAAAAAGAAAAAAAAGGCTTAATCTGTAAGTCACTCATTTTGGGGTGGAACATTCCTTCCACCCTTAAGACTTTTTTTCCCACCAAACTTATCTATGTTCTGCAAAACCTGACTCTGTTGAATGGATACCTACTGCCAACCTTTCTTCTATTTGGACTCCTGTTTTACAGGATGAGGGAAAACACTTTCTTTTTCAATTCCTTTATGTTACCTGCAGGGTTTCTGAAGGGCTTCTAATAATAATTCATCAGAAAGAACACACAATAGTATGTTCTATCTCTAAAGAAGCCTCTGATGCTGGTCCCCATACTTAGGTACTCATTGCCACCTGAGGCAAGACTCCTAGGAAATTAATACAACTCTTAGAAGCAACAAGAAGTTCATGGTAAGTTGAAGTTGTCTTCTGTTGTCATTTCTTTAAAGTAGGAAAAACCACAACAAATGCAGTTTTTCTGAAAAGAACCAAGTGTTTTTAGCTGCAACACAGGGACAAACACAACATCAAGCAGTTTCTGGGTGTTATTTTCAACTTCATGTAACAGAAATAAATCAGGCTGCCAAACATGGACATTCTGAAAGACTAATGAAACTACCAGAAACTGTATCTCTTCAGCCTGTGAATATACAAGTAGAATCAGGTTTTAAGCCAGGAAAATCAGCATTGGCTCATGATTACACAGGTGACATTTTTCACTGTGAATCAACACTAAATCAATCACCAGTCTTGTCTTAAGAAGAACGTACTTGGATTTTGGCTGTTCGTAGTATTTCAGATGAGCTATAAAACAGAATTCCTGAACACTTGTGCTTACAGATCACATTGCACTTCACAGCTGTTGTGTTTTACCCCAGCAGAGGGTGCATTTAAGCAAGTGGAAAAAAGCAATTTTCTTTTACACATAGCTTAAAGTGCTTAGGGGTCTTTTTGAACAATATGTGACACATACATATATTATATTTTAAAAATATTAAATAATTCATAACAAATAATTATTAAGTCTACCTGCAATATGCCTCATTTTTTGTGTAGTTCTTCATGGCCACAATGAACAACAGCATAATGCTGCAACTAGTTGGATGAAACAGTGAAGTCTGAGTAGACCTAAATTTCATAACATCGTGATAAATACGAGGTCAGTAAATCTGTGTAATGTAATTGCTATTATGATTACTTTTTAAAAGGAAATTTTTGTTTAATCTTCTACATTAAAAGAATGCTGAGGTTGCAAAAGCAAAGCATTTAAAAAACAGAACATGCCTGAAGTAAAGCTGTTCATATGGCATTACTTCAACCTCCTCTGCATGACCTTTCCTCCATTCTTTGTTACTATGTGCCACATTATTTGTTTCCCCAGGCCCTACATTTCATCACTGCATTGGATAGAATAAGTTTTGAAGATGAACTGGTTTTTTTTAAATACTTTTATTCAGTGTTACTTAGTGCAGAGACTGTTGTCTCTGTCCTGTGCTCCCTTTGTTGCTGACATTGGAAGGGATGTGGCCAAGCTAGGCACACTTTGGGACCTGGAGGAACTTTTTAGGGAAGCAGAATGCCATTCCAAGGAGATGGATTTCTGCCACAAATAATTTTTCATCAACCTCCGTAAAATTAAAAAAGATGAACAATTTGCCATTCAATACTAATTCTTCCCTTCCTAGATTGTCATACACATCTACCTTTAGGGGAGTTAGTTAGATGAAAATAAATGCAAAGTTTCCTCAAAAGTTCATGCATACTCTCTGTTGCATGTATGTTCTCCTACGAAGTCTCACAAAGTAACCTACTTTCACAAACATTTTAAGCCTCTGGCGAATATAAGTCAAAATTCAGA
Organism: Balearica regulorum gibbericeps; assembly: GCF_011004875.1. Lineage (NCBI taxonomy): Eukaryota > Metazoa > Chordata > Aves > Gruiformes > Gruidae > Balearica > Balearica regulorum. The sequence goes on from NC_046184.1 coordinate 29,312,054, forward strand.
AAATAAATAGTCCACAATTATCTTTCTACTACTTTTTCTTTCTCTTTAGTGAAACAAATAATCTTTTAATGATTTAATGTCAGACTAAAAAAAGACAACAGTCATTCTTTGTATAACACAAACTAAATTGTATTTGAAGGAGCAGGGACTCCTATCAAATTGCACAGGATTAATCCTGTGAAGCAATTTTCAAATGAAAGTCTTAAATAACATGTGACTTGTAACTGCAGTTAAGACATGGAATGAATAACGGGTGGAAGCAGAATAACAAAAAAACTGGGTAGTTTTGTGAGCAACAGAACTTATGAATAACAGTATGGACATGCTTAATGCTGCAGCCTCTTTCCTCAGCAGATGCATTATTTTGCCCGTCTCTGTTACATAGTCCATCTGTTTTCATGGATATTAGTATCTCTGAGGTCTCTACTTCTCCACCAAATTTGTTTGAAGTTGGCCAACAGGTTCAAGACTTATTGTTGGGGACAGACACAGCATGATTGTATCAACTTACAAAACTTCTGTTTCCCTACAAAAGTATGATAAAAATAGCAAATCTAGGCTATGGTAGCCTAGGAGATAGACAATTCCACAGCAGGGCACTTTCTGCAGGGAAGGCCAAGCCAGAAGAACACAGGAATTCAGTGTTCATGTCTAGCAGCAAGAATTCTCAAGCTGATAAACTGCCGTAACATGATAAAAGAAGGAAAGACAGACAGATAAAAATATGCCCAGTACTATTTAAAGTATTAAAAATAACATTAAACAATTATAATTTTTAAAATAGCATGCTTAAAGGAAAAGGAAATAACATCTTTTACTACATCATAATTACCTGTTGTTAGCAACTTTTGGTTAGTTGTCTCAGAACATCTCAAATAGGTCTTAAGATAAAGAAGAGTTTGCCTCCTTGATTTCAAACTATAGCCTGGTATTGGTTCAGCAGCAGAACATGACAGACCAAATTAATTTAACTGCAATACTTCAAACGGAGCTTTACCAAGGATTAATATACCACAGTACTTCGAATTGTTATGAACAGATGGTCATCAGCTCAGGTGCAGTAACTCCCCTTTTAGTAATTCAGTCATGCTTTGAACACTCCATTGCACCGATCTCACCTTTTATTTCTTCAGCACAAGAAAAGCTGCTTGTAAAGAATCGTGTGGTTTTGTCATAGGACAACTAATATAATATAATCTCTTAATTTCATTTAATTCCATTCATTGAGTTGTTTAGTATGAAATCAAGATTAGGTCACAGAAGACAGCAAGTATCTTATAGAGCATTACTGCCAAAAGCATCCTTAAGCATCAGGCTTACAAGGGAGACCAGAAATCATTAATTCATTGAATATTGTTCCACATACAGGTGGACATATGACATAATATAGTGCATTCAACACATTCACAAACATGGAATGCTTTTTTCCCCTCTCAGGTCAGTAACTCTGCTAAACAAGTAGCAGAAGCTACACCTACCTTTGGTGCACTTACTTTATTGGCAAGAAGACTGCTGAAGAACTCATTCATTCACACTGTACTAATGTTATCTATAAGCTATTTAAGTATCCGAACTTTCTCTTTTACTCTTATGTAACAGATATGAAATTCAGATCCACCTTATTTAGTTAATGAATTAGTTTCTCTAAAGTTACAGATATAGGAATTTTCACAATCTTCAATGGCATCACAAAGGAAATGTACAGCTTCGCCAACTTAAGTCTAAAGCAACACAAATCATGGTTTACACTTAACTAATAAAAACAGTTTGATATCCAAAATATTGTAGGACAATTAAATTGTATAAGAAGATCTACAACATCATTATAAAAGCTAGAAAATACAATAACACAAGAAATGGTGAAACCATGAATTGAATTTCACAGTTGCTACACATGTTCAAGTAAGTAAACACTGTTTTCACAAAAGATTTTTTGCCTGGGAATCAGGAAAAAAAGGAGGTGGAAGAATAAAAGAACAGCTAAAGAAATCTTTAACATTCAATATAATCAGTTTAATATTCAAGATTGTTTTTAAAATGCTGAGTTGTTACAGATAAAAATTTTGAATGAGACCACATTCATCAATCAGTCCACTTAAAGTAGCAATATTGCAACTCAGTGAAGAATCAGCCATCAATTAAAAACTAAAATTTCATTAAACCTATACTAATCAGAGCTAGCATTGTAATGTGACCCTCACCTATGCATGCATTTCATGTATCACAATATGACAGTGCTGCAACAGGGAAAACCTTCCTTCCATTTTTCCTGGTATCATCTTGAGAACTTAAAATTGAGGTCTTCAGAGACAAAATCAAAATAAAATAAAAGGGGAAAAAAAGGAAGTTGCTGAAGCAGAAACATAGATATGAAACATCTGCCTCAGGCAGACATGAATTCAAGACATGGGTGTACATGTTCAAAAATAAAACAAAAAATAATGAACTATGGGACTACACTTCCACCTTGACATCCTACTGACTACGCAAAGTAGGCAAGTTTTGCCTTCATGCTTTATGACCTCCTAAGAAGCTCCTCAGTGGTATTACAGCCCACTAATTTATACTTGCCTTGCATTTGTTCTAACTGTATTATATTATTATGGATATTAATATGAATAATACGTCATAAACCCACAGAAGACTATTAATCCTTTGTGACATCACTGCATACTGCTCTAGAACTCTTACACTTTAATTCCTTTTTTTTTTTTTTTAATATATATTTAAAGCTGTAACATCTATGCACCTGTTGCCTTCCTGGCCATAGCTGACACTGTTCCAACAGAGAATCATCTTAAACCAATAAAATGGAAAGGAATGAAGGTAGTCAAACAATCAACATCACTAACAATGTCATAGGACACAGAGTTCAGCATAGATTTTACTCAAGGTCTTCACAGAACTTTACAAGATGGCTTCCTGATTTAATTCACAAATATCAGAAGACAAGTATTACACACTTATTCATCAGAGCTCTTGCAACCTTGTGTCTTTCCTCCTTCCACTCTGACACCATTAACAAGTTCCATCCTGCCTTTTCTGGATTCTGAACCTTTCTTGTACTATGTCCTCGTCCCGAACAACATCTTTTCTATTAGAGGGCTAATAGTTATTCCCCTTTCTCTGCTATATACCCATATGATTCTTTTTGTACTTCAGAATTATTCATTCACATGTACATCTTGCTCTCACTGCTATTTTCTCCCACAGTTCTCTGGAATCAGAACAAACACAGAAAGATCCAGACAGTTGGGAGAGCACATCTGATGATTCATCATGGCTGCCTAGCAGCATAAAATAATTTTTTTAACTTTGTACGGTCAATAGCTATGACTTATCCCATTTACCACCACTAGAATTATCATTCCATATGGTACTAGCTTCTTATGAAGTCCAAAAACTTTAATCCATTTTCCTTAGAATCATAGTATTGTTTAGGCTGGAAAAGACCTTTAAGATCATCAAGTCCAACCCTTAACCTAACACTGCCAAGTCCAACCACTAAACCACGTCCCTAAGCACCACATCTACACATCTTTTAAATCCCTCCAGTGATGGTGACTCCACCACACCCCTGGGCAGCCTGTTTTAATCATTGACAACCCTTTCAGTGAAGAAACTCTTACTCATATCCAATCTAAACCTCCCCTAGCACAGCTTAAGACCATTTCCTCTTATCCTATCACTTGTTACTTGGGAGACGAGACCAACACCCACCTGGCTACAACCTCCTTTCAGGTAGTTGTAGAGAGCAATAAGGTCTCCCCTGAGACTCCTTTTCTCCAGGCTAAACAGCCCCAGTTCCCTCAGCCGCTCCTCATTAGACTTGTGCTCCAGACCCTTCACCAGCTTCACTGCTCTTCTTTGGACATGCTCCAGCACCTCAGTGTCTTTCTTGTAAAAAACTGAACATAATATTCAAGGTGCAGCCTCACCAGAGTCCATCACAACACCATTTTACCTACTTCTTAATCAAAAACAACACAACATGTCATCACTTTTAATATAGATGATTCAGACCTTCCTAGAAAACCTGTCATTAGTCTGGCTGATTAACAGTAGTGAAAAATCTGAATGGCAAAAAAAAGTAAACATTCTCATATCAATTTAACAAAATCAAATTCAGTTAAAATACATTATTAAATGTCAAACAGTAGACTAGCTGTGTCTATTCTGCATGCATTTCTGCTGCACTTCTATTAAGGCAGGAAGTGAGATATGAGAGCGCGCTCCTCAAAGCTGCATGATAGATCCTGGACAGGAGGACAGGTACATTAAGCTCAAGCTAGTTTTTCTTATTCCTTAAAAGACCCTGACTGGAGTTTAGGTACACTGCTGTCACTGTTGTGACCACATTTTCCACATACTGATTGGAGCCAGCCTGAAACTAGCCAGCCCAAGTGCTGTGACCCTTGTAGCCACAGCTCTGATGAACTCCACTCAGGCGGCAAAACCTGTCTGAAAACTGGAATAAATACGCAATTACTTAATTGTCTCTGTACCTCCAGTCCACAGATGTAGACATACTCTGCAGGAATCCCAGATCACTATAAAGGGAAGAGTGACTGCTGCTGAATGACACCCCTGAGTGCCCTTGGAATACCTCCAATATTGAGTGTTAAGCAGAGAGTCAGATGAAAATCAGAAAACAACTTTGCCTTTACAGCGAAACCAGCTAATTTAAAGATGAACAGAGAAACCAGACCCTAATATGACTGTATTATACACTAAAATCCAATAAAAAGGTAATACTTTAGTATTTGGCATTATTATTTTAGTTACTTGTGTATATATATTTTTAATATGTATATTTTATATATATTCACACACTTACACAATTCTTACTAAAAAAATTACTTCATTTACAAGCAGGTGTCTCCAAGATCTGATTATTTATAATATCTTATCCTTTTTATGTTTACAATTAATAATTAATGACATTTTGGGACAGAAATACTTGCTCCAGGACAGAAAAAAAATGAACTTTTTATACCAAATAGTTACAACAGATTGACATACATAATTCTTACCTGAGAGGGACACTGTACCTCACAATGGTGTTTTAATAAATCAGGCTCTAAATACTAATTACAAGCACTGATTAAGCACTACATTTTTAAAACAAAAATATTCTGCAAACTCCCGCACACACTTTTAAAGTGATGGGAAGGGAACTGAGAATTGGTGCATAGCCCGGGGCTGGGAAGCTCAGAAGATTAGTGTATCAAATTCAAATAACTGGAAATTCCAGATGGCTGTTCTTGCTTAAATGGATCAGAAAATCTGTAATATCAGTATTTCCATAACTTTTCTATCATGTACAGTTTATTTTAATTGCTGGAATTTTTCTGCTTTGTTTGTTTATTTGGCTGAAGAAAAATGTTATGGGGTAAAAAAGAACTAAAAAAAATTATTATCTTGTAGATTTTTATCTAACTGTTCAATGATTGAGAAAACACAATACCACAAATTACTTCAATAAACTTGTGTTTCCCAGTGGATGGGTTCCACATCCCATAGATGAGAATCCAAAATGAGCAACCATGGGAAGAAGGTTTTCCTAATATGACAGTCCCTTCTGCTTTCTCTCACAGTTGGACAAGCAGTGTAATACAAAAGCTGTTGATCTTTAGGAGGTTTCTGTACACAAAAAAAAAAAGTTCAAAGCTGACTCATAGCACCACAGTCTCCTTTTCTAGGTTAAGATATACACTATACCAGAACCTGTAGAGACTGTCGCTGATAATACAAGACAGACAACATTCTTCTTAAGAAGTGCTCCCAGGCTATTCAGGTAATCACAATAAATATAAAAGGAGCTAACAAACTAGGTCTCCAGTAGTATCTCTGGTATGAAATGAATGAAGGATGCCAAATTTCAGAGATACTGCTTAAGGTTTTGTGCAAAAACAGGATACATCTTCAGGACATACAAGTATAGCAAATCGTGAGTTAATCCAGTTGTACAGACACCCATAAAACACAGTAACATGCATTTCAGCAAGTAAGCACACTCATTGTCACAGATGGATTTACTGAGCCCTAGTAAGGATTGTACTGCAGCTACTACACACTTAGTGCTTTCCAAACCAGTGAGATTAAAGCTACCTCTAGCAGGTGTACACATACTATGACTGTTATCCCAACTGCAAAGAAATTTAGGACAGACAACATTGCATAGGCCATATGGTCACATTTCCATGATCATAATGTCCCAAGCAAGGGTTCTGGGTTTTAGGAGTTTGGGGGTTGTTGTTGGGTTTGTGGTTTGTTTGTTTTAGTTGTTGGTTTGTTTTGTTTGGTTGGTTTTTAGGGGTGGTGGTGGTGTTTTTTGTTTGTTGGCTTCGTTTTTGAAGAGAAGAATATTGGGAGAATCCACCTAAAATCTTACTTATAGTTTAGTCGCGTCATGCTAGGAGCTTCCAGCTAATTTGAGATGCTTCCAGAGCTTTTTCAATAAACAAATGCTTTGAAGTTTAACAGATTAGTAAAAATAAAGTAATTTTTTATAAATAATTTCTGTAGTATATTTCCTCTTAGATACCAGCACACAAATATTTGCAGAAAAAGTAGGGACAGACTCAAAACACCACATCTTCACCCTACCTGTACAACATGTGTACTTAAGACAACAGCTTCCCAGTGTGACAAAGAAAAAAATTACAGGGAAAGTCACAGATCAATAGCTATGGAATTTCCAAAAGCAGTTTTTAACCAAAGAGCAAAACAAAAGATGAACAAGCTATTCAATGTGTATACAGTCTGGAGAAGACCAATGGTTCCAGAGTCTGTTACTCTTTCTTCCACAAAACCAAAAACTGATCAGACTCAACTGCAAAGTTTACTAGCTGTGCAAGCTTCATTTTCATCTCTTACTGTGATACATATTATCTATGGCTGTCAATGAATGCACATCAATGTTCTGAAGGGGGAACAATCAAGACTTCTTACTTCATGAGTTTTGAAAATGTACAACTACCCTTTTTGTATAACGTTGGTCCTGTTAACTCCCTTTTTATGAGAGGTTTTATGTTTCTGGATACAAAATATAATGATTTTACTGTATCTGTCCCAAGCTTCATTTCTGAAGGAACTTGTACAAGAATTTTAGGTGTCTCGAGATTCTTTTATCCTTGAAATGTGGAGGAATGGGGTTCTAAATGTTTTTTATTCAGCGACCTTCATTGTACTTGATTCCAATTATGCAAATCACATCTTGCAAAGTCCATTACTTAGTGCTTCGAACAGCTACAAAAAATAGGTATCAATGTATAATACTCCAGATTAATGATGGTGATACTGCAATTTGTCTTAATAAATACATGTTGTTTCCTGAACTCTGCTTCTCAGTTCAGAATGGCATCATACAGAATAAACTTGCAATCATACTTGACAGAGGTTTCTGGATACTACATCCTCCAAAAGTTGACTTTTTCGTGTATTCCTTATTGAGTCTTTTAGTTCATAACAGGACCAAAGGTAGTATTACAAATCACACCATTCTTGCCCCTAGGAAAAGTATAGGAGAGCTTTTGAGTTCCAGTATCTAGAAGGGGACAGGATGGACCCAGAGCCTAAGTGGCCTTGTGTTTTTCTCCTACCTTTGCTTCCCTGTCACTAAGAGATGGCAGGACAAAGATAGTGGTGCTTTAGGAACCCTGTAAACTTCTGTCTCACTGCAGAACCTTTCAGGAATACTGTCTGAAAAGAGCAAGCTCACTTCCCCTTATCATACCCAGGGAACTTCTTCGTAAAAGTATTGTGAAAACATGTTACTTCTGACTGCTGCCACAGTCTTCCAGAGCAGAACACAACAGAGTATTTCAGTTGGAAGGAACCTACAATGATCATCTAGTCCAACTGCCTGACCAATTCACGGCTGACCAAAAGTGATCAAACCTTTACCCTAACACCTACAGCACCTAACAAATGATGAGAGACGATGCCAAAATTATAGTTCTATCATTTTTCATCCAAAATGGACTCTGCACTTCAAATACACATTACATTAAGCTATTTACTGCTAAGCAGTAAGCGTGTAGGCAGATAAATGCAAATGCCAACAAAAGAATACTGCTCTAACTTTATCTCTTGGAAGAGATAACTATTGATATACACAGTCCTGAAAGATGCTAAGTATGTATCACAATTCAACCAAAGATCTATTCACAGTATAAATTATATTTCTAGATTGAGTCCTGATGGCTCAAACTGTGTCAAGTCAAACCATAGATAAATGTATCATCAAAACAACTGATGCTTCTACAGAACTCCAACATTAATTATTCTAATCATGCTTAAGTGTTCCCATTGACAAAAAGGCCTTTGAATGTTCAACTTCAGCAGAAAAAAACTGTAGATTTCCTGCATTTCTTTTTAAATTCTAGACCCTTACTGAGAAGATCTGAATAAGCAGTATTTGCATCATTAGCAGAGGGGAAACTACTAAATAAGTATTTTTCCTGAAAAACACTAAAGGATGTGGTAAAGCAAGCATGGCAGGAGGGATAATTCATAAAATAAGCAAAAAGAAGAATGTGGTATTCCCAGCTACCTTAATTATTAATGAATTTGATTTTATTTGATTTGCTAATTTTGCGAAAAATGCTACGAGTACAAAGAAAGGAATGAAATCTCAGAAACACTTCCAGTACTTCACACAACTTCATCTGACCTTGAACAATGCTGGTGCAAAGAGCCCAGACAAATTAGATTTTACATTTACAAGAATTCCACACAGTGAACATCTAAGAGTGTGAAAGCCTCCTGACAATTTTTCCAGGTTGTTCTCAAAAACAGGTAAGAATTTCCTTGCTGAAACATCAATCGGTTCCCAATGGGAGTTACTTTAGGTAGGCCTGAGGAATAAGAAGCTTCAGAATTATGGCCTTTCCGTCACAGTACAGCAGCTCAAGAAAAAGGACAAGAGCAAGGGATTAAGGAAGCTTAGATATTGTTCACAATTCAAATTAATCTTTGAGTAGATGATGGGTTATATGTGACAGATTAATAAGGAAGTACAATTTTCAAGTAAATGTTGCTCTGTCCCACAGCCAGGAGGATTTGCTTAGCTGAACTACAGTTTCCTCAGTGCCAAGGAGGACCAACAACAAGGCGTAAATTTAAGCTAAAAAAGCTTACCCTCATTAACGTAAATTAAAGAAATACATTTTTATTTTCTTATTTTTTAAGCAGAAAGCTGTTAAGAGAGCAAATCAAGCAGCTAAAACTTACAGAAAAAAACAGCAACAAATACTAGTGCCTAAACTCTCCTAGAAGTCTCTTTCAGTCACTTGGAAAAGACTTCCATTGAGGATAAGAGATCAATACGTATGCACAAATAGCTGGTGGTATATGGTAGCTCATCTATATTGGATAAGAGTAATATAACACACCTGGTAAAGCTTAAGTAAACATGAAGTATCCTATATGTAATTATCCTTTATGCAGTTAATTAAAAAAAATCGTAAGACATTTTTTATAAACGCAAGGTATTACGTTAGCCAATTAGGGACAAGCTTTGTCTTTTTCTCTCAAAGTGTGCCTAAATATCCTTGACACAATGAATAAAGGAAAAAAAAAAACCCACAAACAAAAAACAACTACCCAAATCAGTTAAAACTAACCATACCTATTTAAAAATGCAGAAAAACAAAATGTGAATAGTTCAAGCAATCGTGTGTAGTGTATTTAGACAGCCTTTTGTCATACTATGTTTGTTGTGCTGTGTCAAAGCAAAAAATCTGTCGCAATAAGTAAAAATTATTTTAATAGATTTGAATGTTCAGGACAGACTTGTAAAGCTACTTTATTATATAGAGTAAAACAGAAGCAATATTTTTTAATTTCAATAAAGAGGTTTAAAATATTTAATAAATGTCTTTATGTTACAGGATTTTGTATTCCTGAGAAGTAAATAAAATAATAACTCTGTAAAGCTCACAGAATAAGCCATTTTACAAGAAGGATATACTTTTCCTTCTTTTCTATGAATGTATAAAGCTCTCCTTCAAGCTCTTACTAAATCTATTGATCTGTGAAACACAGTGCACTCCAGGGAGGCAATTCACTTGACGTTATATATCAAATGATGAGATGAATAATGATCATACCATTTGGTAATTAAACGTCTTACAAACCTTTTAACTGACTGAACGTCAGAAAGGTCAAATGAGATCAAACCTTTTTTGTTGTTGTTGGTTTTAAATCTTTTCTTATATTAGCAATACAAAAAGTCATATTTAACAGTAACTATAAAACTACATGGCAAAACCAAATAATTAACATACTTTTCATTGCTATATTATTACACACTTTGAATACACAGAGAAATTGTTCTTTCATCCTACAGTCCTATTATAATCTGAATTCTTAAGCTTTCAGAGAAGTAGCCACTCACCAGTATAGTGCAAATAACTAGCAATGTTATCGGATTAGGAGAAATGAACAGCACATAGAGCAAATCTAAAAGATACCAAAGCACCAAGCAATCAAAATAAACCTCCTTGATAACTTCCTGTATAGTCATAGGAATCTGATTTTTTTATTAGAGGATAAGTACAGGCCATTTCAACATTTTGAAGACACTATCAGTGTTCATCATCTTACACATTAATTTGGACATCTTATCCATTAATATATAGTAATATCTTAAAATGTTTGACACTAGAAACAAATCCAAAATATGTAATAAAGAAGTCACCTACAAATGTAATTTCATGAAAGGCTTTGTATTTTGCCTGTAAATTTGGTAGCTGCAAAGGCAATCAAAAGATGCAGCAAAGATGTTTTTTATTACAGATTGCCAATACTGTGAAAATCACTTGCCTCAATGGCTAAAAGTTTCTATCCACCACCTCTGACAAACATGGGGTTCCTAGGAAAGACAACATCTATTCCCATATGACTGTGGCATAACCTTGTGAGTTATCATGAACCAAGGCCTTCATTGTCAGAAAGAATAAATCCCTCCACTTCTATGAGAACTATCATCAGTCTTCACTGCTCAAATAAACTCAGATCCCAAATATCAAAGAATGTCTTTAGATTTTCCTCTAGTTATTTTTCTAGAAAACAAAGTAATCTTTATTAGCTTGTGAAGAAAACATCCAATGTCTTTCTCAAAAACAATTTGGGACAGATTTGGTCAACTTTCATAAACATACAATCACGCAAACACACAATCAAAATCTGAAATAACTCAGCAACACAATAAGTAACAGCCTGTACGTGTATTACAGTTCTGTCTTGTAGAAGGGCAAATTGGCCACTCTCAAAAACCATCCTTAGTCTACCAAGGCCAGCATCCTTGTATTGCCCCAGGTGCTTCTGCACAGCTAGAGCTAACCTGGAAAAGAGAATTTTCTGGGGCAGAAGCTAAAAGAAAGAGAGAGGATTTTTACAAGGCATCTAAAGAAGTAAGGCAGCAGTTGAATTTGCCAGCCAAAGGACACAATTTTTCTGGGAAGTCCCACACCCATGCTGAGGACTGGCTGTTACTATGGGACATGAGAGAGATGCGGGAGATGATACCTTCTTAATATCAACTGCCAGTTGCTCACAGTACTTTGTCTTTCTTTGTCTCGAGGCTGGGAACAGAGGTCAAGTTCACAAAATGAAAAAGAGGTAATTAAATCACATGCTCTATCTTCTGGGATCTTTTAAGTATTGGACAGGGTATTCAAGTTCATGATGTAATAACTTCAAAACATTGTCCTATGAAATACATTCAATCAATCCAATATATAGCTTTTTCAGGCCTAATAAATCAAATAAATTTAAAATACCTTGAACTAAAAATATTTCTGAATTGCAAAATTAAAAGAATATAAATGATAAGATTGCAGTAACATTAATACTTCCTCGGATGTCCATTTCTCATGTAGTCCAAAAGTACAGCATTCAGTACATCTTCAAGAGACAGATAAAAGAGGAAATACTCATTTTCCTAAAAGTTCAACATGCAAAATTTTAGGGAAAAAATGTTACTTTACTGTAACTAACTAGAGTATTCCATTATCTTTTATAATAGAACATAAATTACTGCAGGACTTGCACAATAGAACAACTTCCCTTAGAAAAGTAAATAAACAGGTGCTCAGATCCAACTTATTTTAGGAGAGTATTATGCATGTAATTTAAGCACTGACCTGTGAAAAGACGTTCTGTGGAGGCTCAAGAGCTTCAGCATATGCTCACTTAGCAAGCAGCTGCAGCAGTTAAGGATGCTCCTGCTCCTCCCTCCTTTCCCCATCGTTTGTTACCTTCCCAATGCCAGAGCTGCCTGCTGCCACTCAGGGCCTGGCAAAATGACCATACCAGCACTCCTGAGTAACTCTTCTGCAAAGCCAAGCAGCATGGTTTAAACTGTTACGCATTTTCCACTGTTATTAAAACGATGAGTCTAACACTTCTGCAGTGAAGCAGGAAGATTTACAGATGGGCGTGCTTACCTTCCACATTCCTTGTAACACTACTGCTCAAAATGGCAAATGCAAAATGATTCTGTTGTAAGATAAACCTTTAAATATTTTCCCATTCATTTTAGTAATTCAGTTGAACATATCAGCCTTATTTATAAAAAGAAAATAAATAATAATGCTGTCATACATTTAGTCCACTTAACCAGTAGAAACTGATCTGAAGCAAAATGCCAATTTAGAAGTTCTGATAGAATGATGATGCAAAGATTACCAAATCCTGAACTTATTTTTTTAAATGAGTATTAACAATCAAATTTGAGAAAAAGTACACTTACCTAAAGTAAAAGCCTTTGACTAGGTTGAGTAGAAATTTTTTATGTGTTATTGTTTTAATTCTTTAGTAAGTGATTGAAAGAAAGCACTGGATTTGTATTATGTCATGAAAACATACCTTACAGCAAACAGAAAACAAAGTAAAAACTAATGGCAAATGGCCATGTAAGAAACTTTCCATCTTGAAAGGAAGTAAGCTAAATATTCAACTTGATTGTTAGTGTACTCTTCAGGTAATAAATACTAGTTTCAAATTAGTTGCAAAACATTTAAGACATGAGGTCACATGTCTTTGTCATATCACTCTATCCATCTGCTCTAATTTGAAATGTTTAGTGGTTAACTTCACCAAAACAATACAGAAGGATATTAGGCTGCAAATTCAATTACAGAAGCACAGAAACATCTTTATGCATTTCAATAGATCTAAACCAAAATTTAATTCAGTTTCTCCTTCAAGTATAACATCCATCTCCCATCCAGTCCATCTCCCATTGATGTAGTTACCTATAAAACTATACTTAACCCAAGCATATAGTTTCTAGAATTAAATTTCTATTTTGTACATGCTAATGTACCATGTCCTACACCTTATTCTTGAGAAGCCACTATATATTGGTTACACTGCAGCAAGCAGTTGTAACTTTGCAGCCTAAGATTTCATGCCTGGTATTTTCTTTTGCAAAACCTTCACGGTATCTGTCATAATTTACTGAATCTTCATATAGGTACTCATTTTTATACACATACGTTTGTATGTAGGATGAGAACCACCATATGAACCAAAACACGACCTATTTTGCTTCTCTGGAAGACTCAAGCTAAGAAAAAAAACCAGTAAAAGTTCCTTCAAAAATTAAATAGTGAACATTCGAATTTTGTAAAAAAATCTGATGCAGTTAAGCAGAGTTTTCCCCATCAAATCCCCAGTAAAAACCTACCTCCTGTAGGCTGTGACTGACAACAATTAGCACTAAATAGCTGTTTTACAGACTACATTAAAAATTCTGAGCCCCAGTTCCTAAGGGACAGTGATCTTTGTCCAGTTCCTAGATGACAGTGCCCACATCAAAAAAAAAATCATTACCTCTTTCTTTACTAGATCCCATAATGCATTTTCCAGAGGAGAGAAGAAATCACTCCCCAAGACAGTTGAAAAGCACTACTTGCAAAGACAAAACTGATTTAAAATCAGCTTTTTAGGGAGGTTAACTCTCAAAGCAATCAAATAAACATCTATTCCATTTTCAAGATCCCATTTATTTTCAGGAATTAGATCTGCTGTTATTTCTTCCATATGCAGTCACTTGTACTGAATGGCTTGCTTTATTGCCTACTTTTTTCTTTTTTCTTTTTTTTCTCTTTTTTTAAATAAGCATTTTAAATAGGTAGTTCATCACATTTATCACAGACAGATTTCTGGATAAGGTAACTTCCAAAGCATCCCAAAAATATAGATAATTTCTTTTACTGTGTTACTGCAAATAAAACAAGGAATTAATAACATGAAAATCAGCTTTTCAGAATTACTTTAGATATGGTCAAATTAAGAGACCATGCTGAAAAAAACAGCACAAATAAGTTGTTCTGAGAAATATGAGAAACCACATTTGGTTTCCTTAAGTTTTACAGAAATCCAAAGTAAACTACTGTTGAGGTTTCTATTTCTCTTGATAAAATTAGCTTTTATTCTGCCTAAATCAATCTATGTTGGAGCACTTACAGGTCTCAAGTATTTTCTTCCAAAAACTGTAGTAATGCTTTCCAATTTAACTAGAAAAATTTGCAAGAGAGAGAAAAAACTTCACAATACAGCAACAAGCAGTGATTCTTTGTCTTGGATTTCCTACCGGGGGGGCGGGGGGGGGCAATTCTATGTATATAATTAAAATCTAATTAAACTAATGTTCTCTGTTGCCTCCTCTGAAAGACAACACTTTCTAAGAACTTCATTTCATAGAAAGCAGAAAAGACAATCAAAATGGTTAAAGTAGGGATGTGTGGCAGAGTTGCGTCTTCCTCTAGTTGATAACCCTTTTATCTTATTGCATGAACAGAAAGAGCACAACAGAATGAATGAGAAGAGACTTCCTTCAGGAGGACGGGAAGCCCTATCTTGCTGGCATCACAGTCGCTAAATTTTGCTTGTTAAGTGCTGAAATTTTAAGTCTGGAACTGCTGTGAGAGCATTAAGAGTTTGGCCAGACACACACAGTCATCAGCATGGCAACAACAGAAAAGAGAAAGGACCTCTCCAGAGCACAGCCGGTGCCAGTGCTCTGCATTATGAGTACAAGAGAGCAATTCTCCCTCTTAAAAATATGACCAGGATGGGAAAAACTGAGAATATCATTCACATTTCTTAGATGTATTCACAATCATATTGGAAATATGATTTTGACCAGCACTGTCTCTGCCACTGCACACATAAGCGCAACTAGCTGTGTATTCTGGCTAACAGTTAATCTGGAAATCCATCCTTACTATGTTTTTCCAGTCTGTCAACTCACTCCTGTAAGTCATTTTCAAATAGCTCATTCATAATTTATTTCAAGCCCAATATTCGTGAAATCTCACAAGCATCTCATCCTTAAATACCAATGGCACAATTTGTTACAATAAATTTCTTAACTTTAAAAAATAAAATACAATTGTTATCTAACACAAAAAGGAGCAGACTTTGTTTAAACATAAAGAGCAAAATTAATATATTTGTTATTTAAATGGCTGTGTTTTCAAGATGGAAAAGGGAAGCTGCATCTGTAAACTTTGCTCATATTTTTTTAACTTATTTTATATTAATTGCCTTTATTAACTGTAAGCGAGTTTGACAAAATGTATTGTACTGAACTAAAACATAGGTGTCTTGCTTTCTTGCAGAAGTGGTGCAACTAGTAAGAAAGAATCTACCAGTGTGACTAAACAGACCAATACTCATTGCCTTTCAGATAAAAGAGTAAGAGGTACATGTTATCATCTACTGGATCTTAAACTTATTGTTATATATTATTATCTTATTTCTAAAAATAACACAGACATACTAAGCTGCTCATCTACAGCAATTCTTTATAAAATAAAAGTGTTGTGAAGAATAACTGGAGTTTGTTGACCATTATTCTAAACAGTTTGTCACAACAGCTTTAGCTTTTGTATACTGTATAGCACATACATATAGAAATATCAGGGCTTATTTTAGCAACTTTACTTGCAATATTCAAAATTATGTCACTTAGAGATTATTCAAAACCTATAAAAGTAACAATCTATTTTGTATTATTTCACAGAATTATTTTCTCAAATAATAAACTTACTCTCAGTTAATTTCAGGGATCTTGCAATGTAATCTAGAAATAATACCACACTGTTTTTTTAATTAAATTTTAAGACACTGGTTATCTGTCACCAGTCTCTTAAAGAATCAGAAGCAATAATAAAATAAAATCAGTATATCCATTACTCTTAAATTAAAAAAAAAAAAAAAATCCCTCTGTTTGAGAGAAGTAACAATTTAAACACCAATGGAAATCCCATTGGAAATGATGATAATATTTTCAACAATTATAGTTTTGGTAAAAGCCATTAACAGTTTAACATCAAGCCAGCCAGACACCTTTTCCTGGTATATTGTGCATAAAAAGTATTCCCATCTGTTTCAATGCTTTGGCTTTTTCATGGGCTTAAACCTGTCAAATTATTCCATTTGATTTCAGAGAATTCTCATATGGCAATCTATTTTATTTACTTTATCTTCAATAAAATGGTTGAGTGAGCATTAGCAACTATGAGACACAAGTTTCAATCAGTCCTCTGGCAAAGGCGTCAATCTACATTAGACCTACTGTGCTGTGAGCTGCAGCCAGAAAGCCGGAGTAAGACAAGGCAACAGTGAATGAATGAGCGAGACCTAATAAAGCAGCAGTGAAGAGAGAGAAAATTCTCCCTAGACACTACCATACACTGCTTATATAATGTGTGTGCCTAGTTCAACACGCCAGTAGCTCCTTAATAAAGCTGACAGCTAAAAACGAGCTTCAGACTCCAACTTTATTTTACACGATAACTCCAGTAATGGTCCTCTGTTCTCAAGCAGGCCACATTTAGAAACTTGTATTCAGTTCAGTTAAAAATGGAGTTCTCACCTCTCTCATTCATGTCACATCATAGAAAAAAGAATCATAACATTATTAAGAGGCACACCATCTCTCCTCATTTCACACAATGACTTGAAAAAACATCAGATTTCAACTAGCTTTTCCTTAAAAATTTCTATGCTAGAAACCACAAAACAATCAGTGTACTTGAGCAATAACTCACTTCTGAAGACAGTATCATTAAGGACTAATTCCAAGAAATGTAGGGCATCACTCCTAGATGCTGTGAAAATATCTCCCAAAGCACAAACTTTGGAATAAGTGATGCAAGTTCATATTTGATATGGGCTGTAAAAAGCAGATTATTGTAATAGTTCTCTTCCCAGCCAATCAGACCATTAGGACTGTACTTAATGTTCAGCTGAATTGAAAAGCTGGACAGTTTAAATCCATAGCCTCTTACTTTGTATAATCACAGAAAAAATTTACTACCTCATAGTTCCAGGCCACAAATTCGACTCTTATCTATGTAAACTACTTTTTGACAAAAGTTGCCTTCACATTTCCCAAAATCACTAATTTACAGCTATTCATAATCACTCTGGAAAGATAATGCAAACATCTACAATAAACAGTGTCTCTGTTCTAATGCAATTCCATCAAAACATAAAGTATTGTTCATGTTTCAGACTCTTCCTGGTGGAAACTAGATTGCAGACAAAGCCCATCAATCACCACCCAATTGCTTCTCGGAAAGCAGATACCATCTTCTCCTTTCAGCATTATGCTGTATATCCTCCTCCCCTTCACCTACGGCAGTATCAAAACTTTTGTGCCTTCTGACTAGACGCGTGGAAGGGTTAGCCTTCTTCGTGGGCAAAGTTGATGCCAATCCATTATCCAGCTGATGGAATGACTTGTACATCAAATGTTTCACATGTCGGTCATCAACATGATCATCAGCAATGGGTCTTTACATAACTCTTGAGAGAGTTCTAGTTCAGCTGCAAGATAACTCTATGAGATGTACTTTTGTACTAATCTAACAGTAGGATTATGTTTGCCTTTTGCAAAATAAACATATATATAGACAGAGAGAGAATATTTGGTAGCTACACAAAATGCAGACATATACAATACGTGTACATGAGTCGTGCTGTTTAAAGTCCTGTAGCACCAGTAAGAAACACAAACGAGCACATTGTCTCCTCTTCCACAAATTGCCAATACAGCACCAGAGCTAGATCAATTTAACAATAATTAATACCACAACCACAATTCAGTTCACTAACACAGAAAATATCATATTTAGAACTCTTCCTTAGCTTTTTTTTCAAAGCCTAATTAACTCAGAAAATCCAGATGTAACTGTACCACTAATAGTCCCCAAAAGTGTCCATTTAAGCCATCAGTCCAAAAATGGAACATTTTTTCTCTGCTTTTGCATTTCTCCAATATGGGTTTTTGTCTTCCTTTGAGTTTTTCCAACTCTAACTCAGTTTTCTGAAACTTACTCTGAAACAGTTAAGTGATCAATTGAAAGACAGGATAGAAAGCAAACAGAATTTTTCTCTCTGTTAATTAAAAATGTACTCATGAATGCAATTTTATTTTTATGTATTTCTATCACTACTTTTATGACTGAATCCCAGTTTTCAATCAGCACAGAGACACCGTGTCCTCCCATAAAAAACTATCATCAACTCTAAATGACATACTGAAGAACTAGCATTCGGAATTTACTACTATTTCCTCATGGACTACAAACATTCCCTCTCCACTTTCACATATTGCAAGAAATAGAGACCAGTGCTAAAAAGGCCAAAAAGATTTTGGCTTTCTTTACAGAAAGCATTTTTATAGATTGTATTTAACTTAAAGTTATGGAACAAAATAATGGAGGAAACAGAATAACAGTTACTTTCCTCCGTATGCCTTAAGTTCCAGACATACTGGAATTCAATAAAATGATACTGCCAAACTATTATGGATGCACAAGTCAGAATTACTGCATTTCTGACATTATTTGGTACAGAACATAGTAAATTTCCAGGAAAAAAAAATCCTTTAAGAAATAAGTATCTCCTGTTGCCTCACCAGATTTCAATTACTACACAATTACTATACAGTTTCTACACAGCTTCTATCAAACCAAACAGTTCTCCAAAATATTGACACTGTCTATGAAGAAACTATATCTGATATTACTACAGACACGTTACACCGTTCAGACATATGCGCATAAATATGTGATAAAAAGCCAGTCATATTTCCATTGCTACAAAGAAAACAGAGAATCTGACCTTTTTTACTGTTTTCTCCATGAAATGAAAGAAAAAAACATTGGTTTGTAAATACATTACCACATATTAAGATCCAGCCATACACAAATTTCTATGGGATGTCAGTAACGTCTAGTTTCCTTGTACAGTGCTGTCTAACCTTTGATTTACAACATCACTGAAGTTAATATTGGGTTTTGGGGTTTTTTTATGGTTTCACCATATTCATACTGTACCCTTCAGGCCAGTGCCTTAAGTCCTTGAAAAAAGGTGAAGTTAAATCAGAAGAAAGGAATTTTCCTTTCTTATTACCCAGTGGGTAAAGACAGTCACAGTGAAACACATACCAGGACGGTCTTGTTTTGCACTGCTTTGAATTAGGTTAAAAAGGTCTGTGCTTCCTCCCAGAAGGTGAAACTTCAGAAAACTTGTTATAAACATAGTTTCAGCACTAATTACTCTCACTATCATTAACTCCTCCTGGAATGACTTCTTTTTCTTACCCTTCTGAGCCATCAATTCATGAAGATGGATATATATATCAGTATTATGGAGTATAAAGGTATATTTGAATATTTCACAATACGTTAGCAGTTACTAAGGGAAACAATACGTTTTTACTTCTGAAACAGTAGTGTACATAGAAGCAGTTCGGCCTGGTTTCTATTATGGTGAGTTAAGTTTGTTGTACCCTGTTGAAATTTGCATCTAGAAGATTTAGTATCAGGCACAAGTTGAGCATATTTTGTAATTTATACATTAAAATATTGCCTAAAATTTTGAATTTGAAAAGTTCTGGTAATATTCTCAAGAAATTTTCTACCCCTATAGGAAAAGCAAAATGTGAACAATTGCAACACTCAACATGTAGATTAATTCTTTGTTGCAATAGCAAGTATCAAAAATCTGAAATAGATGTGATTTGCTAAGTTCTCATCTTTTACACTAACTCCTTCAGAATGTCCTTTTCCAGATCTCTCTAAATTAAAAGACCTGATATCCAGTTGTACATGATTCACTCAAGATAGCTGTGAAGGTCTGGAACAAAGCAAGGTATTCAGTGCAGGCATGCCAAGTCCCAGGGTGGTACTATACCCACTAACAGTGTTTCTTCACAGGCAGATTCAGACTGTTAACACAAAAAGCAGTTCGAACTAGATTTGAACTCATGGTCCTTGACATCATGGTATACTCCATGGTATACCAATGAAATAGAGATCATTCTGGTTTCAGGAAACTAGGAATATCCAAAGTCAGGGATTCATTACTATTTAATCTTGCCTTTCAAAATTTTACTTTATTACAACAAATATTGATACAAATGTAGGCTAAAAGAATTTTCTAACCAAATTAGCTTAATTATCATACTCCTAATGCAGCTGATGTAATGAAACTATGCAGCGAAACTTAACTCCAGGATTCCAGGGACTTTGGTGAGAGAACCATGTTTTTACTTATTTTTGTGGCAGGTGCTGAAAAAGCATGTAGGGAAATCCTACATGACTTAAATATTATCTGCTATCCAGTCACAATACAAGCAGTCATACCTTTCAGTGAGTAAGAGGAAGCAGAGATCAGCTATTTGAATAAAGACTGGTAAGCAAGAACAGCAATTCCAGAACAAAAGAAAATTGCAAAAAAATAACACTCAAAGACTTGTGATGCTTGACCTGTACTCACCTGTTTCTTCTAAGCCTCAAAAAGACCTTTTTACTTCAACCTTGAACTGGAGTGATGTCCAAAATCAATTCCAGTACCATCATCCTGACAAGACAAAGAGAAATGTTTACAGCTATTTAGACATCATTTAACGAAAACAATATAGGATTTGGTTTTATCACACCCCTTAATTTGTTCCAGATATGCATAAGCTGATTCATAAGTATTCTAAAAGAAAAAGGAAGGAGTTATAATTTTTAATTTTTCTGTTTTGACATAAACATTTTGGTTGAAAGACCAAACGAGAGAGAAAGATTCTCTTCACAAGTAGTCACTTTAAAGACTGAATGCACTGTAGTTCTCAAAGAAATATAATTGCTCAAGTTTCTGGCTAGCAGTAGAGGGACAGATAAGACATCACTCAAAGTCTAGTCTTATTTTTTTATTCTATTTTTATTATTAAAATACCTAAAGGCAAACAAGAAGGAGACTTCTCTGAAGTAGTTTGTTACAGACAGAGAACTGCACGCAGTATTGCTACCAATAAGTTCACAGGGTCACCTGAAGGAAGGAAGGAGCAGAAGCTGGAAGGCAGCATGCCAAGAAAATTTAAATCTACATGCATTTTAGGAAGGACAAAAGGACAAGTAAAAAGAAAAAAAAAAACAACTTTGAAGCTGAGACTGCAAGATTGCATTGAAGGGAGAAGGTTGGACAAGGCAGAAGAAATAAAGACCATGCAGGTCTGTAGAAAGTATATTTAGACTACATCTAGGCCTGAGCACATTTCTCTTTGCTGAAATCAACTGGCACATGTAACACTACATCTATGCTAGTATACTCGCATATGCTCCGAAACAGAGGGGCTGCATGCAAACTGTCTAATGGAGATGGTCAAATACATGTCTGGGAATTTTCTGGAACACTGTTAGTTTGCAAAGACCAAAACTGTGGCAGAGACCTGGAAATATTTCCAAGCATTGTTTAATTTGCTAATATAGACATAGCCTTAATGCCTGAAACTGTTACTTCTGAAGTTGATCCTACCAGTCTCTCAATGGCGCCTCTTGGCAATTCTCCCTTGCTGACAAGGTCAGACAGAAGCAATTTGAAGAGTAAAATGAATGTAGAATTTTATAAAGAAAAGACTGCTTTCCCACAGTTTACAAAAAAAAATCTGTGTTCCAACTGGCATTATTAATACATACTTTGTTACAAGATGTTTGGACATTTAAAAGAACTGCAGTTCTAACTTCTTCCTTTGTTTGTAGAGTGTAACAAAACCTGCTGGGAAGGTCGAAGTTCCTAGAAAACTGAAAGCCACCTGGCAGCCTCTGTAGTAGAGCAAGTGAAGAAGGAAGAGCAAAGAATGACAGGCTGGAGGAATAAACACTACGTGAAACCCCTGCACAATAGGACTGCACTGGGAAATGAGAAGGAAATCTTATGAGCTCTTAATACAAAGAGAAAAAAGAAGAGAATGTTAAAAACAGGTAAGGATCCTAAGGCAAATATGAGGAGGTGAAGATGGGTGGCAATTCTTAAAAGTTGCTGGAAAGTAAAATATGTGTCAATGAAACTTTGCTTGACAATCATGTAGTCACCCTGCATCCAGAATGGAAATGTCCAACCAAGTGAGAGAGAAGCATTCACCTTGCGCTCCTATTTCCCTTTAAAAGATTGCAGGTGTAGCTATGCCTCTATATCTTTGAAGTTGCTTGTGCACCTGAAGTCTAGACAGAAATACAGCTGATGGTTATTTCTTCAACCATACATGTTGTTTGTTGACAGATGTTGATATGTAAACCTCAAATTTCAATATGCTGTATTTCTCTTTTTTCTTATATTGCTCTCTGCCAAAAAAATTTCAAATAATCAGTTTTCTTAGCTTGGATCCTATTAAACATCACATTTTTCTTCAGCTCAGAAAGAAAGCCAAGATAGTTACGATACATGAAATCTTGCATCAAAACATGACCTATTTTGGTGAGATACAGCCTTCTTAGAAGAAATTTTTTATGAAACTATTTTATCATAGTTAGTCTTCATAAGAAAACAACCACACTCATTAGTCTTGATGATTAAAAATTTATCTTTGGTCTTTTTGAATTATCAGGATTTCTAGAATTTTTCAGAAGTCAGTAAGGAATATTTAAAGTTGGCAAGATCACACGTAGTAGATGTGACAGATGTGTCACAACACAGGTGGCAGGTCTTACCTATCAACTTTCTTTTTACCTGTATAAATCTTCACCTTTAGAAACTTATCTTTTGACCTGTGATTCATTTAGGCTACATTCCAGTGTGGTTTACCTGACAAAGGCACCTGCCTCTCAAAAATAATACTACATTTCCTATAAACATTGATTTGTTTTGATTTTTGTTTGCATCCCAAAACCTGGACCTCAATCATTCCAGCTATTCCAGTTTAACAATAACATTTCTCTACTCTCCCTCCCAGTGAGCCAGCACGTTCCATCCCTTGGACCACAGCAGGTAGATCTTTAACGTCATTGTTTACCTATCCTATACTGACAGTGCTTACAGAGATTTTTTTTTTCTATTCTTCAATATCTAACAATTCCACCTGAATTCCATCTGAACCTTAAAATTTTACAATCAAATTCACAGAACTTGCCAATCAAAGCCTTAAAAACATTTATTTTTTAAATTCAGTTGCAGTGGATGAAAGTTCAAGCCTTTCTGGCAGCTCAGTGTAGTATTGTCTACTCAGGCAGAAACACTCTCATTATGTGAACAATACAATACAATTGAACTGAAAGTCACCTGCATGTCATCCATCTTTGACTTCCCATTCAGGTCTCAAACTTGACTCAAACAAGGAAAAGTGCATTGGTCAAAGACACAATTAATTTGAGATGTAGATGCTCATTAAAATGTAGATTTAGAGGAATTCCAATAAAATTTTTCTCCAAATGATAAAATGTGTAGCAATTATGATCACTTACCTAGCACAGAAGCTAGATTAGATAGGTGATAGATCCATTTTCTACACTGACAATGTTATGCAGTTGGTAGCATTTTGTTATATGACATGCTGCACTAAACTTTTTACATAATAAAGCATTATTCATTATGAGCACAACTAACAGAATTTGGCTTTTACGTGAATCGTCACGGTTGTTTCAGAATTCACCAGAATATAAAAATAATTTAATTCAAAGTGAGAGCTAAATTCATTTCTAGATGAAGACACTCCTTTGAAACTTGACTTAAATAAACAAATACAATGCCCACATGCTGCAAACCATTCATTTTAACTCATTCACTTACTTGTTGCATTCATCTCTAAGTTCATTTTATGTTTAGATCACAAATCATTAGGGTTAAGTTTATTTGTTATATGTTTGAACACTGCCTCTATGACAACATTTTGATTTGAGACTACATGCCTTTATTCATTATCCTGCCTCATTGGTGGCCTTTGGTCTTTTTTAAGATGTAAATAACCCACTGAAATACACCACAGCTCTTAGGCAGTTGTACTATTTTACAGATCAACAGCCATTCTGGTGCGTCACCATTTCACATAAGACCTACTTGTTTACATTTTTGCTACAGTAAAAATGGTTCAAACTGTGCATTACTGCTTTAAGTGGGTATTTGTATATTCCAGTGAAGCACTACTCACCAAAGCATTCAGAAATATTTTAAAACATCAGTGACGGCCACCTATATAAGGTATATTTAGATATACTTGTTTTGAATCAGATAGATTGGGCCAAGGACACAACTGGTTTCAGTAAAGTAAGAATTACTTGCTAGAGAGACTGATTATTGTTTTAAAGGCATTTTTTACATTCACTGGTATCCATAGCTTCTACCTTTCCATCCTACAGCCCTCCCATGCAATCAAAAACAAAAGAAGTCTTAATTCATAATAGGATTTCTGAGCAAGATTTAAATTGCACTATGGTAATGGGAAAACCCAAATTTTATTTGAAAATGTCATTTACACACAATCTATAATGTTTATCTTCTAAAAAGTATGAAATAAAAATGTTTAAAGTTACTTAATAGTTAGATTATGTATTTTTAGTTATATTTAAACTACTTCAAGACATTAATTTACACTATAAAAAATATGCATTTTTAAAGAATATGTAAATTACAAAACTTCAAATAGAAAAAAAAAATTCCTTTTCTCCTGAATCCATGTACTGAGTTAGACAATTTCTGCAGCAGAGAAATACTCAGAAGCTTATAACCAGATGAGCACTACTGAATGCCATTATAATTAACAAGAACATGCAAAATAAATTAGTAGCTATGTTTTATAATCGTCCCAAAGTTAAATGAGCCTATGAAAAGACCTTCATACTACCGTGATCTCATTAGCCGATTTTTACATGCTACTCTACATTACTACTTAGACAAATGAAGGCTGGATTTCGTTGCATTACAAGTGGGTCCAAACAGAAGTACTGTGGTGGTGGGAGAAGCAACCATTTTTTTACCAGGCACAGAGAAAATAATGAATTCCTGAATGTATCTTGAGCTGTCAACCTTCCCCAGCTATATCTTTCCCAAAATTTTTAACAAACGCTACGAACTTATACAATTTTGCATTATATTCTTCACAATTAAAATTAATCTTGAGTTTTCACAACATGGAATTTGCTAATCAAAGTATCTATACTCAATCAAGACAACATGCAACTATGCAAAGAAATAGGGCAGGGAAAATAATTTACAGAAAAGCATTACAAATTTAATGCCTTGGAAATGGGCCGGTGACAGAAAAAAAAGGATAACATGGAGTAAATATATCATCTACTTCCAATATGTCCCATTCACTGTGTACAGGATATGTGTAACTCCTCTTGGGGGAAAGGGGCTGGCGAGGGAGGGTGTTCCATTTACGTCTTACTTATCCTAAAGATTAATAGGACACTGATTACCTGTACTTATTAAGGCACACTGGAAAAAATGGAGACAGTACAAATAAACAGGAAGCCTGGAGCAGAAGAAAAATCAACCCTCCTCAGCCTTCTCTTCCAAAACCTCCACAGCAACATTGTCTGAATAGTTGGGTATACAGACTAAACCACCCCTGAGGCCGGTCTAACTTCCTCGACTTGCACTTACATGATAGATAACCCATGCTGACGCTAATCTTATAAGTATGTGTGATAGCAGTATTATATTCATGGAGATTTCTGAACAATTTATCCAGCATGCACAGATACCATGCCTTACTTCAGGCATGTCTGTCTGAAAACACGTAATTTATTGTAACACAGCTCAGAGAAGAACCACTTTCCACTTCGTGTTGAATTCTCTTATCATAATAAACTGCAGCAGGCTACAGTAATTGGGGGAGAAGAATATATACAAAAATGAAAGTAATGAACTACTCCTTAGTCTGATCTACAACAGCACAAATACAATGGCACTGCTATTTTGTGAATTATTTCCAGAATTACAACTTGTTTCTCTCATCTTCTCACGTGACATGATTAGAAGGGATTCAGGAATACTATCAGATGAGAACGTAGAAGTAACAACTTTAAAAAGTATTATCTCCTAAGAGCACATACATGGTGATCATCCTGGGTTGTCTTACATATCAAGTTTGTTCTTGTAAGGAGACATGTACAGGTTTCTAAATCAGTAATGTATAAAGGCAAAGAGCACTTGACCCTTCTGCCATGACACATGCACCATACCAAACTCACTCACTCACGCTAAGAGTTTGTCTAGTCCAAACTCCTGCATAAAATAGCATCTGAATTTAGACTGGATCACTTACAACATCAGCCAGAGGCATCTTCAAAACTTTCCAAAAAGGCAATTCCACAACCTAGCTTCTCTAGGCAACCTGTTCTGCTGCATAATTGTCCTTTTTTCAAAAGATTGAAAATCTTTTCCCTTACATTGAATCAAAACCTTCAAACATAAGAGCTCCATACATTCAAACTGCTCCTTCACACAAAGGGCAGCCCTCCTACTCCTTATCTGCCTAACTCTTCTGTAGAGCTTGCATCCATCAATCACTGAGCTTCTACCATTCAAGTTGTTCTGCCACTTGGCAGCTTATTCCAATGATGCCATAGATCTGCATCTGCATGCAGAGGTCTAGCTCCTCCTGTTTCTTCCCCACCCACAAAAATCCCATCTAAATAAATAAACTGAAAACCCAACAAAAACAACAACAAAATATAAAAAATTAAACATCCACGCAAACAAATTCCAGGGGAAAAGAAACACAGAACGGTTGAAATCCACCCCCGTCAACAATGCAGAACCCACCTCATCAATCAAAATACATTAAAAAAATCCACAAACTGCCAGAAAACATGACACACGCACCTCTTTAGCTTCTAAAGACCAAAAGGAAAACAAGGGGGAAAAAGATAAATAAGCCATACAAACTGTTAGGGAAAATGGAAGAGGAAAAAAACAAACCAACCAAAGAAAAAAAGTTTCTAAGATAACCTACTTGGGGAACCACAATCTGCTGGCAAAAGAGCCACTATGAAAATACAGGCAAATGTCCCTCCAGCTGCTGTCATCTCCATTAGCTGACTGTTCGCAGCATCTGCTAAGTAGGTGTTCCCCACTTTAGCTGAATTGGCTGGTTACTCCGTCATCAGCGTGGGGCTTCCACAGGGCTTCCATGGCCTTACGACATCCTCAGTTTGGGCAAGTCAAGGATTGCTTACAAAGCTTATGAGGTTGGTTCAATACTGGTATGATCACCAGGGTTAGCTACAGATAATTGTCACAAACTAAACGTCCGTAAGATGACTGGATCCTCACAGACATCCCTACCCTAAAACCGACATTTTGCATGACTTCATTTATTGTACCTTTTGCAAAGAAGAGACTTTCATGTTCTTGATGCCATATTCCTTCTCAGAGACCCTGCCCAGTGACCTGAATAAGAGATCTCTCTACAGGACACTGCTCGCATATCTCTGTCATCTGTCCCTTGGTTCCCTACTCATAGCTACATCAAACTGTAGAGAAAAAACTCTTACATAGGGGTCAGTCCTCCCTACAGACACAAATGTACAATCCAGTCTTCAGCTATGCTATGTTTTCATATGGACCACTTCAGGTTACTGGGCAAGCTCAAAGATTCAAGTGTTGGGGTTTTTTTGTTTTGGGGGTTTTTTGTTGTTGTTGTTGGGGTTTTTTTGTTGTTGGTTTGGTTTGGGTTTTGTTTTTCACAAAAATGAGAGAATGACTGCTCTTGAGTATCAGATCCACCTGGAAGTTAACAGCCCATTCATTTAGACAACCCAGAGACTCTTCTTCAGCAACGACCAAGGAAGACAACATTGAGAAAGAGGATACACACATAACCTGTATTCTCAATCAATCCCTAAAGACACCTGAGAAACAGAGCACCTTCAGAACACTGAAAAATGTCCCTATAAGTATGGCAGATAAATATTAGGGCCGTTAGATATTCCTGCCTGTCTTGTACAAGTACATGTCAAATGAGAGTATGACTCAAAGTAAATTTCTAGCCACAGTCAATAACTGCTTTAATGTAGATTGGAATCTGTGTCCTTGAAGGGGCAACAAAAGCCAAAAAAACCCTACCACTATTTCAAAGAGGGTCACTGAATAAAAATGAGTAAGCTTGTTACAGGGAAGAAAAAAGGGATGACTACAAGAGTCTCATCTTTACAGGTGGCATGGAGACTGATTAAAGAGATCTTTTGCAAGCTCACAAGAAATGCATACAACCTATCAAAAAACACTGAGAAAATCCAGAGAAGGGAGCTGCCATGAACAAACAGGAAGAAGGAGGTTATCAGAAAGAAAAAGGCATCCTTCTAAAAGCTTCAAGTTGTGTCCAG
Source organism: Balearica regulorum gibbericeps (assembly GCF_011004875.1). Lineage (NCBI taxonomy): Eukaryota > Metazoa > Chordata > Aves > Gruiformes > Gruidae > Balearica > Balearica regulorum. The sequence continues at coordinate 29,340,679 of NC_046184.1, forward strand.
GTGAGGAAAACAGAACGGATTGTAATCTCTTGGAGGCTTAAACATAAATACACAGCTGGGGACTGCCCCAGCCCACAGTATCAGGCACCTCAGTGGGGACAGGCCAAGGCTCGGGGTCAGGATCAGGCCCAGTGAGGAGCCTCCCACATAGAGCCACCTGGGAGTTACTGCCCATGGCTGGCAGAGAAAATGGGCCCCCCAAAAACTGGCTTTGCATCCACGGTACAGGAGTTTGGAGAAGTTACCAGGCCAGACACCCTCCTTACAGAGATACATCACAGGATCTGTCTTGAAGTGCCATGAAATAGCTGAGCTTATAATAATGGACAAATGCCTGCTTCAAATTGTCTTAGTATCAAAGGAAGGTGGTAAATACGAAATAAATCAAAAAAATCTAGAGAAGATCCAGAAAACTACAGATCAGTACACACAGAGTTCACACTAGGCAACTTGGTATCAGCTACAATAAAGAATATGTGTATGTCAATAAATAGGTCATGTCGGGAAGGAGTCAACATTCCAGTATGAAAAGGAGGACACGTCTTGGATGATCACAGTTTTTTTAAGAAGTCAGTGAGAACACAGACAACAGAGATCCACTTGTAAGTCCCGTATTTCCAAAAATCATTTTATAAGCTCTCTTACCCAAAGTCTCTAAAAGAAACTAAACTGCATGGAACGAAAAAAAAAGGAGGTCCTTGCACTGCTTAAAATAATTAAAAGAGAGGATATTAAGAATAAAAATAAATGACAGTAGTATTTCCCAGAAGGAGATCAGCCATGGAGATCCAAAGCATCTACCTGTAAGAAGCTCAGTGCTGTTCAGCATGCTCAAAAATTATCTGGAAAGGGCATGAGCCATGATGTGACTACATTGTCTCTTAACACTATATAATATAATACTGAATGTGAAGTGATAAATAGCAGGTATCATTTAATTATAAGAAATGTACAACAATGTCCACAGAGAAGAAACAAAGCTAAATATGCAATGATGGCCTTTGAACAACTTAAAAATGAGCATTTCCAACTATAAATTATGGTCCTGTGAAAACCTCAGCTCAATTTTCAGTAGCAAACTGAACAACAGAAGTGCTAAGAAAGGGGGGGGTGGGGTTGAAACAGAAAGATGCAACTGTATAAATTCAGTGGCAATGCAACAGCGTTTAGAACCCAATATATGGCTCTGTCTTCCTTTCGCTCCCTAGCCAAAAAGGTTATTGTAGACCTGTAGAAGATTCAGAGAAAAACAGGATAGTGAGAAGCACAGATGGCTTTTGTACGGGCAATAGCTATGCAGACCTATGCTACAGGTTTTATATGCTAAGAAGTGTCTCATATCACTCCAGTATAATGCATAAAAAGTTGCAAGCATGCAAAAGGTTAAAAACTTTTTTTTTTTTGGTTTAAGAAAAATAAAGAAACTAGATAGAAATAAATGGCTTCCTGGAGACCAAAAGGCACTAATAACTACAAATGGTTAGAGCAAGTTGAGAGTACAAGAGGCGCTGGTATGGCTCATTTTCAGGGACTTCAGGCTCCGAGCTGTAGCTATGTCCAGTTCTCAAGAACAAAGTGCATTCCACTCATGGTTCCCCATGTTCCATTGTGCAGTCACTTACACAATGAGATCTATTTTCCTCCTGTAAATTAGATGACCCCAAAAGCACACTCACTGATGTCTTGTTCCTCATCTGTAACTGATGGATGACACACTCACCGAACAGCAAACCTAGATGGAGTGTCCCCCCTGTTCTGGACAGAGACCACTGCAGCACTGTGCTGGTGGAGAAAAGCCATATGCTACTACTAAACGCTTTCTGCGGCCAGGATGGTGGTATGGCTGGTTACTGCTGGTGAGCAGAGACCTGTGGCTTACTAGCCATAACAGTTACTGTGCCACTATCCTCTCCGAATGTGTTGTTATGATTCTGAGAGTGTCCAGGTCATCTGATTTGACTTTTACTCATCTCCGTTCACATTACTTTTGGCTGTAGTCATTTGATATTGTTATTTTGTTGCACTTACATTTAATTATCAGTAGCAAAAAAAGAATGAAAATAGGAGCCACTGATACCTGCACAAAATGATCCCATGATAGGACGGGGTAATGATGGAAACTTGATCTTTTCTACTTTCCATTCTTTTGTCCTCATACAGTTATGGAAGAATGATGAAAACTACAGGAACTGAGTGCTTTGAGCAGGAGGACAAGGGATGTGTCAGAATGCTGAGTACCAGTGCCTGGCTTGAGAAGAAGGGATAACCTGTCAATAAATGATATGCCAGGTATTTCAAACGTGAGCCAGAATGAATCTTCACCTTTTCTCTCTACATGCACGCAGAAGTTCAAGCATACGTGAAAGGGATTGTGTGTGAGCTTTGTACACGATTGTGCAAGTGAACTTAAAGGTACATTTTCAAATCTCTAATCTCCAAAGGATCCAAGCTGTAATAAAAAGATCTGGTTCTTTAATAATTACAAAGAAAAAAATGCTGTAAACTGTTATCCCTTTACAATAATTTTCTTGTGGATGTTTCATAAATTGCCCTTTTTATCCTGAAAGATACATATCCAGCCTACATGACACAGGTACATAGATGTACCTCAAAGAAGCTGATCCATTTTTGTTAGCAGAAACTCTCATCAACAAACAGGATCTTCAGTTAAGAAAAACAGAACATTTTACATATAAGAATTTTATCCACCTTTCTGTTCAAAACCAGCAGAAATGCTCACGTTAATTGTAAGTATAACTGAAGTCACTGGTATTATATTAACAGCTAATCGCTATGGAACAGGATAAGAACCTCAGTAAAGTATAATCTAGTATAAATCTAGTCCTGCTGGGCTGCCATATAACTCATTACCAAAATGAAGTCCATAATAAACTTGCAGATAATAACTTGATCTTTATGAAGAAAAATTTGCATGAGTGATTACTTTCTAAGTTGGATCCTAGGCAGAAAAAGGAATTACATGCTTTTTAAAATATTTTTTACTTGGCCACTGTTAAGTAGAATCAAAACCTCCCCTGGCACAACTTGAGGCCAGTTCATCTTGTTCTATTGCTTGTTACTTGCGAGAAGAGACCAACACCCACCTGGCTACAACCTCCTTTCAGGTAGTTGCAGAGAGCAATAAGGTCTCCCCTCAGCCTCCTCTTCTCCAGGCTGAACAACCCCAGTTCCCTCAGCTGCTCCTCATAAAACTTGTGCTCTAGACCCTTCACCAGCTTTGTTGCCTTTCCATGGACATGCTCCAGCACCTCAACATCATTCTTGTAGTGAGGGGTTCAAAACTGAACACAGTGCTCAAGGTGCGGCCTCACCAGTGCCAAGCACAGGGGGACGATCGCTTCCCTAGTCCTGCTGGCCACACTAGTTCTGATACAAGCCAGGATGCTGTTGGACTTCTTGGCGACCTGGGCACACTGCTGGCTCATCTTCAGCCAGCTATTAACCAGCACACCCAGGTCCTTTTCTGCCAGGCAGCTTTCCAGCCACTCTCCCCCAAGCCTGTAGCGTTGCATGGGGTTGTTGTGACCCAAGTGCAGGACCCAGCACTGAGCCTTGTTGAACCTCATACAGTTGGCCTCGGACCATCGATCCAGCCTGTCCAGATCCCTCTGCAGAGCCTTCCTACCCTCAAGCAGATGAACACTCCCACCCAATTTGGTGTCATCTGCAAACTTAGTGAAGGCGCACTCAATCCCCTTGTCCAGATCATTGATAAAGAGATTAAACAGGACTGGCCCCAAGACTGAGCTCTGGGGAACACCGCTTGTGACCAGCCATCAATTGGATTTAACTCCGTTCACCACAACTCTTTGGGCTCAGGCTTCCAGCCAGTTTTTTACCCAGTGAAGAGTGCACCTGTCTAAGCCAGTATCGACAGTATCAACAGTATTGAAGGCTTTACTAAAGTCCAGGTAGATAACATCCACAGCCTCTCCCTCATCCACTAGGCAGGTCACTTGGTCATAGAAGGAGATCAGGTAAGTCAAGCAGGACCTCCCTTTCATGAACCTGTGCTGGCTGGGTAGTTGCTCTGCAATACACTGGTTGTGCTCTAGCCACACTTTTCTCAGATCCAGTGTGATTTTCTGGACAAGAACTTCAAATTGTATGAAGAAATTTGAATTCAGCTTTTGAAAATACACTGTATGCAGGGTCCAAATGTCACCTGCAAATTTTGGGAACTGTCTCACATACCTGCAGAACTGCAGTACAACTCTTCACACTCAGTAGGTCTCTATATGTCATCCCACAGCAAATACAGAGGTAGCATCTTCTATAACTATTTTTAATTACCTTTTGGATAATATTGTCACAGCAGCAAAGCCTCTTACCCAAGTCATTTAAACCAATGGTAAAAGCCAAAGAAAGAGTGATCAAATCTTTCATTTTCTGAAGATAAGAAAATGTATTTGTTCACAAAGAAGTGTGCTGGAATGAGTTTAACCTATTTAATGGATTTAAAAAAACAATTTTCAAACTAAATGAAGGGCACAAGTTAATTTAAGCATTTATACAAATTCTCATTTCTGCATCAAATTTCATAATAAATGAGTAAAACAATTCCCATAGCAACCTTCTGCACTGTATGATGAACATGTTGCTCATGAAACACAAAACATCTTCTATCTGAAACATACAAATCATAACATAATGGGAATGTGGATAGCTTTTATGTTTCAAAAGCAATAAATTTTCTTGGACGTATTTCTATTTTTATGCTCATCTTGTGACTTTCTTCAATCAATCAATCAATTTTACATTAATAAAATGGCCCTCATACAAACACCTCCAGGCACTGTACAAGCTCAACATAAAATAAATACAGTAAAATATTAATAAGCTAAACTATGTATTTTTGCTTTCTAAAATATTAACACACAATTTCTTTTAAAAATGGGATGACTGAAATGCATATGGTAAAAGAATCCTGGCAGGTAAGAACTTCACTTCAAAAAGTTACAATGCAATTACTTTTGCCAGTAACACCGTTTGCTTTGGCTGTTACAGAGCCAATAAATTTTAATTTATGACAATTGACTGAATGTGATCCTGTGGAAATTCCTGTCAGGGATATGAGTCTGATCCAATGCCCCAGAAGGAAAATTGTTCCACTAACCCACTAGGACTCATTAAAAACTGTCAGGTAACATACAGACTCTGTTCCTAAACTACTTTCAATTTTTAGGTATAATCAGTGGCAGAAACCACCAATCTGTGGTCTCCAACCCCGAAAAAATAAGCACCCACCCCTATAAAATCAGGAATATGAAACACAAAAACTTACATTTACATTCCAAAGGGAATTACTACATTGTAATCTAAGCTTTTCGTTTCCAGATCTTACTGTGCAACAAACAATGGCCTCTCCTTACAAGAAAGTAGTTCATGATTTTTACTGTTCTATCTGTCCCGGTTTCAGCTGAGATAGAGTTAATTTTCTTTCTAGTAGCTGGTACAGTGCTGTGGTTTGGATTTAGTATGAAAATAATGTTGATAACAGATTGATGTTTTTAGTTGTTGCTAGGTAGTTGTAGTGCCTACACTAAGTCAAGGACTTTTCAGCTTCCCAGGCCTTGCCAGGTGCACAAGAGGCTCGGAGAGCACAGCCAGGACAGCTGATCCAGACTGGCCAAAGGGATATTCCATACCGTATAACATCACGCTCTGGATGCAACTGGGGAAGTGAGCCGGGAGGCAGGATCTCTGCTCGGAAACAGACTGGGCATGGAGTTGGCTTTTTCTGCATGTGGTGAGCAATTGCATTGGTGCACCACTTGTGTTATTGTTATTATTCTTATTCTTCTTATTATTATTATTGTTATTCACTTCCTTTGTTATCCTATTAAACTGTCTTTATCTCAACCCATGAGTTGTTTTTTTTCCCATTCTCCTTCCTACCTGCTTGGGGGGCAGAGGGTGGGGGTGAGTAGGTGGCTGCATGGTGCTTAGTTACCCACTGGGGTTAAACCACGACACTATCAAAACAGTAATTTAGCTATGGTAACAGTATGCTTTAACTATTTAGTGTTGGGTTTTTTTAGACCAAGAAGGCCAATGCCCACATACCCTCAACCCCTCCGTAGCGCACCTCTCTTCCCCGAACAGCACTCACTAATGTGAGCAGAGCTAAAAGGAGCTATTTTGATTTTTTTGTTTCTCACTTCACCCAAAAACCTAGAAAAACATGCCACACTGTTCACGTTGGGTTCTTTTTTCCCTTTCAGTCATGAATAATCATCTACCCCACAAGAGTACTGTATTTACTGCTCTGGGTGACCGTGCCGGCACTGGCAGCAGGGCGGCCCCTGTGAGGAGAGGCCGGGGCTGCCCCGTGCCGGACACAGCTGGTTCCAGCCGGCTCCAACCCACCCCCCGCAGGGCACGGCTCAGCCCTGGGCCACGGTGGCAGTGCCTCGGGGAAAGAAATTTAGGAAAGTGCAAAAATGCCTGACAGAGAGGAGAAGGGAACAAAAAGGAGTGAGAAACTGCCCTGCAGACACCCAGGTCTGTGAAGAAGAAGGTGAGGTGGTGCTTCCTGATGAAACCAATGCTTTAATTTTATTTCTCACTGCAATAAATTAATTTTCCCCAAGTTGGGTCTGTTTTGCCCATAACGTTAACCGGTAAACAATCTCCTTGTCTTTATCTTAACCCGGGAGCTTTTCTTCATCCTATTTTCTCCCTCCTGTCCTGTCAAGGACACTCACCTACTATCTTTACAGAATCATGATGCTGGACATTTTACTAATACTTTGAGGGATGTTTATAGACTATAAGATTGTGAAAACTTACTGCATATATTCTGAAGACTGGTAGCCCTGGTAGCTGTGGAAGCCAGGGCATGTACCTGGTGGAAGGGGAAAAGTAAGAGTACTGGCAGACAAGTGTGTTACTGCTGAGCATCCTGGGTTGTACACTTCAACTGCTTTGGGATAGCTCTGGGTGCACATGTGGCCATGTAAGCACAACGACAAACATAAAATTCCACTGCAGTAAATGAAAAAGATCAAGTAAGCTGGTATTTAATGCACACAGATTGTCTTTCACACCACAGCAGATGTACTTCAGATGTTACTCAGCAGTAGCTGTTCCACCTGCCCTTATCCAGAGTCTTGCGCAGTGATAACAGGAAAAATTCAAGCAGCTGAAGAGTTAAAGTAATAAAAGCAGGAGAGAGGAGAAAAGACAGATGATAGAGGAGAAGAAGAAGAAGAAATTAATGGGAATAATGAAAGAATAAACAGTTAAAATGCAGGTAAAGACAAGCAGCAATATGCTGGTGTCAAAGGTAAAGTAAAAGAGATTAAAGTCATAGGTTACCGATATCATGAAGCATTTATTTAAATATAATCCTGCTGTCCTGAACTGTAATGTAAAAAGGACTCTTTCGAAAACTGCCTGCCAGCAGTCTCAGGAAGGCCTTCTGTTGCATACTGCCTGTAGGAAATTTAAACTGTCCTTGATTTAAAGCAATTGAAACTTTTCAATGAAATACAAAACATAAATTTAATTTCATGTGATGTTACCATTAAACACTATACTATAAGAGGTGCTTTCTGAAATGTTACTAGATGGAAGAGATTTCCAGGATAGTTCAGAACTGATGTAACCAGGCTACCCTTCAACAGTGAAATTCCCACTGATGTCAGCAGAACAGATTTAAAGCCAAACTGAGCACTTCTGAAATTCCTTTACTTGTGGATTCTGCAACTGGGATTCATGCAACGCTGTTATATCTATGATTCCATCTCCACTGCACACCTTTCGGTAGATACGTTATAAGGAGAAATAAATATAAAACTGGGATCACTTCAGCTTCTCTGAGTCAGCATTCTGTTGACTACTGATTGTAATAAACTCTTTGTCTGAGACAAGCAAACAAGATCTGGCCCTTGAGTTCATAGTATTCAAAACACTCAGTAGCAGCCTTTCTAAAGATTTGAGATATCCTTTAAAAACAGAATAATTTATTACATTGTGAAAAATAGAAAATATCCTTCCTCTCGGTAACTCTGCAAACATGGCAGGCTCTACTCAGTTGCCCACCGAGTGTTCAAGGTAATCCCATCTGGCCTCCAGCTGTCACTACAGAAGGATGAAGGTCTCCTGTGTCGTATCTGCCAGCCCTCTCAGGCTCAAATTTGCAGGACGCAGAATGAAGCCCACCATGTCAAGTACAAAACAACTGGGCTATGTTCAGCAGATTTTACATAATTTTTACAAGGCTTCAGTACTGAGCAATTGTAACAACATGTAAATGTGCTCAGGTAAATTTGTACATCTGGAAGCTCATCTGAGGCTTAACCAAAGTACTCCATACTTACCCTTGCTCTTTTTCCATCTTATCCACTTATTTTTATCATGAATTTGTAAATCACTTTCCTGATGCCAAACTGTCTGTATGATCTATTAAAACTTTAGCCCAACTAATTCATATAAAATACATGCTAATATGTCTACACTAATCACAAAGCAAACCCATACATTTTGCTCATAAATCCAACTTTAGTTTCTCATATGCCAGATAGGTATTGAAACAGTGTTCACTGACATGCAGCAAAAAATATATTTGCAATATATTTTTAATCTCTTTCATTGCTGAAGTCAATAAGCTTTGACCAAAATTACTATGGCTAATTCTGCTTTTTCTCTTTCAATCACTGAAGTGTAAAATAGAGGGATTTTGGTTGGTATTAAGTGTCAATTCCAACACAAGTTTAAATTTAGTGTTTCTAGTGTGCCCCTCAGTTGTTGTATGTGAAGAAAATCATAAAGCAACAGGTGACTTCAACTGTTTGACTGATGTTGGTTATTGCATGAAGTGAAAGTACTACGCTGCAGTTTCATTTAGTAGCTAAAGTTATCGATTTCAAAATTTCCACACGTGAGGTATATAAAATTTTTTGAAAGATACTTTTCCTTTAAAAAAAATTCAGCCAAGTGGAAGATATATTTTCTACTGTTCCGTATTTGTCCTCTCCATTTGTGACAGCCTACTTTATCATCACCACTTAGATGGAATGGAAATACCCACCAGCTGCAGATAATGTAAAAACTTCAGATGGCCAGTACAAATAATGGACTACTCATTGCCACTTACAGATTAGTAACTTTAGCATATATCACATTTATTGAATTTTAAAGTATATTTCTATTAACTTGTTTATGCCCCCAAATTTTACAACTCCTGACACAAATCAGAAATGTTTGCACACAGGAATTTCTGAACTAAGTTGTGCTGTTAGATTGACTCATAATATTTTTCTATTTTTGTCTGTCATTAGAATTCTGCAATTAAAAAAGCAATCAAATAATACACAGACAAAAATCTGCAGCTGCCATTATACCCTCCATGACAGAAATATTTTGCTCTATATTGAAATATCCATCAACATCAGATGTATTCTGGGACTGTCTGTAGTCTCTCTGGACAAAAGGCAGATTAGAGATATATGGAGATGATGTAACAAGACAACTTACTGTATAGTAGAAGAAATAATAAAGTTGCTGTAGCACAAAGAAAAGCAACTAATCTCGTATAATTAGAATTTCTGAAGTCACGTTTTCCACCAGACTATTCGACAGTGAATCACCAAGTGCCTTCTGGGCAGCACATAACTATAAACAGGCACTCGGGTTGAGTACTCAATGAAACCTTTGCCTCCAGGACACACAGATGGGATGGGGGGGGAGCAGGAGGAACACATCACTATCACAGAAGGAAGGACAGATCTTCTGTCAGTAATAGATACCTCCAATCTTCTCAGAAAAATGAGACAGCTACCAATAAAAGCTGTCATCGTGGCTAACAGAATGTGAGGACACCAGCACACCAGCTGCATGAAATAAGTCAAGATTTGATAGTAAGATCATATTCCTAACCAAAGCAAACCTTTGCTTTCCTTTTTAAGTATCTTTATAAACTTCAGTCACAAAGAATGGAGGAAGATCAACTCAGTCTTGAATGGTACTTGATGAGCCAAATGGGTGCTGCCTCCAATCAGATTGCTTCACCTCAGGAACACAGTACCTGACTGCAAGAACAGGGTATCCAGAAAGCTCATTCTCTGCAATGCTAACAGCTTAAGCTGCTTCACACAGGACATTTGTTTTGTGGACTCCTGTAGCATTAACTATGTCATTACAGCAACTTTCCCCTACTGCAGATCAAAGAGTAGCAGCAAGAGATGAGGTATCTGTGACAGGTAAATGTGTTTAAGGAACCAGAACTACTACTGTCATTCTGGAACTAGCAACGTAAGACAAAAGCATCTCACCCAAGTCTGCCTAGCTGATATCAGTAGAGCTGCTGGGTAGGTAAGCTTAGAGCAAATTTCTCATTCCACGTATGGTATGAGAAAGGGATGAGACAAGAATGTTGAATGATAACCTCTTCTGAGATACAAGATGTAGTTGTCCTGCTGTCTAGAGAATTGTGGAGAGCGATCACCACAAAAAAGAAAAAAGGTATCACTATCCTTAGCTTCCTTTTTCTGATTCTGAAAACTCTGTCCTTAAAAAGGCTATGGTCTCAGAGATAAGCACCAGAAGCTGAGCATACATATTCTCTGGTTTTGATGTATTTGCAGCTCTTCTACAGCCCGATTAACTCTTTCTACAAGGTAAAGATCTTGCTTTGCTTTGCCTTGCCTCTTGCTGAAGAACATTAATGTGATATTCCTTATGATGCCCAGAGGTGTGCACCAAAGTGATTCACAGATTCTGCAAATTGTCTGAACTCCAAAAGAACAAATTTCTCATCGAGAATAAAGACCCTGAGCTTGGAGGTACTCTGAGTGGCTTTTCCAGCCTTTTAATGAGGTAAATCAAACTGCCAGGAATGGCAAGGGAAATATGAAAAGATCGCTGCTGCTGCAGATGATACCTTTTGGATCTTTTCACCCTTACCAGAGAGGATAACCCTAGTCAGACATACCCGAAAAACAGAGTTCCCATTTACAACTAAAGATTCACTTCTCCTATGTGCTATACAAACAGCAGAAAAACAATGTCCCAGAGACAGAGGCTAAAGGAAACAGAAACAGAAGAAAGACAGAAGCAATGATTAAACATGCTATCAGCAGGCAATCAGCATGCAGGCACATTATTATTTCTTAGTAACAGTTACTTTCCTTATATTTTTGCTTTAGTCTTGAAAGAAAAAGAATATGCATTTAACTGAAATGATCAGTACCTTTTTCAACATTCCTTTTTTATAAACCAAATGCATTTTATGTATATGAATATATTTGGCATTTTCACTTCTATTTTTTTCTTGTTATTACTGTAACAGTAGTGAAAACATTCATTACTTATCTTCAGCTTTTCTCTCTTTCAGTTCTTCAGTGATCAAGTTTCTAATAATTCTTCCTTATTCAAATACTGTTACAATGTTTATACATTTATTTTATAGAGATGTTATTGTTGCTTTCCATAATTGTTTTTAAAAGTACTTATATTTGAAAACAAGGAAAATAACACCTAAAGCCTGTCAAGCAAATAAGAGTATTATTTCTGCTAAAATGCAAACATTCAATAATTTTGAGATTTTCCCCCACATTTATTATTTTCTATGATTTTGAACATTATTTTTTAAAATACTCCATTTATATGACATTTTTACACTATACTGTCACAAAACTACAATCTAAGCTATCACAAGAATTGCTCACCAGCATAACCACAAACACTTCAGGAGTGACAAATGCTGTGTTCACCCATGAACAAACAGTATATACTACTACATTTGTGATTTTTTTCTGTTATTTTTAATGAAATAAAATTGAAAAAAAGAATTATACCTAAATATATGACATACCACCAAGCTCTCCAGTTTTGCATATTTTCATGGTTGAAGAATAAACTCCAGAAAATATTAACCACCCACAGAGATCACCTTGACATGCTTTTGCTGCAGAAAATAGAACATTATACAAACTACTGAAGCCTGAAGCATACTCAAAACATCACATCCTATTTGTAAAATGCACAGAAAGAATAATGGGATCAGTAAGAACATTTAAAAAGTAATGTGTTATATTCATTTTTAACTCTACAAAAAAAGGGGGCTTCTCAAAAAGCAGGCATACTTACTTTGCAACAAACCCAGACTATGCTGAACATATCTGTTGGATAAATTATACTTAGTTTTACTCATACAATCTCAAAGACATTAAAGAGTAAAATTAAGTCATACCCACAAAAAATATATATGCCTGACATGAATACCAGAGGACAAGCTACGGACAACCAATGCCCTTATATGAAAAAGTGGCAATCACATCAGAATTTCCCAAACACGTATTTGAAAGGAATCTAGTATTCAGTTTAACTTAGTTTGAAGGACAATAACATTTGTAAAAGCCTTAATTGAAAAATTACAATGTACTTCCAACTATGACTGTTCTTGAATTTAGAGAAACCAGTGTGAAGATTCAGGATGTACTTCTCCCTCGCAGCTTCATGCAAACTGCCACAGGACTGACTTCTGTTCATAATGAAAGGATTATGCAAGTTACATCCAGTTATGATTTTAAATAATTTTTTTAAAAGGAATTGCAAAGAAAAATACCGTATTACAGCTGTGATAGTAAAAACCCTAGTGGTTGTGGAGAGCCCTTCCAGTCCTAAATTCTGAGGCCAATACACAAATTCACACAAATTCTGGTTGAATATTAGCATGTATAGAGAAAGGACAGATAATACAATTACAATGAGGACAAATAATACACCATTGTCTAATAACAAGTTTCATATACAAAGGTCCTTTATTTGTCAATACTTGTGCTTCACTCCATATAGAGAAGGAAAAACATGAATTATTAAAGTATATTGAATGTTTTAGTAAACCTATTTCATCTCTGAATTGCTCTGAGTCCTCAATAAAAAGGACAACACAAAAGAGTAAGAAATTACATCTGTGAAAAAAGAAATATGCTATGTATAGGTATGTTTCTTTTAAAGGAAATATGATTGCACAAGAAGGAAAACATTATCTATTTGCCTACCAGTAAATGAAATTGCATCACATAAACATGGAAAAGACCCACTAATTCCTGTAGTGTATTCACTGGCAAGACAGCAGTCTTTCTTTTCTTCTACAGAAAGTATTGAGATACTCAAGATCTTGATCACAGAATCATAGATGGTCTTCAGCAACTTTTCTTTGAACATTCCAGACAGTACTAGATTAGACCAGCTAGAAATGTGAAGAAGGATTTCTGATATTATTATCCTAAGGAAAGAGAGGGGAGGAAGATAAGAGATTAAGAAGGGGAGGAAGTGGGGGGTGGGGGGGTGGAGGGGGGAGGCACAAATACACCTCAGCTATTTTAGCTCACTTAGATCTTTGCTACGCTCTAATTCTCATACAACCTTCACTAAATACAGGGGTATGAAGACATTTCCTTCAGTCCATTACAAAACAGCTTCATCATCTGGCAACAGGAGAACTCCTTAAGGATTTGGTGCTCAAAATGGCACTGCTAAACAGCATATTGGTTGAAGACTTCCTAAACTTCAGTTTTCTCCCTTCGTGATTTTTGTGCCAGAACAAACCACTTTCAATTTTTGAAATAGTTCACATTTTCACTGGTTTGGAAAGAATAATCGGTTTGAATTACTACCATTAACATTGTATTGTCTCCGTCTGTCCTACTGTTCTTCCTACACCTACCTGGGGAGTAAGAACAGAAAGTTCAAAATCTCTAAGCTGCTGTGGTGGATGAAGGAGAGGACTGACATGGAAAGAGCTAACGGCATTCAGGGAGAAGTCAGATGAATTTCTGGAGGTTACATGATGCCTTTGTACAGAAATTGGTAGATTTAAGAGTTGCTGTGCTAGAAACCATTCTGTTTCACTACATGTTTCATGCAACATTAACATAGGTATTTTGATGCATCGTTAGTATAGGCATCAAAACTGAGGTTTTCCAAATCAGTAAAGCTTCATGTAGGTAAATTATAATTACATCAGCTTTTTGGGTCATTTTTGGGTTGGTTGTTTGTTGGGGGTTTTTTTTGGGGGTGGTGTTTGTTTTGTTTTTTCCCTGTGATCTGTTTTATTCCTGGGACTATCACTCCGCACATGCTGTGAAAGTCAGTAGAGCTCAGAAGTACTCTGATGGGAACAGGCTGGGTATTCCAATCACATAGTCTTGCCTGCATATTTGCTTCTATCTTCTTCCATTCCTTCCTTAGAGTAGCAAAATAAGTCTATTGTATTTCTCCCACTACACCCAAAAATTCAGCGTGTCCTCGCTTCTGCAACTGGTGTCTCTAGTGGAAACTAGCAACAGCATGACAGACGAAGGAGAGTGGGAAGAGTGGCAGCAGTAGGACCAAAATATAAAGACCTCTCATAAATACCTCTGATGAAGTAAAAAATACAGCTATGCCAAATGTTGCTGCCCCACAAATCTCTGTATCCCTGAGGTCAGCAAACCATGTTGCACATTCATTATGTGAAGGAGAGTATCCACTGAGCTACGTAAAGCCATGCTTGAACAAGCTTGGTCACTACAGTATCTTTTCATATCCAAGGAATGCTAAAATTATGAGAGATCAATTTCAAATTATCAGAAAAAGTGTCTCTCAGGTGCATGGTGTTTTCTAAACTTTTGTTGGACTGCTTTTTGCGTTATCCTTTCCTTTCTTCTCTCATGAAATAACTCACTATGGTGATTCTCAGGATCCTTTCGAAACCTGAACTCAACATATTTCATAATTCCACAGGATTTCACAATTATCAGATGATTTTTTTTAGTAAGCAATTTTGTCTGTCATTTTCAGTGAAAGCAAAAACTATCTTTCAGAATGACAAATGAAGCAAAATAATGTAAAAACTTAAGAAATTTCATAAACACATTCTGTCAGTAATATCTACTACTGGTAGAGTTTACAGTGGGAGAAAAAGGAACTATTGAGAGCAGATCCTTATAAATTCCAATTACACTTGTGGTTTGTGGAATATATCTCATACATTTTGGCAAACCTTCACTCACCGTGTAGATTTCCAAAGTAACGCACTGAGCGAAACAGGTGTATGAACCGTCTCATGAAGTAAAATTCTATGAGCAATTAGCTGCTGAAGTGTCATCAGTCAGATACTGAGAGCTCTTTCACGTGCATTGTCACTGCACTCTTAGCAAATCCTCAATGTAGTCATTAGGGAGGAAGAAAATTAAGACTTATCTCAACAGAAGAGGCACACAAAGCATTTAGAAAAAGCTGCACACAAAACGTGGTGCAGCATGAGTTCAATTATCTCCTTATGCTACAGTATGAGCATGCAGGATGTGAAAACAGAAGGGAAATAGTACAAGTACTAAGATACAGTCTGCACAATATAGAGAGCAGTTAAGTAAAGGGCATAAAAAACCATATCTGAGCACCATAGTGCAGAAAAAACCCACAAAAAGGTGTGAGAGCAAGGCACCTGAGGGTACCATGGCCTAGAAAGCACTTGTGCTTGGAGGATTATTTTGGGTCTCAGACAAAGACAATTTTTTTGGCATAAAATGGCCAAAAATCTGTTAACTTTTTTAAGCCTTTTTTGTTTTGTTTTTTTTTAGAATTCTAGTGCTCACTTTATTTCATTTAACATATTTAAGAAAAGACAATTGAATTAAAGTCTTCCTTTACCATAGTTATATATCAGCAGTTCATAAACACTACTGTTATTTAACAATATTTGAAAATATTGATAGCAGTTCAAAAGTTTTATAAATTACACTGAAAAGCCAGATGCCAGAACCACACCCCAACAGTCACTCCTTAGTGCTGTTCCAGTAGTGCTAATTCCATTATACTTTCTTAGGTCCCTATATTGTGAAAGCAGTATGCAGCACAAGTAGGATCAGAGATATAAGACACAAGGGTTCAGTCTCAGCTGGGCATTAGACTCGGTGCCCATTTACACACTAAGAACATTAATTTGGGTGGAAAAAAGAAAGGCTAACTTGCAATCGAAACCTAGCAGAGATTGCTCAGACGCTCACTGTAGTAGTTCTTTTTTTTCAGTAACAATTAATCTTGCTGTTAAATACTATCCAGATACAGCTCAGCAGAACTTTTATGGACATACGCAGCATCTTTTTGGAACTAATACAAAATTTAAATAGAAATTATAGGTTCACACTTCTGAAATACTGATATTTAAGTAAGACCCCCACATCTGATAAAATTACTACAGTGAGGTCTCCATGTCTTGGGGCATGGGGGACAGCAGTTTAGTTGTACACATCGTTTCCTGCTGTTTTCCCAGTACAGCCAAGGAGAATGTCTTTAAATTTCTATGGAAAATTCCTGCTTCATAACTGCAAGTAGATAATATGAATTGATACACACATTTTATTGGCCAAGTTCACAAAAATGTCAAGTGTTTGTTCTCAAGCAATAATCCCAGCACAGGTAAAATCATGTTGAAATCACGATATGCAAAGCTGTTTTCCAATTCTTTGCAAGCTATTCAAAGCACTAAGTATATTCAGGAATATTGATCAACATGAACTAGGATCATCAGTCCAATTTAAAATGACATCTGACTAAAAGTGGCTCTAGTGGCTCAGGTAATCTTGTGTTGAATCTCTGTCATCCTTATCTTAAAGCACTTGCAACATACCTTAGAACCAGTTCAGACGAATTTAGGCCCCCAAATCACATTAAGCAACAGAAGCCTCTACACAGTCAATGGAGGAAAAGAAAAAGACGTTTCTAAAGAGTCTGAAGAGATTCACCACAGAACCCTACAGTTGTCTGAAGTGCTTTCTGAAGGAGCCTGTCTCTCTCCAGGGACTGTTAACAGATTTTACATACACTAGCCTGCTAGCATAGGCACCTAGAATTGGGCTGCGAGAATACACTATTTTTCCTTGTAAATAGACACTTTGTAATAGAAACTACTGAAGTTGTGTTTTCTTTTAAAAAGTTGAGAAGGCAATAAAATACTTCCTTCACATCTCTGTTAATATGAGACTTTTGATCTTTATGCTTCTATCCTGTGGCATCTTTATTTTAAAAAAAAAAAAAAAAAACAACAAAAAAACCAAACCCAAACCCACAGAAAAACCCCACAGAAAATAATCTTCACATAACAAGCAATGTGTTAACTGCTTCCAGCACAGAAAACCATCTGCTTATTATCTCTGATAGTATGAGCTTTTGCTTTATTCTCTGCTTGGCCATCGCAACACAGTATCAGCAATGCTGCTCATAGGTGCACCCAGAACAGCACATGATAACGCAGAATGAACTTTACACTAGTAAAGACTGTAACAATGCCATCTTTAGAACACTTTCCAACAAGTGGCGATGGCAGGGCAGAAGGAAGGCTGAAAGATTAGCATCTACGCGGTCCCCATTTTTGCACAGTTTGCCCAGCAGTTGCAAATACCCTGCTTCCTAGTTTGATCATTGATTTTATTTAGTAGTCCTGCATTGAAACATGGTTGCAGTATTCAAGGACCTCCATTAGGGCATGTCCTCTCTGTCGAATACCTCCATAAGAGCATAAAAATTAAAAATACAGGTCTTCCATGCACATTTGATAACTCAGCTACTTAACAGATGTTCTGGTATTCAGCATAAAACAAGTTAAAACACGTTTTTCATCTGCATTACAAACCTCACATCTGGTACATAAACCAATGTGTTTGGGTAACCAGTAATGCTTTCATCAGCCTAGCTTAAAACAGTATCTGACTAAAAATGCCTCCTGTATAATTTTGAGTTGAATCTCTGTAATCTTAATTTTTATGTACTTGCAACACGTCCCTACAAAGTCAGTTCAACAAATAAGGACTTGACGTACCATTAGACTTTAACCAAACACATTAAAAATGCAGATGTCAGCTTTTCAAATAATATCTGGTAAAGAACAATATGAAATATTTACCACTACGCAGCTCTTCAAAAATGTCTGCTCCTCCCAACACATCAGTCACTTCTGATCATTCTGTCAGTGTACCTTCATCGTGGCACACTGTACTGACATATAGCTTTAAGTCAGAGTGGAAATTTGTTTGATAGTCTTGTAAGAGTATGGAATTTCTTTTAATTAGTTTTAAATAGACCACATACCGGTGTGCATAGCTATCTTAGATTCTTTTGGGATTTTGTTTAAGCTATTCAATTTAAAAATATTATTATAGAGAGAACATACATAGCTACAAATAACTACAGAAAAGATATTACAATAACCTGTAAAAACTTCAAAATGGAATTAAAAATATTTAAATTTACTTCTAAAGTTTTAAAGAAAAGCCACTCACAAAGGTAACCCACAAAATACATGTGAGGGGAAGCAGGTCAACAGTGTCAACAGTGCTGCTACAAACTCTTCGTAGGGGTAAAGGAACGCAGGTTCTGTTGCAAAATTATGTATCAGTATTTTACAAGATTTTCAAGATTGATCAAATCAGAGATCTTTAGAGATATGGGAAGAAAAAAAAAAATACCGCAGGAATTTAAAAAAAAAAATTCACAAAAAGGAGTCGCGCTTAATGAAGACAGGAAAACACAAAACTGAAAAGTGACTGATGGCACAGATCATTTGTCATCCGAATGACAATCGGTTTCTCTTCAAAGAGAATAAAGAAAGAGGTGAGGATGTTAAAGGCAGTATTAGTATGGTTTGCTGGGAAAAGAAGAGCTGAAGAGAAGGACTAATGATATAAAAGCATTTTCAAGGGCATCAATGTATGGAGAACAGACTAACAACTGAAAGCATTTTAAAAAACAAACAAGAAAAATAAGGACTAAATGAACATTTGCTACATTCTTTTCTAGCAATTTTGTGATTTTTAAGTATTTTGAGGTATTACAAGGAGGTCATATTTTCAGACTTGAAAAACAGAATAAAACAAACACTGGTAATTACTCCCTAAGTATTACAGATGTCACAGCTTCTAACACTTCCTCCTGCTCTCCATTCCATCCCTGGCCAGGGAACTGAAAGACATCCCCACAGCTTTGTGAGACGCCAGTTAGGAAAAGCCCAGCTGGTTGAGGCTACAGACTTCAGTAACACCAGCAAATACCTACAACCAAACCGACTGCCAGCAAAAACTAGCTGCAAAAAAATCTGATAAAAATGGCTAAATTATGGGCATGCATCCACATCGATTTATACTCTCGCTTCAAAACACTGGTGCAATGTTTGGTCTTAGTTGCTTGTAGCTACTCAGACAACATGGATGGAAGAGCCATGTGAAGCTTTCCTATGCAGAAGTTACTCTGTAGTTGATGGCCTTTTTCAGGATTCAATCTTGTCACACTTCCCCTATAACCTACACATCAAAGCTATGCCTCTATAAACCTTCAGCCCTGGAAGGCGCTATCTCATCCTCCCACTTACTCACCCTTCACAGGACCTATATGGCAGGCAGTAGACTTACTATCTCACACTCGCCTTCGATCCGATCTCCTTTTTAATCACATGGATGTCCAATCTTTTTTTTTTTTTTTTTTTTTTTTTGCTATCAGTAGCCAATTCACACAGTATCAAAACTGGTAAGAGTCCTAGATGAGCTATTTCATGACTCTTCCAGAGTATGACTTCTTGATGACATCTTATTGTTCCTGGCAAGAGCCTTAGTATTCTACACTGGAACTTGGCCTACAATGCAGCCACTGTCTCATACTGAGTCTCCACATTACTTATAATTGCATAATAAATTAAGCTGATCAGAGCCTTCAAGACAATGTTTTTCTAGAAATATAGAAAAGATTATAGGAAGGGGAAAATATAACACTACAAAAAGATCAGGGAAGAAATGAACAGAGGAGCAAGGGAACATAGGTACTCAAGGCAGGTAAGCTTTTCACAGGTATTTCGGCTGGATAGCAACTTCAAGCAATATAGTTTTATAAGTGTTTATTAAAAAAAGAAAGGAAGGAAAAAAGCTTCAGGAAAATAAATACAGTAGGGACTCTGAGTGAGGCAAATCAGAATGCTGCTTGGGGTCTTTGCTTCAAGTCCAAAGGGTCTTTTTTTATTTTCTGTATGAAAAGCAGAAAAGAAAAGAAAGTGAAATAAATAAATAAAGCCTTCCCATCTTAAGCGCGCACACACACACACACACACAACTATTGACGCACACACCTTCACTCTTTCACACACACAATTTCAGAAGGGACTGAACTTCAGTCTACAGTTATTAATCCTGCAATCTTATTGTTAGTCTGTATCACAGCCATTTTACTCAGCTCCCTACACATTCTTTGTTACGAAAACAGCTCAAAAAGTTTTTTCATTGCTGTGTTGCATAACAACATATTTTAAGATAAAATCTTCTAAATATGCCTTTTGATATTTTTAGTACATTCAATAAGTTTGGAGCAGGGAACTTCAAATTTCTCCCTTTATATAAACATCCAAATATTTTTTACTATTTCACAGCCTCTTAGCTGGAATTTTTATTTAATCAATATGTATATTACAACAAGTAATGACTGCAAACACATTTCATGTTTCTGGACAAAGTCAGCATAACAGAGTAACAAATTAAGTAATGGCTGCAGGGATGACTTTGCTAGTGTGCAGGTAAAGATTAATAAAGAAACCTGAACTCTTCAAAAATAGAACAAGGCAGACACAAGTGATACTTCACAAAAATAAGACTAAGAATTTCCAGAAACAAAGAAAATTTTTGAGATAAGACAAACATCTATGACATCTTAATTTAAAAGATTAATGAGAATGAAAAGTAATGAAATTGCATACACTTCGAGTTCAAAACTTAAGTAGCTAAACAAAAGATCCTTCCAAAAATACACATACAATGGAGGCCAGAGACACTCAGCTCCTTAAATTCCTAGAACAAGGATTCTTCAGAGTAAGTTTGTTCCTCTTGAAGAATGCTGCAAAAGTGCAGAAGTCCAGCCACTAAATGGCTAAGGCAAAAAAAGGAAGAACTGCCATTACTGAAATCCAGGAGCCCCCAGTTGGTAGATTTTAACCTACACGGATGAAGAAGAACATTCACTGAGCTTCCAAATGCATACTGCATGCCACTGAAACTGTGCATATAGTCAAAAGGGATTTACTGCATAAAATGTACCTAATCTGTAATTTTTAAAGACAGTTCTTCATGTGAGGGAAACACACTTTCCAGATACAGAGATTTAATAACTATTTTGACAATACTTTAAAACTATTATCAAACAATAATAATATGTAATCACCACATACTGCTTTGTCATAAAGATAACTGAGAACCAGATGGACCAACACATGATAGAACTCTCAACGTTTAACCTCTGACTACAGTCAAATTTAGAATCAGCAAATGTCCAAAAGCTCTTCTTAGTTCATGAATATGTGACGACCTCCATGAAATGAGCAGATTGTGTTTCCATTTGTACCAGACAGATGTTAGTAAGAGGCAATACACTAGTTACAGAGAAGTATCTTGACCCTAAACCTACCCAAATGCATTCATTTAGATCATCATGTCCTTACACACCAACAACACTGAATAGTAAAACCAGCCACATACTGCCCAATAACAGTCCCATGCACTGCCCTGCACTGCCTTGAGTGGCCTTGCCCAAGCCAGCACTGTGCTGCTTGGTTCTTCTGTCCCCCTGCCTCCAGCCCTTCCTCCTTTCCTTTCCACTTCAGCCCATGCCTGCATCACTCCCCTGGCTCCAGCCAGCTCAAAGGAAAAGAGCTAGGGTCCCAGCCTCCACCAAGCCCCGCAGATGTCTCCTTCTCCCCAGAAAAGTGATGGATCAGCATGGAGCAGCCATGAACCATAATGGCCAGCGGGTCCTCACTCAGTGTGCAGCACAGCATTGTGTGCTGAGAGGATCTGACAGAGACAGAGATAGAGAAGTCCTGTCTGGACAAATTCTGGTTCTCCAGTAAGCTCAACTCAACTGGGGAGAAGAAGGAATTTTAAGAAAAGATAAAGAGACCTTCACATCCAACCACAGTCCCAAAACTGCCACTCTTCTGTATGAGAACACCTGATGCTATAATGTTATAAAAAAATCTAGTGCCATTGTCTATCACTGCTGGATGCTTATAGAACAAAGTTTCAATACAAGCAGCACAACAGAGCTGCCCATCAACTGCGGACCTAATGAGAGCCAGATTCTCACTTTTTGTGGAATAATGCTCTAGACAACGTGTAGAAAACAGCGCAACTATTATGGTAATAGGATGACAGGAAAGTTGAAAGTATTGCAGCAGACTAACACTAAAGAGAAGGCAGCTTTCCCACTCTTCAAAATTCCTCAAAAGCAGAGAGCAAGTTTTAGTCAGTTAAAGAAATTTGAAGAACAAGAATTGCCTATGACATACACTCAGTTGAACAAAACTCTACAAAGTCAAAAAACCCATGCTTTGAAAACATTCAGAGTTATACTGAGAAGGCAAAGGAACCATTTCAGTACTTCAACCTAACCTTAAGGACAGGAAAGTGCAGCCAAGGTGGGTATAAGCACAGGTAGACACACTGCTCTTGGACAGCATTAACTGTTTTAAGGACAAAGAAATCTCTTCAGAAGTATTCCTTTTCTGCAAGAAACATCTCTCAGATGGTTAAAGCAACTATGATGTACCATCATAAAAATAAAAGAATAATCTATACTTCTAGGAAGTTTCTCCCTTAAATGATATGCCTCAGTCTACCTGCTTATGGCTAATTGTTTTCTCTTTTTAATCAACACTTGATTGGAAATCTTTGTGAGTATTTGCGGCAAGCAGATGAAGTATATGAAAGCACTATATTAAGAATATGTACACATGTATGACAAATATTATTAAAACAAAAATAAGTGAAGTTGAGACAATTAGGTATTGGAAATATATGACATGTCTGAGAAGCTGGAAATATATTTTAATCTACAACCACAGATAGTTTATTTCTCACACTCAGAACGGGATGCTATATTTTAAAAAAGCTTAATTAAACCTGTACTGGTTTTATTTTATTTTAATGATTTTACAAATCTTTATTTATTGCTGGAGAGAAGACCGAATCCCACCCTCCTCGGGACTCGCATGTCTTTGCGTGTTACACCTCTGTAGTTTCACTCCAACTGTGCTAGAAATTATTTTCAGCTGGCCCAGAGACATTGTCGAATGCTCTGCGCTGCCATGGGCAAGACCAATATTTGATAGTTAACTTAGGATTCCTGCTGCCTGAACTGGTAGAGAACAAGCATGTGGTAGAAGTGATGAGCTTGTTCTCCCGAGGGTAGGGTGCCAGCTGCACTATAAAAGAGAGATAGTGTGGAATTAATAGTGGCCTTACAGGCAGGCTGTATATTTTGCCTTTCGATAGAAAAAGTCATGCCTTAATGGAAGCTAGAATGGAAGAAGATGACTCAGAATGCAGAAAAGATGACTGCTACCTTCCAAAATGAATTTATTTCAGTTTTGTGTACTTCAGCCTCACTATTGCAAGATGCTTTTCAGAGGCTTTAAAGGACAGTTTATGTCTAAATAAGCCTATAATCTAATGACAAAACACTACACAACCGCTACAGAAAAATAAGACAATAGAAGCAAATTCTGTATACGGAAAATTGTAATTGATGCATGCAAGAAGGCAGAAGTGGGCTTATGAGAAGGATGCATGAGCAAATGCAGCATAAAGTTTTTTTGTGAGCTCACAAGGTTCCCTCATGGGTACAAAACTGTGGAAAACAAAATATAACTGTGAGAGAAATTGTCTCCAAATATGTGGACAAGTCTGGAAGTACTGGCGAAGGAGAATGAACAGGCATGACATAAAACTTGATGACAGAAAAAAACCCCACAAATGACAAAGTTCAAAGATCAATTTCCTGAGGTTTTGGACCTAACAAACAAACTTTCTCAAAGAAAATCGATGTAGCACTGATACCTCATTTGGTTCCACAGACATTTTCCACCCCCTCACAATCTATTACTGGACTGCTCACCACATTTGGAAAGCACCCATGTGAGGCTTTGCGAGCAGCTTAAATTTGAGGCAAGAGGCCTTGAGAAGAATATAAAATAGGAAGGGATATGAAAATGTAAGCAGACTAAAAGAAGGAATTCACTGACTACATTTTGCTATAAGGAAGGCAACATCTGATTTGCAAACCAACAAAAAAAAAAGAAAGAATGAAACTGCAAAAGTTAGGACAGAGGCAAGAAAGTCTGAATAAGAAATTTAACAGGAGGATCGAAGGAAAAAAATTGATCTGAATGATGTTTAAAAAAAAAAGAAGAAGGTGCAAAAACTGGTTCTGGTCAGGATGTATGAAGCACGAGGAAAGTAAGAGTCAAAAATAACCCTGAGTCACTGAATCTGAATGACAAGAAGGATAATGTTCTTGTCATTTGTGATAGAAAAGGAGAGAAGTGGATAGAGTTCTGTTTTGAAATGATAAGATAATTGAAAGACATCATGTTAGAGATCCAGCCTCAGACACAGGATTAGATGGAAGGAGCATAACATTGGTGGAATGACAGATTTATAAGTCATCTGTACAGCCATAACAGTAAAAGCAATGCAAGTGGCTAACTTACCTGGAAACAGAGTGTAAAATGAAAAAGAAAAACAAACAAACAAAAAAACGCAAACAAACCCAAACCACTAGAAGTCCAAGGACAGAGTCTGGGCAAATTCCAGGATGAAGTAATGAAGTATGAGAGAAAGCAGATACACTGAAAACGGCATTGATGAAGTCATAGGTAAGAGAAGAACAAATAGAGGATTATCTCAAAGTGACTATGAAGATATTAAATCACACCAACTAGTAACAAGACATGTCAGAGGCTAGAATTGCACTAGGAACTGGAACAACGACTGATTCATCATACATTGAAATATGGAACCTACCCCAGCAGTTATTACCCTAGATAGCACTTGGTTTATTAAAGTGCTCAGTATAATAGGATTAACAGAAGATTGTTCAACTCTGTCACTGGGTTTTGTACCATTGTGTTACTTCTTACAGAGGAACTGGCCCATCACAAGGCTGACAGCAAAAGGCTTAAGACAGGCCATGCACAGAAGAGGCTGAGCAGTGGACCTCCACTGAGGTGGGTAAGAACAGTTCGTGATTACTGGCAGAGAACCACAGGGCTGAAAGGGACTGCAGGAAGTCACCTAGTTCACTTGTGCTATTCCAGAAGGGGATCAGCTGCCCATGCCAGGGAGTTCTTAAAGGCTTACAGTTATGAAGAGACCACAGTCTCACCAGAGCATCTATTCCAATGTTTTGCTATCCTCCCACTCCAAAGTACTCCTAATGTCTAGCCTTAATCTATTTGCTGTAATTTAAATTCATTATTTCTTCTTCTATCCACCTGGAGTAAGGTGAAGAACTTTGCAGCAGCTTTCTAATGCATTTGAAGATTTACCTAGCCTGTCTCATTCTTCTCTTTTTTAAGCTATCACACTTTCTAAACTTACTATAACTGCCATTGCTCTTCTACAGAATCTTTAGTTCGTCCACATCTTTTCTGAAGTGCCCAAAACTGAATATATTAATCCAGATGAAACCTGGACAGTGCTGAAAGATAGTTCCATACATCTTCTATAACATACTTCATTATCCAATGTTTGCACTTTTTACAACAGTGTCACATCAGTGTCTCATCTTCATTTGGGATCACCTGCAATCCTAAAATCTTTTTTCTAAGGAACTGCTATCTAGCAAATTATTCCCCAGTCTGTATTTATTCAGTGGATTAGTCTTGCCTAATGCTAAGCAAAGCATTCTTTCATTTCAGACCATATTTCCAATTTCTAGCATCATTTTGAGTTCTCATGCTGTCCTCTATTGTTGCTGCCTGCCACCAAGCTTCGTATTATTTACATATACACACATATTTACATACAAACACACACACATTTACATAGACATAGAAAAAAACAAATACAGGAGAAGCCAGTCTGTCATCCACTACTACCTGACTTCACAAAAAAACAAATCAAAAATATCAGAACCACTTGTGGTTCCATAACTGATAGCAAGAAATAACCCTCCCAGACAACAATCACTTCACAGAACTGGGCAAAGGAATTCACTGAAGAGGTTCTCACCACATGTAAATACCTTCTCCAACTTCTCATGATCTTTAGGTTGCATCACTCATTCCTTACTAAAACAAAACTTAAGGAATATAGAAATCATACAAAAATCACAATCCCCTTAAGTCTTTCTCTTGCAGCCACATGACTGCACAGTGAACAATTTGGGTACTTTGCAGACCTCCTCAGGACCATCCCAGTGATGCTGAGACAAGGGCATTATGTGTGGATACATCTGCAGTGCTCAGACCCCCACCACGCTCTCACCCAGCAGCAGCCTAACAGGGGTCACGCGGATCACAGCCAGCACAGCTAACCCCTTCCTCGGTCTCTGGTGCCACAGATGTGCTGCCTGTGCTGGGACCCAACCCTGCCTAAAGACATCACAGGATGTGCTACACTTCTGCCAGAAACGTTGCTGCCATATGCAGTCTTCTTTCCAATAGAGGAAGAAGACGTCTCTTCCAGAAACAACGTTCTCCTCCAGGAATGGATAAGACTCTGTCCCTTCTTCATGTAAATGGGAAACAGATCATCCACCACTGCTTGTGGTCAGTGAAAGATACAATAAATCAATCCTGAACAAAAAATGTTTGTTGTCGATGTACACATAAAGCGCTCCTGTTATTCCTTCCCAGTACTCAACTGGAATGTGAAATGCATTAGCAGGCAAGAATTTTACATGGACAAGTAGAAGCTATTCCATGTCAAATGCCACACGAAATGCTTGTCTAGTCTGTAAAACAAATTTCTATTTTATATTGGGTCCTCATTTCTGAGTGAGCACTTCTGTAACCACAACAAATTATGAAAGCAGAATTTGGAAATTTTTCCTGCACTACAACTGAGACCCAGTACACTCAGTTAGAAAAATTGCATTTTTTCCCCCATTTTCATGTATGCATCCTTGTTTTACTCCTTCACTTGACAGCTGCAGTGAGGTAGCACTGGTTGGATACTATCTTATGTCTATCTTGTTGGCATGTTCAGAGAAGCCACTGATCATGACTAAATCAATTTTCTATTTGTTCTAACACATGTTTTTTGTCATATTTACAGCATGCTGGAAGTATTAAAAATTGGAAGTTCTTCTCATTGAGCAGTATTTGATGCGGACTGATGTATTTCATAAAGATCATTTTTGGTATAAATAACAAGTAGGATACTGGGTAGCCCAAGCTCACCCTGGTATGCCGAAGAGAGAAAGACCTGCCAAGCCACACTAAGAACAGAAATATTTCGTAACTGTTTTCAATTCTCCTCCCCTCTACAATATTTTTACTGAATAAACTGAACTTCAAATTTTCAGTACAAACTTGAAGCAAAAAGTCACTTACTTTCATACGACATACTTAGCATAAACTTTTTAAAAAGTGCTTGGGAAGGGCTATTTTCAATATTCCAATTACTGTATGTGTGTAGCTGTAGCATCCACAGCTTCAAGAAAACATGACAGACCTTTCATTAATATAATAAGATGTGATTGTTGCTCTTAAATTTTGCTTAGACTTTAACTTTTCCAGTTTTAAAGACCATTATTAAAATGTATTTATTCTTCAGTTATTTTTAATCATAATATTCAATTGAAGTTTGGGTCAAAATAAATAACCTGGCCCAAGGGCCTAATTTGCAGTGAGGTCCTATTTAAGAGTTTGCCGATAACCTCATGAAGAAATAATTAGAACATTTAAAGTGACAAATTAAAGCCAATGCAATTAGCAATAACCCTCATGATTACTTAATATTTTCTAAGTGCTTTTCAAAAAGCAATGACAGGATTTTATGCTACAAGATAAAATTCTATTCATGTGGAGAAGTGAATTACATATGTTTACCATATTAAACAGGGCGAGAAAAAATCAGATGGAGTAAAAGGATATTAATAAATTATCACTAGGGACTAATACCAAAGTAAAACATCCACCCTGTCACTTGGTTCTGTCACAGTGGTCTGCAAGTCCTGAACTTATGCCGTCAATGCCCAGCCAAAGTAGATCTCAATCTCCATCTTTAAAAGTAGCGCATGATCATTTGAACCAATTTAGATTATAACATCTAATCAGAGAAACACAGTTTTCATGCAGAATTCCATGGAGTGATCAAAATAAAACTGCAAGGGATCCAAGAAAAGTCAGGCTTTTCCTCAAAATTCTCTGAATTTTTTTCTTCTCTCTCACATAATACCATTCTTGGTTCATCACTGTTCTCAGAATCCCATATAGCACAGTCTGAAAACAGTTCAGAGATCACAAACATGTATACCTGCACTTACATATATGAGGCTCTATTGAAAGAACTCAAATCATCAATAAACCTAAAATTTTTCAATCATCCCTTGGTTTTCTTTCAATTTAGAATAGTTTCAGAATGGGAAATTAAAATCTCTAAGAATCAGAGCTGCTTGGAGAAAAAAAAAAAACAAACCTGTTGTACTTTAAATCTGTGAAAAGATCTCCCATCAACCTCCAGGTCTGGAAATAAGAATAAACTCATTAAATCCAAATAGACTACTGCTCAACTGAGAAACAACTCACTTCAGAAAAAGAAATATCTGTTCAAATGGTTAGAGACAGGAGATACTTTCTTCTTCTTGCCAAATAATCCATAATAACAAATATACTTGAATAAAGCAAGCACATGAAAATGCACAAGAAGATTTGCAGTAGCAAACCAATTAATGCTTTATGCAGTTTCATTTATATGTGGGATGTGAGACAAAGTGCAAGATTTGTGCCTCTATGGAACATATACATACAAGCTAGAACAAAAAAGCCAAAACCTAAACCAATCTTCCATTATAAATGCATGACATACTAAAGTCACAAATTTATATAAAAGACAACCCTTCCTACACATTTTACAATATCATAGTGTCATATGTGGACTACAAGTTTTCTGCAATATTTTGACTCAGCAAGCAGTGCGCTATGTACTCAACTGCAGATAATACTAAAGGAAAGTCTACAAGCGGAGACTTTTCCCAACATGGAGCAGAACGGGCTCCTTTCCCTTTGCACAGCACAGATGCTCTTTCCATCCTCCCTGCTCCTCTCCCTCCATATCCAAACCCAAGCAGAAAGGGAACATTTCCTCCTCTCCATTGGCACGAAAAGGCCAATGTTGACACGTATGTGACAATTCAGTCTCTATTCTCATCTGCTACTGAAACCCATTCTCTTAACATCTAGGACAGGTTTTCTTCATATGGGATAGGAATACTGCAAAGGAAATCCATCTTCGGGAAAAAACCTGATGCACAACATTAAAATAATAAATGTTGGTTGTTTCAATGGTTTTCGCTTTTGTACCATGAAGTTTTTATGGTGATTTGCTTCTGTTAATTAGACTAAGAACATAAAAGAAGCAGTGCTGACGATTGACTCTGTTGGACTGGTGGAACCGACGCTCCAAACAAATGCGGCACATCCCACAGTAACACAGCACAGGGGAGAAGGCACCTCTGCTTGCTGAAACGCCTACTGCTGTTGAATGGCAAATTCTTCTCTCCTGCCTATACATACTCTCTTTCAAGTGTCTGAACGATGGCAATACAGAATGTCTCAGCCTGCCGGTTAGCACGTATCTCCAGGCAGTGCTGACTGCTCTTTAAGTCATTTGCAATTGAAATTTTGCTCATAAAAGCCTTTGCTTACCAGCCACCATGATTGCTTTCCGTTTTCTTAAAAATATGAGCAAAAATAGGCTTAAAGCAAAACAAAAGCCTGGTTGCTTAGTAACCTGTTACGTGAAGTTTTAAACTCCCTCTCAAGTTATTTTAGATTGGTTGACCATTCTCCAGAGAAAAAATTCTGGCTAACAAGCCAGCAACAAACACTATATTCCTCTACACCAAGTAAAACAAATTTTCTTTATTTTTAATTGAAGAAGCAGCAACAACCGCAGCATCTGCCACAACATCTTTGTAGATTCTGTAGTGTTCTCACCAACTGGAAAAATTACTGAAGCGGTCACAACATGGACAGGAAAAATGTCTAAAAGCAGCTGAAGAGTTTCAAGAACTTTCATGGGCAGACCGTCAGCATCTCTGCTTCCTCCTTTATGATTTCTTTTAAGGTTTTAAAATCAGCTAGGATGACACAATCGAAGTATAGAAATATTTTCATATCAAAACCAGTCAACCTTGGATCACTGCTCCTGCCAGTGGATGTCAGTCATGTTGTTTAGGCTGGATGAAGCAACTGCATGCAAGGACACATTCACCACTGCCGAAGGGACACTCAATGTGGTTCTCCCCTGTGGAGGCTGGAAGCAGAGCTCCATACTCACAGGCCACTGTACACAGACACTGCACCATGCCAAAACCAATGGCTGTTAGCTCAGCAGTACTTGAGAAATGTCGACAACACGCCCCGCCATCAGATGAAGACATCCAACGCATAGCTCAATGCGCAGGTAAAACACGTAGACGCTGATGCCAGTCCCAGGCAGGTAACTGCCCCATGGGCTCCTCATGCCCTGTCCTGTGCCTACAGCAGCACCTTCAGTGCCGGAGCACTGAAAGTTTAACTGAAGATAAAACATTTTAGTAAAATTTTAGTTTAAGTTTTTTATTTGAAATTCCCAACTTTCTTTACTGAATACTTTCTTTTCCAATTGGTGATATTTTATTAAAGATAGAGAGAACCCCCAAATCCACTTCCACAGAAGCTTCTGTGATGCAAATCTGGTTTCTTGATTGCAGTGGCTTTTACAAGCTTCTGGTGAAATCCAAATTTCTTTTACACCAATATTTAAATCCCTTCCCATTTCCCAACTTCTCACAGATTTGCAGAGTAGCTCACTGACTCCTGCTCTTGGGAGTATACATTTAGTACCCTGAGGAAATACGGAGACAGTAGGTAAACTTGCTCTTTGGCAGACTTCTCCTGTTCAAGTCTTATGGCAACTCAAAACTTTATTAAGAAACTTAGGTAATCCTGACACTACCACCTCAATGTACGAATCTAGACAGAAACCTGCATAGGAGAATGCTGCAAATACGTATCTAAACTGCAAAAAAAATATATTCTATATTAATCTTCCCAGATGCACATAATGTTCCTATATACAGGCTTCATTCTCCATTCACTTTATAGGTAATGCAGAGTAAATTAAAAATTAACATTTCATACAAAACAAAGTTTGTGTCAGACCTGGGGAAGAGCATTATTATTTACATCAAATGAAAAGTGTCCTTTTTAAAAATGCAGAAGTTATTAAGTAACTACCAACTAACTACAGAGTAAATAACTTAATTACATATTTACTGGCTACTCTGAATGATCTCTACATTAGTCTTTTAAATGAATTAAAGTGAATACTTGTATTCAGTTAATCTTTTTTTTTTCCTCAAAAGTAAATTAAAAAGTCTATAAAAGACTACAGAGAGATCTGTTGTTTTCTAAATAATGCATTTAAAAAAAAATTCAGATTCAAAGAAGAATTTTATAGCATGAGAGGGAGCTTGTGGACTTCTACGCATGAAAGGCATCTGTCAGGATGGAGAAAGAAAAAAACAAATCTAGCAGCAAGCATAGTACCATGAAATACTGAAACGATAATTACTTTCGGTTTGAAACACAGGATGTGGTATCAGGGAAAAAAGACTCAGGTAAAATGTTTCAATGCCCACTAAAAAGTAAATAGGGTTTTTCTTTTCAGTAAACAGAGAAATGTTTCATCTTTCCCTTGAACATACCTGAATCCTTTCTGTGTTTATTTGTTTCTAATTCCACTGGTAACACTTGTATCAAGTTTGTATTGTATGATGGCATACTAAAGAAAAACTTTTAAAAAAATTAAAAGGACAAAAAACAAAAAGAAAAAATCAATGAAAGAACACAATGTTAAGAAGCAGTAATGTTTAAGAGAGAATCAAAGGAGAGGAGAGCAGCTAAAAAGACTGAAAAAAGATAAAGGGCAAAGGATTTAAAAATTAAACAGAAGGAAAAAGATTAAAGAAAGAATGGCAAAAGGCAATGCAAAAGGATTTAAGAAGCCAGTATAAAGAAAAGACATTCAGTTATGAGAAAGGAATAGCAACTACTAGAGGAAAAATACTTGAATATAATGAATCAAAAAATGGAATGAAAAAGTTAGAAATTAATTAAAAAACAGACAGAAAGTTAGAAAACTTTTTCTCCATGAAATACAGGAAATAAATACAGAAGATCCAGTGAAATTTTAAAAGCCTGTTTCTATTATATACAACATGACAATTTTCCTGTTTTAGTCATTTGAATGATATGAAAATAAAATACAAAGCAATGCAATGCCAATTATTTCCTGTGCAGCAATTTATATGCTGTATGTGCAAAGCTGAGAACAAAATGCATCCCTATCTAAAATATCAACTCCCTTTATTTTTATTAATACTAGTATTAAAATTCAAGGAATTTGTCTACTTTATATAGGGTTTCAACTTCATTATAAAGATCATTATAAAGCTTACAGCTGCTTATTTTACAGCCAGAAGCACTGTATGGCAAGCGGTTAAAGACAAAACTAAAGCAACCAACACACCAACTGCACTTTGTAAAAGTTCTAATTAAATTGCTATTACTGTTGTCGTCCCTTTAAAAACTTCTAATAAATGGGCTCTTGTATAGCAGAAAAACGTTTTTCCCAGCAAAGACAGAATAGAGAAAAGTTGAAAGAAAGGAACACGCTCAGAAGACAGGAAGCACAAAGATAGTTCAAGGGTGGTGTTCTCTTTTGAGCTTTATATATTATATACATTGTGATTTTTTTTTTTTTTTTTATTTCTATGATATAACTTAGGGGATTACTAGCTGTTCATTTCAGTATTTACTCCAGGTGCGCTGATTTTCTCTCCAAGCCAGTGACATCCGAACGCCACTAAGTTTCACTGCATACACAGCCTGCATTTAAAGGTACTGATTTTTTTCCATGTCTTTTTTTTTTTTTAAATTGTACTATCTCCCTGCTCCCTGGTTTTGTTAGAAAAAAGTAAACAGATTTTCAAATTTTACCTCTCTATACTATTCACGATTTTATATACCACTTACCATGTCACCTCTTTTTTCTCCACTCTCAATACTAATCTTTTTAATCTCTATTCACATTAAATCATTTTCATGCCTCCAATCATTTTCAGTGGCCTTTTCTGGACGTTTTCTGTTCCAGCAATATTTTTCCTAGATGAAGTAACCAGACTACACAGACTACTCAAACTGAAGGCATAACATTGCTTTATTTAAATGCATTCTAATGTTTGTGAGAATATTCTCCAGACCACTCACAATGTTATTTTTTTCTTTTCAGACATGACAATATATATTGAACAAACATTTTATGTGAACAGAACAAAATAACACAAAAAATGTGTCATTACTCAGTAGAAAAATTTAGAATGTGTAATGAGAAGTAGCCCAAGTTCCCTCTCAGCATGCGTCACCTTTTTGTACCACCCATAGTTAATTGCCTACTGTGCTGAAAACTGATCATTAATGCAACTTTTTGTTTATGCATTTCATAGCAGTCTGTAAACCAGGCAGGTAACATAACCTCTTCCCCTAATTATAAAATTCCCTTTTCAAATCTGAAGGATGTAAGATCAACCAGTTGCCCTTATTTTACTGAAATGTCATATAGTCTGAAAGACTGGAGGAGCACAGTAATCATTTACCAATAACACACTGGATTTCCTCAATCATGGGGTTTTTTTGAGCTTTTTAATTTGTAAGAATTAACCACACTTTAAATAAATTCACTACTAAAATAAGGTTTGAATTTGTTTACTCAGTGCAGTAATTTCCACTATTTTCCTAATTTTGCTATCTCATTACTTAAATTTTTATGAAGTTGTATAAATTGCCTTCATCAGTTTTGTCCACTGTTACAAAAATGAGGACAAAGAAACTAATCCACATTATCAATAAAAAAACCAAAACAAAACACCAACAACCACAACATAAAAACTTCAAGCTGAAAACCACACCTATTAACATCTGTGCCACCAGAGATTCCTCTGGAAGTATTTTCTTGCAGAACTTAAATCCCCACCTACCTTCCCCTTAGACAGAAGACTTGCAAAGCAGGACGCTCTAGACAGACAGAATCAGAATTATAGAACCACAGAATGGTTTGGGTTGGAAGAGACCTTAAAGAACATCCAGTTCCAACCCCCCTGCCATGGGCAGGGACACCCTCCACTGGACCAGGTTGCCCAAAGCCCCATCCAACCTGGCCTTGAACACTTCCAGGGATGGGGCATAACAGCGCATCTTTCCATTTGATTGGTAACTTTTCCACAAACAGTAACTTCGAACTTAAAACTTTAGTGCTGATAGAAGGAAGTGCTGTAAAATATGAAATCGAATCACATGAACCCATCGGAACACAGCGATGTCCCACACAGTGCAATTGATGGTGGAACACTCTTTATACACATACGGCTGATCCTGTAGTAACTCTGTGTTACAATGCGCTGGGATTTTTTTGCAAGCCTAACGAACAAGTGGTTGTCATTTCAGGTGACTGGGGAGATTAATTCAACTATGGCATATGAATGACTTCATCAGCTATACAAAAATTAATTCTTCATGCTTCACACAGCTAATCTCACATGTTCCCTTCCTTGGTCCTCAAAATAATACAAAGCCCAGGAAGAGATGTGCTTACAGTCAAACAATATGTGATGTCTATTCCCGATAGGATTCTTTCTGAAGAAGTGACTCTAATTTTAAGATCAGTGTAACTTTATAGAATATACTTAGGGTGAATTGCCCTGGATCAGGGAGCTGGCACTCAAGGTCAGTGCAGTAAGCAAAAAGTTTTCTAGGAACTTATTTCAGCATGCTTTTGTCAACTAATGCAGCAAATCAACTAAATAAAGCACTGACACACATACTGAAGCATTCACTGGATTACACATACAAGGACTGTGCACACTTAAAGCCGATACAGAATTGGAAATTCATTTTTCATATACATTTGGCTAGGGTACTGCTATGAGCATGTTGTATCTTCCCAAACATCCTGCCAATTATGGCTACATATCATGTTTGTTTTAAACTTGTCACGTTTTCTCAATGGATATATTTTTTATATATATGAATCCACAATTATCTTTTACTAGAGTGCAAATTAACACAAATGCCACCAGATCGTCACTTTCAGGAACAAAGAGGTCACAGAGAAGTTTGTTTCTCACGTTTTTGCGGTTCATCTCATAACAATGTAAGATGTAAACAGTGTTTACTGAAGGATGTTACAGAAACCCATAAATTAAAACTTTTTACAGTAATCAGAAGTCGTGGAAGATGCATCAAAGAAAGAGATGCAAAACACACTAAAATGCTGGAAAATGCTCTGGAACAGTGTAAAATTTCACAAAACAAGGTAAAATTTAGAGAAGGTACCTAAGCTGCGTATTAAAGAAGCATGCGGTCCAGAGCCTTGTTTTTAAAGCACCCTAACTGCAGCCGAGAGAAAGGAAAGCAGCAAAAAATCTGCGATAGCTTTCTAAGAAGAAAATTCAGAATAGTTGTACCCTATGTAACGATGAGTTCAGAGGTAAAGGGAAGAGAAACCAGAGAGTAACTGCAGCAGCAGGTACAGCCCAGGACAGCCTCTGTGAACGCAGGCTGTGCACGACAGGGATGGGGAGGAGTGAGATGTTGAGGGGAGATGTGAGAAAGTGGAAACATGAGACTAGAGAGCAAGCAAATATGCGTAGTGGGACAGCTGCAGGGTTCAAAGGCACTGCACAAAATCCATGTCAGTGGCAACGGGACTATCTTTAGCAAGCCCAGGCAGATAGCAATGCTTTTTTTTTTTTTTCCCCACTTTCCGTATTTCTAAGGTTTTCTGTATCTAGGGTACAGAAAGCAAAACAAATTTATTTTCTAAATAGAAAGCTTGCATCCTACAGAAGCTAATGCAAATTGCCAGAAGCAAGCCGGACAAATGAGAAACTTCAGCCCAGGGAAAGAGAGAGCAGAGTAATGCTCGAGTTTCCAGTTGGGAGCCAGATAAAAGTAGGAGAAGGATGAAAGAGGAGAGAACTTAGAAAAGTGTGTTTCTCAGGTACAGCAAACAAGAAATGACGAGGAAAGAAGAACAAGCAAGCAGTGAGAAGCTAAAGACAACAATGTAGAAATGGCTATGGAAAACAAAGAGCAGTTAACAAAATTATTTGAAGGCATGACATATAATACAGATTATTATTATTTATTTATTTGTTTGCCCCAGGAGAAAAGCACAGCATTAGACATGCCAGTAAAAGGAACTGGTATTTGCATAAGAAAAAGCAATTAGTGCTTGCACAAGGGCTCCCTTATTGTCCTACCTTCTTATCGTAAGTTCCAGTAATATTTACATTACATGACCTCAAACAGCTATACAAGGCAAAATCCTGCTCATAACATTCACGCAAGAAGCTCTGCTCAGATTCTGGTTTCATGAAACGTCCTACCTGGCTGAGCAGAATTTGATTGTATGTGCCCATGGCAGCCACGCTTCCTCGCTTCAAAAAGCACTTCATTAAGGACTTCCCACTTGTCTTTTCCCAAAAAACAAAATGATGAGTTTGAGTTCAGAAGATGGAAAATTGATAAAGTCCTTTCTATTTGAAATCATTCTTATTTTATTCGTTTTGATTACTTGATACTGAGAGATACTCATATGAGCATACTTTTGAAGAAGAATTAATTAAAACATTTTATATTAGCATTTCTTAATACAAACCATTTCCCTGTTTAGAGATGACCATCTGCTTCACTTTTCGTCTGTAAATACAATGACTACTTTTGACTGCCTAAAGTACCCCTCATTTAGAAGAATGTTATGAAGTCATTCTTAGTTGAGTGATTTCAGCCCACTTCTAGATTTCCCAAAACCAGGTATTTTTGCTTGTGCAGAGCTGAGGACAGACTAATGGGAATATTGTTATTTCCATGTGGTGGCAGTGCCCTACAGTGCTCTTACGATCTCAGCTGGCTGGAACCAGGGCTTCTACTCGGGGCAGTTGTTATTCTATGGGCTGGGCCTTTTGCATCCAACCACGCTTCACGAGGCTGATGGAGGCTACATCCCACGGGGGGTAGCAGTTCGAGCCTCCACCTCAAAACTGCAGCGGTCACCTCTGTTTATGAATCCAACAGTCTACAGATTACAATGATGTAAAGATGACCAAGTCCCATCTGCCTTTCTGTTATTTCAACTTCATTACAAGATTATTCTTCTTTCTTTAAACTGAGTAAGAGGTATGCTCAGCATTAAAACAAAACCACCTTTATCAAGAAAACATCCACAATCTCATATACTCCAAAAAAAATTTATTGTCATATTGTAGGAAAGAAGCAAAAGTTTTCAGCAGAGTAATTTTACCCCAAACTTGCCTGACTGATTTTGGGTTAGATCTATTATTACATAAGAAAACATGATATATTTATCATATAAGAAAATAACTAAATCAACAACTGTAATACTTCCATCCAAAGAAAGGGGACAGTATATACAGAAATGTCATACCAAGTATTTTAATTCTACTCAATGGTCTAATTTACTGCTGCTTAACTGATTTATAGTCTCAACTGTTTTTATTTCTTAATTCTCTTCTTTCTTTTCTACTTGTATTTTATACCACTTCTTAATAACAAATGACATGATACCATTCCAGCAAGTATTACCTATGATGGCTATCACGATGCAATCCATGCAAGTGACAGCAGTAAATACAAGCTATGTCTTCATTTCTTAAAGCTAAAGGGAGTATTTTAAGTTGTATTTCATCATTAAAAGACTAATTAAAGTGGCACTGATTAAGTGGCCGTGAAGAGGTATGAAGTTTCAGGTGAGGCGTGCTGGTGGGAGGGCACTGAGCCCAAAGAGGTCATCCCCACCACCGTTCCCATCAGGTGGTGGTGTGGGTTCAGCCCAAGGCACTGAAAGAGGTTAAGAGGGATTCCAGCAACACAAACCAAGCAGCTAGCACAAACGATGGGGGGAAAAAAAATATCTGTGCTTCAGAGTGAGGCCCCTTAGCTTCAAACTTTTCGTGCCTGTTCATGACTGAAAATGGAAAGACTCCGGAGTTTTGGAGCTGTACAACAACCCATAGCCAGAATAAATAATGATAATCACCTAGCAATAGAAAAAAGATTTTCTCTCTAAGAAATACCGTGGAATATTTCACCAAAAATCCTATTAGGGTACATAGCGTAAAAATATTCACATCGCCTCCTGTTAGATAAGCAGAAGCTTTAGACAGACACACAGTGACAAGTCAACACATTTGTGGAGAGTGATGGAGCTGCAAGTGTGATACAGGAGCTGGCAAGTTTTCCAGGCTTGGCACACGAGATTGGAGGGTTTACCTTTTTGACTGGGGCTCTCCTACAGCGAAGCAACACAGAGTATCTTGTACAATTTGACTAATGCAATAAGCTGACAAATAACTACAGGATCCCAATGTGTACAGGGATTTCCCTTTGCTGTTATCTACTTTCACCGTTCCCACGTGTTTGAACAATGTCATTCCTCATTTTTTGTTATCTTACATTTCTTATTAATCTCTACATTATTAAACATCAATAAGAAAGAACCAGAAGTAATGAAATTCGATGAAATTCCTTCAACTGACATTAAGGTGTGACACCTTTGTATATGGCTTATTTTCGAGTAACTTTTTATATAGGTGAAATTTAGAAAGAGAGACCTGAGAGTATACAATCAAATGGTCTGGGCATTACTCTGATGTTTTTTTTCCTTGAAAATTCAAATGATCCCTGCAGGCAACCGACAACTGCTAGATCTGTGGAATGTGCTCTTTGAACTGTACAAAAGCCTTCAGCCTTTCGTGCATTGCTGCAAACAAAAACTGCCAAGTGTAATTATTTCTCAAATTTAATGTTATGGAAGTGTTGCATCATTTTTTTCACAGCTCTGAGAACAGCTGTAGAAAAATAAAATTTACAGGAGGATTTCCCTGCAGAAGCTATACACTATATTTATCGCCTTTTATAAACAACTGATACAAACGAACACCAGGCAAATCTCAAAGAGTGCCACTCTTTCTTTGGTCCTCTTACAATTATATTTCTATGGAAATAATTGAAGGAGTAAGTGGAAAGAGTCCTCCCAAGAATGGTTTTTCATCCCTTAGACTTTTTAAAAGAAAAAAAACCAAAACAGCACAACTTATATCAGAAGCACCAAACAGCAGAGAGAACAACAGAAGCTTGAAAATTCATAGTTCGCTTCCCACTTTTTTTCTTAACCTACACTGCTGTATCTAGCCTTCCCACAAACATCCACATACTAAAAGGTAACTTGGTAGATACATTACAGAATACAAGCACAGCAGTCTAGATGATCCTGTATGCATCTGTAGTTCTAACGAGAACTGCCTTGGTTTTGAACACAGATGTATTCAACTTGCTGAACTGAAAGCAGTCAAACTTTACTTATTGAATACAGGCATATTCAGCAATATTACTTTTATTACTGACTTCAGCTGTATCTAAGAGTTTTAAGCTAAAGACGACATTGACGTGAAACCAACTGCCCTTAAATAATAAGTTTCCACATCTGAAATAAACGTTACCCAACCATGAAGACGCCCAAATTCAAAACAGTCATTTTTGTTTGGATTGCAGAAGTGCCTTGCTTTAGAGAGCAAGCTATTTAGTTCCAGTGTAAACTTCATTACAATTCAGACATGAGGTGGAGCACTATTTACATGCCAGCTAATTCCCAAAGCAGACCTAAGCTCCTAGGTCTTGTCCAGAATCCCTCGCCCACACCCACACATCGAGTTAGCCACAATATCCTGTTACAAAACAGGAGAAGGGACTTGCAAACACCACTATCCAGGGAGACCAAGCACTGCATTCTGGACTCTTCTCTTAGCCTGAGCAGATTCAGTCACAGTCCATGAAAGCTTCTGAAGATCCAAGCTGTGAAATAGTCCAGATGCATGTACCCTCCAGTTGCAATCCTTAACTGATACTAAGTGAAGGTGAGCCACTGCATGGAAAAACAAAAAAAAACACAAAAACAACAACAACAAAAAACCCCACCAAAAAAAAAAAAAAACCAAACCACAAAAAAAAACCCCCAACCAAGCCAGCACATGAAATACGGGATCCAGAAGGAGACCAAAGGAAAAGGAGTTTGACTCTTTAACTTGATCATGTGGACAGGATGGACCAGATGAAGGCATTTAATATGCTTACAGTTCCTCCAGCTTCAGTGAGGGCCAAGAATTAGAATAAAACCCTGTGTCTAGCATCTCCAGTTGGCTGCTGCCCCTATAGGGAATCCTTCTCAGTCAGCAGAAGCAATTTTTTGTCAAGTACAAAGGGAGGATAAATACCTGTCATCTTGCTTGTGCCACATCTTTACTTCAGCCATAGTTAAGTTGCACAGGCAAAAAGACACTGAATCATGTCCTCAACAACAAAATCTGGACCAGAATAAGGCAAAGCACCTCCAAGCTGCTACGGGGCTATGCGAAGCGAAGGAAATTAAAGCCAGTGCCCCAAAGAGATGTTCCTACAAGAGAGCTGGGAACAAAACCATTTAGTTCATGCATTACGAAAAAAGTAAAAAGGATATGCTGCAACGGCACCAAGGAAGCTCCAGTTCCCACGCTTTCCAAATGTATTTTGTGCCCCTGCTCAAAGCGAAGCTGCACACAGCATCACATTGTACTGCTACTTCATTTTTTTAATAGCACCACATTGTCCTATTTTAGGCAAACATCTGCATTCAGAATGACAACAGGACTGTCCTGCACACAGGCAAGATGCGATGAAGGCACGGGCGCTGACAGGCAGCAGCCCCCTCTCACTGAGCTCCTGTGGGCCACAGGACACGCTCGCTTTTCAACCGCTGCAAGATACAGCTCCTCAGCAGCAACTTGGAGCACTGTGAGATGAACGTGTTGAAAACCACTGATTCACCAAGGAGTTTGGTCAGTGGTGCACTGTGTCACATCCTATCACTGAATTTCTACAAAGACGATAAAAGAGGTGTCTGAAACCATGACACATTGCTTTCATTTCAGAATTGGAAGAGAGGCAGAGTACTGCTTTGGTACAGGGAACACCTCACTGAACACCTTGCCATCCCCCGGATGCTATTTGCTTGTTTGCATCAAACATGGACATGTCTGCTATTTTAAAAATAGAATATATAATCTTTTTTATTTTTTTTAAACTGTCTTTGTGGTAAGTGAATCTTGGTCAAGCTTCAGTGTTAACATGGCTTATGCAAACACCAAAGAGCAGACCACAGAACTGCCAGTGATGAACATAATGACATTAAGAAGGATGTGGTCTCCAAGTTCGTGGTAAATCAAGCCAATGCAAGCAAAACTTGTAATGGAGAAACTGCAATGAATTTTGAATTAAAGAGTGCAGTGGCACTGTTTCTCCTTGTTGATCTTTTCAGCAGGACAGCAGAAAGCAAAATAATAAGTATGTTCATGGGTTTTTAAAAGCATTCCATGTAAAAAGCAACAAAACATGAAGTACACTCATCATGAGTGAGAAGACTGCACTCTGGGAGGCACAAGAGCTAGGCAGTTGCTGTTGCAAAAGAGACAGTTGTTGTTTCAAAAAGTTACAAAATAAACTGAAAAAACGGAAAAGTCTGGCATCAAAGCAGACACAAGCACTATAAAATAAACAAAAGCATACTCTATTTTTTATCAGTTTCTAACATCTGTAAAAAAATAAAAATTAAAAAACCACATTAATTTACCTTTGATATTGTTAGGCTTTTTTCAAGTAAATGAAGTGGAACATCTCTTAATCTTACTACTCTTTTACCAACAAGGTGAGCAAACTCCCAGGATTTACAAGAGCAAAATCAACAGAAAGGTCTGTTGAAAATAATCTTAAAATAGGCATGATAAATTCAATTGTTGTGAAGAAAAGCACTTTGCTAGCGATTTGTGTAAGAGTAGCGACGCCTCATTTTCAAGATGTAACAAGCTTGTTTCTAGATTTCGAAACATATCATTGCTGAGGCCACTCTAGATACCCAGATGCCACAAAGGTAGAAAGCGTTTACACCGAAAGATGCTTCCATATACTGTTTACGTGGGAAGTGTAAGAAAGGCATGTGGGAAAGCAAACATGGGCTCATCTGTTCCTCATGAAGGTTTCCCCAAACCTCTTAGAAGTTTGCCTAATAGCAGTCATTCCTCTCTTGACACAAAAATTTCAAACCTGTGGATCCACATGGAAGCATTAGTGTAATGCTGTCTGGCTTCTGCATTTCCTAAAACATGACTGATTAAAAGAAATCTGACAAAAAAATCTGCTCTTGGGTAGAGGGTTTTAATGCCAAACTTTAGCCTAAGGCACATGTCAAAGCCCAAATGTTAATCCGTGAGGAGGGAAAGAAGGGTTTATGATGGTGTCTTGATTTGTGCTGCAAGTGTCTGTATTCTCCTAACATGAATATTTTCTTTCCTTAAATTCCAGGATTCCTATAAGTAAATAAAAATAACCCAATGGGTATCCCACAGCTTTGGTACTGCACTGGGTAAAGGCTAGTGGGCATAGCTCTGACTGAAGTGAGTTTAACACTTTAATACTGTAAAAGACAATAACCAGAGAGAACTCCTAACTTTTACTGTGAGCTATGATAAAAGAATTCACTAATGGTCTCTGTATTCTAGATATCAAGTCTTGTATCATCTTTCTGAATTTTTCTTAAAGAAAAAAAGTCGATGAAGCCCACTAGAAGCTGGCCAAATGCGCACATATCTCAGCCAGAGGGCAGTTAACTATAAAATCAGAGAATAAATGAACCACCAAGACTGACCGTTTCTGGCAGGGGCCCTCCACCTAGAATAAGAAAATGGAAACCAGTCACAAATTTAGAAAATGCCTTTAGAAATCAGATCCTCCATAATGAACCATAGTTAGTTCAAAAGGAAATCTCCCCTTCTCATTTTTTATCTTATCCCGCAAGTCCCTCCCAGTCCAAGTGTATTTCTCTTCTGCAGGCTGTCAAGGTTGTCAAGAAGAGGGCCATGTGTTTTGCAGAAGAACGGCCGAAGTTGAGAAGATTCATGGATTAAAGAGAATTTAAGGTCAGAAAGGACCATTAGATCATCAAGTCTGACTTCCTATAATATCACAGAATATAAAATTTCAGGCAGTTACCTTATTATTGAGCCCAAACACTTACAGTTGATTAAAGAATAAATTCTGTTTTAGCTAAAACAATTGTTTCATGTCCTGCTTTTTCTGTACTAGATTAAAGAGCTCTTTAGAGCACGGGATATTTTCTCTCTGTGAAGGTATGCTGTAATTAAGTCACTTCTCAAACATCTTTTTGATAAGGTAAACAGACTGATCTCCTTAAATATTTCACTGCAAGGCAATTTTCAAGCTCTTAAATCACTTTCATAATTGTTTCTGGCACCATCTCTGATTTTCCAAAAGGGTTTTTTTGTTTTAGATGTGGCCACAAGAACCATAAGCTGAAATTCAGTCTATTTACCAATGCAGTATAATAAGATAAATTCACATCTTTGCTGACATTTGGCTGCCTGTACATCCAGCACGCTTCTTTCTTTGCCGCATACTGCACTGTGCTTCCTCTCTTCAGAAAAAAAAGATCATGAGAATGAGATTTTTTTTGTGACCAAGCAGTGTACAACCAAGTATCAGCAGAACTTGGCAATAATAAGGAACCTTAACTACTTGGTCATCTTTTAGAAAACAGCAGGACACAGGCCATCCAGAAATGTGTTGGCAACCGTTTTTCAGTACAGAAACTGAGGAAAACACTCAAAGCAAAAAATGTTTTAGATTTTACTTCAACCCTTCAGAACTCATTGGAAACGTGAAAATTGAGGGCAGCTTGATTGAAAGTAACTGTAACATGAGAGAATTCCCATTTCTAAGGAAGGGAGGGAGAAGGGACAATAGGAGAATAAAGTCAACGGAGATTACAGAAGGGGACTTGGATAAATGAAATGGTAGCCAAGATCCTGTGAAAGGTAACTCGAAGGGAAGAAGAAAGAGTTCAAGACAGCTGGCAGTTCCATAAAGGAATACCATTTAAGGCATAAGAGTAAACTAAGTCAATGTTGAAAAAGACTAAACGACAAACTCTTCAAGGACCTGCACCTTAAGGAGAGTACAGATCCATGAACACAAGTATGCAAGACAGAAAACCATGACAATATAGGGACAAAGTCAGAAGGGCAAAAACAGAAAGTGAAATATAACTTCAAAAGAATTTAATTAGCAGCAAGAAAGCATTTTTTTACATTCCTTAATATTAATAGGAAAATTCAAGGAGGAGTTGATCAGTCTATTTGCAGAAGATACAAAGACAAATATATTTTGCTTAGCCTTTGATATAACAGACAAGTACAATCTGATAGCTAAAACTAGTGAC
Organism: Balearica regulorum gibbericeps; assembly: GCF_011004875.1. Taxonomy (NCBI): domain Eukaryota; kingdom Metazoa; phylum Chordata; class Aves; order Gruiformes; family Gruidae; genus Balearica; species Balearica regulorum. Next base: position 29,385,111 of record NC_046184.1, read on the forward strand.
AAAAGGGATAAAAAATTAAGAGTAGAACAGGGAAAACAGATGAAGAGACATTTCAATAAGTTAAATGCTGTCAGATCAGCTGAGCCTAATCAAGCTCACACTTAGGATAGATGTTGGCTTGTGCCATGAAGCCAGTTAAAGAATGCCAAACTCCAATGCCTCGCTGCACTGAAATTTTGCTAACCTGTCATTTATAGCTAGTAAAAACCAAATCAGTGAATTAAATAATCTTTATTTTTGAAATTTATTTTTAACTCCAATCAATCCAGTGAGTAAGATTTCTACCCTTTGTTCCTACAAACAGCTGCACTGACTTAATAGGTAGGAGAGTTAACTGCAGTGCAAGGGACTCTAAAAGAATTAATTGAAATTTTCTACAGCCATTAGCAATTTTTCACAACTTTTAGAGAATGGATGACGTTCCAGAACAATGAGAAGGGAAAAATCCAGTGCCTGTCTTAAAAAGATGAAAAAAGAGGAGGTAAGGAATGACAGACTTGTCCAATTAAGTTTCAGTTCCTGGAATATTCTTGAGAAAAACAAGACCAACAAGATTTTTTTTCTATTTTTTTTACAACAAGAAAATAAATACCTGCCAATATAGTTTTGTCATGAGCAAAATCTGGCAAAACAATTAAATTTCTCCTTTAATAGGAAAATAGTTTGTGAACGGGAAAGAAGCAGGGGATGACTCATAAGCAGCAGCTAAGGAAACAAAGACTAAATTAAACTATTTTAAGGTGAACACAAAATGTGTTCAAAAATTTGATGTAGAGACTAGTAATAAAAGAAGGGTATTAGGAATGGGGCTCAAGAGAGGTCCATCGTGGTTTGGTGCACTGGGTGTTTTCTTTCATAACTTGGACAGTGAAATGGTCATCCATATAGAAACTGTACTTTCAAAATTCTCAGATGATGCTAAGTTTGAGAGAGAGAGAGAAAGTCAGGAAAACATTGGGGGTCCTTCCTCCATGAGGTTTACCAAAAGTAATAGGAAATTACATTTAATTAGAGATGTACACACATAAAAATATATTTTAATAATTTTGAAGAGTTAATAAAAACCCTGAGTCAGTTCTGAAGCAGCTGAACTCAGGATTACACGAAACCCAGTTTAAAACACATAATCATTTGACTGTATGGCATCAACACATAGCAACCATAACTCAATCAGTGCACTGCACTTAGACCTATGTTTTGAGGTATAACACATTTTCTTCTTAACTGTCTTTCTCCAGCAGATTTTTCTCAACTGTGCATTAAGAGAGCCACAGACATAGCCTTAAGATGCCAGATACTCAGTTCTGACCATCTCACCCTTTGAATGCATTGTACTACCAACTGCTGGTGATTTTTGGTCGTAACTGCTGGGACAGAGTGAGCCAGCACTACCACCAGTATCAGAATACTAATGGCATAACTGTTAGCATATTTCAGCTTCCTAGGATATTATCAGTGAACTTTCTGGGGGCAAGTCGCTGTGTGGAAGACACTTCACTCTTCCCACCTACGTAGCTGAAAACAGGCTGTACGTCGCCTGCCCGGTCATGAAGGCTTCAGCTTACCCTTACCCTCAACTCCTGTTCCTGTTGATACCACTCTTCTACCTCAACTGGAAAGCTGATTTTTTGTCTAGGCAGCATGATCAGCGAGGAGCTGCTATCAAGGGACATGTCAACTCACACACCTCGTGCTGCATTTCAGCAGGTGTGTCACCACTCTGATGATGTTCTCCCTGCCAGAACGCACTATCCATGCCATAGGACCATCTCAGAGATACTTTAAAGTCTTCCCCATGGGATCAGTGGACACTGCCCAGATGGCTGTCAGGAGTGCTGTGCAAGAGCAGCCTGCAGCAGCAGATACAGCTACCATAACTGTGCTATATTAACCGACCAACAGCAATGCTGTATTAGGGGACTGTGAGAAAAATGTTACTTTGTTCTGATGGACTGACGCCTATTTATTTGACGCAGCATAGAATATGTTGAATGAATGGTGGCAATTAGCTTTTTATGCGCTGAGAAGTGTATGTGTTTGGTTAATAAAATAAATAGAAAATAGACTTTTTAGGAATATACCTACAATTACAGAAGCATAGAAACTTCAAAAAATATGTTATGTAAATACACCTAAATGAAGAATTTAGTCAAGGCATCTCAGAAGACAGGAATAAATACATAAATGGATTATATTTTGGGAAAAAAAAAAAAAGGCTACTGAGACCTAGATATACAATATTCTTTATTCCTTATCGTTGAGGTAAAATATCAGCAAAACTACAAAATGTAACTAAATAGTTTCCTATTTTCTTGCATGTTGAATTAAAGAAGGTCTCTACCTTCTAAGATGAAATTGTTTCCTTGCATTTCCACAATCTGATTCCATCCTGATCATCTATTTGATCTTCTTTACCAGATCATACAAAACAAGCAGAAGAAGAAAAAAACATTTCCCAACACATTAGCTGTCAAGGTATTAAAAACTACTGCTTCTGGATTTCATATCCAGCTGTTTCCTAGACACTCTGTTTTTCTATCCATCTTTGATGCATATGTAGTGTGGTCAGGTTAATGCTGCTCTTGAAACCTAGAATTTTGCATTTCTCAAATGCAGCCCAAACATTGCATCTATAGGGTTTTTTGCATTTAAATTCCTAGGTTCTTTTTAGGGCAAAATAAGGAAAAAGTCCTTAAGGCAATATAAGCACTTAATCCAACTCAAATACTAAAGAGGACATAACCTTTTAAATCATCTTAAATATTTACGATGCCATAAGCTCTTAAACTTCCTGGAATACTTAGCCTTCCTTAAAACCTCACAGTACTCAAAGTCCCTAGAGCAACATAAGCACCTAAACTGCTTCAAATCCTTCCAAAGGACACAACCTTTAAACCAATGTTTAGGGTCTAATTTTTAGAAATATTTTTGTTTCTTCAGGCACAATTCTGCCTGGTTTTGTCCACAAATCAGGTAGCTATTTAAGTATTATTCACATGCTTCCCTTGACATAATACTTTCATCTGATGGAAGACATATGGAGAAGATGTAGAGCACCCTGCCACATTGGGAAAGTCAATGCAAGTAATGGAAAGCATTCCCTTGGTTCTAAACCTGGCCAGAATTCAGCTTCACAGAAACAGAAGTAACAGAAACACAGTAGAGTCACCAAAGCCTTCATAGCACCTTGTTCATACCTTTAAGCAATGTCTGACAATGAATCAAGCCAAGTTCATGACACTTCAATGGTAGCAATCAAGAAATTACAAATTGACATCTGCAACAACAGCAGTAAATGTCACCTCTGGGTGGGAACCCAGCAGTAAGTATGAAGAATATAGCCAGTATACAAGCCACGTTTAAGAAGTGTTCGGCTAACATGTACACAACCACACACTACTTCACGACCTTACTCTTCAGGATGGTGTCGGCCCCCTCGATTCATTTTCTAACTTGATTTACCTTTGCAGCAACTGTGTGGTGAATTTAAGTCAGCGCTTCCTTCCTCCATATGCCTTTCAGACAGGTCTGGAGTGAGCAGAAAAACCTTTCAGAGTAAAGCAATCTTACGCACACAAACTTGAAAGGAAAAGGTCCTTCTCCTTCCAGAATTTCCTGGTTCAGGCTTTCAGTGTTTCCTACAGCCTAGGAAGGGAATTGTCTGTGTTCCACTCCAAAGGGTATCTCATTTTTGATTCCAAGAGAGAGTGGAGCATTAAGTGAAACATTAGTGCCAAAGATGCTCTCAAGCAACTGAGAAAAATTAAAAATAATTGTGCTTTTTTAATTTTGAAATTCACATGACAGGTAGTAAATGGTAGGTCAGAGTCACGTTCCTCATCCTTAGGAAGTAAATAAAAATAAAGCTGTCCATCTTCAGAGCACACATAAATACTCACACTTGCCAGACTTCTGCATGACAAGCAAAGTCACTGAATATATGCATCTGCACTTTTTAAAAAATTATTTTTACATGAATCATAAGCCATATCAATGAAAGTGCTATATCCATCAATTAATAAAATACTTGAAATATACAGCTCAACATTAAAAATAATTACTGTTATGTTGATATTTCAACACATTGAAAATCTGAATGTTTGGGAGTGCTCCTACAGCTATACAGCAACAGCTTAAGAGTTTTGAAGAGTCTGTGTTTATGGTGAGCCTGGCGAGCAATTACGACATTGTGCAAAACACTATAAAGTCCATTTTATCAATTTTTCCATTTTATTTGTACCTCTAGCATCTTACCAATGAAACCAGTTGATGCTCAAATATTTGATTACCTCACCCTACAGTGGCTGATCTAATACCACTGAGAGTTAATGGGCATTTCATAACTAATGACTTCCTATAGTTCAACTAGTCTCAAATTGTTTTCTCTAAATTGCTACCAACTCTTCTTTTTCTCCTTTCCTTGGTCTCTACGTATATATTTATAATCTGCCTATTTCCTTACATCACATGATACTGAGTTTCACCTAAGAGCACAAAAAAGGTACAAAAGTTTCAGCTGAGTCAGTATGACTATTTAAAAAATAATGCAAAAATGTGTAGAATTTTACATTATTACACAGCAAGCTACAGTAGACACAAATGTTGGCATTTGAGTAATTCCTAAATGTAGCATTTGGATTTTTACCTTTGGCACTTCAGAAGTATCATCTTACTGTTTCACAGTATGCTACCGAAGTAACTACCTACGGGCCCAGTTTGAAGAGCACAGGAATGGGTAAGCCATTAACTTAGTGCCATACACAGTGTGGAAACAAAATATTGGCTGATGGGCCAAAAGCAAAGACTTTGATAACTAAGAGCTCATAAACCATGGTTAAGTGTACAACGAAGAGCTACGGATACCAGCATACAGCCATCATCTCATTTACAAACACTGACTAGGATAGAAAAACACTAGAAATGTGCACAACGAGATTAGAAACCTGGGCACGAACGAGGGAGCCTCCAGAAAAGCAGACTAAATGCTTCATCTTACAAGCAATGAGGAGAGCAGTACGTACTACAGCCCTGTCCAATGAACTACCTCATCAACACTGCAGCTATCAGCAATACTCTTTACTATGTGCCATACTAAATTCAGCATAATATACATATACGTGTGTGCGTGGGTGCATGTATACATATACATACACACACAATTTACTGCAATACAGAAGATGATAGAAGATTACGATGAAAAGATACTCTACTTTCAGCTTTCAGTATTAGCTTACATTTTTTTCCTAACTATTGATAAGCAAGCAATAATTTCACTGTTGCTTCATTTATCATATAACCATAGAAGTGGGAGTTAAAAAGGACAGCCCTCCAACCAGTCATCTAGTTCTCCCATTTAAGGTATATCTGTTTAAAATTTCCCTTAGAAATGTGAATTGAGAAAGTGAGATCAAAAATTCAAAATATCACCCTTGAAATAACAGTTTTAATGAAAATAGACTGAATAAAAACAACTCCTGCTTTAGTACCGTTTTAAACATAAAAATAAAAATAGCTCACTGGTCATGTAAGTACATGTGAATATCTGAAAACATTTTAATTCAGGAAGAGACCTCTGCAGTTACAGATTCTAATCCACTATCAGAGCAAAAGGTGGAAACATTACATTACTCACAGATAAGAAAGGGGTTTTTTAAACCGACATCTTACAACAAGGATCCCCATGGTCTTATTTAACTAAGAAAACATCTACATTAGGAAACAGTGGAGCCCAACAAGAATGGCCTGTACAGCAGAACAGCTGGAGCCAAGCACTTTATACCCATGCGACATGTGCTTCAAGATGTTTTATTTTGTACTACTGTATACTTTTGGCCCATTTTTGGAGTACTTGCCCTTGTTGAGCTTCATCAGGAAGATTCAAAGGCAAGCTAGCTCATCGTGTTACTTCTGAAGTGCAGTCCTGATTTGAACTAAGATACTAACGGAGATGCTACCGAAGCCTATTAATACTAAGATGATAACTGTTTTCTGTTCTGGGTATAAGACCACATTATCTTTGTTTTGTATGGCAATTTGTAAAGGTTTCTTTTGCTGTGGCAGATTTGTATCTTTTATCTCTTCAGACAACTGAGCATTTCCAGCCATATGCAGTGATTCAGCTTCATAAGCCAACTCCAGTATAGGAGCAAGTAATTTTCAGACAATGAAGAGCTTTGGAATTTAGCTGTAGGGCTTCAAACCAAATTTCTCCAAAGACACAGGAGGTCTCAACTTCAAAATACCCAAAGGCTTCTACTTCATCAAGAATTTTAGAGGACTTTACAGTAATGTATGCGTGTTAGGGGATTTAGAATGATAAACTTCAACATGCATGCACTGAATTATTGCAAAATCAATTAAAATTCATGTAGAAAAATTTGACAGAGTCACTGATTTTTTGCAGTTGAAAAAATAGAAGTACATCTTTTACTAACATATGGCTGGGGATTGCTCACGTAGGACTGCACAGTTTCAGATAGTTCATCTGGAGCCCATCTCCCCCATGTTCAACATTTTCATCAGAACCAAGAACTGAGAGATAATGACCTCTTGGGGGAAGGTTGATGACCTCGATTCTGCTCTCAGTAACTATCTCAGAAATCACTTATCATATCTTGCAAAAATACAGGTATAAGATGCACCCTGAGAATCAAAATACCATTTAACGGGTCCACTGAAGAGCTCTTTCTCCCTAAAAGACCTGATGACAGACCATTTTTTCCCCTGAGCAAAGATACCAGCTAAAACTGTGATTCTTTCTCTGTCAGAGTAAAATTAGGGGAAGGAGGTGGAGAGAAAGGGGATCACATTTTAGTTTTATTCCACTGATGCTGCTGCCTGTCACTAAAAGATGAAGGGCTGAAATCCCATCAGTCTGGATTTGCAGATCTGAGGATGAAGAATTAGTATTTTTCTGTTTTTGCAGAAAACTCCTTGATGTATGGTTCCATTATTGAATGTTAACAGCTGCAGTTTAAATTACAAATGAGGTTCTATTAGCATAACCCGTACTTGGTTTCTATTTAAAAATATGATTTTAGCCAAAATTGTGTCAGTTGAGAACCTACATGTTTTCATTTGTTGCTACGGATAAAGGAGAGAAGCGATTCTATATTACATTACCACAAAATATGAGGTCTAGAATAGCAAAAAAATTAAAGAATACTTTTAAGATACCATTGATATCTCTTTCAACAAAAGGGACAAAAGTTAAGTGAATGGTCCTTAGCAATGATGTAGAAAAGAAGGCCTTAAACAGGCAGCAGTGCTGATGGGTCAAAAACCAAAGTGTCTTTTGTAGTTGTCTCTCCAAACCAATTTTCGAAATAAGATTATTTTAAAAAGCCCTAGATTGCATTGTGGAATAACCGTTTAATTAGCTTTGGTTTCCATCATGGATGTTTTCATCCAAATACACTACATAACAGATGGTTTCTGCTCTTACACTCTGCAGCTACAGTTTTTGTGCAACTACTGTCTTGCCCTTGAAAAGCTGTTTGTGTTTAATGTTCTCATACCGATGGTTTTAACACATATAAATATGCTGATTTTCTGACATATACATATATCAGTGTATCAGAACTCATGAAATTGTTACTCTAAATGGCCAGGTTCCAACTGCACTGTGTTTGCACAGTGTTATCTTCTGTAATATTACACAGTGCTTCAAACTGTACAATAGCAAGTGATGACAGTATTCATTTCAGGTATCTGAAGTTAACTCTTTTCATGCGAAGCAATCAAAAACATCATCTTCATCACGGAGCACAGTCAAGGGCTGGCCACAATCTCCACACAGCTCAAGGGATGCACGTAACTCAATGGCAGAATCTGAAGAGGTCCAGCACCCCGAGCCAACTATCACTGCAACTAGCCAGCAATTTCAGACGATTTTGGGAATGGGATGCTTATGCTGGAGTTACTGTTTGCCTGTACCAAGGCAATCCATTTCTCTATGCCTTAACATTTCCGTGTTGAAAATACTGATCACAATACATATGACTGAAGCTTCCTGAATTATCTGTGTGCAGCAAAGGCATGGCAACCAACGTACAGCAAAAATGACATGGTATTTCTGCATTCAGCCCACCTAATGATTTAAGTAGCCTTAGCAGTAGTCTACAGGTGTTAAGGTGATAACTCATTAATGTTTTCTATAAAGTTCTTTGAAATCCTCATATGAAATGCAGTATATTATTACTATTATATGTCATGACTTATGCCCCAAAGGATCTCACCATGCTTTGTTAACTGTATACAAGAATCCCTTCATTACCATTCAAATGCTTCTACCTCTGAAGCATAACACTGCAGCTGTTTACCAACAGACAGTAATCCTATAAAAACATTTACTCATCTTATATGAAGAGTAGGGTGTTCCATTACAAATGCATGTTTCATACCGTTTCCAATTCCTGAACGGCTCAATGCCAGAGAACTGCTACTGCGTGCAGGAGGACACAAGCATCTCTAAAATTTGTCATTTCAGTGAAAGGCATCTGCTTAGCTGGCATCCTTATTTAGTCTATCACCCATCTTTCATTCCCTTATACTACGGGAAAGATACCTCAAATCAAAGTAACGTGGCTCCGTCTCTCACAAAGCAGAAAATGAAGAAAATTGACAGTCAGAATGGGCATAAGGTCCAATTAATCGATGCTCTCAACCAAGTAATTCAGGAATCTAACCATCCAAAACCCACTGGAGACAAGAGAGCTTATACAGGCTGAAGAAATTAAGACATGCTGGTAAAAAGTTTTCCTTCCTCTCTTGCCTGCTTTGCAACTTGAGGCAAGATGCACAGCACATAGGCAGTTTTAGAAAGAACTATCAATATATATTTATACTTTCTAAATATGTCTGCAACAATCAAAACATCTTCCTCTATTTCCCTACTTGAAACTTCAGGTTGCCTCTAAATTTTGAGTCAGACCAACTGCGATGGGAACTTGACTGGCTACCTACATAGAATAGGATTGACCCCACATGGAATTTTCTATTAAAAAAAAACCTGCTGATTTAGATGCCTGTGCTGTGGACATTTGTTCTGTTAATTTTGATGCAGTCATTAATGAATCATCAATGACTTTCTTTAATGGATACTCCTCAGGTTTCTATACTCAGAATCATTCACTGGACCAAGTTATTCTCAGCCTGTTGGATCTACTCAGTCTGAACCCTCAGGACAAAATGTCAATCATAAAATAAAATTTATAGTTCAATACAAATATGCACAGTTCTTCACTACTCAAACATCCTCTGTTTGTGGCACCTTGGCTGAACTGCCCTTTTCATTTTCTCAGAACTAGGGTCTTTTTGGTGGATTTTTGTGATAATGCATAAAATGCCATTCAAAACTAAACATTCTTAAAGTAGCAGAAGGGTAGGAATATTACAGATCCAACTCAAATAAAGCCAGACAATCGTGGAAAAAAAATCAAGCTTATAAAACTTGTACCAAGCATATAAAAAGCCAGCTTGTCAGCTTCAGTGAAGTTCTGCATGTTTAGCAGTGAGGATCTTGGCCAGCAAGTACTGATATGACAGTGTTTCTAAGGGAAATATTTTGTTCATGTTTACAGCACATGGCTTACTGATACTGAGATAGAAACAGTGTTGAATGTTATTTTGTGCAAATATCGAATTTATACACATAAATATAAAGAAAAATATATATAAACAATATCTATTTTAAAATACCTAAAAATTATTAACATGAGATTGCTTCCCTTCTCTGAGAAGTTTTGGTCAATGTGCAAGTACTCTTTAAAAAAAAAATAAACCCCTTCCTCAGGTTGAATGCAGATTCCAGGAGTGAGGTATTCTCTGTAGTTTTATACTATTATACATGCCCTCTGCTACTATGCAATACTTAACTAAATGTACTAATTTTAAATAACAATGAAAAGATGGAAACAAAATGAAAGATACATCCCAGATACAAAAAGTAATATTCAAAATAAAATTAAAACTGAAAGAAAAATTTGATACACCCCAATGAGGTTAATAAATAAGCCATAAGTGTAAGTACAGAAATATTGCTTACATAAGCAATCCTGTGCATTTCTCCCACAACAGGACAATTATAATAATACTGAGACCATCTTTGAAGCATATTTTACTGTTGTGCATAGTTTCATAAAAGTGCTGTTAAAAACACTTATGAAATAACTCAGGTAAGTTTAGCTGTCCAAGGTAATCATTCAAATACATGGCCGTTAGCCACAAAAAGACATCTAATAATAAGCTGCACTAAAATGTCTTTTTCATATGCCTGTATCTTAACTAAAAAGCAAATAGGTATGTTGTACATTCCTTCTAATGCCTTTTAGACCCATACAACTATTCCACGGCAAGAAAGTGCTCCCCACATACAGCCCTGATTCATGAATACTGAGCTGAGGATGATGGTATGTTACATCCCATGTGAGTGACGTAGTTGCCATTACTGAAATATAGACAGTAGTTTAATTTACTAAAGAAATCTACAATACTTCAATACAAATGGAAAATAGCATTTTCACAATCTCATTTAATAGAACGCATTATCAGTATTAGTTGATAGTAGAGCAATCTTTTTCAAATTGGAAAGTCACCTATTACTTGCTTTTAAAAATTTGCTAAAAGCACATTTTCATCTGTTATATTAGCACCCGATTTTTTCATTCAGTCTTTTATTGCAAGCTATACTAAAGCAACAATGCTAGAATCTCATGATATATCACTTTTACTATCTTACTAGAAATTAAGTAACGACACAGTTAAAACATTTGCATTTCTCCACCTCAAGACAAAACAGAAGAAGAAAAAACTCAAAATCTATTGATATTTCATAGTTAATATTACAATGACATTTGAAGAGCATTTTTTAATGGTTCCATACAATGTCTAAACAATATGGAAAATGTCCTTTCAATAAGCTCATATGTATCACCACAACCACAAAGAAATAATTTTTAAAAGGATTTTGTTTACACATGTGAAAGCAGGATGTTTTTGTCAATGTCAGCGGTAACATTCCTGCCTCTTAAGTCTCACATTATGTCACATGAGATGGAATTTATCTGCCTTAACATTTAATAGAAAAGTTTAAATGTCTAAATTTGTGCTGGTCACTTTAGGTTTCTTTTATTGTCAGTGACAAGAAACAGGCATCTCCAAAGGGTGAATCATCTCATCTTAAGACAGACATAAAAAGAGGCTATGGGAATCCTCCCCTGGAAGCCTCCATCTCTCTTCACTGACTAAAGCAGCCTATAGTGACCAGCTCAGATTTACAACACCTATCTTTTCAGATGGCTAATGTTAGGGGAAATTAATCCCACTCTTGACATCCTTCGCAAAGAGTACATGGGAAAAGTAAACGTAAGATGCAGAAAAACAGAATTCTCAACAAGCATAAAAATCAAAATACACTGTCCCAGAAAAATTAAAAACCCAAGACCCTTTTGTGAAAATAACACGGGATCTGTATATTTGAAATGTCAGACAGTGTTTGATCTCCAAGCCAGGACAGACTCAATCATTTCTAGGAGCTTAAGAATATACAGAGAATATTTTGAGAATATGCTGACAAAGTAATATGCCTCTTCTGATTATGAGTAAGCAGCAATTTTCAAAAGCTTATAATTCAGTGCAATAAGGATAGACATTCAGAGGCATGGCAAAAGGCACATCTTATAACCCATTAAAGCTTCACTCGCAAATTTCAAGTCCTTGCTCAAAAGCAAAGCAGAAAGTTCCGAGACCTTTTTTTAGAACATTTTTTTTTCCATTTTCAGAAATGATACACCCATCTCACTGAAGCATTTGCAAAGAAATTCAGCCTGTAGCAAAACTGTGGACAGAAAATGTCTGCCAAACTAATCAAAGTTGAAATTCAAGGAAGAGAGAGTTCCTTTTTCCTAAGAATTTCAAAACACAAGGAAGCCCCTGAATCACACATTCGTAGAAGATGGAAGACTATATTGTGAAGTATCACTGTACTTTTTACATGTTTACATTGGCATCCACTTGAATTATGGACTGTCCCAGAACGGCCATTTGCAAGTACCTGAAAACAGAGCTTATGATGAAATTGTTGGGCTGTTTTATAGGTCTCACTGACCCCTGAAAAGACTTCAGGAAGACAGCTATCTCTGTTGAGGATTAATGGATCTCTCCTCCAAGGCTTTGTGCCTAGTTTTGTCGTCTTTTTTTTTTTTTTTCAAACACAAAATGAAACTAAAAATGTATCTTCCCTTCCATGGATCAAGTGAAAAAGATACTCATTTTAAATATCTAAAATCCCCGTCACATGACTGTCCACATCACATGAATTATGGTGCTAATTCCTAGCTAAAAAATATTTTCACAGACTTCAATGTGATTTTCATAGTTATATTCACAAGTCTTTAAATACAATTTAACACATTTTAGAAAGCTCACAACTTGTCATCCCTCATCTTTAGCCAAAACTTAAGTAAAAGCCTAAACTGAATAGCTAGATACATCAAAAATACGGGAGGGGGGGGCGAAAAGAAAATTTAAAGTATCACAAAATTAAATAGCCAAATCTTGTCTGATTTTGCTTACCTATAACTATTCCCAGAATCACAGAATAGCTGAGGTTAGAAGGGACCTCAGGAGATCATCTAGTCCAGATCCCTGCTCAAACAGCTTCAGATGCAGCAGGCTGCTTGTCACCATGTCCCATTGGGTTTTGAGTGTCTCCATGGATGGAGACTCTACAGCCTCTCTGGGCAATCTGCTCCAGTGTTTGACCATCCTCAATGTAAGGAAGTTTTTTATATTAAGTTTAAATGGAATTTTCTGTATTGAATTTGTACCTGTTGCCTCTCATCCTGTCACTGGGCACCAATGAGAAAAGTCTGGCTGTGTCTTCTTCACATCCTCCCATCAGGTATTCAATGTGAGAATGAAATGTTATTCAGTATTTTACTGTTCAGGAGAGGCAAGGATCTTGTGCCTAAATTAGTCCAACCACTAATCATACGATATCACCCAACCCACACATCATGCTTGGTGCTATACAGAATCAGGCTAGCATTTTTAAGATTCAGAAATTATGTATGTATATATGAATTACACAGTGTCATGCCTACACTATAAATTACTATAAGACACCTGCTTACTTGCTAGCCATTTGTGACCATTTCCTGGTTTTGGAGATCTGAATTTTAATTTACAAAGGATATAAAAGACTCTGCACTACCACAGTGTGAAATGCACAACACAACAGTAGTTCCCCATTAGATTATAAGTAAGGGTGCCTCACTCAAGTTTTTTCCACTCTTATAAATGGCAAAGCACTAAAAATATCCACAAGGTCTGAGACTATAGCTCCACCAAGCAATTTAGGCTGCAGAAACTAGCACAGCTGCCAAAAGAAGCTATCGTGCACTCCCCCACACTTTTGGCTGCTAATTCCCACCCCCATCACCCTTTGTACCAGTCACGGTCCTTGGACAGCCATATGGGGGAAGGCTGGAATAAACCCAGCTGAAAACAAAACTGTACAAATAACTGGTTATTTTCAGCCAGATCCATTCTCTAAATTTATGAACAGCTACACATGCTGAGGGAGAACGACAATATGGGGAGGGGAAAAGAAACTGGCGCTGCTTCTTACACAGACGTGCCAGGTTAAAGTGTTCATTGAACACTTAGGCTAAAGCTAAGCCATCAATGGAGAGACACAAGCTACTCAAGGAGTAATAGTGAATTCCCTAGGTATTACTTTTAGGATGAGCTGGATTGGCCTCTGGAGATGCCCACTTCTCTCCTAAGGGGAAGCAGAATCTAGGATGACTAACTGAGATTTAGCTGCTTAGTTTCTACGTCTCTAAATTAACTCAGATCTAGATGAGTAGAAAATGGTAGAAAAACAGGTTTGTGACTCTTACAGCACTTCATTTCCATTAACAATTGCCATTTGGGAAAAAAAAGAAATTGCAGTATAGCTTACCATCACACAAACATACGAGGAGTACGTATTATCTGTCTGCTCCTCTAATTTATTCCTTAACCATATTTTACATCTATAAGCAATACATTTCAGTGACGTGGTACTGTATTCCTCCCACAGAGCATATAAATCCATAGTAGAAACAGTCACAGTCCCAGTTTGGTTATAAATCACTTACATTTCTTTGGAGTCACTTAGTCACCTTGCTGTGCTGTTGGAAGGGACGGTCTTTTCCTTTTTGCTCAAACTGGTCCTCCTTCCAGAAGTGTCTTTCACCTCTATGGCAGATAAGGACAAAGGGTCCTTAACTTTCACTTGAAGTGATCTAAGGGTAAGAAGGGAAAGGAATACAGTAAGTGCAAGCATCCATACTGTGCTTTACAGCAAGGTATTACAATCACATTTACAGGGCTATTCTTTCTTACACACATGCACTGCAGACCTTGGAAGAAATCCTACACATTCTACATCTTTCTTTCTTTGTATGAAACATGTAAAGTAGTCACCTACTCCACTCCTGAGATTCATAACAACAAGATTATATTACTTTAAAAAGTGAAGCATACAAATTAAAAGATAATTTCCTATAATTGATTTATATATTTTGCACCACAAAGAAATTTTGAATACTTTTGGCAGGGTTCAAGCAGGCAATCACAACTTGCTGAACACCGGTCACCGGAAACCATGTTGATTACTCATTATTCAGAAATACTCTAATCTGAATCTTCTGTTAAAGAAAACAGCTCTGGATTGCACTACATCTTACGCTCAGAAAGTAAGACCTGGGGTTTGTGATGAGTATCTCCATGAAAACTTAACTCACTACTCCATCAGAGTCAAAACCATAAATCGAATGCTAAAAATTATTGGGAAAGGAATAAAGAACGAAACAGAACACTCCATTTGCTACTGTATTAATCCCCATCTTGAAAAGTGTGCTCCATTCTGGTGTCCAGCACAGAACACAACACAACTAATTAGCAAAGCTTCAAAGCAGAAAACATCTATGATCAAAGGCTTAGAATGTTTTCCATACAACGAACAATTCAGTATGCCACACCTATACAGACTGGAAAAGAGAGAATTTAAGGGAAGGCATGATAGAAGACTACAAAAGCCTGAAGAAGATGGAGAAGTTGCACAGACATCATCTGTTCCCTATCTTTTGAATTCAGGAACGGTGTAGTAAAACTCAAGTTCAAAACAAAAAGCAGGAGCTTCTTCTCCACCAAATGGGTAACAAAACTGTGGACTTCTTCACAAGGATGCTGTTGATGCAAGGAGCTTTCACGAGTCAAGAAGGACAGCGGAGGTACCCTTGGAAGACAGCCTTCACTGGAGGCAGAATATGGCCTAGGAGAACCACTGGTCTGAACCAGGCTGACCAGTCTCATCTCCTTGCATATTCATTTATGCTAGTGTTAATTCAACAAATTCTTATATCCATTTTACGCTGAGAGATTCACCACACAAGAACCAGAATTACTGTACACAGGGAGTCTAGTCTTACTTGCATTTGAAGTAGAGGCTAGATCCTTTTGAACTGCAAAGTGAATTCCCATGCTTCTCTGTACTTTACTACATGCTTAATAAATTTGATTGACTTTTCCAAAATAGCATCACCACAGAGAAAAAAAGAAATCAAACGAGGTAGCAAAGTCTTACTGTAAAGCAGCAGTAGCCTTTCTCTCCCCGGTCCACAGTCCCAAAGCAGCCCGGGCAGAGGGCTACAAAGCAAGGTTCTGCTTCTCAAGTTGTTTGCTGGTCTCGTGTCTGAGTCTGTGACTTCATCCACATATTCCCACTCAGTTCAACACTAACACAAATGCAGGTCAGCATCTCCACGTCCCAAGTTTCATCTCAAACCAAACCTTAAAAAATCACATACTCTGTATTCCAATATCTCCTCTTTTGCTTTAATCTCTAGGATACAGCAGCGTTTCTGATTTATTTTGGGTAAGTGCAGATCAATTAAAATTCCTTCAGGGAAGCCTTCTGAACCAGCAGAAAGTGAGCGACTGTCTTCAGGAACAAACACTTTTTGCTGTCACGGACTGGCCTGTCACTTTTGAGCAAAAACTATGTTAATTAATTCTATCCATACCTATCAGGTGTACCAAAGGAATATACCCAGTCCTTTCTGCTGTCTTGCTAGATACAGATCTTTGTGCCTGTGAACTGAGTATCCCTATATGGAGACTTATGCATTGGCACATTATATGAAGAAGCAGCCTGTACTCGCACAAAAAAACATGACAGGACAAAAATAACTTTGTTCAGACATCAGTATGCAACCGAAGTCCCTTTTGCAAAATGCACGAATTAAGACCCTAATGTTTCACCCAAAACTCTGAAAGTTTCCACTACATCTACACACAGACCTATTTACTAACATTCTTTTTAGACCCTACAGTGAGGAATTTGAATTACTGATATTTTTTTTGGTCAGCTTGATCAAAGTATGTTTACTGTTCTATCTATTTCCCCTTATCACTTCTACACTCTGCAAAAGAAGAGGCTGCTACGGTGTTTGCTGTTCTGTTTGCTTCTGCAGCTCAAACGGCTACACTGAGGATGAAAGAAAATTCACTGTACAGCATGCTAATGATCAAAGACCCATGTACTACTGGCCTATAGCAACATTTTAGGCCACCTCTCCCTTCTACCATTTGTCCAACTTCTCTGTTTAGAATGTAAAATCTTAAGGGTAGGAATATAACCCATCCAGCTCAAAAGGAATCCAAGTTCTGTTTGATATCCTGCACGTCGCTGTGATACTAACTATAAATATGAGCAAGCTGTAGCAAACAAGAACCGAACGTCTTTTAGAATTCATATATGAGCAAATACAAGCTTCTCGCAAAACTGCAAAATTTAGAGAAGTGGACTCCAGGTGTACTATAGGAGGTAAAACACTATTGCAGGACAAACCCTTTAAAACCAATTTGATAGTAGTAATAACAATTCAGAATTATCATCCCCACTACTTCAACACTGAGAAAGAACATCATGAGAACAGGTGTTAGAAGATGGCTACCTACTGGCTGCCAAATAAAAGCTGTGATTCTGACTCTTTCCATACATGGCTTCAAGTTACAATTAAAAAGTTTACAGAATCTTCCCGTGAATATGATCGTGGCTCACACACACAAGCGCACATAAAGGGGCAAAAGTTGATATGCAATTACCTCAGTTACAAGGTCTGGGAATCGGCGGTTACCCAAACAAATGTGTAAACTAAGAACGCTTTCTTTTCAACCACTTGCTATATAATCCCATGTGAAGGTTAAACGAGCATTCATGCTTGCTTTAAACATTTATCTCATATATTCCCTAATTCGATTATACCTCTGGTGGAAATCCACTTACATCAAAGATATATGAAGAAATTTTTACATTAAGAATTTCTTAGCTTATGGTTTTGATTTTTGAAACAACCCGGTGATACAAGTAACCTATACGGATTAAAGACACAAACATATTCCAGAGTACACATATATTAATCTAGGGGTTTAAAAGCTATGCTTGTGTACAAGTTCACACCTTTTCCGTAAATTACTTAAGACACAAAGTAAAAGCTATACATGGTAACGTGATCTCATTAGCATTACTGTTATGGCACTTTTTTGGCAATTCATAAAGCCACAGCTGCATTGCAAAGCCATCCCAAATAGGCATGGATAAAATACTTTATCCCTTTTAGAGTACATGTTACAGAAAAATGCGTTAGAGAAAAACTATGTGAGGACTATACAAGTAAGTTTCTCAATTGTTTTAGGATTATATATCTTATTTACAAACAAAATCCAATGGCTTGGGTCCTGACTAAATATGCTATAAAAAATTCCATTTTTGTATGTAAGCCTCCTATTAATTTTACTTTTAATACCTATAGCCTATTGGGTGAAACTAAATAAAAGACAAGCGGAGGATTTGGGCTGAAATCATAGCATATAAACAATCAAGGACTGGATTGGAGTTTTGGTTTAAGATTGAATAATATTTACTCTAATATGCAACTGCATAGTCAGCCTAATGTAGCATTACAATCATGTGTCTTTAGTACGGTGTTTATCTAACAGCCTTTACCCAAAAATCTTATCTCACAGAAACATAAACTCACAAAAACAATCACCACATGCTGGAACCTCTGTTAAGAAAGACGTATTAAAATACAGCAACAAAAGACACAAATATATCTGTGCAAAGGTCCCTTCCAGCTAATCTCCAGTATCACTGTCCTAATCTGGAAACGACATAAGGAGTAAACAAGAGATCAGTCATGATGGAAATAATTATAGAAGTAAAGGTGTTATACTGAAAACTTCCCTAAATGTTGTGCTGTTAAACTGAATGAAGCTGTTTGGTTTGTCTGCAATTTAGGGAAGTTTATTAAACTGTGATCAAAAACCCAATACTTCAGAAAACATCAGAGTTGACACTATGTCTTTTCTCTTACATAATAAAAAGAGTAAGGCAGGACAAATTATCTGTCTACAGGTAAAATGATCTTTCTACTGCTGGAGCCTATGCATTAGTGCCACTAAAATAAATGGTAATCTTCCCTATACATTGATATAAATCTCCTGCAGGACCTGATGAACACCCTCTAAAATTTGTAATATTTTAAAATCTAGTTCTCTCATCAGTTGTATACTGAACTCTTCAACTCTTCTGGATTTGGATCGACGTTAAGAGAAATATTCATTTCTCTTGCAGATTTATTCAAGATTTATTTTAAATACATTGACCAGAAATACAACCTTAAAGTGAATTGTAAGAGGATGGACTGGCATGAAAACAAAGGTAAGACCTATGTCTAGATAATTCCTTGCATGGCTAGCTGTCTGCCATCCCAAAGTAAACACTATATACGAGTCAGATGATAGAAGACACAGGCTAACTAGCTGTATTAGGCAATCTGCCCACAAAGATACAATGCTGGATTTGGGACAATCGGGTGGAATAGCTGGTAAACTGTTGTTAAACCAACACCCAACCTCAGGGAGGTTA
This sequence comes from Balearica regulorum gibbericeps, assembly GCF_011004875.1. Taxonomy (NCBI): domain Eukaryota; kingdom Metazoa; phylum Chordata; class Aves; order Gruiformes; family Gruidae; genus Balearica; species Balearica regulorum. The sequence continues at coordinate 29,404,093 of NC_046184.1, forward strand.
AATAGTGGTAATCCTGTGTAGTAGTTCTCGTGGCAAACACGTCTGGGAATATTTTTCTCCAGCAATCCCCAGTGGGAAGAGTGCCACCTACTTTCTCCGATATTCCTTCCAGCTCTATCTGCCCTTCTCTTTTCAAGTTAGGCTGCCACTCGACACAGGGACACAGAGCAGGACCCAAAGAGATGAATGCTGAGCGGTTCGGTGTGATTCCGGACACGCAGCATCACACACAGTCTGGTCAGTCAGGGCTCTGCAATCAACACTAGCACTGACAAGACAATAGGTGGAATCCAACTTTTATTTTTTAATGCACCTCATGTCTAAATGGTTTTGATCCTGATCACCTAAGAGAAGATCACTCACTAACATACAGTACTGTTGCAGTGCTGCGGCACTCCTAAACAGGGGATGCAGAAGGTTTCTATAGAGGGAGAGATGTGAGAAATTTCGTAAAATTTCATTTGGGTTTTTTTTCTCCTCCCTTTCTCTTTTTCCTCTTTATTTTGCCTCCCAGCCTCCCTTTCGCTGAAAACGCTCTCCCCTCCTGCAGCCCTGTGAGGAACACAACACGTGCGTGGAGCCAGCAGGGACAGGAGCACGAGCGGCGAGCGTTCAGTGACAGCCGCGACGGATGCCTCCTCGACACCTTAGGCAACGCCGGGACATGGGAAGGGCTCAGACTGACTGGATGGAGCGAGGGTCAGCGATGCTGAAGCCAAAGGGACAAGGGCATGAAGTCTGAAAAACAGGCTAGGATTGATAAATTCTGGAGACTGGGGCAAGCCAGACAGTAGGAGTATGTTTATTTGAGAGGATGCTTTAAATTGTTATACAAAAGAATGGAGACCCAATCTAAAAATGTGAACACCACTGAGCCTGAAGGGACTTGCTTTTGTGGACCCACCTGTTTGCTACTGGGTGCTGTAAGCAGGATAACATCCTTGGGACATCATCAAATCCAAAATTTCCTTTCTGAACTTTGGCAGATTGAGATGTAATTAAAAGTTCAGACAGTGTGGAGTTTTCTAGCAGAGTCTGATCTATTTTATTGTCTGCATTACATTGATATATATTTATTTCACAAAGCAAGTCATCTTTTTGAATACTTGCTATTTGTATTGTCTACTTCATTTTATACAAGCACAGCGTACAGTGGTTCTAGGGCATAAAGGTGAGATTTCCAGAGGGGAAATGACTTAAGCCACTCTAAACTGCAGCTGAAACCGTCCTAACGTCCCTCACCTTCCTCTTCAGCTGCAGACTCCCATTCCTTCCTTGTGCTGACTTGGACATTTGTGCAATTGCACAAATCTCACAGATCAGAGTTCAATTATTTGATAACAGTCCTGCAAAATAAGTGATCAACTTTTACCAAAATGGGGACACCCCTGGCAGGGTGAGAAAGGAGTGGGGAGATGTGGCATGGACAAAGGTGGGACCACACAGTCGTGATGTGGGTTGGCTTGCACTAATGGGGAAGCTCACACTGTGCGTCTCGGGGCATGGTCTGATGAACACTTCTTCAGTCGTGGAGGCAGGTGGAAGCACCACCTCCCCGTTCCCAGCACTGCCCACTGAGCTGTGCCAAGGCAACTGTGCACAGAGCTACGTGGTCAGCCGTGCTGGCAAACTAATCTAGATAAAAAGTCACCTGGCAAAATAAAAGCTGTTTTCAACCTTTTAGAGTCCACATTGCAGACCCACAAACAACTGTATGAGCATCTTCAGAGGGACAGCAAGGAGGAGAAGGAATCAAAAGAAGCTTAAGCCAGCACTACTACTAAAGGAGCATTTACCACCCTATGATCTAATTAGCCTACAGGACTCCAGCAGCCAAAAGCTATCAGATATCGCTGCAGCCTACCAAGTGCCATCACCCCCAGCTGCCTCCCCCTCCGCTCCTCTCCAGCCTACAAAGAAGAAGCAGGAAGACCCGCAGTACAAACGAGATGGAAGCGCAGCCCTCGGAGCACAGGTGTGGGCTCTGCGACTGCAACCCTGGGACAAGGACGGGCTGCAGAAGGGCAGCAAGGGCTGCAGCATTCAAACGCAGCAGCTGCTGGTTTTGATTTACATATCTTAGAGAACTGGGCCCCATTATCAGAGTGGATGTACACCAGTCTGGCACGCTTTGCTGTATTATTGTTATATCTGTACATAGGTATGCACACGTTTGTGATCGATTCTCTAAATAGTCCATTGTTAGTATTTATATTATAAAGTGAAAACTAAATCAAAGTAGAAGGGTGGGTTTTGGCCTCAAGATCAAATAACTTTTTCAAAATTCCAAAAGGAGATCCTAAGTTATACTTTATATCATTCTTCATTTTAATCATATTTGATTTGTACAATCTATTTATCACATTTTTCCAGACAACATGGCTGCACTTCAGCTAACACAAAGTAAAAACCATACATATACATTTGGAGAGCACGTAAAAACATTTGTGGTCCACCATTCTACTAAACTATTGTCCACGTTTTAATAGTTTTGTTTAATAGATACAGGAGGATAACCATTAAATGAAACCTTAATATGAGCTATCAGTTTGTAAACACAGCAGCAAAGTATGGTATGACTGAATTCACAGTTCAAGAAATTCTTAATTTTTATATTTAGTCATTTTAGATTTGCTTATGTATTAATTTTCCCCAGGAAAAAAAATTTTAAAAACCCACTTAGAGAAAACAGGGGAGAATACCTTATCTGCATTTCTCTTGCAATTCCATTTGGACAACAGTATTTCCTAAACATAGCCTATTCACTGCTGGATATGTAATTACCTTCAGTTCATAGTCTAGACATTAATGCTTTCGTAGTATTTAAGACTCCTTGTAACATGCTTGCTGCTTTAAGTAAGCAAGGCTAAATCTTGACCAGATAAATTAGCAAAGAATGCAATAAAAGCTGCAATAAAAGAACTTTATCCTCCAAACCTTCAAGTTGCTGCTAAATGAGATTTCTTTGAAATGCAGATCAGTTGAACTAGATTAGTGAATTTTAGCTCCTGTCAACATCATAACAAAATACAAATACAATTGTTCACTGGCCTTATCTCCATGCTTCCATCTGCTGCCTTGTTATTTACTTTCCTTGATTTACTATGCAGATCTAAATAAGACACATCAAGGAGGGCTTACAACACAATGGCTTCTTAAGCTTTACATCAAGGTATTTGAAACTGAAGCCCTGAAAGGGCTGCCATCAAAGACATATCTCTAATGAACTTCCATATCAGAGAAGGTTTGGTATTTAATACTGCTGTGAAAAGAAAAAGCTACAAATCAGAATGGCCTATGAACGAAAATGTCTGCAAATCTTGATGAGATTAGCACCTACCAGAATTAATATCCCAATAAAAATGATATCTGGTTCCTTGAAGAGTTAAACTTCCAACCTTTGCAAAAATAATGCCTAGTGTCAGAATGGGAAAACTCAGCTGACAAGGTCAAAAGGTCAGGGTGGTATTCTTTTTTTATCCACAAAATGTTCAAAAAGCATTTTTGCTGGTGGCTTGATTAAGATACTGTTGACAAACTAGCCTTGGAATGAAATAATTAACGCAGTCGACAGCGCTACTATGGTACTTTCTGCAACAGCGGGATTTTACAGTATCTTTAAAAAAATTAGCAACAACTTCATGGTGAAACAACATAATCTAAAATGACAGCATGCAACATTTGTTCATCAATTTTACTATTTCCCTTTCTCCCCCTCAGCAATCTATGGCAGCGCAGGATAAAATCTTCTGTCAGTTTGCTTAAAAAAAAAACAATCCTTAAGTGCCATTTCTATTACATGCTACAACCCTACTGCAAAGTGCAATAAACGAAGGAAGAAGTTTCCTCCTCGTGATTTCAACTCTATATATATCCAATAGATTAAACAAATATAAACAGCTTAAAAGTTTCCACAACCCACGCGTAACCTTGTGCAGTAAACCATCAGCTCTCGCAGCATGCCGCCATTTGACAGGAATTTTTTTGCTAGGCACCAAAGTACATAAACAAATGATCCTTTTCTTTCTTAAGAAAGCATTTCAATCATTTATGTTCTTCTATAGCAAGGGAAGATCCCACAAGCGTGTTCCGTACCACGGATCAATCAGCTCCAAACCGAAGTAGACATGTTGTATGCTCCAGTGCCTGGAAATCATGCTGCAGGCTTACCAGATGATGAAAACGGAGGTATGCAGTGCAGGGGAGCCCCACATGGCACCCGCTAGCTTCTAGGCATGTCAAACTTCACAACTACCCTACAGTCAATGACAGCAAACACCTTCCCTTTTCTTCTCGCCTCCAAACATGTACTTGTCTTTCTACCCTCCTTCCAAATTACAGGCAGTCTTCCAGAAACAAAGCCCCCAAACAGAAGCAGCGTCCCATGGCTATACTGCAGAAACCACAGTTGTCTTTTTGCTAGATTTCATTTCGTACGGGCTATGTTCCAGGCTTACTTACAGCCACGAGAGACCACTACCTTTCCTTGTTTAATGAAATGACAAACCAACAGATTTGCATATGTAGAAGCAGGTGCTGTAACAGGTTTGACTACTCTTGACCTAAAGCATGTAAAAAAGATTTATCTGCAACAGCTGTCCCTAAGGTATTGGGGCTCTGACGGACAGTCAAAACTTTACCATCTGCACCGCCGTGTGTTAAAAATGACAATCTGAATTAAAAGCTGGTCAACAAATCTCGTATAACTAATGCCTTCCGTATCCCCATCCATATGTTGAATTCCCAAGATACGCAACACTTGGATTATCTATTATAAATACCAATCTTTAAATCTAAATAAAATAAGATAGTCTAGGAAGATGTGAAAAGTAAGTCTGTGGGAGTTGCTACTTATTCACGAAACAAGCATTTAAATAACACTTTGAACGTACGTTAAGTTTGAAATGCTTCAACAATTTCACATCATGATATAAACATCTGTTCTTTTAAAATAGCATTACATCTCTCTTCAGAATTTGAAAATAGCTATAAATACTTACACAGGCTAATTTGAGGATTTAGAGTGCTACAGCATTGTTTAGCTCGTGGATTACTAACCAACACAATTTTTGTTTAGCTTAACTTCTCTAAAGCCTTTCTTGAATGCCTTGACAAAAAACCTGACTGATTGATAGCAAAACATTTCAGAACATCTCTGTGTTCTCTGCACAATGAAGGTATCGCAGGGAAGTGAGGTTTGCGGTTTATGTTCTGATTTTTCTGTATGAAGAGGAACTGTGGTTTTTCCCCTGGACCAGAGGAAGGAACCTGAGAGTCTGAACATGACCCCTTGGTGAACAGAGTGACTTGTTCTGGAGCTATGCTAGCAGAAGGTAGCACCATATGCCCCAAGCCCCAACTTGGATGCTCTTTCTACAGTCTAATGTGCTTGTCAAAAGATGTTAAAATCACAGATTTACATTCTCTGGATATACTTTATTATTGCACAAAGTAAAAAAGAAAGGATAATACAATTTGTTGTGACTTATATAGACAAGCATCCAAAACATAATTCCACTGGTTTAAACTGGAAGATCTTTTTTTATTGGTGAACAGTTTCTGAGGTGTTTAACAGTACAGCAATATTATGCCTGCTACCAATCACTGGTATTGATTACAAACTTATTGATTACAAAATAACTACATCCTAAACTTCAGCATTAACAATTTCCCTTCTCATACAAATGTGGAAAAATATAGCGCCTTACCTGAAAATGAATGAAAATTACCAATCGTTGCTCAGCTGAATTTCACTGATATTTCTGTCTTTTAAAAAAAGATTCAGAGCACCACAGAATTTATCACTGGCAGGAAAATTACTAAAATAAGAAAAAAATAATCCATGGAGCACATACTAGAGGTAAATTTAAAATAATGGAAAATATGCTTCACAACTTTTCTAATGATGATTTTAAATGTTATGGCACATGTAAATTCATTCACTTTATGTACTGTTCTTTAGTTTTTAGAAGAAAGAGAAGCACTTTATTTTAAATATATATATATATGCACGTATATATTTGCAGGCACTGCTGAAAGACAGGAGGTACTTTTTTTCTCAAGCAAGTAATAAAGCAATTTTGCAGAATTTTGTGAGGTTCAAGTGATCCTGCAAACAGTTACAATTTCATGCAAAAACAATGCAGACTTGGAAAAAAAAAGAAATACAATTTATTTACTCGCTAGGTTGTAACTGTTGAGAGCTACAGCGATCCCCTCAAGAGCATAAATATTTAGACAAATTTTAAAATGTGTATTATATACTTGACAGAACGTATTTACATGACAGCTCAGAGCTTAAGCAATCTGATCAGAAATATTTCCTCTATAAAACAAAGTCAAGTTAGGAAAAAAAAAAGGCAGCTCAGCCATGTAAAGAGGCTTGAGATTAAAAACATAACCATTTAGAGACAGATTAGCCATTTAAGTGTTTGCGTCAAAATTGCGATAACCTTCATCCTACTTCCCGATTCACTGAATCCTATGTATGAGTTTATGAAAATCGAAGATGAGCAGCGTATGGCATTAACTCTGTGTCTCCTTTTACTAAGCCGTTTAATTGCCTGCTCGTTATCTGCTGCCCTCTGCTCCGGCAGGTGCCGCGTCCCGGGCGGGCAGGACGGCCTTGGCCTGGCAGGGATGTCCGTCCCACCCGGCCGCCCAGGGGAAGGTTAGGGTCTGGTGTAGGACATCACCCACCCCTCTCCTGCCCGGCAGAAAGCTGGAAGATGGCTCCCCGCACAACACTGCCGAGGTGGTGCCTGAGACAGACATGGAAAAAGGTGGAAATAAGCCTTACACAGCCTGCTGGCACTTAGGGGCGAGGGAGGATGCCTGCTGTCTCCCTGAAGCCCAGCACAGCTCTCCCCAACATGGCCGCAGTGGGAGCTGAGGGTTCACTGATCCCTCTGTGACCTACTGCTCTTTATCTTGGTGGTATTTAAATGAATTACAAATTTTGCGAGCAGAAATTGTGATTCGGGGTTTGTCTTACAAAGCAGTAACAAATACATTCATCATGCCCAATTTTAAACCACCACGACTGTCCGGGGAATCCTCCTTCTGACCAGAGACCGCCAAGAGCCGGAGACTCGGGACCTCAACGCGGCCGAAACAAACTGCCAATGTGTGAGAAACACGCATTCAGAAAAATCCGGTAAATAATCTTACAGGCATAAACTCCCACTGTATGCTCTACTTTTCAAAAGGTAGAGGAGCTTTGTAAGGAAAACACAGCCAGCTCACTGCAGCCATCGGACACTTCAACCTGAGCTGCTGCCACCAAGTAGCAACATACCAGAAAAAAGGTGTGGCAGGTTTGTAAGAATACATCTATTGAAAGGCTATCAGGTGAGCAACTTGGAGGACCATTTACACTCTTGCCAGGGAAAACAACTACCTCAGAGGGACTCTTTAGATTAAAAGACAGAAGGGATTAACAAGGAATGGACCCAGAGCCAAACAGTAAACTGGAAAGTGGTCAAAGAAATTAGGTTTGGACCTTCTTTACTCACTGTTATGCAATAGTTAAATCAGATTCATCCAACCTAACTTTAAATATCGAAATAGGATGCAAATGCTACCTAGCGTGGAGCTCCCAGCAGAGCCTGTGGCTCTCCGCTGTAGGGGAAGCCAGGGTGACCGCTGTCCCAGTCAAGGGACATCAACCAGTGTGGTACCTGATGTCTGAACGGGCAAATCCAGCCGTTGTTGGGATGAATCACGAGAGAGGGTAGACTGCAAGAACAATTTTTTTTTTCTTTTGAAGAGAGAAGGAGTTGTTGGATGCTCTTCTAAATGTAATGCAATCTGAGTTAAAAAGAAGTATTTTCAACTCCAGATTGCAGGTCAAGTTTTGCACTGAATATGTCATAAAGCATAGATTACACAGTTAAGTAATTTTTTTTCTTGTATTTTGGACTGTTTAAATTCAGTGACTATTAATGTTAAATTCTGTGAACTCAAGGTTATTTGTTAGGCTAGCTATTTCACTTAGAGAACAAAACATGTTTAGTTATACTTAACTATAATTTTCACCCTTTGAATAAAGCAAAAACTAGGAAATGGTAGTGAAAAAATGCTGAGAATATTTCTTTTTAAAAGCCCCAAAAGAAAAAACTAAACCCCAGCACATAGACACCATGTATTTGTGGACTATAAAAAAACATACTACTTGTCAAAGAAATTATGTCTTATTCTACTCTCCTTTCAAATTATAAAGCAATCATTTAGACTTAACACTGAAAACTGTTGCCTTTTGTAAAAAGACGCGTGCCTCATAATGCACACAGAATGGTTTCTTCACACAGACTTGTTTACTTAATGTATTAAGTAGCATACAGAGGTAATCTTCATGCTTGCAGCATATAAAATCTAGATTATTAATATTTTATATTAAAATAATGTGCCAATTAGTGAATTTTCAGATGTTAATCTCCCTACTAAAGTCTATTTCCTTATTGTTTACACACAGCAATTCTCTCTTAAATTTTAGAAGTAGGAATCTTAAAAAGTGGAAAAATACAATTATAAAATGTTCTTTATTTGCAATTAGATTCCAAGGTTGCAGAATACTGTATCTGTCCCAATTTTACAGAACTGCTTAAGGCATCTGCCAACCAAGTTTCAAGAGGATTAGCTGTAATGAAAATGCAACATATGTAAATACAACCACATATTTAAATGTCAAATATTTCAAACACAATAGAAAAATTACAAATTCAAAGTTATCTTCCCAAACATATAATTCTATCAACTCCTTCCATGAAAGGTAAAAACTTGGAAACAGCTTTTTTATACTGTACAAAACACACAATGTGGCAATACGTTGTTAGCCTTCTTAATATATCTCATTATTTAACTGAATGGGATTTTTTTATGAACACACTCCACCTTTAACACCAATTCCACATACTTCAGATTCACCCTGTAGATTCAGAAGAATTTTGCTCCTTGTGCTAAAGCTAGCAAAAATAAAGTATGCTATGAACTTCAAAAAATCACCTTTTCCTTTGTGGACTTTGGGTATCTTGTTTACTTGACGTGATGTATAATAATAGCACAGGAGAAAGAACGCAATTACACAAGAAAATAAAACCATGCGGCTAAAACTCCTCAGACTTCAGACACATTTTTCTCATCTCTGGATGTGGCACAACCTTGCTGTGAACTATTAGGCTTCCACTAGAGACAGACGGTTTCATACTGCTCAACAGAGATTACTGCTGTCTATCTAAATTGGGCTTACAGTGGCATCAGCATATTTTATTAACTCAGAACCATAAATCCTATTCTTATATGCTCTCGAAGACCAATACTCCCAGGGTCAGTTAAATTTACAACAGCGTGGCACCTACCAGGAGGAAGCTTCAAAGTGAGGATATGCTCCTTTCCAATACTCCTCCAGAAATTCTGATATCTATTGAAAGTTTAAAAAGCCATACCCCATCCTTGATATTAAACAACAGTTTCCCAGGCAGATTTTTAGCTCGTTCCAACACTACATGGTATCCCAATGCACTTTATAATGCCTCACAACACAGGTTTTCTTTGTGTTTCAAGAATTGTCCATCCTTTGCATGAGAAGCATGGTACTTGCAGCTGAGCAGATCCTAACATTCGCTCTTCTCTGACCAGGACAGTGAACACCTGTGAAGGAAAAATCTCCACATTTTTGAGCATCCAAGGAATACTCCTTTATATTCTATTGCATATCAGTACATGGAAGTGCTCTCATTAGCACCAATAATATTATTTTTGCATGTATTTCTCTGCTATCCTCAAAACTCACAGAGGAACACAATTACAACCTGCATATATACTGCTACGGACTGACAGCAAGATGAAAAGAAAGATGACAAAGTCAAGGAAGTAACAGTCTAAAATAATACAGAATTTTTCAATTATATTCCTAACTCTACAAACCAAAAGATCATTTTAAATAAAAGGCTGGTGTCTACTGATACGTACCTTTGAATAAAGGGACTAACCATCACAGGTGACTCCCAAACAAAACTTTGACTATACAGCAGCAATGGTGCAGTTATCTAGATAAACACTGGTTTTGAATGGAGGTGCACCAAACATCATTCAGCCCTAAGTAACTCTCAGAAATAGAAAGCACATCATAGTGCCTCCTCAGGGGAAGAACCCACCTCATTCAGTGACACAAAACTCTGCAGGGTGGTCAAGCAGTTTCCACAACGCAAGAACAAGAGAAGCATTGCGCATCACTTGCTGAACTTGGAAACACTAGAAGAAAATACCTACCGAACCCCCATCAATTGCTCTATTTTTTACCCTTTTTTCCCCCCACCCAGTAAGTGTCCTAAATGAGAACTAGACATCACAAAGGCATTTTTGCCCTCCTTGTCAGGGCAAGCCCTGCACACTGAGGACAGTCCTTGAGTCCTTTTCTAAGAACTGGATCACAAAGGTAGAGTCAATCCATATATCAACAATTACTGTAGTGTTACTATTGTTAAACAGCTATAATTAAATAAGTCAATGACTCTTTAAAGATCCCTTCCTTTTGCTATAAACAGCCTCAGTCATAAACATACAGGCTGTTCTCAAGGTTCTACAATTTGGGGATCTGATTTTAAAGTAATAAACCAATTTTAAACAAGATCTTCTCAAACTGCAGACCATTTACTGTTTTATCTTATTTTTATTGTAACACAACACTGTTCAGTGGAATTTCACTCTCAAATAGCAATTTAACAATTCAATGCTATCACTGCTATGAAGAGAAAAATAGTGAGCTTTGAAGCCATTTGATCTTCTCATATCAAAATTGCAGTCTTGTACTGATTTCAGAATCTACCTAATTTGTTATGTTGCAACAAAAAAGTAAAGAGACTACAAAAAGGAAAGTGCCAGATGTAAACATTTTGATCAACCTAACTCTCTTTTAAAAAACAAAACTCCTGCTGTTCTTTTTTAGAAAAATACCTTGACATTTAAAGACAAAATAAGTGCATGTGTGTGACTTGTTTACATCAGACAGAAATAAATCCCTCCTAAATGTAGAAAGCACAAAGTTTTCTTTTGGTAGTTTATGAATAATATTTAAGGAAATTCTTAAAACACTTAGCAAATCTTTTGACAATTTAGCAACCTCATCAATCTAGCTGCTCAGACATCATGGTGATGTGCATCGTGTATAGACTTTTGAAAAGCAACAACTCAAACATGAGCATGTGATTTTAGTGTATAGAAAAGGGGCAGGGTGCAATTATAGGGCATGTAATGAGGTAGGTGTTGCACTATCATATGGTGTATCACCAAGAAATGGGAGAAGTTCTGAGTCAGAAACACTGATGACTCGCTATGATGTGCGTGCCAGCAAAAATATGGTTTGGAAGGAACTAATAAGTGGTTGGCCCTCTGAAAAAAAAAATCTATGTGCACTAAATACTTTAAACATGAAGACTTATAATAAATATGAAATTCAGCTACCCAGGTAAACTTACACAGAAGCTCCTTTCTTCAGCTGCATCCCAGCCTGCATCTGCACAAATGCTATGCTGGCTTTGAGCAAGCTGCCACAGCCTCTGGTTTCTTACGCCTCAAACTCTGTTAGTTATTACTAGGTTTTTCAATTAAGAGATTTCACAGTTAGGCAACCCTCACTCTGCCCACTGTTGTACAAGAACACCATCCTCAGAGATACAATGCCCCCCTCAAAATGATGTACGTGATTTTTTTTTAAGGCAAATCAATGTTCATGGGATTGTTTCTTGAGACAGGACAAGCAAACTTAACAGCTTGCTACTGCCACAAATGGAATCTCTCCCCTCAACCCTCTCCGCCTTCCCATGCCAGGCATTGGTTCCCATTGCTTACCTTATGCCTACAGTGATCTCAGATCCCTCTGTGAGCCATTTCAATTCACTGGAACAGCAGAAAGCATACCCAGGCTTTTTGCCAGGTTGGCTTTCTGCTGTTCTGCTGAGTTAATTTGACCCACAGAAGGGTCTGCTGAGCTCCAGATCCAGCCCAAGAGAGGTCACAAGTCCACGTATGTGAGAAGAGGGAAGAAGACAGCAGGTTGAGTGCAGGACACCGGCGGAAGCCCCTCTCAAAACTGGGAACAGCATATCGTGAGAAGAGATCAGCTGTCTGTGAAACTACAACTCCATTCCACTCTAAACCTGATTTATCAAGTCCAGTTCCTTACTTACAATGAAGCTATTTCTAGTTCATTCATAGGTTCCCTCTTCATTTTCTCAAGCACAGGAGCTTTTTTCTTCCCAAGACTTAGCCCAGACTTGCTTCTCAGAAAATGCTGGGTCTACTGTCCTGTATAAGTCATCAGAGCATTGGCTATCCAGTAGATCCAACATCTACTGCAATCCTGACAACCAAGCCCAGATTCACACTTCTTCCCACTCTCATGATGGTCCCTAGCTAAGACATGATGGTCCCAAAAGAGCCAGGTGCCTTCAGAGCATCCTCTAATTGAATTAGCTGTCACACATCCAACAGAAGGCTTTATTTACCAAAAGCCTACATATAAAATATCAATAGCTCACAACACTACCTAACAGGCTCTGTGCAGATCAGGGGACAATTTGAGGGTTACAGTCAAAATGCTACTTGATCTGTCTCACAGTAAACAGTATCTAAATTTGTATACCACTTCCTTCCAGTTTACACAATGGAAATAAGCACTGGGTTTACAAGTTATTTGTTTGTTTATGTACTTATGAGAGGTGGGGAGGAAATGGAGAACAATAAAAGGAAAAAAAAGACCGTGTTACTGAGCCATCATGTGTCCCATTATAATGACTGCTCTTTACCAAACAGATTTACATACAGTTATATGTAATCTAGTGTTATGCTCACTTTCAGCCTGCGTTAAAGCAAATCCAAAAAAAGCAGGGGGAGAAATAAGACTACTTTGTCTCTAGTGTGTGCAAAGCCTACTGCAAACCGAAAGACCAGCTCAACACTGAGAACTCTTAAATCATTTTAATGACTTTTTGGAAGAAAGGTCTCACACTTCCTCAAAGTTAAAGACCAGGAGCTTGAGCAGAGAGATGGTATCTGGGCACACATTTGGAAAACAAAGCACCGTTTGGTCCTGCTAATAAACTGCAAGCAAGACTCCCAGGTAGACATTATCTAAAGGTTATCTGTTAAGTCATAATGGTCAAAGATCTCAGGGGATGACAGATGGGCAAACCAAAATTATGAAAGTACTAGAGACAGGTCTCCCTGATGACACTGGCAGGTTTCCAGGCTACTACCTAGCTCCAAATTAACAATGACTAAGCAGTTTGTCATCAACAACAACGTGAAAAGCTGTTGTTCAAGCTTTCAAAGCTTGAAACTAAGCTTTACAAGGTTTTCAGAACACAGGACTTTTTACACAGACTTCCCAACTCAAACCTTGAATATAACAACCCTCTTTATGGAAATGTGGCTTTCAAGAATAATTTATTAGCAAGCTAAAAGCATACGCTGCCAAGCGCAACCCAAGATCCTACAATGGACACTACATACTGTATATTGCCAAAGAATCTGCAGGAGGCTGCAGATCCAAATCTAGACACACATCAAGCTGCTGATGCATAAGTTTCCTGGTTGCAAACCCAACTGTTTATTCAGTCCATTCTGATTCTCCCTACTCACAGAAAAGCACAGGCCAATGTTTTTACCCACAGCAAATATCCACAGTTCTTCCAGAGAATCATTTATACTCTCCCCTTAACAGCTGAGTTAGTTCACTATTAAAAGTACTATCTGTGGTACTGGGAAGATGTGGATTCTCTACAACACGCAACATCTAGAAAAGCCTAAGAAACTGTTCTGAGCACAAATATACTTTTATGCAAATTCAGGCATTATGGCAAATTAAAACTTCAACATGGTGACATGAGTGATTCATGTAAACTGCAATGCCTTACATGATAATCTAAGATTAGAGAAATTTTTTCCAGGGGAAAGAGTCTAAGCTTCTTGTTTCATCTTACCACCATCCTGAAGGATCTCTCCTATCACATGACAGTCTTGTCTACCCTCTGAAATCCTGGAAGTGCAAGAACGTCCTGCAAGACAGCTCCAACAGCAGATCTCAAGACAACAGCTCTGCAGTTGACTCCAGTTGCAATCCTACCAGAGCTGAAGTTTACCTCCTCCTTGAGCACAGTCCTTCACCACCTCCTTCCTTCCCAGCCTTCCATGTTTACTGGACTGCTGGTTGGACTGTTGCAGAATAGCACAAGTCAGCAGAAGACTAACACCACAAATAAAACTACAAAAAATAAAACATGTTTAGCAACTTAGCATGCTGAAATGATTTAGTGAAGTCCCAAGAAATGCTGGAGTCATGCAGGAAATTAGACTACACTGAAGTGAGACACCATCACAGAGTTTACTGAGAAATTCAAATCACATTATTTTGTATCAGCAATCTCAGCTTCCCCACCTTCTCTCAATGTCTGGTTTCTCTTCTGTAATTTTTCATTCCATTATTTTAAATATACAGAAGTATCTCTGAGATCCTCCCTCTGACGATTCTTCATATTTCGTTCCTAGTTCGTCCTTCAAATGTTGCCCCACCTTCTGTATCTCCTTCAGAAAGAAGGTCAGCTTTCACATGGTACAAGCTACAGCTCTCCTCCTTTTATTCCTTCTATTCATATTCTTTATCATTATGTTTAACAGAATGAAGGAACACTACAGGTTCCTACTGAACAAAGAGATTTACAACAAAAATAGAAAACTGAGATGGCATTAAGGCGCTGGAGTTTATAGGCAGCTGCAGGAGACAAGCACAAGAACACCTGGAAAAATGTAAGGTATGATATTTAATGCCAAGGGAGTACTCTCTCAAAAATCGTTAAAATTTCTCCTTTTTGGTGTCCACAGTACCCAGCAGTCAAACACCTTCTGGTGTAAAATCTTTCACAGGTATGTCAAGAAGCTCTACATAGATACAAGGGATTTTATTATAAGCCAACAAGATAAAAAAATATGTCATTTCTCTTGTAAGAATGATTTTTTTACTAGCTTGTAACTTTTTAGTTTAGACCAGTAACATGTGTACAACTGAGATTCATTGTGGTGTTGACAGTTCTCAAAATGTTATTACAAATACTTTTATACCAGCTTTCATACATCCCATGTAACTCTAAAAGAACTTCATGTCTAAAAAAAAAAGTCTGTACTTCATATCAGAGATGGAGTACAGTTCAAAAATACGTATCTGAAGTCTTCAACCAATAGAAAAGGTTTTTAAAAATATAAAAAATAATGAAAACTCCATCCATTCTGATGCCTCTGAATTTTACATGAGTTCCTAGAAGTATATGGCAAGACTGTTTGAAATGACTGAATTCAATTTACTGTCCTGATTCTGAAAGGTGACACATGTAGCAAAACAACTTGCTGTGAACACAGAATTCCCACCTGAAATATGACTTTAGAAATCTAAGTAGGAGGGACAAAACAGTGGAGAAACACTCAGCCACTCAGAATTCAGAAACCAGAATTCTATTTGCTTTTATCTACAATGTCGGGCTTCTACCTAAAATATGTTAAGTCTTTCTGAATAAATATGTTTTTATTTTAATATTAAGCATATTTAGCATTGAGGGCAAGCTGAATGAGAGTGGAACAGACACACTTATCACGACTACTTAGACAAAGCAGTGTGTGGATGCAGCACCAGGCATGCTTGGGGACAACGGGACAGGGACAGCCCAGTCCACCTCTTATAGGGAACAAACGACGGAGACAGAGACAGCTACACCTCGTACACAGGAACCAAAAGGAAGTCAAAAGAGCAGTTATTTGATTGGCAGACAGACAACTTTAGAACAGCAAAAGTTTATGCTCTGGGATCCTGCAATTGATTACTGTTCTTTGCCTTTGTAAATGCAGGTTTTATGTTACCTAGAAATAATTCTTGTGGTCATCCAATGATTTTCCAACATGCAGAAGGACTTCCTTAAATTTCAGTCTATAACTTTCTGTGGTTACTGTGATTTGTTAATTAGTTTTACTTCTTTAAGATAATTTAACTGGCATTTTAAAAATTCCACTGCACAGCAGAATGTACATAATGTTTAAGGAAACACAGTAACAATATACTCCAGTACGCACATAATATTTTAACTATATGCTATGTGATCAGGCTACCAAGTGGAACCATCACATCTATGCCTGCCTATTTAAAGCTCCCATATTTCAATGCTCAACAATAACATTTCATCAATTTATTTATCTTCAGTTAGTCTCTCATATGAAATGGCATACAGTTTACAATGGAGCAAATAGGATGTATAATATCCAAATAAAAATTAGTGTTAAATTTCAAACAGAAGGTGATTGGCAGATGACCGATTTGCCATTATAACATCAGTACCAAGGTTATACCTAACCTTAAGGACCAAGTCTTCAACAAGAATAAATGACATCTAAGAAAACCAAGGGTGTTTTGTTCCTTGAGGACATTCAGAGCAATACTGGCAATGGTCCTGTGCTGACATAAGAAACGAATCAGCTAAAAACAGTGGCAATGAAAAAAACCACAAGAGCCAGCAAATACCATCTCTCAATAGCAGATCAAACTCAGCAGCTGAACAGAAGGTAGTAGAGGACAAATTGATTTGAGAATAAGAAGTCATTTCTTATCTCTGAGGTCCAGAGATAGCTGTTACTGAATGATGTCTCTTAAGAGACAGAATATTTATTTCCTGTTGGAAGATTCAAGAAGTCCGCTTTGTCCATCCACGTTAAAACGTTAGCATTCTGTTAATTGGCTCAAATAGTCTGTCGATGCTATTTTTAGTAAAGAAGAATAGTAGCCACTTACTTTCTTCGGGCTTCATATAAATGCACAATTGTATAAAGAAGAGGGGAGAGGGATGGGAAGGGGAAGACTGAGATTCTGCCACATGCTCTCTTTATTTCTGCCATCCTGTTTTCACAGGGGAGAGCAGTATTCATCAGGGGCTATGTACGTTTTCTTTCTTCTCTCTTCTCTTTGGTGCTGATGCTGACACACAGAGAGATTCCACTAGAAATGGCAGCACTGTTAATTATCAAAGGACTCCCTGGGCTGAAATTGTGCTGGTCCACACTGTACCCCGCACCTTCCTGAGCTGCAGTGCTGTGCTCTACAATTAAAGCTTACGCGGCTTCCAGACTTCAGAGTTTTTCAAAATAATTTTGAGAATGGTAAAGGGTACTTACTAGCCACTGGAATTTTTCATGGTGTGTAATCCACACGTAATTTCACACTCTGAGAAACACCTTATTGCTTGAGAGTAGAGAAATTTTCTCTTTTGCAGGATCAGTAGAAGGTCTACTTTCTTGATAAGTGAGTGAGAATACCGAGAAGGACATTCCAGGTGGCCTTTTAGTTCCCTCTCAGCCACAGAGAAATACAGAATAACTTCAAAGAACCCAGAAGGAGATGGGAAAGCCAGGCAAAAACAAATGCAGATGAGGATAATTATTATATTAAACATAAAAAGCAAGTATGTAAACTTTACATTTTTCAGTTGAATGACAGTCCACACGTCCACTCATACTGTGAATGGCACCAAGCCATTAAGGCTCCATCATAAATTACCCCGCAGAGGACCTCAGGGGCCTCCAGGCAAACAGCTACACCATCAGTCATCAGTGTCTCAGACACCCCCTAATGCCTGATGACGATGTGGATGCATTTCTACATGGTAACTCAACAATTATTTGGGGTTCAGTAGGAAAGTCCCAATCAAGTTAAAAGATCCTGCTTTGGCCATTCACTGCAGACCTTGAGACCAATCTCTATGCAGTTAGAGGGCAGCAACCATAGAGAAACCTTTGACACTTTCAGCAACAGGCGTGGAAGCTCTGTCCATGCTAATAAACCAAAAGGGCCAAGACATAACGCTCAGGTGCCGAATCCGTGAATACAAAAAACACAGTACTCACTTGAGCTGCCCTGACATCAAGAGTCTGAACGAGGAAACTTGCAGGTTTGAGGTTTAGGAGGAAAAACCAGATTACAATAAACTGCAGCCACAAATGGAGAATTGTAGAAGTTTTCCTCTACATATACCCAGCCTTCAAAAAACGTGTATGGAAAATACAGATCTGCACTTACCCCACTCTTCTTGCACCTTCATGAAAAGGTGGAGCTGCGAGTGGGTTACAAGGCTGTACATGGCTAGGTTTAAATCAAACCAGCCACTGGACAAAGCACAGCTGGGTTAAAATCAAACCAGCCTCTGGACAAACATCCTAACAAGCTTAATAACGCCTTTGGTGAACCCATAAAAGAAAAGGGCAGCAAATGGTGACTTGTTCTTTCAGTGAGCCTGAGCAGAGATGGGTGACAGATGGGCTTTTACAGAGCTAAGGGGGAGGACACTGTAACTGGTAACAAACATACTAAATGTCAGACACCCCTTTCTAGTATTTATAGGGACTGGTCTAACTGAAGTAAAGGGTAATACTCTCACGTAGTACTCACAAAACACTCAGAAAGCTCTCAGAAGTCTTCAGCACCCACATAGTGACAGTGGAGTATTTGGGGAAAGTGACAAGTCAGAGATAATCTGTAGGCAACAGTTACGAGAAACAGCAGAGATCTTGCAGGTCATCACTACAAAATGAAGAAAGTCCAGGCCTTATAACAGTCTCAGATATTCTGGAGAACTCTAATGACCAGGGCCCAGCCCAGACTTCTTACGGCCAGAATTTCTGTCAATGTGACAAGTGGGTGAAATCTTTCCAACAGGCCACCTGAACATGGTACCAAGAACGTGCTGATAGTGAGCCCTGCAGCCTGACCTGATCTTCAGCAGAAGCATGAGCACCTCCTGCCAGTGCGGGAAGTAAAATGGATTTATGCTAGACTGACTTCCCCTTGGACAGATGCCGATGAGGGAACCAGGAGAGGTCTCCTGTACACCCTCAAGAAATGTGACTCTGATGGATCTGACAGAGAGCTGGAAGATCAGGAAGAACAGCTGATCTTTTTCTCTGTGGACCAACTCTGCACAGCCTTCATGGAACAGAGAAGATGGTGCACATTTCTGTTCGGGCACGCCACCCTTTGATGATCTCCAGAACCTGAAAATCTCATGTAGATGTATTTCAGAGGTACCCTGAGTTCCAAAAGAAGTAACATGAGGCTGATGTTCCTGCACAGACCTCAGCCCTTTGATGATAAGATTTATCCTATGGGACCTTCGGGCCAAATAGGATTTGGCAGGCATCACTATCTGACTGGGGAAGGAACTGGAAGAGTATTGTTCTGTGGCCTGATACTGCCACCACAGCAAGAGTTTCCCGTATTTTGAGAAATGGTAGCCAGGCCGCTGAAACGATACAAAGCGGGAGAGCACACAGAGGGGAGACATACTTAGTGTTAGATGATGTGTGGCACGAGGCATCGCAGAGGTTAGCTGGGAAGTGTATTGTCAGAAAAGGAAAGCACAGACTAGGATCTGTTCACAGACAAAAGAGCTCTCACAAAGTGAGAGCTAATAGTTTCTTCAGTGATACCAAGGATTTGCAGTAATATAATATTTGATTCAAGTGTTCACCTTGGGACCCAGATGCTTGGAAAGAGACAGAGTCATTTGCAGAGATTCAGGCTTTGCACCTTTGTGGCACCCTTTATCAAGCAAACAATTGTAAAAGTAAATGAAAAAGGCACACAGAAACACAAGAAGTTAACAGCAGTGACTGCCATCACCACGATGAAAACTTCCAAGGGTTACAGACAGGACACATGGAAAGACCCTGAAATGAACAGAGTTATCATCTGAGAAGAAAATAAATTATTGACAAGGCGTCAGATTTGTAACTATATGAAAATATGCACCTACAATACTAAAAACTTACAGACCGCCTACTGAACAGCTAGACGAATGCTACCTAAATTCATACTGAATTTCAGACATAGGAATAGGGTGCCAATCACCCTTTTCTCTTGGCAAGAACCAACCTCTGTATAATCCACTCTACTGGGGTATGCTGCAACTGGTTGTCAGGTACCTGTGATGTAAAGCAAAATCCATCCACAAATAAGGCACTTTTTCAGGAGAAGGGTGTCTGAAAAAGGACACAGAAATGGGGATATGTGGTGAGACTGCATTATGCAGTCATTGTTCATTACGCCTGGTACCCAAACATCTAATGTTTTGTTATACCAAGATGGTAGAAAACCTGTCCATCTGGCAACAAAAAAAGTGGAAATAGACATTAAGGTGGCAGATGGCAAAGAAAAGCATAAGATCCTGGAATAGCATCAGTTCTGCCACCTGCCTCTATGCCATAACCTAACAGAATTAGTATCTAGAGTTGTCTACGATCTTAACCATAGTTTAGGCTGTTCAAATTGCCATCTGGAGCAGACTGCCTGAAAAGGGCATGGGGATCATTTGGAGCCTTGTTCCTTACAAAATACAGGCTTCTCTCTTAGGATACATGGAGACATGGCATAGGAATTGGGTGTCCCTCACAGCTTTGTAGGAGTATGGAACTTCACTTCTTCAAGAATTTAATAGGTGGTCCTGGGCAGACATCTGGAGTAAAGATTAACTTCTCATGAGTAGAATGGACACCACCGACTGACCAAAAGATTCTATCATAGTTACAGAGACTAGCAAGAATTTTGTCAACCACCTATGCCTCAGAAGACATTACAATGCAGTCTTCCAATGTGCAAAGGGAGGAAATTTGAAACAGGCAAAATCTTCTCCAACAGTCAGATTTACAAGATGAAACTGCAATGATGCAAATCAACAGACTTACATCCTAACTCACATAAAGGGCTAAAGACCCTGGTCACTGAATCACAAAGATTCATCCTTCCTGAATACATCAACTGCTTCCAGGGATGAGGAGTTAAGAGGGATGCACAGAAAGTCCACTCCCTGGGGCCTGCTGTTTCTTGCCAAGTCCTCCTGGTGGCAGGAGGAGAGTAGGCTGGAGCAGAATGGCTGGCTCTAAAATTACCTCAAGTGGGGCACTCTCATGCTAAATGTCCATGCATCAGGCTTTATTGTGCTTCTACCTCGTTATTAAGGGGAACTCAAATATAAGTCTGTGACCACTTAAGTAGGTTCTTGAAGAAGAACTAGTCACCACGGTCCCTGCGTACCCTCTCAGTGCAGGAATAAGACAGGTGATCCAGATACGATCAACCATCAGACAACATTGTCAAGATGTGAATATCTTACATAGACTCATGGGTGAAAGAAATTTGATCTTGAGAAGGTAAATTACCATAGGGCAAGAAAAATGACAAATCACTCTTGCATCATTAGCAGGCTTTTTGCCTCAATAATGCAAACTGCTTCTGAAGAGATTTCTGTATCGACCAGATCAATACAAATTGAAACAGTGATAACTCAAGCAAAAGCCTTTATAAAGGAGATATATAAAAATTTGAAACAGATTCCTCAAATATTTGATAATATATAAATATACTTACCACATGGATGCAGGTAAAGGACATTATGAAATGCCACAACAGGGAATATATCTAGTCACTTCACAGTAGCAAGATCTTTTAATAAAAAATTTTCATTTCAGAAATTAACTGAACAGCAAATCACACAAGCATATGGCTTTCACTTCACAGTTTATTACATTACTTTATTTGTCCCCACATTTCTTTTTGTCATATAAATATTTCTCTCACATTGTTTTTATTTTTAAAATTCAACTACATAACTGGTGCTTGATGATGAGGCCTAAGAGGAAGCTCTCACATGAAACCATAAATCTTTCTTGTTCAAAATGAAACCAGCAGAAAACTTTGAAGCAAATTACTGAAATAAAAGCCAGAGATAAAGAAAATTGCAAAATTTCCTCTCAGAAAAAACAGAACCAAAGTTTTACGTCACTGCTTTATTAAAATAAACAAAATTCAAACCTGCAGAGCAGCATACTCCTAGCAATGTCAATCTGCATTCAATTCAAAAAAAAGTAATGCTGGCTCATTATTGTTGATGTTATCATGTTAGGAAATAGTGCTAGTTGAAGATAATAGTCTCTCAACTCAACCATAGTAGTAATGATATAGCTAAATTAGACCACATAAATAATTCATTACAAGAGGCCTGATTTTGCATTATTTCTGTATTACTTTTAAATTGCTCTCATGGATAGCAGAGATTATTATTTGAAGGTCTTCATGATTTTTGGAACTTTCTTGGGCAGCATTTATTGTCTTGGCATTAAGAATGAAGGAATCTCCAGTTTAGGGTTCCCTTCTCCATGACCTCAAAACAGATCACACGTAACAATAAGAAGAAAACACATCTTCTGTATTTTTAATCTGCAACACTGTTAGCCCATCTTGTAAAACCTTCTCCCACATATAAATATGCTTCTTTCAATTACTAAAGTTTAAAAAAGATTCTTTCCAAATGAAAATAAGTGGAATTACTTACAGAATTAACATTTTCCAGTTAGTAGGTTTTAAAAGTCAGCAGAAGAGTTCCATGTTTGCTAGTAAGAACATTTTCAGTACTATAAAGTTTTTTTGCATTT
Organism: Balearica regulorum gibbericeps; assembly: GCF_011004875.1. Taxonomy (NCBI): domain Eukaryota; kingdom Metazoa; phylum Chordata; class Aves; order Gruiformes; family Gruidae; genus Balearica; species Balearica regulorum. The sequence goes on from NC_046184.1 coordinate 29,426,605, forward strand.
CACAATCAAAATGTATATGCAGCATATTGAAATTCAAAACATTTTAAATGCTTTAAAATAATTATCCTCATCAGCATGTAACTTCATAATTATGGTAGAGCTACTTCAACAAAGTTTTAACCAATCTGCCTGGCAAGAAAATGTCATTTTATTTCCATACCGGCACCAGAAGGAGGTTTACTGGAGGGCCAAACCCAGTATTTTGCATTCCTAAATATAAAATGGTATTTCTGCAACTTCTTACTACAATTAAAACTTTTTTTTTTTCCAAAGAATAAACCTAACCTTTAAAGCATTGTTAAAAATCACATGTTGTACATACACACCAAAAAAAAAAAAAAAAAGGTTCTGCCTGCAGCCTAGACTTCTTTTGTCTTTGTTTCAGTCCTCCTTCGGGCCAAAGAGGTGCAGAAGTCACTGAGGACCGGCTACACACCGCCTTCCCCCCAGGGAAGTACAACTCCCCTTCCCTGGCTCCTCTCTAGATGCTCCCAGCTCTGCCTCCGCCCATGGAAGCGGAGAGGACAGAAATGCAGGCAGGAAGCGGAAACCCCTTGAGGAGAGGTCACCGCAATCAGTCCCTCGCAGCCAGTGCTGCCAACTCCTCCCAAACCCACTGGCCGCGCCGACTCTCGAGTGCCTCTTCCTGCCGCAGTGCCCGTGGCCATGGCCGGACGGGACGCCCTCGCTGCGGGCTGTCCTCCCAGCCCTGCCCTCGGCCCCGGGATGTGCTTCCCAGCGCTCGGGTGCACCTGCTAGGGGTGGCCACCACCGGCATCAAAGTGCAAACGGAATTTAAGTCTAGTAATCCACAAAGAGAGATGATATTTGTGGTTATTAGAAATAGACAGTTTACGTGCTGGAATCATAAAAAACTTTGGAAACAAGCAGCCCACATGTGTTTTTGTAGGAATGCAATGTATCAGAAACCAGTATGTACCAAAACAGGAGAGATGTGTAAAGGAAGTTTATCTTATGCACTCTTTGAACTACGGACCAGGTAACTTAAGATAACCTTCAAATTCAGTGCCATAGATATACAGAAACAGAAAATAATCAGATCATGTCTGAAACTGTTTAAAATAAAGTTTTATGGATAGGCTATACCATATGCAGTATTGAGTCATCTCTAAGTAATGTTGGTCAAGTTCAATTAAGTAGAACACATAATTTCAATGAACTGCGATCATCATTGTTTCAAATTAGCATAAGTACAATATTAATTAAGCATTCTTAGAAAGCAAGACGAATTAGGTGTGAAGAAGGATATGAAATATCCATGATTAAAAAAACTCCCTACAAATCTTCTGCAACACTGTTATTATAGACTAATTTTTTTTCTTAATTTGACATGCTAAAGGTTACTTCCTATCATATGTGTAAGAATTTTTAGACCAATATATCACAGTAGGACAACACCGTCACATTAGGCAACTAAGCATGTCTCTTATGCCACCCACCACTTCTGTCAGCTATCCTGAGCAGTTCACTAAATCTTCCAGTGGAAAACAACAACATGCCATCATTTATGTTCAAATGGTATGCTTTTTAACCAGGATCCGGTAAACAAGCTCTGAAGCACTTCATTAAAGTTGACCAGAAGATCTGCAACTGTTTCACTTGAATTAGACAAAGTGTACAAGGCAGTCATTAATTGAAAAGAAACAATACAATGAGCTCTTAGATCTATATTTAGTATTCATGTCATTTTGTGCATCTCTCTACCACACAATTTTTAACACAACAAAAGTTTTGTAACAGTAATGCTGGACAGTTGCAAACTATGACCTGTAAGTGGGACAGCAGCTTGGAAATCCCATCTTAGCAGGCAGCAGAGGAAACCCCAGACAGGTATTTCTGCTGAGAGGGGTCAGCATGGTAACAGGTAACCCTGCAGGCTTCCCACGGGAGAGGGGCTCCACCTGACTCTGCTGATGAAGAAACCAGAGTAAACATCAGCATTAATATGGGTCTCGGTTCTCTAAAGACTGTACTTCTAAATCCTGCAATGGCACGTCCAGATAATACAGTTTTCCTTCCATAGCTTCCTACAGAGCTCTTCAAGACCAGCTACTTGGAATACAGGCCTACAAAGAAAGAAGGGAAAACAGACAAAAGAAGAGCTTTCAATTTCTCCTTTTGTTCCATGGACCTCCAGTTTTCAAAATTAGTAAGCAGTAATGACCAGAAAAAGAGAAAGGAGAATTACTGCTATAAAAAGCTTCACTGATTCTTATTTTTGCAAAATAAATGTGAAAAATCATTTTCTAAAACAAAGAAATGGTTTTACTTAAGTTTGTGTCATATGTGGGCAGGAATTGAGATGCAGCTGAAGTAATAGGGAAAAGTAGACAGGTTCGTGTTATATTCTTTTATCGATCCAATTAACTATGGAAAGAAAAGCCACAGCATTAAACAAGGAAGCTTCCCTTTATACTTGTTCCATTTCAGAGAAGACTGCTTCCCTTTCTGTCTATATTTTCTCCTCTTTCGGGTTGTCTGTGCTTTTAAATGCGCCACATAACATGTCTGTCAATCTAGTCTAATTTTGGTTCTCTTTAAATTCCTTCTACCACAGCCCCATAATGCTCAAGAGATCCTTCACATTAGAACCACAGCCAGAAATCAGTGATCTTGGGACTGCACAACACTTTGGGTCCTTCTCTCCTTCTACTGCACAGCACAGGGCTTTCTTCTTCTCTGGGAGCTGAGCCCAGCCAGGACTGGTTTCAGAAACAGCTTTGAGAGAAAACAGACTCTACTTATTGCTTATCTTGCTGCTTCTCACTCCCATCTCTTCTACTGGATGCCCCATCTCAGATTTCTTGTACCAGCCCACAGTTCTGCTTCTCTCCAGCTGCTCTGGGCATGCACCAGAATCCTTTTTTATAAATCATGAGAGAGAAGTTAAGCAGAGGAAAGGATTTAAGCTGAGGAGAGGGAGAGTAGAAGATTTCTGCCTGGAGATGGCAGGTAGAGAAGACAGTGATGTCATGATACTGCTGCTCCTGAAGTCATGTTCATGTGTTATGATGGGTATAGCATGACAAGAGATAGAAATTAGTAAAAATATAAGGACATTACACTATCAGTTATGTTACCTCAAGGACCATTAGTTTATTTGAAAATGAAGACTCAAGGAAGACAGAACCTGCCTGATTTCAATCATATGGCTATCAGCATATCAAGTAAGATCTCAGCCAGACCCAACACACTGGGAAAGCAAGCTACTAGCCCAAAATCCCAACTAATAATGAAGCCTTCATGAAACTTTCAGACTGTATCACTTTGTTGGCATGGAAGGCTGACGGAGGGAAGACTAAAGCAGTTGCCAGATTTGAATACTGACAGATTCTGGCAAATTGCAGCACTGCTGGTAGACTTCTGAATCTTAAAACTCCTTTTCTTCCACTGGCCTAGGACCATCAGAGGTCTGACAGGCCAACTATTCTGACAGGTCAAGCAGCTGTTGAGGCAAAAATTAAAAATTTTATTCCCAAACCAAAGTTACGGTTTTATAAAAACCTACAATTACTACACTCAATTCCACGTGCGTGCTCAGACACCTTCAAAACTAGAGGGATTAAAAGAAATTATACACACGGAATGGATGCCTCCTTTGTGTCTAGTTTCCTATTTGGTCTAACAAATACTGGTAGAACAAGGAATATTATTTGAACATGGAGGACAAATATGTCAGGAAATGGGGGAGGGACTGGCAGCAGCAAGGATACAAAGAGTGAAGGAATGACAAAAAAATCAACCTGCTGACAGCAGAGGGTATCTACACTACATTTATCAAATTATCCAGAAAAAAACATCATCCATTACAACAAGGACAACAAATATGTGTAAGTATGCTATATGTAGCAACAAATAATGTTTCACAGGATGGGGAACACCTTCCTGGGAAGCAGTAACTGTGAAAGATTTACCATAGTAAATCAGCATGAATATGAACTAGCATGGTCAATGGACTAACTTAATCTCTGAATATATAACCAAGGCAATCTAACTAAGAAGCGATGCTACCTGAGCATTTGACACTGGGGTCACTCCTACCAAAACAGCAACAGCGTCACCAGTCTGATTGATAGCCACAGTTCACACGGGACACTGCTCAAATGGGGAGGATTCACAGAACACACTTTAAGTATCATTAAATGAATGGAAAACAGGCCTGGCATTGAAAAATCTTCGTTTGTCATCTTTGTTTACCAAAGACAAGACTATAGGACAGTTTAACCACAACCTGTAAGTACCCAAACGCAGGGCAGAAGCTTAATGACGTTAATTTATTCCTCCTCTCCTTCTCTAAGGAAGGTGTAACAACATCCTGGAAAGCTGAAGCAAGACAAATTCAGATGAGAATTTAGGGATAGGGGTTGAACACTGAATTGCTAACCACAACAGCAGGTTCCCAAGGGCTACAAAGGATTTTCCATCACTGGAAGTTGTCCCTCCCTCTACCCCTCCTCCATTGAGATCAACTGTTTTTCTAAGAGCTACGATTTACTCCAATCTTTATTGGCCTTAAAGCAGAAACTGAGGAAGTCCTTGCCACAAAGGAAGTCATACCCAAAGATTACAGCAGTTCTTTACAAGCTTAAAAGCTGTTAAAGTAGGACAACAATAGCTCAAACATCTTTTAATCCTTTATGCCGCATGACACATTCATCGACAAGGAGCACCTGCAGCCGACTAAGACTCTGCTCTACTCAGTGGTGTATAAACACAACATATAGGTAATCCCTGCATGGGAAAGCTGAAAACCCAAACATATGACACAAGACAAAACAGGTGGATTCAGAGGGAGAGCGGGAAGAAACAAGGAAACAATACAGGTCAGCAGGAAAGGCAGGAGCTCTCCCATCCGCGGCCCATCCATTGTCACATTTTCTGTAGGCAACACAGCAAGGGAGGGTTTTAATGAGGGATTTGAAGTCGGACAAGTTTAGACCAAAAATAATTTTTAGTAGTGAGGATAATTACCAGTAAAGCAAGTTGCCGAGGGCTGTCATGGGCTCTCCATCACTAGGAGTACTTTAAAACAGTGTTGATTTTTTTTTTCCCTAAGAAGATACGCTCTACTTCAAATAGGAATTAATTCAAGAAGTTCTATAGCTACTGTCATGCTGAAGATGACAATGGTCTCCTCTGGTTTTACAGACTGCGTTTTCCAACTAACTCTTGCCTCTTTAAAAAGATGTGTCAAAATCTCATGTTAAAATTATTAATATCAGTTTATGGAATCCCACAAAAACTATAAAATTATTTTTAAGACGCATCAGCTACAAGACTATTCCAGCACTCTTTTGCATTTTTTTTTTTTCCTGCCATGAAATAAGTAAACCTGTAGAGGAGTAGACTTCACTAAGCCCACATGCCTACCGTACAATTAGGTCATTTACCATGTTGAATTAATTGTCAAGTTCCCCAATGAGCATCATAAAACTATTACCAAGAAAAGCCTGACAATATCACACTCTTGATACACACTCATGATACACAATTTACTTTCCTTTAGAGAAATAAAACGAAACACAAGATAATCAAAGTCTAGAACATTGAAGAAGGAAGAAATCTGCAAAGCATTTGTTGAGAAAAGATTGAGACCATTTGCTAGGAGGTTAAAATAACATATATATCTAACAGGAAGAGGCATAAAGAAAGACTTGTCTGTGTTAAAATATTAGTCAAGTTCTTAAGCTAGCATGTCAAGGAGCTTTGGGCAGTACTTGGTCAGTCACAGAATCACTGAACAGCTGAAGTTGGCAGGGACCTCAAGAGGTCTCTAGTCCAATCCTGCTCATAGCAGGCTCAGCTATGAGATCATATCAGGTTACTCAGGACTATCAAGGAGTCAAGAATTTAATACTCAATTTAGGAAACACGGACTTAACATCCCTAATAGAATGACCACAGTAACCATGTTAAGCATACAAGCAAACCGGTTTATAACATAAATAAATGTGTTTATCATCTACTTGTTAATATGTTCTAAAAAATTGTGTTTGTGAGCCTCCTAAAACTACCATGTGGGAAAGGTTTTAGTCAAAGTACTCCTTTCCAAATACCACTATACATCCAATTGCACCCAGGTGCCATTTAAGAACACGCTCACGTTGCTGGATAAATTCCAAAATTACTCGAACAATATGGCTTTGAGTGCTACAGTGCCTATCTTTCCAGTAGCAAAATTCTGAGTTAATCAGCTATGGTTGGCATCTATGTTATCCCTGCAGTTTAAAAAAAAAAAAAAATTGAGTAAAAAAAGTCTTTTAAAATACTGTTTTGTGTAACAGATGTTTTCTAAAGTGGTTTAACTAACTTTAACAGCATTCATTCTGATAAACAACACATTAAGGAATGAATAATGGGCAAGGTAAAAACATAAGAGTAAAGTGAAGTCTTGGTCAAATAGTTAAAGAGACAATGGAAAGTGCCCTATTACTGTATTTGCATAAAAATCTCCATGTTACTGGGAATATAAATCTGCTAACAAGGTATCATAATGCAAGGATAACAAATTAGGATTCTGAAGTGTCCTCTATAGGTCAAAACAGATACTGTCTTGGACTACTTTTTAAAAGTTTGTTTTGCATTTTCACTGACATAGACGTAAAATACAGTAACACAATTACAGTTGGTAACGTTGGCCAACCTTTGTAACGCTCTTCCAAAACCATTTTTGAGGATGCTTAGTCAAAATATGTATTTGCCTTGCAAGTAGAAATACACTCCAGTAACAGCTTTTACCTTCATAACGTTTGTATAGAGTACACTCAGATCATTCCTTACACTTGGCACGTTGAGTGTGCACAACCAAGCATGCTTAGTGCATTCCAGTTTTCAACAATCTTAAGATGGGTATCTTGAAGGACTGAGGAAGACAGAGGAAGGTGCCAAACTAACATATATGTGGGCTTTATATCTGGAAAATCTGTAATAGTCAGCTTTTCGTCTTTTGAGTAATAAGCCACCAATAATAAACCTCTTTGGGGTAATAAACCATAACCACATTATTCACCCCACCGGTGATGCCTAGCAGTAATGTGCAACCATTTATTTTGAGGTACGTGTGATGAGTCCTTCACCTAAGCAAGGCTCCATCACTATTATATGAAAAAACACATTGCCTCTGGATACCTTTCCAACAATGTAAAATTTAGTGAAGTTTGGACAGGATTCCAGGTAATCCCTGATCAAATGGCATTAATACAGGTATTTGACAGTCAGTCACTGATGTACCTTGAGCCAGAACTCAGATGAGAATTCACTTTGTGGCTACCACATGGCGATGGCTCAATTTGCAATTTTAACACTCTTCACAGAGGTAGCTACACCTTTGTATCTGCCAGCTACTGTCTGAAACCATATAGTCTTAGAAACCATCTGAAGAGAATGATTCCATCCATACAAAAGCAAGATCCTTTTTGATGCTGAGGGAATAAAGGAGCCTTTATCCCAGAAGTATGGGACTTTAGAGGAGGGAAAGGGAAGACTTAAAATCATTTCCAGATTAAAGTAAGTATTAGAAACCAAGTTTTAAAATCCTGAAAGAATACTATACTGAGAATATATATCTATCTGCCAGTCTCTTAGAAGAGCATTCTTGTGACAAAGAATAGTAACTGCTGAACACAACTATCTGAACATAAGAAAATACATTTTTACAGTCAGTTGTCTGAACAGTGAAATAGGTTGCCCAGACAGGTTGTATATTCTCCATCCTGGGAGATACTCAAAATCCAACTGGACAAGGTCCAGGACAACCTACTCTAACTTGCTTGAGAAGTGCAGTTGGACTAGGAAATCTTCAGAGTTCCCTTCCAAGCTCAACTATTCTGTGATTCTGTGAACTTCATGGAAGAGTACAAAAGTGAATAGTCACTAAAAGCTTTAAGATACGCATCTTAAGTACCAGACTTGCATCCGTCTGTGGATTTCGCTTCTCAGTATCCAAACCAGATCTTTAAGGAACCTACAGAATTGAAATATGGGTTAGTATTACTGGTAAACAGACCAGGATGACACTTGGAAGAAATCCTAAGAGATTCAACAAAGATATTCAAGACTGTGTGGGACAGAAGTCTGGATCAGGTGAACAGATGAGAACAGTAGACTGGGATTATGGCCCACTTCACAAGTCTCTCGTGGAGATGTTTCTGCTACTGATGTTCCCTCTAGTGAGGAGAGTCATCCAGCTTTCAAAGAGTAAAGTAGTGAGACTTGCACTAACTTTTGGCATACTCCCAAAATTCTGCATTAGCAGATCTTGAAGAAGAGGCAGCAACCTCCAACCATTGCATGTAAGGTGATTCATCTTGATATCAAGACTGTCTATCCCATCTCAAGTGACTCTGATAATTATAGTCCTTTTTGGTTTACCTCAAATAAAACATTTATGGGAACAGGGAAAAGGTATGTGTCATTCTACCTTGCCAAAGGAATAATACTAAATGCAACAGAGACTAACACCATCCAGAAAATGCATGAAAGGTCCAAACCTTTTGATAATGTCTAAATTAAATCTCCGAAAATCACTGAAAAGCTTCTCCTGGAGATGTCAAACACAAGTCTCCCATTGATGGAGCCTCAGGATGAAGCGGCTCAGTTCATTTGGCAATATGATCAGGAGACCCCACAGGTGGTAGCAACACCCTGTTCCAACACCTTGTACATCACTGTACCATTTACAGAACTTAACTACTTCCCAGGAAAGAGAATTAGAATTCACACTAACTTGCCAGGTGTTATAGTACATCTGACAGAGTTTCTCACTTGCACACGAATGTGATGACCTAAGTGGAATGGGAATAGAACTTCTCAGAAGCACACTGAATTGAGCTGCAAGCTACTGATGCACAGATCTTCAGATCATGATCCCTGAAATGCTGTCTGTCCAAGTGGAGAAGAAAATTCTTTTACTTAGAAATCTAGATGGGACATGAAAGGGCACTTTACAAAAGGCACTGCATCTGAGTAGTAATACTTGATCTGTAGTACTACTATTTAATTATGTAGTAATACTTAATGCTCTTAGACTACTGGAATGTCTTCCTAGGTAGCATCCCAGTCTCGCATGCATTCCCAGTTTGTTTCGGTGGCACAGTCTAGCATTATACTGCTGCCATATAGTCCCAGGAGAAACTATCATGACTTTGCAAGGGAGAAATACAGCCCAGCAACCGAGTCCTGCATGACTGGAAGTGCAACCTTAACAACTGTCAGGTGATAAGAATATTCAGTACACTGCACATGAATTCAGTTTCTGAATCAGATTCAAGAAGATTCTGAAGTCCAATTCATGCGAGTGCCATAAACAGGAAACATGAAGGAACTTCCTTTTAAAGTAAGCAAAGCCCTAGGTAAAAAAAAAATTTCTGAAAAAACCTTTCGGGATGAGGCTTGAGAGCCTTCAAGCTCAAGGAGGTTGTGAGAGAAAAGCTGGGAAAGTGATCTGTCATTTTTTCCTGAGACTTCACTGAAGGGATACAAACAAATATGTTTTAAAGAAGGAAGCACAACCGTGCCATCTGGGTATCTAGCACAGGAGGTGGCTTATCAGTACTAGGTGGTAGACTGACAGGCTTTGAGATTTATATATATGTAGTCCAAAAACAAAGAAGACAGGAAAACAAATCTTAAGTCTCCTGGATCTCCTCACATCAAAAAGAGGTATCTTCTAAGGGTGAGACCACAGTGGTGGGGTGGCCTCAGATGAGGAGCTGATATCCTTTTGCCATCAAACTTTTTTGGCTACTAACATTAGGGAAACTTACTCAAAAGTGCTTCTGTCCCTGATGTGGTGTTCCCACCCCAATTACTTCATGTAACTTCTGTTGTGTTCCATTTCGAGTACTTCAAAGTCAGGAAGTTAAGTTATAAAATAAGGGTCTAGAAATGAATGCTTGAATGAATTAAATACAAGTACAGATTGGATACACAGCAAACTGTCAAGAATATGGTGATAATCACCTTATCTTTCCAGTTTCATGGAAAACACCACACCAAAGGGGGAGAAAATAAGCTATTTAGGTTGGTTAAAGCTTGTAACTCACTACAGCGAGATGAATCAAAAGAGAAACTTAAAGGCAGTACTCCCACACATATAAAAGAACCAAGAAAAATCAAGTTTTAAAAGTTCCAGGATATTATTGTCAGTAACACTGAAGAAGGCACTTTATCCGAAAACAGACTGAGGCATCTACCCAAGAATTAAACATGTATTGGAACTGAAACAAACAAAATAATTTCAAAAAACTTTTCTTAGATTCCATTTACATGTTTTCACGGTACTGTGCAACAAGCAAGCATGGGGGTTTTACAGATCCAGTTAGACAAAAGATGGGCACAGGACTGGAAGGAACAATCTGAGTCGCTCCATGTAGTCTTTTTGCTGATTAAAGCACCTGTATCACGCTAGTTTTGCTAGGAAGCTCATTAGACCCCCTCTTCGAAATCTCCTGACCCCTCCACAATATTTGAATACTTGGTTCTGTCTTGAATGCTCTCTCTTCCAGCCCAAAATTATCCAGGGCCACTTTACACTCATTGGTACTAGTTCTAACAATGTCCTTTGGCTTATACAGCTCTTCACCCTCCCTGATGCCTTCTCTGCCTTTCCCTAACACACTTAGAAATATAAAAGAGAAATCATATCCTCTCTCAGGTTTTGTTTCATTAAGCCAAACATGTCACACTTTCTTAGTCTCATCTTGCAAGATAAGCTTTCCATTTCCTGATCACCCTCGCAGCCCATCTCTGTTCCTGTTCCAATATGAATTCATTTTTCCTGGGGAAAAAAAAAAAAAAAAGTGTTAGGGCTAATAGCCTGTTCGTCCCTCCCAATTCGTGCCTATCCTCAGTACTCTTTTGTGTAATGTCCCCAGAGTTATAGTTCAGATTTAGGTAGTGTCTGCTCTACATCACAGTTTCAAAAACCCAACAATTGCAGATTACCCAATATTCTTTCAGACATGATAACAGAATACTGTTTATTATAAACACTGACTTCAGAGAAACAAGCACACAATGCTTATTTGTATCATATGCTTAAGTACTACACAATCTTTCACAACCAAGTGACCACAAAGAAAATAAAGCCTGCTTCTTAACAGTATAATAAAATATGTTCATTCTAGTAACCCACATATTTTTATTTGCAAGGATGTTGTAAACTGAATTTTCGGACTCTGCACATATCTATGCATTCAGAGAAACAGATTTAGCATAGGTTGTTTACCTCAGTTACCTAAAGCAGATAAGCTGAAGTAAGCTGAACTGAAATTCCTATCAACTTAATTTATATCTAATTACTTTCAAAGTGAGCACAGAAAAAGTGTGAGGGGTGTTAGTGGACAGTAGCCATGTTCACTGCACATACCCCACCACAAACCAAGCTCTCCAGCTAAAGCAGGTTAGAGATTGCAGAGCACACATACAGGTAGCTTTGTTCATCCCCCTCTTCTCTGGGAAGTTTCTCCTCAATGTCACAGCTTTCCTACATGAAGGAGGGCACAGCAAATGCCCAAAGATGACGCAAAGGTTTTATGGTAATGGTAGCATCTTACAGTGATACTGCAGAGATAAGTACTCTTTCTACAGTTGGAAGCTTGGGGAGTTTAGGCATCTAACTTTAACACTTTTGTTTCCCTTCCTAGTGTCACCAACTACCACCAACTGTATCAGCAACTCCTGGCTCAACAGACACACGCATTGTGTAGAAACAATGGCATCCACATACAAACCCACGCAAAATCTTAATTTACAGTTTCAACCCCTATCAGTTTTAACTGATCGCTCAAGAGTGACAGTTGCTTAAAAAAGTGATGGTAACATCATTTGAAATAATAAACATTCTGTAAGTAATTACTAAAATTAATTACATGGCCAAAAGTCTTGAGTCCTGAATATAAATGATGTTTTCACATGCAACAAGTATCACATCTCATACTTGAATATACATCAGTATTACTAAATATTGCTCTACCCCAAAACCAAGATATTTATTACGACAAAATATTTAGTCTTTGTTCTAAAACAGATTTTTAGAAGACAATGTTGTACCTTCCAAATATTTACATTTTTAAAAAATAAAACCCAAATGATCCTCTGCTACACACACACTCAAGAGTCAAGAAGATACTTGTCCATTAGCCTGACAATGAACAGACACGTAGCACAGGCAAATTCTTCAACTCAGTACAGGTAACGCCTTCAAACTTACTGCTAGTGTATGAACTTGCTGTAGTAGCACTTTACAGCTGATTAACAGATCAGATAATAACTCATCTGTTTATTTCCAGGTGTTCTAAAGTGCTCCACAAAGAGAAGTATCTCACCAAAAAAACCCTTAAGTTTCATTCTGAAAGCTTTCTATCTGATGGACATGTACCATACACAACAGTCTATCTATCTGTACTACTATTATGTTACACTCCAGAGAGATTATTTTAGTTACATCTTAGGTATACTTGGTTTTTTTAAACTTGTGAGAGACAAATCATCTCTACTCAAATGACGTTCTTCTTATCGGAGTCCATAACTAGCATATTTCAGCATACAGCATGACAGCTTTCATCAGCTAAATATGAAAAGAGGGCCCAGAAATTCTAATTCATAGTGCAAATAATTACAGCACTTATGATTCACCCCATACCATGCAATGTGATTTTTATCACTGGAAATACAATAGTGTAAATTTAAAACAACAAAGCTGTTTGTTAGATTATTGTTTTCCAAAAAATGTAAAGGACAAAATTAACTCACCATTAATGCTTTGGAACTAATAAGTCTAATTTTTAAGTGCATTGAAGCAAATGGACACTTTTGTACTGATGTGAGTAATTAAAGTACAAGAGCTTCACAGCCTGAGAGATGTAATGCAGCCCTTTTATCAAAAGCAGTCACTCTATCTCGGCCTGACAGTTAACAGCATATGATCTAGTAAACAAATACTTTCACACAGTACAAAAGTGCCATTAAAGGCCAGAACTGTCAACACAAATTCCATTCTTACAAGAGAAAAAAATATATAAACTGTTGATCACCTCTGGTTGCCTTAACTAGCATGGAGGTTGTCATGGAAACATTTCTGCGAAGTTCACAGTGATGAAACACAAACACTTCCAGTTTAATTGCTATTAGGTTTAGCATACCACAGTTTATTTATACTCAAAGAGCATTATGATAAAATGCAGTACAAAGTAAAGCTAGTAATGATCTGGCATAACAAAGCCAACGGATTAAAAAAAAAATTTAAAAAAAAAAAGAGAAAGAAAATGAAAATAAAGCCAAATAAGACGACTTTTCTGTTAGGCTGAAACAAGACAAAAATGAATTACCTCTTCCACAAAAATATTAACCAAACTTTCAGCTAGAACATGACTTGTCCATGATGGTTTTAATGTGACTATATTAACATAATAACACGTGAAGATACTAAAGAAACAAAATGTCTTCAAACAAAGCAGTATATATTTGACCTACCAGATATAAAAGTATTTATTATACAGATTCAAAACAGATTATTAAAAAAAATTTTAGCCTATTAACTTCTGTAGCACCCACCCCGTGAGTCCCATGTTTAGGAACCTCTTTTTTCCTGACAGAATAGACCTAGTCCTGCTATTATCAACAGAGCTCCCCCAGCATAAATGACAATTCTGTTGTCCTTACAGACAAATTGAGCCCAACGAGATTTCAAATAATAGTGCTGACTGACTACATGAATGTAAGTCAGGGAGAGCTTAATTGTATTTCATTACAGTTAATGGGGATTCATTTTTATTTTATTAGAATTAAACAAAATTTATAGAGATGCATGAAAGTTCCTAACTAATATCTGCAGATTCCTTTCACTTATAATCCGATTTCATTTTTTAATAATACTATGTTCATTCTTAGTGCATGATTTAAGTTAATGCAAAAGCTTTAATAAATTCCAGTGACTTTTTATCTGTTTTCATTAGCAGAAGTTTACTCAACTCAGCTGACAGCCTGCAACACTGAGAAACTGAACAGAGGTCAGGGCTTTGGAAGAGGGACTGGAAGCAGTCAGTGTGCTGAAGTGCGTAAGGCACAAGTACAGAACGAGGATTTGGACTGCTGCTGCCAGCGTAGGCTCAACACAAATGGGGAGCAAGAAAAAGCAATCAAGTAGGATGCATCGCACTTACTTTACAGACATCGTCAAATTCCTGGTTGCTGACTCTGGCATACAGGTATAGGAATGCAATCTATTGCCCATAACCTGCCATCAATTTTTTCATTCGCATGAGTGATATGTTTTGAACAAAGGTATGGAAGGGAAAATGATCTATAATGAAATAACCATATTTTTAATCATTTTCCACTACCTGCTTGTTATGTCTAATATCAAAGTAAAAATACATTCATCTTTACAATTACCATATTTATGCCTCTCAATTCTGTTTTTCTTTTCCCATTTGCCCCTCTTGCATTTATTCATTCTTCACTTTTCTTCTTGCTGATGTTCCTGACAATCATCATTCTCCCCTTCCCTGCCACAAAAGTTATCGTAAATGAAATTGTTAACGCTGAATTTTAAAGGCCATCATTAGGTTTAGAATGAGTACCTTAAAAAGGATTAATAAAGAAAATGGAATAAGGATAGAGTTAGTGTTTCAGATTACCAGCAGATTCAGGAAAGTAACACAGTAACAAGTTTACATTCTCAAGATTACCATTATTATCCCAACATGAATATATGGATTTGAAATGAAAGCTTAGATCTGGAGCAATTTGAAAAATACCACAAACTTTTTTTTCAAGTAGGCTCATATCCACCATGTAGAGAATAATTTCTTTGATGCTACTTTTACTAGCTAGCTGTATTTCAGCTCCTACTATGTAATTTAGCTTCTAAGATGCTACTTCCTGTTAATTAATAATATGCTTCTGATCTATATGAACATTATTTCTGTGAAAATTACTGGAAGACAGCAGTTTCTTTAACCCCGATACGCTATTCTGCAGTATTACCATGGTCATTACTGCAGAATCTGAATGTACCCGGTTCTGTCACTGTAAAGTATTTGTCTTCTGGTCCTCTTCCCACGAGGGAGAAATATGCAGATGAGTGCCCTGTTTTGTTAAAGCCCTTTTCTCTTCTCCTTCCCTGAGTTATTTTCTCCTAGGGGCTTTTGGAAAGTTGGTTTGTTCAGAGAATACACATACAAATAAACTCACATGTACTCATATTAAAGAAAAAAAATATTAATTTTAGAACACTTTGGTTTAGAAGTCAAATATGATGAAAATCATGATGGTCTTCAGTTCTTCTTTCTCCAAGACATGGACAGCCCCCTGAACAAGGTCCCTAACTCTGCACAGAAGACCTTTAGCCTTTCCAGCACAGGGAGCTCCGTTTTTCTGGAGAAGCCCAGTGATCCAAAACAGGCTCTACTGCCAACCTCACGGGGAACCTGGCCAAGAACTCTGAAAATAAATACCAAGACACTGAGTATCTTCCAAAGTCATGTGAGGAGACGACAGAGGAATCAGAAGATAGATACATTTAACTAAAGATAGTATGTACTGCCTACTTCAACATTTTAAACTGCTACATCTTCACACCTGTTTGTATCACACCAGTGGTACTGAATCATAGCTTACAAAAGGTATGGACACTGAAAATTACATCACCACCTGGCAAGATGGTGGAGTGTCCTAGCTCAGAGAAAGTCTTAAATCTAGGTAATTCCCCATTGAAAGACATGTTTGAGAATTTTTATGCATCCGTTGAACAGATGTGTCACAACTGTTCACAATACTTCACAATGAGATTGATTAAGAATTTATCTTTATTCCAAGCAATACTTCAGTGAACTCTCTGAACATGTTGTCTAGGAAGTGCTTGATGGAAGGTTTAAAATCTATGATCATTCTGACCCAGCTTCAGGCTTCAGCAGTTCAGCTCATTCCATTTTCTTAGCAGAAGCCCATTCAGAAAAGATTAAACAAATGCCATGTGCTTTTAGCTCCATCTGGACCTGGGAAGGACCTCCCACCAGGAACACATTGGGGGAGATCACAACACATCCCAACATAGGCTCACTCTGCTGGTGGCAGGTCTTGCAGTGATGAGCACCAATACCACATCACAATGCTCTGTGCTGTCTGACACGCCTCTGGCTGACCGTAGTAGTTTCTTCTACTGAAGGTCTCAAAGATGGAAGAAAAGAAGATCCATTGCAGGCCTTGGGAACCCATCTGCTTGAAACAAGCTGTCCATGAGGCCACATTCCCCTAGCTGCCATTCTCGGTTTTGGCCAGAGAAGGCAAGGAGCAAGAAAAGGAGGCAGACACAGCTGAACACTAAGCAGTGAGCTAAACCTGCAGCATATCTTACTGATGCAAAGGCCAGGCAAGTCAGGAAGAGCAGGACTGGGAGTTCAGGACTCTACGAAAGAGCAGAGTTCCCCGACAGCTTTATTCTTGGTGGTCCCTGTGCGAAAGGTGAAGGAGCTATGGGGGAAAACCCACCTCCCTTTCAGTCTTTGACTGCCTTTTTCTCATCTGTTTCCAGTTCCTCAACAACAAACTGTGATCCTAGGCACACCTAAACCACAGCTTTTCTAGATGAAAACGGTCACTTTGAGCCAATCCTAGTGCTCCACATCCTCTTGGCAGCAAAGAAGAAAGGGGCCAGAAGAGAGAACAAATCTCATTAGTGAGTATCAACAACACTGATTATTTCCTTGCTTGATAATAAAAAGCAAAATGAGATATACTGAAGATGGAAGTGGAACATTAGACACACTCCAGCATGCTAAGTCTTAAATATACTTAAGTACAAATGAGAAAGAAAAAAAATCCAACTACACTAACAGGATCTAGAGCCTCTTTATCACTGCCCCCCAGTGATTCAAATCCCTCAAATTTTAGGCATTTGTTTCCCAAGAGATTAAATACTTACGGCACAAAAGCTGTTAAGATTATGACCATTTACTTCATTGGTGGCAGCATCTTCACAGGTAAGCAACAACAAGCTCATTCTCACTTTCCCTCAAATTCATTCTCTCTCAGTGGAATGACATTGCAAAGAGAGGGGATGGTATCTTTATTTTTAAAATGTTACTTGTTATATTAATTAGAAGCTGCATAGTCGATTCGTTTAAGGGTTTTTTGTAGCACAATGGCAGTCTGTTAGAGGCAGTTCCAGAAACAAAAACAGAAGTGAAAGGAAATAAACCTCGGAGAAAAATAATTGATTAACTTCTTAAAAAAACTAATGGCAATGCTGTTAATACTGTCGCTGGCAAACATACACTAGCAAGTTTACAGCTGATGTGTTCCAGGCTACACCAAAATTATGTATGTGTAAAATGTTCATAATAGAGTATAAAAAGTCTAAAATTTATTAAGGTTTCATGCTGATCCCTCAGTCTGGCAAATGTTTGTAAAAAGAAAAAAACCACAGTGTTAAGTAAACATTTCAGACCTCAACCTTCTTTATATGCCTTTGAACCTTTGCTTTCATGTGCAATACCTGACAGCCTACTGAGAATAAATGCTGAAAGCCCCAAAGATGGGTAAAACAGAATTTCTGACTCAGGAAATAAAGATCAGCTGAATATGATTCCCATATGGCAAACCAGATCAATGGAAAGCAAGACCAAAATTTACAATATCTATACTGTGCAGTACAACATGGAGGTTGCCTTTTATTGCTGGTAGCAAAACTCCCAGTGGCCAAGAATAAAAGCAGACACAAAGATTATACATCCACTAATGGTAACTCTAAAAATACACATTGATAGAATGTGTAAAGGAAAAAGGAATAAGAGAAAATTTTGAGCCTTTATTTAGTGTTACTGAATACCAATCAGCAATTAGAGCAATCAACTTTCAGCACAGAATCCAGGATTATTAATATAAAGGCATGTTTTCAAAGCCAAGGGGGGAAAAGAAACCAGCAGATCGGATTACCTGATATGAAAAGAAACACTCTTTGCTGTAAAACTAAAACAGCTTCAAGGCTACTTTTGTGATAGCATGTGTGGCTGAATGTGAGAGAATGTATAACAATATTATTACTTTTATTTCAAGATTTCCTGTAAAACCTCAGGTCATGCTCATGAAGACTTTCTTAAAAAGCAATGATAAATCTGATGAACAATTTTTAGAACTTGAAAGAAGAACAATGGGCAGGAGGGGAGGTAATCAAGCAGTTCTCAGCGACTGAACCGGCACAGCAACACTCTGACTTTGGTTAGCAGGAATCCTCTGTCAGGAATCCCAAAGCAATGCACCTAGCTATCTCTGCTGCAGTCTCAGAGGGCACAACTAGTAAGAAGTCTGCAACTAAAGGAAAAGAGCTCAACTTTTCAGATTCTTCTAATACAGTTCAGATGGAAACACATTGAAGGGAAATTCTTAAAAAGAAAAAACCAACAACTTCTTTTTTTTAGTAAATATACAATAGACCAAATTTAAAAGACATAAAATCACTTTCAAACTTCAGTAAAATATTCGCTCTATTCTAGCAGTAAAGTCTCAACAAAATAAAATGAAACCTCGCAGTGTCTCGGACCTAGCCCACATTACACTACTCCACCGTTTTGCCTTTGAGAAGAAAGATGACCCCAGCAACATGAAAGTCCTGAGATCCCTCAGACACTAGAACTGGCCCAGAACTGGCCGTTCCAAGATGTCCACAGAGAGATAAGGGTGGAGGTCAAAACTAGGAACTTCATAACAATGTTGTATCCTCAATCCTTCTATGAATAAGCAAATTAAATACCTTGACACTATATATGGACAGAGATTATTTGCCTAAGCATCTACAAAACAGTTTTTCCCGTAGGTGGAAATATACTCTGTATACGTAAAATAAGCAGTGTGCATGACAGAGATTCTACTGGCATCCAACCTGGATGATGTTCATAACTCCTGGTCTCACCACTGGAGAGCAATGAAGTCAAGTCAGTCCTGGCTCTGAATACTTAAGCATGTTACTGTGTCTATGAATACATATTTTCCGTGGTACTTCATCAACGATGGTGTGACATACTTCAAGCATAACCTTAGGCTGCAAATGCTGCCACTAAAGAGCAGGATGGAAACAGCAAAGAAAGTAATATTTGAAGAACTCTATCAAAGACTCTCTTCCACGAGAGAACTGATAAAGGAGGACCTCAAAAATTCTGGACCCCACCAGCTCACCACTCACCCAGAGCAGGTTATTTTCCCCCGATCACTAACAGCACATGGCTGCTGTGAGCTGGACCACAATTTTGTACAGTTTGAAGATAGAGAGTGAATAGTCTCCTCTACAGGACTAATAAGCTCTCTTCTTGCCTCCTTTCTTGGACAACATTACTATCCATTTAGGCTAAGAATTGTGGCATCATCTTTGACTTACACATCTCTGTCCATCTTGGGATGCAAGCATCTAGGCCCTATAGATTCACAAATGTATAAATGATATACATGTAAATATTGCAGGATCTTTACAAATACTATCCTTAAAGTATGTGTCTCCTCTCAAACCGTACAGCTATTATACGCCCATCCCTCTTATTTTAGATCTTGTTCCTATCTTTTGTTCTGATCTTGACAAATGCAATCTCGTTCCACTGACATAAATCCAGTATCCCATTATATATTAATCACTTACCTTCCATGTCAAAGCCTACCTATCATCTCTCATTCCATATCTAGAGGTAAACTCCCTTCTCCTTTAGGTCCAGGCTGCCAGCTTGCATCATCTATGTGTTATTTTTTCAATTAAGTGTCTTCAGGCTTTTTATCCAGGCTGACATCTCACACATCTGTGAACGTCCACAGGACTAACTGATTAACCTCTTTCAAACTGCTTTGGCAGGAGACCTACGGAAAATTTTAAAACAGATTATTTGCTGATATGCTACGGTAACTCCTTGTTTTCCTGTCTTCCCTTGTCTGTTTCTACCTGTTGCCTCTACCCATGTGTTTAGGTTGTCCTACTTCTAGGTTGGGACTCACAGTGGTTCTGTGCACAGCACCTTGCGGTGGCCTTCCAGTCCGTGCCCGGTGCTCTAAAACAATGGAAAAGGGCAGATGCAGAATTAATGAATACTGATATGCCAATCAGCACACTAAGCACTCTCCTGCTTCTTTCAAAAGAAAAAAAGCAGTGGTGAAACCAACATTAACATTGATACATTTTTGGGTTGTAAGGGACTGCTGGTATAACTCCTTCACCAAATTTAAAAAGCCCTTAAATTGCAGTTTCCAGGTGAAATCTACTTTTAAGTCCTTAATAATGTCTTCTTGCAAGTAACTATTCTCAATGTTAAAAACTGCTCTTCCAATGGACTTTGTTATGCCCTTATAAGGTAGACTGACAATCCTCTACTAGCAAATTTCTCTTCTCCATATAATCTCTTTCCTATATAGTTTTTTATTAAACTATCAAAAAATAATGTCAACACCAAAAAAAGGAAGAATCTAATTTAGACAGACACATTGAACCTTGTTAAGACACATTGAACCTTGTTATTCCTATTTAAGATACATCTTTATACATCCAAGGATATAAAGTCCCAATTTAAATTTAAAATGTCCATATTCATCTGATTAGGCAGCATAAATACATGTCTTTCCAGACTCACAACTTTCTGCTCTGGATACAGACCCCAATATTAAAAGCAAAAACTGCAATAATGTCTCCAGATGTATGCCCTTGTATTTGCTTGTACTTGAACACTTTATTTGGTTAGGGCTTATACACTATTCCAATTGCTCAGTATCATTTCCTGTCTTCTTGATTATGTACTTGGTTTGTGTTTTATAAATTGATACATTTCCTCTCTGGCGGTTTTTTAAATTTTTTATCAGCTTCGTATTTTACCTTGACAGAACTAGCAAATTATAAACATCCATGACACCTCCAAGTCATCAAAAAAAAAAAAAAAAAGAAATCCTTCAAAAATACTAGACTATTCTTTTCACCTTTACTTTTTTATCTAAAATCAAAGTTATTGGAGGAAATGAAGCAGTGCAACTCAACAAAAGCAAGAGTCAAAGCAAGAAAACTGTTATCATGTAACACATGATTATGAGAAACAGTTTCAACTCTCACTTATGAATCAGATCTTCAAAGATTTTCAGTATCTAAAAATACAGCACATCCTTCTCTCGCATTTTTATCCCTGTCGTATAAAAATTAAAAAAAAGCAAATCAGAGATACACCTCCAAACTGTAAACTGACTTTATTTTCCATCCCTCTTCTTCTTTTGCAAGCTGAATGGTGTTCCTACCAAACCAACTTCCCACACAACATGCAAGATCAATGCAGGTCTAGTGTCTTCTCTGACGAGCCCCAGCTGCGGAGGATGCAAATCTTGCACACTGCAGAACATATGGGGTACCAAGTTTTAATAGCCTGATTCTGTAACACTCGGTTCAGGAAGTTTTTACACATCCTATTAATTATAATAATATCAGTGAGGCTTACCCAGCAAACAAGCCAAAGCAGCTGAGCTCTGCAAGAAGTTTTTCAAAGGTATAATGGAGTTAACCAAAGGGCATTAGTAACTACTGAAGGAAAAGGGGGGGAGATAATAAAAACAGGCAATCAGCTACAAAACATGAGATGAGACTTGAAGGCTACTATTCCCTCTTTCAAGCATAAGATTGATTTTCTACTGCATCCCTAAGCAAATTACTTGAATCTTTAGCCTTACAGAAGGTTCCACTTTAACTTTTTCCTGATACATCTGACATTTCAGCTGACACGAAGCACTTTCCACTGTACAATGATTTCGGTGAAATGCGATGGTTTCTTGTACTACCACTGTATTTTATGCAGCTTCTTCACTTTGTGGTATATGTCTAGTTAGGTAGAAGTTTTAGAACCTTCATTCTTTGATGAAATACTCCTTTTCTGGAATCATCCCCTCCACTGTTAGGATCTGCTTTAAATAAACATGAGAGGAAAGAAAACTGAAAAAGTACAAGCAAGCAAAAGCAAACAGAAAAAAAATCTCAGAGCTACGCTCCTCAGAATTAGCAGTGCTCTTGAAAACTTCCAAAAGCAAAGATTAGAAAGGATTTACAGCAGAGGAAGGTTTCTTTGACCCATATTCTGGCTTCCAGAAGTAAGTATCTCACAGCACAATTACAGGGGCACGCTTGCTTAGCACCTCAGCCCTGACAAGCCCTCGCCACTGTGCAGGGCATCACGTGCCTTGCCACAGCTCCTGTCCAAAAGCCCTGTCCTGGCCATCCAGGAGGGCTACAGCTCCAGCTCCAATACTCTAGTTTTTCCAAGACCTGTATTTTTATAGCTGAATATGAAATGAGTTAAAGCACTTTGGAGAGCTAGAAGCAAGTTAAGCTGTCTGCATAGATATAACCTTTGTATTTTCTGACAGTTCTATAGCAAAGAAAATGCATCGTAATCCCAGAAGTTCAAAAACCGTTAACTGGTCTCCTTAAAAAGCGGAGAACAGAAGTCCCCCTCCCCTCTTCATCCTTTCATTATCAGCAAGATTATATTTCTTTTTTCTTGTTTCTTTTTTTTCTTCTTTGATTTGAACATATTTTTCCGTCTGGCCTGTCTTAAGATTTCAAAACTCTCCTGTCTGCCCATTATGTCTGTATATATGAAAATTAGTATACTGCCAACCCCAGGAGGTAAATTATGTGTTTTCCTTTACACAGACAAACCCATAAACAGCGACAACACAGCTTTTTTGTCAGCTACACGACTATTTGTGAGACAGCAGAAGAATGCGAGCCACCAGGATTCCTAGTTTCTACTTTCCAAGAGCAGCACAGAGTCAAACACTTCCAAAGATGAACGGTAACAGCATCTTCCTTTGCATCATCACCAATGACTGGGTCCCACCCTGGACGTGGAAATCACAGGCTCCTACTTGGGCCAAGTTAACCAAGTCAATTATCATTAAGAGACTAATCCTTTGTAGTGAGGGTCACACTGTATCATCAATGTGATTTACCCAAGCGTTCAGCGTGATGTGTGTTTTCTGAAAGGCAATGCGGTACAGCAGATGGGCCACAGGTCTCCTAGACTACATATCCGAAGCATATTTTACATTTTGTATGAAGTGACTTTAGTGCCAACATTCATCCATCCATTTTACAGGTAAGATAACAGAGAGTTATTTCCTTTAAAGAAAGAGTACTAAGCCTTAATGAATAGTAATTACCAGGGAAGGCATACACATTTTAACATTATTCAATATAAGAGATAGGCCTATTATTCTTGTTTCTATTAAATCTGCCTTAAATAAAAAGATACTTGAATGAAAACAGGATGATCTTTTTCTCTTTCTAAATAAATAAAATCGCATAAAAGAAAGAGCTTCCACAATGGAGTCTACAGCAGGTGCAGAAATTACGCTTCATGACATAAATTCGCACTGCTTAGCATTTGTTTCAGTTTGCAGTCGTTTGTTATTGTTTTGAATGTTATTTATTTATTTAAATACTGAAGTTATTAGTGGTCAAATTTAACATCCCATACAAGCATACAACCATCAACAGAAAATTAAACTAGAAAAAAAAAAATACAATAGTCTGCATGAGATTATACTGAACTGCAAACAAAAGTGGCAAAAGCAATTAATCAACCTTAAACAAGTAAAAGCTCTAGATCAACAACAGGGCTTAAAACAAATTAAAACTTTGCAAATGGTCACAGAAATTTTTTTTTATTTCAAGTATACTGAATTTTAAGAGACTTCAAACTGTTAAAATTGCAACCCAAAGACAGAAACACTGCTTATGTAGTTACTCGCTATATATATTCATGCTGCTAGAATTTTTTTTAACTGCTTCCCAACAACAAAAAAAATGCAGGCCTTAAATTAAGTTTACAGTTGTGGAAGAAGCAATGCCTCTGATGTTATATTGCAATAACCAAACCGGTCAAGTCAAAAGTACATTTTAGAACATGTTGATTTGCAGTACAGCTAAGAGTTGGGTTTTGTTTGGGGTGTTTCTTTACTTTCATGAAGCTTGCTGAAACTGTATTTGCTGCAAGTACTTCAAATTTGCCATGCAGAAATCAAAAAGCACAATTTTCACTTCTGCAACACATGCATGGTAGAGCTGGAAGCAGTCTGGATACAATTATTAGCTGGTTTACACAGGCCTTATTACAAGACACATACACACATGAATTTAGCCTAAAGAATTTCTTTTAAAGCATAAAATTAGCGTAAGCACACTTACGCACTAGCTAATTCACTTTCTCTCAAATCTTCTATGACAAGCTGAACAGTACAAACTATCTCTGGACTCAAAATGCACAGCTGGCTTTGCAACAATGACACCTAGTTGATGGACTTCAGCAATAGAGGACTTCACCATTCAAATACTCCATCCACATTAAGCCTGTAGATACACTGTAGGAAATATCAAAAAGACAGGTCTCTTCCAGCAGGTTTTCAAGGAAACCAATCCCATTCTTTCTATAATTGAATCAAACAGGATTTGGGGGCTAATTTGACAATAACTGTTTTCCAAATCAACATCATCACTGATTTTTTTCATTCAGTTTTCTTTTACTGGATATGCACAGCACTTTCAACTTGAAATAAAATCCAAAACAGCAACAGGAGAAGGGAAGGAGGTTTACTCAGTACCTGAGTTTGATGCTGCACAAGGAGCAAGACCAAGAGCTAATCTGCAGCAAAGCCCAGAGAAGCTGTTCTATCCTGTTGGCTTGATGTCCCTTCAACTCATCTACTAGGCTTTTGAAATCTATGTCAAACAGGTTGGCCAAAAGAAACACTGAAGTTTGCCACCGTAAGATGATTCTCCACTAGCTTCTCACTTGCCTTTTCCATTCACACTCCTTATTTCCCAATAATCTTACTGATCTGGGATGTCCAGGTTGAGATGAAGAAATGCATGGCAAATGCTGTTGCAGATGAAGCACCAGCAGTCACAGTCTTATGTGCAGGCACAGAAGCCTTCATCCCAACCTTGTGGTCTGCAGCCATCTGCAGTCCTATACTTCTCAGTTTAAGGAGTCAACCAGACTGTCTCCAACCCCAGGCTGCAAGTTGTGGTCGCTAGTGAAACAAAGGTTCTTTGTCATGCTGAGAAGAAATCCAGCCTGAGCTGGGGAGTACCTGAATCTGAAAAGAAGGAAACCCTCCGTACACCTACCCCAGGAGAGTCCCCTAACTACCAGCCTGCTGGAGAGACCAGGGAGGAAGCTTTCAGCTGCTCCTCTAGTGAAGCTGGGCCACGGCAAGGGAAGTGCATGAAACATCCATCAGGAGGTTGAGTATGGAGCTCACCACTCATGATGTATTGGCACCCAGGAGAGAAAGAGAGGCTCTGGTCCTTCCTCAGGAGAGCTCTAGCGCAGCACATTCAAGTCCCCAAATAAGGTGTGTGAAACAACACTGGAGAGAGACTGAATCCAACACCTCTGCCTGGCCCAACTGTATTTCTTGTCCCATCTCCACCATGACTCAAGTCCACTGTAGAGCTCAAAGGTTACACTACAGTTATACTTCGATAAAGTATTAAGCAAATTAACAGAAAATAGTGTGTTAGATGAGAAATACCCTGCACGAAGGAACAACCTACCAAGAAAAAACACTGACACTCTTTAAAGAATTTATTTTCCCATGCATTTCTATTCTTGAGAGCTCAGGTTAAAAGTTTCTGCAAACATTTAAATAATTCACAAGGAAAATGCACTGTCTACTGAGAGGATGATAACATTTGTTTAGATCAACCAAAAAGCCAGATGTGAGCAATGCTGCAACACCACCAAAAGAAACGGGTTTAGCTATTTTTTCTCATTTGGACACTAATTCTTTCATCAGGTCATTAGCTTCTTAATTTTTCTTCTCTGTAAGTGTCCAGGCTATCACAAACTGGTGCAGAATCCAGGTAGTTAGTGAGAAACATAATAATCTCTGAACATGACAGGCAGCGCAAAAACCTATTTCTGCTCTCCTTTGCCCATACAGTCAAAACTTATATTGAGGAAACACCTCCAGTCCTGATCCAAGGATCTCCGTTCAGAGAAGCCAACTTAGTTCTGCAGATACTGCGTCTGGAGTAGGGCTAATTTCTCAGTCTCCAAAGCCTTTCAGCAAGCGAATGGGAAGCGGTAGATAGATTAAATTAGAAGATCAGAGTTTACAGTCATTGAGCTTCAGAAAGCAATTTACTGGCATTCTCTATTCAATTATATCAACACCTCATAACCATTAATGAATTTATCTTTACTGCACTGAGATTAAGCAACTCTATCATAAAGTTCCACAAGAAATCTACATCTGAGCCAAGAATTATACTTATAAATTTTAGGATGGCACTTTGTCTACATCATCGTCATTCTTCACAATGTTAAAAGCAGTTAATTTCAACCTCACAAGCCATGACTTCTGCCCCCTTTCCCACCTACTTAAGATAAAAAATGTTTGTTTCTCTTAAGGCCATTCTTGTCCACTACATCCTTATTGCTGTGCTCACCCCTGACAACAGTTTACTGAACATCAGAAAAACAAATATTTTTCAGTTATAGGCTGATAGCCCAACATGTGCAAAACCTGCTCTCCCTCTCCAACCCACAATGCCCCCTTGAGGCTAAAGGGAAGGAAAATGAAAAAGTAGGGAAAAAAGAAAAAAAAAGGAAAAAAAACAACAAAAAAAAACCCAGAGGAAAAAAAAAAAGGCTGAATAGTGGAAAAAGAGCTTTCTACACTAACAGGGGAAAAAGAAAATAACGAATCCCAACAAAGGCTGTCCACACTTACGACACTCATCTCATCTTTCTCTGCTTAAGCAGTCTGTTGCGGTTTTTTTTTTCCTGATCTCCTTTCTGATATGAAACTTCATTGCCTTCACCACTGTTTAGAGTTTCAAGAAGGGTGCAAGGAGACAAGTTCTGAAATCCTTTCCACGTACACCAAGTTCTACATGTACACATTTTAACTTACAACTCTAAACAAACCCACATTTCTACAAAGCAATCAAAGGCAGACAAACTAATACCCATAGATATAAGCAAAAGTACCAATATTTGTTATTCATGAAAATTAACCTTTATATCTATTATAATCTAGTGATCCCTGCAGATCTCCCACAGACATGGCCCATGCCTATTTATCAAGAGTTAAACAAGAAAGTAAAGATTTCTGAGAGGCTTTCAATTTTGTGCCTAAAATCGCGGGTTTAGGTTGCTCTACTTGAAATGTAGAGAAAGAATTGTGATTTATCTTTTGTATCCAATATGCTTTTTGTATTTTTTGTATGCATCAGAAGTACAAAAACTTTCTGGAGACAGTAATTTGCACCAGGTTAATAATTACCGGTAAGAAAGATATTGGAGAACAAAACAGATTTTCTCAATATACTGTACCATCTTCTGCTAGCAGGCACACACAAAACACAATGAGAACAAATTACATTCAGACGGTACTAATGTTCAGGATTTTAATATCACTCTCCTTACTACAACTATATAAAACTCTCTGCATAAAGGTTACCTCTAACACATCTTCCAACTCTTAAACACATTAAAAAACACCCTTATTACATTGTACATTTAACCACAACACAAGAAAAGGTTAGCTCCCAATAATAACCTTATAAAGAAAGTACAGTATCAGTTAAATGGATTTTAAGTAAGGGTCCAAGATCATATTAGGCAGCAATTATAAGCTACAAATTGTATTTCATATCTTCAGCGAGAGTTAGCACAAGTCTTGCTGAGTCAAACCTCTGCTATAAAACCCCTTGCCATGTTTTAAATGCCGCAAGCAGCTGAGCCCTGAGGGGTTAAAGCTAATGCTAAAGGTAAAGGCTTGAAGAGTTGACCAGATATCTCGCGGCCATAGATCTAAGCAAATATACCGTACTGTGTTCGCCAGTGAAGGCCAGGAGTAATAGATCAAGTTCATCAGCTGTTGCGGAGCCTACCAGAGCAGCAGCAGGGCGAAACATTAGTTTCACTGTGCCTACAGCGATCTGAGCAGTAAAGGTGACACTGGATGGTGACTCATTATTTCCATCCGTCAAAGGAAAGTAAAGGCATTAAAAGTGTTTCTTCCAAACAACGCCTCCTGACAAAGAGGCCCCCGACGTGTCGGGAGTAAAAACAAATGAAAAAAGACCCCATCCCAATCAGAAGGCCTCAAAGGAGCAGCAATCTCTTACCACAGCCCTGCAAGCCCAGCAAAGCAGCCGCCCTCGCAGCCTGACCCAAAGCGTCACCTACCAACGCCAGAGCCGCCGCTCTGCCCAGCCAGGCTCCGAGCACTCACCTTGCCACCTCCGGGAAGGTCCCCCCAGCCCACGGCGAAGCAGGGGCACCCAGGGGACTTCCCCACCGGAGGAGGTCTCCAAGAGGAGCAGCTCGCTCCCTCCCAAGCGTGCAGCGCGAGGCTCGGGTCTGCGTCTTGTTTTGCTACCGAAGCATTCCAGGCTGTGTCAGTTTGGATTGCAACATAAATATTGTGCAACTGCAGACTCCTTAGTTCCAACTATGGTAATATTGCAGGTGACAATGAAAAACATATTTTTAATAGTCTGCGGTCACATTCTGCTCCCACTCATCTGGCTTATATGAAGAGAAATTCAGCTAAAGGAAATTTTGTTGCTAACTGGATTTGGAGCAAAATTGCATGCCTAACGGTGATTTGAAAAAAATGGTGTCTTCGCCTTTCTGGTAGCAATTTAGTGATAACAACAGAGACCCAAATGGCAGTCATTGGGTATAGAAGAGTATTTATAAAACTATACTTAAATGATAACTAAGGATAATTAGAGGTTTTGATATAAGCACTATTGAGTCACAAACCGTACAGGCACCTATGTATAACAACACTAATAGTTTAAGTTTAGAATTTAATTCTACTTACTGAAGACATATACTGAAACAGAGTTTAAACTAGCACTCTAGTTAAGTCCAGGACAGTAGGTTCCAGTTTTACACATAACTGAATAATACAAATGTATTCTCCCATTGAGTCACACAAAGATTTAATGTACAAGTGCCCAGCCTGCAACTCAGGAGGACCAGCCAAGTTATCATGTAGTTTGCTCCATCTGCCACCTTTCTCAGACCTTACAGTAACCTTCCTCTCATGCAACAACCAAATAATAAGGGGAAGGAAGAGTCTCAAGAAATGACAGCAAGGTCCAACCTGTGGCCATACCCTTTCTAGAGGACTATGTGGCCAATTACTGGTGTTCATCCACTAGGTTGCAAGCCTGAAGCTCCTGGGAGGTGCCAGACTTGCTGCGTATCTGCAGTATCTGCAGCAGCACCGATCATGGGGCACGCAACACTCTACAGCCGCAGCACAAAGTATGCCATGCTTGGCTGTCATGCTTGGCTGATTAGGCTGGACACCGCTGATTTAAAACAAGTACATATGTTCATCTTTTAAGGAATGTCTTTCCTATATGTCTTTGGATCCTCACCAATAATGTACCTGACTGCTGTACTCATTAAGATTCATTAAATGAAATAAATGGAAGTGAACCCTTGAAAGAATTTAAATATTACAAAAAAGTCGCTTTGAATACGGATTTTTCATCTTAGTGGTAACTTGCGCAGAGCCTATCAACAGCTGGTGTAAGAACCTGTATTGAAAGAAGAACCAAAACCACTTGGATTTGGCTCAAATACACTCAAGTGGCCCATCACCAGCCCCAGTCTAGGTGGCTTTGAAGAGCAGCTAAGTAGCCAATAACTTCTCCACCGCAGAAACCGTTTTTGCACATGAACATACAAACACATCCAAAGCATCAACCAAACTCCATGCCTAAGCCAAAACAAGGAGTCTTCACATCAACTTCAGAAAATTTGGCATCAGGGCTGAAGGTCTTGGATGAGATTTTTCAACACGACTCTGCGGCCATTCTCTCAAGTCCATCCTCTCCTGAAGTGTGAGACAGGTCAAGCTATGAGAAGGGCACCTGCCTGCCACAGGAGCTGGGAAGTTCAGTCTGAGCAGGGGATCCTGCCGGGCAGCAGGATGTTGCCAGCGTATTGAGATGCTCCATCACTCGCCACTCCAGACCCTGCTGCTGGTCCAAGCTCCCCCTGGACCCCACAGCCATCCCAGGGGGCCGACCAGCTGCTGGGCATGGCAAGACACCAACGCCACAAGCCATGCTCAGTCTGTAAATGAATTCAAACCTGGTCTGGAAGCACCCTCCCCTAATTTTTTTCAAGGAAGATTTTGGAAGGGTAGGTTTTCCCATCACAACCTTTAAAATACCTTTTGTACACTGCGAAAGCCATCCTCCAGCATGGCCCAGGAGAATCCCACTCCTCCAGCACATTCGCTGTTATAGCAAAGGACTTAACGTTTTCTGTCCCATAATCTGAGATGCAGTAAATCCACACAACACATGCATTTTCCTTCCAAAGGCCGCAGCCTCCTTCCCGGAAAGCTGTGGACGGCCACAGGAGCCCTGCACAGCTGTGCAGCCACGTGTGTGGGCACAGGCATGGGTACACGCCGCTCCCAAAGCAGCACAGCTCTGCAGGAGAAACCTCTCAGCAGCTACCAACTTCCCAGCCCAGCAGCATCCTGCAGCTACACACAACTATTTTGGCAGTTCTACCGTTCTCCTGGCTTCTCTGTGACTTCAAAGCACGATCTGGCTCCCAGATACAAACCAAAAAAAAAACCCAACAAAAAAAATCCTCAACTAACATTTTTAAAAGCCTGCCCTATCACAGTTCACAAGATATAAATTTCTGGTTGCTCAGGTATACTTCATGCCCTTTCCTGGTCAATAATAAACAGAGGCCCAAGAACAGATTGGTCACCACATGCAATGCTAAACACATCTTTTAACTCTTTTACAAGATGTCAGTCACTTAAAATAGAATTAAATACAAAATATGTTAAAGTTTCTGTCACAATACACTTAATTCCTTTTCTTAAACAAAAGAATGTGTAAGGATTTATGACACTGTGTGAAACTTCTTCCATATATTCAAGATAGTTATCTGACCATACGTATTCTTCAATGTACGCTGACAGTTATTGTGTACCGAGAACAATTTACAGGCATCATCACAACATTAGAAGTAATTTAAATGCATTCAAGACTGGTAACAAATGTGTCTGAATGAATTTCTGCGTGAAGGCATTTCATGATCTTTAGCAAAGTACCATCCTAATATTTTTACAGTTTTAGCACCCATATATTCCACTAATTGATTTTCAATGAAGAATGATTTTTACCAAGTATCAAGGAGTCCTCGGCACCCTTCCTCTTACATTCACCGTGCTGTACATATGGTAATAATTTATTCCTTACTGAATTAAATATGTTCTTCTACAAAGATGAAAACACGTTGACACAAGTGAAAAGCACAACAGTTCACCAGCTATGCGTATCTCTGCAGCCTGTGCACACCTGACTGCATTAGGTTTCTGTGTTTTCATTTTTAGGTCATGAGAATACTGTAAGTACTGTAATGAAACCACAATCCTGTCTGTGTTCTCTCACAGAGAAGTGCCTTGAATCATAAATATTTCAATTGCTGTGTTTTAGACTCTAAAAGATACTAGCCTCTGTTTTCCATACACTTTTCTTCCCCTTTATCTTCAGAAGAGCTCCATTCCTCCTCTGCCGCACTAAGAAAGTGATACTTTGATTTGCAGTAATTAAAAATCAACTTTCAACGCGACGACTAATAAATAAGTTTCCAAAGACACGCACTGGAATTAACGAGATGTAATATTTAAAAAATAGCTTAGAGCACTCTACACGGCCTCAACCGTGGCCAGCGTAAACTGGCATAACTCCTGCGCCTGCCAGATCCGCGCCTGACCGCCCGCGTTAACGCCGGCCCGCAAACAGTTAATTGTTTCTTCCCATCGATGAAGTGAAAGCAAAGAATGTATTTCATATGTTGGGCACCAGATAAAAATCACACCGCTCTTTCTTCGGCGAGCCCGAGCCCCCACTCCGTGAGCGGCTGCCCACCTCCCGGCAGCGCTGCCTGCGCCTCGGCTGGCTCCTGCCCAGCCGCATGTTTTCTCTGGCCTCTTTCCACAGCACTCCCCAACTCTCCATTGTTTGCGCCTTGTCCCTCTCCTTTCCAAAGCCCTCCGTGGCTTCCCGCCGCTAACCCTTAAAATTTCCTCTACGTTACCTGCATGTGGAAAAACTTGACAGTTTCTGATCTAATGTCCAAGCAGTTAAATGTCGACCACGGGTTTTGTTACACAGGTATTACCCACCGCTTGTTTTACTAGGCAGGTTACAGTGCCAGGAGAACAATGTGCCTCCTCAACATCAGTAGTGAGAGTTGCAAAAAGAGAAATCAACAGTGTAATTGAGAGTAAAACTTTTTTACAAGAAGACTTAGCATGGACCAAACAGCAAAGTTTAAATGGCGTTTAGGGATATTCACCACTTTTAAATTTTCTTCACTGTTCCTGGGCAAATTCAAAATCAACATCTGATAGATCCTCAGCACGGTATAATGCCTGAAATAACTTGGCAGCTCGGAGATTGTTTCTCTGATCACAAGTTCCTTACTTTGCAGACTGAATTATCCAGTTTGGTCCTGTTAGAGAAGCAATGCAATATGCTACACTTGTACAGCCATTCTCCTTCCTTCCCTCAAAGGGCAGATCACCAAAATCACAGTGGTAATACCCACCAAGATCACACCGTTTTAACATATACATGTGTCAACAACGTAATTTGTCAAATGATGTCAAATACATAAATTCAAATTACATCACATACATAATTAATATTTTTAAAATATGTATCATGTTGGTTTAGGTTGAACTAAGGAAGATGGATAATTGAATAACTCAGTATTTAAATTTACTTAGGAGAGAAATTCTGACCAAAGTTGCAAAATACACATCATGTTGCAAGAGAAAAATTACATTATTCTAATAGGACCATGTATCTTCTTTCAACAAAACATCAATCTTAAAAGGTATAGGAAATTTTTCATTAAAATGTAAATACTTATCCGAAGAAATAATGTGCTTAGAAAAACCCAAGAAGTTTCTAGTTACATATGACAATATACCACCTAGCCTCAAAATGCCGCTCTTGAAATTAATTTCCAATTTTGGGCCCAACGGTAAAGAGTATCTCCCACAGGGACAAGGTTGGCACAGGCCCACTGGAATCTCGGTCATCCTCACAACACCCTGGAGGCAAACCAGCTGAAAGGGGACTGAGATCAGCAATTTATAGAAATACTTAATTTGATGCGATTTGCAGCCGTGGTCGGATGCACAGCAGAGGTCCAAAGGATCGGCTCACTGAGCAAAGGATCTGCAGCATCTCTGTGGACCCTGCAACCACTGATGGGCTGGAAACTTCTCAAACCGGAGACACCCCACCACCTGCTCTGAGTACCTGCCGTCCATAGGAAGGAGGGAGAAGATCAAAGTCTCTTGGTAAACAAGTAAGCTCCACAGGTAAGCCAAAACCATCCTGTGAACCCCAAAGAAGGCTTGGGTTGTATGATGGAGATCTGTAGTCATCCCTTCCACCCCAGAAGGGCCACCACGCAGCTAGCTGGGGGTGGGCAGGGGGGGACAGGGCAGAAGATGTCCCTTCTACACGTTGAATGAAGGTGCTGCCTGTCTCTTAAACCTATCTGCCTGCTGTTCCCTCGCACAGCCTCATCAATTAGAAAGTCATCCGCGATACCTACAGCCAGAGCGAAGCCCTCTGCCACCGAGCGGAAGAGACATCCACGCTTGGGGCACATCGAGGGTACAGCTCGTGGTATCTGAGGGAACCAGCTCGACCCTCAGCAGCCAGCCTGACTAACGTACATCTTTAAATAAGAAACAAACTGCAGCAAAACCCTTTCCAGCTACAGATGTGTGATCACTATTAGCAGGAAGAAAAAAGAAATAACTAAACAGATAAAAAAGCCTACAATGTTCTTATTCCCCCTCCTGAACAACCTCTACAATTTACTAAAAAGACTTCAGACAGTTAATAGTATAATGCAATGTGCTTAACATTTTAATTTCATTTTCCTTAGATTAGGAACTGAAATTGTGATATTAAGCACAATTCCACACATAACTCACTCTTCAGAGTTCAAACTTTACTTTCTAACACCATCCCAAACTACACTTTGCTGAACTAATAAACATCATAGCAACTGTTCATTAAAGAGATTATTTTCAGCTACTTCAGTGATGACAGCATAGGCAAGCTATTGCTGGCACTTTTAAATCCAGCTTTCTGACATAAAACACGGTCTTGCCTTTAAAACGCAAACCTAGCAGAAAGCGGGGGGGGGGGGGGCAGAAAAGCCAAAACAGATGCAAATCTTGCATCAAAGGATAGATGCCTCTTATAATTTGCAGTAAACATTTTGGAAGATCTTTAAAAGAACTAAGTGTGATTAAACTACTGAGAGCCTCAGAAAGGAGAAAAAAAGATGGTCAGTGTTAAATGATACTTGTGGGACTGCTCCTTGTTTTTATGCCAATCCAGAAGTTTTGAAATTTAAGTTTAAAACTACCCTTGGAAATTATTACAATAAGGTAAGCATGCTAATTCTGTGAAGGAGCAAATGTGGAAGAAAACCTCCAGACAACTATCAATGAACTATATAATTGGAATTTCAAGATTAATTTAAGAGGTTAGTTTATTACAGCTAACCTTTTCTATAATTTCACCTTTTTTTTTTTCAGGTTTTCTGGTGCCATTAATTTACACATACAATCAAGAAGGATCTCAAGTCAAAACAGGACAGGGAACGGGAATCCAAATGACAAGTATTTCTTCTAACAAGGATTAGTTGAGAGGTATGCTACAGTGGCTGTGAAAAAAAAAATTAGGTAATTTGCATTACTTCTAAACCC
The DNA here is from genome assembly GCF_011004875.1 of Balearica regulorum gibbericeps. Classification (NCBI taxonomy): domain Eukaryota; kingdom Metazoa; phylum Chordata; class Aves; order Gruiformes; family Gruidae; genus Balearica; species Balearica regulorum. The sequence continues at coordinate 29,461,447 of NC_046184.1, forward strand.
ACTAGCTGTCACAAAATTTAAAAAGAGTAATCAGTTCAAGTGTAGCAAAAATTATTATTTTGCAACAAAGCTGATAGCATTTTTCAGTTTGACCGTGATTTGCAATTTTCTCCAGTCAAAATCATTCCTTGGGTACTTCTCAGTGACCTATGTCCTAAATCATTTTCAATTCCTACGAGCAAGTGACCTCTTCACGATCTGACTCACAAAGAAAAAACATGATGACTCCCATGAACCATTCCTTTTCAACCACCATCAGAATTTAATTTCTCCAAAATAAACCTGGTAAAAATAGAAATGGAACAAAGGAGTACTCAGTGTTCAAGAAATATTAATTAATCACCCTATCAGAAAGATAGATAAATACCAGCCCTCACATTTTGATGATGAAAAACAAAGAGGTTAAGTGACATTTTCAATGGCACATAGCAAAACACTGCCACAACACAGATCACATCTCAGAAGTTTTCTATTGTTTTCAGCCCACTAGCCTTGAATAACTCCTGTGCATGCAATGCTGAATCAGGTATATTCCTCCGAATATAAAAAGCTTATTCTAGCTCACGTAAATCAGTACTCACGTAAAAAAAAAAAAAAAAAGGAAAAAAAAGCTTGTATTACAGTAATTTTTTTAAATATATTCGAGTCCAACAAGAACTCTTCTAAAAATATACTGGAGTCTGACAGGAATGTTTCTAAGCACATACACCTTTAATCTTAAAACATTAGTTTTGACGCATTCTATTACAGAAAGCATTTTAAAAATGTATAAGCAACAGATGATTACCGAAAAAAAAAATCAGTAACTTCAAAAACCTGTGAAACTCAACACCTGACTATTGTACAAACCCTAGTGCAGCTTTAAAAGAGTACTATGTATTCACTAATTAAAATATCCTGAACTTGGATATACTCTACCTCACACTTGAAAAACTCTAATTTGGTTGTTCACTACAGACTCTTTGGTAATTTTACACAAATCTTCACTAAACAGAAAGCTACAAAACATTTAGGTTTTTTCCTCTCTCAAACCTTATAAACACTTCACTGCGGCAAAGATCTTGTGACAAAAGGTAAGAATCACTGAGGTTAAACTAAAAACAAAGAAAAACCCAAATATTTATACAATTGATTCTGCTTAAGCTTCCTGGTGAGGTTACTGTTAAATCTTAAAGCCTACACCAACAAGGCCTCACATGAAGCAGCATATTTCAGGTGCCATATATTAACAAAATAAATCAGAATGTCTAATTACATATCTTTTGTGTGCCACTAAGTGACCTATCAACTGGCATGAAGGTTACTATATGTGTTTTGGAAATGCTGTACTTGAAACACTCTTTCCTTTCCCTCAACCGTTTAGTAATCTACTATTCTGAGTAGTTAAATGAATGATTTAAGTACACAAAAACGCTACAGAACACTACCATTTTGTAAGAATTACATTGAAATAGCAAATTATTGCAAAACAGGGGTCTTTTCAAGATCTATATTTAATAGGAACAAATTACTATAGTCAGGAAAAACCTTAAATTAAAAATAAATACTAATTTGAACACTAAAATCTATATCTCACTCAAAAGGGTTTGATGTAGCATTAGAGAAACCAATTTAATAATTAATCATATTTTCTTTAGAGTAATATTACTAGCAGTAATGTTTTTCCTTAATGGTTTTAAATTACCTAGCACGGGGGGGGGGGGGAAAATTAAACCTGTCAAAATCTCTTAAAACTTTGTCTCTGACTTCTTCCCCCCCCCCCCGCACAAATTAATGTGAGTATAGAGACACCCCGCGCAACTTCCTAGTCCCACATTCGTAACAAAATTTCCAAGGGCCTGATCCAAGCCCACGGAGTCAATGGAGCGGTTCCTACTGCTATGAGCGGAAAGATTCCCACCGGCTTGTGCGAGTTTTGGGCAGGGGCATCTCTGTGGGGAAAAGACACGGGGAAATCCTCTTTGGAAGGGGAACTGGCGTGATTCTCTCTGTGAGAAAGTACATAAACAAACACGGCTTCTTAAAAATAGAAGTGATTCCCAGGTGGAGATTACTGCGTGTTCTTCCGTCTGCAGCTCTGCGCTCTTTACGGACAGATGATGATACTATGAATTTAGGGTGGTTACTTTTGAGATTATTTTTCCCCTGAGAATGTACCAGCAGCATGCCTTCTGTCCAGACTGTTCTCGCAAGTTTTAAGTCAATGTTTTCCTGCCCGCAGTCCGGGCTTCGCCCCACCGCCAGAAACCCCACGCTGGGACCTCACCAGTGCTCACCAGTGCCCTCGGCATGCGGCTGCGCTGGGAAACGGGCCCGCACCCTCCTGAACCTGACGCGAGCCGAAAACTGCGGGAAAGAGAGCAAAAACGCCTCACGGGCTGTCTTTGCCTTCGCCAGGCAAACTCAGATGGGTGGCGAACGGCTTTGCGGCAGGTTAAGGCAGGCCGAGAGCTATGCGGGCTGCGCATCCCGCGCTCGGCACGCTGCGGGTGCGCGGCAGAAAGCGAGCGAGGAGGCACCCGCGTTCGCCCTTCCCGCCTCCCCCTGCCCTGGCACTCCCGACTGAAAAGCAGAGCCCGGCGTGCCCCGCAGCCACGGGATCGCTACCTCTCCTCGCTCCTCAAAATTAAACTTTCAAAACTTTCCAGGTCCCGCAGTCCTCTTGAATTTCAAGAGCCAATTTCAAGAGAAGGCCCCCACGCACCAGCCACGGAGGCCGCCTCCGGAACTCCGCAGCTCCAACACCATTATTTATTAATCCTTGGTTTTAGGCTTTTTGTGTGTGTGTCTTTTGGGGGGGGGTGGGGTGGGGTGTGCAAGCGAAAGAAGGGGGGAGGAGGACGGGACGCTACTCCCCGCGCAGCTCAAAGAGCACCGGGAGGCCCCGCGGCCACCCCCGCGGCCCTGCGGTTCCCCCCCACGCCAGCGGAGGCGCCCCGGGGCAGCACCGCGCGGGGCGCCCCGAGGGGGCGGCCGGCAGCGGGAGCGGCGGCCCCTCCGCGCGGGCGGACGGGCGGAGAGGCGGGGGCAGGGGGGGTGCGCCTCTCCCTCCGGCAGGCAGGCAGGCAGCACACAAAGGAGAAACGTGACACGTTTCTTCACCCGGGCTGTCTGCTGGGGAGGTCTCGGGGGGGGGGGAGAGAGAGAAGAAAAAAATCATAAAAAGAGGAAAAAGAAAAAAAAACACACACGGGGAGGCGAGCCGAGGACGGCCGAGCCTCCCCGGCACACGTTCCCTCGGAAGCCCGGCCCCGAGCCCTCCCCGCCTCGCACTTCTGTCTCCGTACGGGGAGGCTACAGGTTGTTTGTTTTTAATTACGCGGGGGGGACGGGACAAGGGGGCCGCGGGTCCGGCGGCGCTGCGCAGCCCTGCGTGGCGGGAGGGTGGCCCCGCCGACCCGCGCCCGCGCTGCCAGCCGCGGTCGCCCCGGGAGATTCAGGAGGGAGCCGCCGCCGCCCCGCTCCCGCGGCCGGTCCGGTTCGCCAGGCTCGGCAGGCACAGCCCAAACTCCGGCCGGGGCACAAGCAGCCTCCTGTCGCCGAGCTCAGCCCCCCCCCCTCCCCCCCCCGCGTACCGGTCCCGCTGCAGTTTTGGGAGCGGTGCCCCCGGGTGCCGGGAGACCTGACACATGTCACTCCTGCGGCCACGCCGGCCGCGGCCAAACTTTCCCGCGGCGGCGGCAAGTCAGTGAGCGGCGGAGGCGGGAGGGGGGGGGGGAGCGGGTGGAAGTAGCAAGTCACACCGGGGAGCGGGGGGAGGAGGGGACGGGTGTGCGGGGCGGGGGGGGGGGGTAGCACTTACCGGGAGGAGACACCGTGCGGGGCGTCCCGGCGAGCTGACACCGAGAGAAAGGGCGAGCGGAGCCGCGCGCAGCCGCGCGCACATGCAAAGTCTCTGCGGGCGGAGCCGCCGCCGGGACGCGCGGGCCGGGGGAGCGGGGCGGCGGGGGCGGGCGGCGCGGGGCCCTCCGCGACCGCGGAGCGGCGGCGGTGCCTCGCGCCCTCCCGCCGGCTGGCGCTGCCTCGCGCTGGCGGTGCCGCGCTCCCTCCCCCGGCGTGCGGGTCCGCCTGTGTGCGGAGTGTGCCGCCTGTGTGTATGTGTTTTGTTGGGAATGCAAAAAAAAAAAAAAGGGAAAAAAAAAAGAAAAACCCCGCCGCTGCACACACCGACTCCTTTGGAGAAAGGGGAGTGAGGAGGGAGCCCTCACATGATCGCGAAGTGGCCTGCACAGAAGTGCTAATAATGCGCGGGGGGGGGGGGGGGAGCAGCGGAGGGGGGATGGCAACAAAAAAAAAAAAAAAAAAAAGTGCGGCGGGACGCGCTGGGCCGTGCCCGGCTCCGCGCCTCCCCCGGCCGGTCCCCGCCGGAGCGGGCTGCCGCGGTCCGCGGCGGGCGGCAGGTCCACCTGCTATGTAAACAAACCGTCGGGGAAGTTGTTTGCTCTCGGCGGCTGCCCCCTCCCCGCCCCCTCTCCCCTCCCGCCGCTCCTCTCCTCCGGCTCCGTTAGACACAACGAGTTTAGCAGACGGGCAGAAAACAAAGCCGGGTGTTGTACTGCCAGTGCCGGCTGTCTGCAGCTTGCTGGCAACCCTCGAGGTGCCGCAGCCCTCGCGCGAAGGCAGGCCCGGGGGACCCGCGTGGGAGGGGGGCGGCGTGGCGGGGCAGGCCTGGCCGCCGGCGGCAGCTTTGCCCAGAAGGCACGCGTGGGCCCCGACACTAACTTTCTACATACACCCCGACATTTCGGAGCAAGGTGCAGGAGCCCCCCCCCGGCTGCCCGCAGCGGGAACCAGCCGCTCCCCGCCTGTCTGGTGGCAGCCGCGGCGGGGAGCGAGCGCGGCCGCCCGGCCCGGGGGCTATCGCTCCCCCGGGGAAAAAAACACTTTTAAAGTGATTCCCGAGTGGGAGAACGGGGTGGGGGAGGAGTTGCTCCTGTCCTCCCTGCCTTTGGGTGGAAGGACTCGCGTGAGCGCGGGAGGCAGCGCGCGACGGTCGCCGAGCGGGACGTGGGGTTTGTTACTTCAGTGCCCACCTAATGACGGCGCGGAAACCCCGACCCCACGCGTCTCGTGTGGCTTTCCATTAGAAAGGCTCTCTGTACTCGCCGAGGACCAGCATCAAAAAGTGCCTGTCACTCAGAATTAACAGGCGCCGCATTTATTAAATTAAATTTAAAATCCCACAAACTTTGCTCTTCGCTGTTCCGCCGAAGCGGGAGACTGCCCGCTCGCCGCCGCGGCCCGCGCCGCTCACTCCCGGCGACGCCGGCGAGCCCCGGCGGAGGCACTGCGGGCCGCTCGGCCCCCGGCGGCACCGGGCCGAGGGGGGCGGGGGGGGGGGGAAGCAGCTACCGGGGGAGGCGGAGCCGCCGCAACTCCGGCAACTCGGCGGGGCCCCCCGCGGCGGCCCCCGGCCGCGGGCCGCCCCCCACCCCGCCGCGCACCCTCCTGCCCGCCCGCGGCGGCGGGGCCGGGGCCTGGCCGGGGGCCGGGGCGGCGGCGGGGCCCGTGCGGGGCGGCGGCGGGGTGGCGGGCAGCCAATGGGGCGCGGACGGGTTCACGAGGTGAAAGTTCACCGCCGGGGCAGGCTCGCCGCCGCCGCGGCTGCCGCGGGGGCGCGGCGCTGCCGATGGGTGGTCGTAAAATATATTTATTTGCTACTCGCGACTCTTTTGTTTCGCCCCCCCCCCTCCCCCCCGCCCCGTCACTGCGCGGGTTACCGGGGAACTGCTTGCTTCCGCCGCGGTTTGCCAGCGCAACGGTTGCGGGTGACACTGGCCGCACACCCCGCGGGGCCGCGGCGGCGCGGGACAAAGTTTCCGCGGGCAGCCGCCCTCCGCGGCTCCGCGCCCCGCGGGCCGGCGGGGCGGGGAGAGAAACCGCGCGGGGCCCGCCGCCCCGCTCCCCGCCGGCCTGCAAACGAAATCGGGCCCCGCGAGCTCCGGCCGCCGGCGGGCTCCGCGGACAAGGGCGCGGGGCGCCGCGGGGACGCAAATTGCGCGGCCCAGAGGCCGCCGCCTCCCCCCCCCGCTGCATGCGAGCGCGGGCGGGCGGGAAGGCGCGCCCCGGGGGGAGAGGCGGCTCTCCCTCAGGAGCCGACGGCGGCGGGCAGCCAAACGCCGGTGTCGGCGGAAGACGCCGTGCCGCGCACTTGTTGGGGGGAGACCCCCGCCGCACCGAGCCGGCTGGGCGGCGCGGCCCGGCGCACGGGCACCGCCAACTTCGTTGGGCGCCGGGCGACCGCGGCGTCCCCGGACGGACGGGAGGACGGACGGGAGTGGCGGCACACGGTGACCCCCGGGTCTGCCCCGGGCCGCCCCTGTCCTGCCCCGGGCCGCTCCCGTCGGGCCGGGCGCCCTCCGCTCCCCCGGGTTCCCGCAGCGCTCCCAGCCCTGTCCCGTCCGTCCGTCCCCCCACCCCCGCCTGGGCTGCGCTTTGTTTCACGGGGATGTAAAATCCCCCCTGGATCAAACGGCCCCCGCTGACAGCCGCTCTGTCTGGTGGGTAACAACGCGCGGGGAACAATACGGCGCTTGGCTGCTTAAATTATTCGGCGTTGCTCGGGTCTGCGCGACTCGCCGGTTCCACGCAAAATTATACCTAAACAAACACTTTCCCGACTCTTCTTTTTTTTTTTCCTCCCTTTTTTTTTTTTTTTTGTTTATACAACGACGATTACGGCGTAAAATATAACCGGGTTTTCTAATGAAAAAGGCTGATGCGTTTTATTTGTTCCTGTTTACGGTTCGAGATTTCATCTGCACAATTGTATTTCTCGCTTCAAATAAACCGCTTTGAAACCGTCTTCCTTTAATTAATTTAATGTATTTTGTCCGTGCAGTTGGCAGCGTTAGGTGTCTATCAGCTTGCCATTTTCCATTAGGATTGTTTAGAAAGCGAACAAGAAAACAAACAGATTCCTCTTCTAAAGAGGTTCGTTCCCCTTCCTCCCCGCGCACAGCTCCCGAGACACTTTGGGAAGAGCAGAAAATGCTGGTTTTAACCGAAGTCAAATCGAGGAGAATCTGTATTACAACATCAAAGCGAATGGAGACGTTACGAAATTGGTGGAGTTACACCACCATCTGTCGTTAAGCTTCGGGACTACAAAAGTTCAGACGTATAATAAATCTTAATGAGAGCTGGCAACTTTCTTTTTTTCTCTTTCGCCTAGAAATCTCGTCCCCGTGGCAGAGTGGGTTTCCCTGCGTGGTTTGAACCTCCGGAGTGACGGGCAGCAGGTTGCTGGTGGCCTTCACAGACGTGTCCGTCTTCTGCCGCTCGCCTCGCTGGGCCCTGCGAAGCCAAAAAGGTTTCTCCTGGCACCTGATGGCCCCAAGCAGTCGCTCTTCCAAACTCACTGGCACCCACACTTCACAGTGCGTCTTGGCCTCCTGAGGCTGTATTCATAAAACGCAAGCACACACCAAGAAGTTTAAATTTATTAAAAAAACACCCCCCAACCAAACCACAAACAAAAAAAAACCCCCAAAACCCACCCAACCCGGCACAAAAAAAAAAGCCAGAGCTCTTACCTCTCCAGCTGTAGGATTCAATTCCATTTTGCATACCCATCCTTCTGCAATGCTGCATCCTGAAAATAAATGTATACATAACACACCTTGGAATAATATCTGGGAAAAAGCTGTAATGTCCTAATTGCTACCTCTGATTACTCTGAAAATTTCAAGAGCAGTAAACAAATCCTTAGTGGAATCATATAATGATTTTATATTGCCCAATGTAAACATGTTACCTGCTCTTGTGAGATTGTCCGTGTGAGAGCTCCCATCAGACATCAACTCTTTCTAAATTCTTCTATTAAAGGGTTTGCAGATGCCTGTTTGCCATAGTTACCAAAGAAGCAAGGAAAACAGACGTGTTTCCTTTGGGATTTTCTGGGTACTGGTGTTCCCTGTGTTTCAGAGCGAGGATCATGCAAGCAAGGATCCTCAACAGAACCCTGCCATGAAAACCATCAAGTTTATCGTTATTTTATCACAGTTCCTATTTTGAAGCAGGTGTGGTTTAGTAAGTATTGATCCAAATAGGTGCTGTATGGAGTGCTTATCATTAAAAGTCAACTTTCAGGTTGTTTCACTGTGGAAATTCACGGCTTTTTTGCCTGTCTTCAGCCTGACATTTTGCAAGTGCTCACAGTCCTTATACTGTAATTACCACTAGGCATTTCCCAGTACTACTATGAGGTGAAGATGGCAGTTTAACATGCTCATACAAATCCTGTTTCCCAATCTGATTGCTAGTCCCAGAGAAACTCCCTTTCCTATATCCTACCAGTAGCTGTGGATACTCAGAAGGAAGTTTCTACTTTTAGCTTGTTGACATGTCAAAAGAAACTCTGAAGCTATACATCAGCTTTCCAGGCTGTCTCATAAAATATGGGATTATCCTGCAGGCAATAAACACTTTCAGCATTCCTTTGTCTAACGTGTTATTTTTGTGTTATTCTGGAACAAAAAAAAAATTACATTTTCTACCTTCTCTATAGTCAACTAAGCTCTCATAACCAACTAAGCTCTTTGAATCAACATTAAAAGCTAAGGTTTCTGAATTGGTGAGAAAGGTGTTTAACATTCGTCTGATTGATTGAAATAAATCCTGTGACACTTTCTCTGCTTTGAGAAATAGCTAGGCCATTACAACCAATTACTGATTTAGGAACATTCGGTAAAAAACTTGTGTCCAAAAATTTGCTGATCATTTCAGAGTTTACACTGCCTACAGTTTTATATATGTTTGAGTGTAATTTCATTTTCAAGTTACTCAATACATATTATAGCAGCAACCAAACTAAAAAAAAAAAAAATCGAGTAATTTAAGAGTTGCTGGAGAAAAGAAAAACAAAGCACTGTGCTCAACGTTGTCTTGCTAGAGTTGGAATAAATGCTGCCCTGAACAGCACTGACCAAAATGGTGAGATTACACTGTGCCAGTCTGATTTCTCTGATAGAAGGAAACTAAAACCCCCCAAAAAAACCCATAAAACTGTGCAAATCTTCGACTCAATTTCTGTATAGGAAAAAACATGGCAGAATTTTTGACATTTTATTTGGCATCCATATATAAGGATGACCTATACATCTTTCTGGATTCTTTTCCTATTTTGTGTGGCCAGGTTTGGAGAAATACACCACGATGACGTTTCGGGTCCTGGTCCCCAACCGTTAGTTGCATATATGAAAGTCTTGTTCAGCCAAAGGTGAGGAAAGTTTTAAGAGTGCTAAAGCTTTTGGTGAGTTTCCAAAGTATAACCCAGGGAGCAGTATCACAAACATACATAAACAAGTAGCTGCGTGAGTCCCATGAACAGCTCATAACTTCTGGAAAGTTTGGCCTGTAAGGTGATGCTAAAGTTTAGGCACCTAAGTCTAAGACTGCAGTCTTCCAAATCCTTGTTTAGCTCCTGAAGAGTTAAAATGGATAAGGTGCCAGTAGAATTCTTTTGGCTCTCTAAGATACCGCTTGTGAAAATATCCAAAATAACAACTGTCACACTTGCGCTGAAAAGCTTGGCGAGTTTCCTCAGCCTAACCAACCTCCTAAAACTAGGCATCCTCTGCGCAGCTGACCATTAAATTGTAATTAGGTAAAATGCCCCATCAGTCCTTAGAGCAGCAACTAACCCAAGCATCTCCTTTACTCAATATAAATCCTACCCGCCGGGCTGCGTACCCCCACTCCTCCCGCCAGTCTTCAACCACTGTTCTGCCAGGTGACAATGCAGCCCCACGCCAGACCAACCAAAACCAAGTGCTTAGGTCATGGTCCTGGGAGGTGACTGATGGCTTAGACCCAAAGAGGGTCTAGAAGCCAATTAGAATGGCATAATAATTTAGTTATTGCATATTAAAAAAGACATTGTAGCAACTCCCCCTTGCTGTCATGTTTCAAACAATTGGTGAGAACACCTGCGGCTTTTATGAAACAGACCACCATCTCCAAACGGGGGTTCAGAGCTCCAAATGGCAAAATAGCAGGGCATGGCAACCCCAAGAGGGGCAGCAGTTATGGCAACGTTGTCCCTTCAGCCTTTCCTGCAATTGCCTTGAGCAACTCAGCGCACTGACTGCTGTGAATTTCACTCTGAGGTTCCCACGTTCCTCACCCTGCCGCACAGGCAGCCCAGAGACCCATCTTGAGGTTATGGATTATATAGGATTGCATGTAGGAGCCAAGCAAGTCAAAAAGCAGTGAAAATGCAGTTAGTCCTCACTATAAAACAATGAGTTTTCACAAGTTCCACCAAGGTCTGAAGTCCAAACTTTTCTTTTCCATCTTGTGCTCATTTATTTGCATTTTTCCCCTTCTTGATTTCCTCAGAGCAAAGCCTAAGACATAGAGACTTGCAGAAATTTTTCATTAAGGCTGACAGAAATGTTCCTAACAGGTAGATTTTTCTCTTTTATTTGTTCTCTTGCTTCTACTCTCCTCTTCCAGCTGTAGTACTTTCTCACCCTTCAGTAGATGATCGTGTAGAAGCATCTCCACCACAAGCTGTGCTCCAGTGGGAAGCGTCACCTCCAGCCTCACTCAGAACAAACACGGTGCGTGGGTCAGTAGAGGAGTAGTAAATGAGTTGGTTTCTTGTGGTAAGGCTGCACAAGGACTCTGATAGACTTGTCCCATGAAGTCTTCGCAGGACACACATAAGTTGCCCATGAATTATCGTTTACTCTCCCAGAGCAGAAATTCATCTGCCAGAACCTGAATTTTGTGGAGGGAACAAACAAGTTGCTGCTTCACAGAAGAAAATAGGATCGCTTCTGTTCTTTTCCAGTCCCAAATGTAGTTTTCAACACTGATGTTAAACTACGACTTTGTAACACCAAAAGAGCACGGTTATTTTCTAGCTCTCTTCTTACGCTAAAAATGCTTACACTTAGGGAAATATATTTAGTAACCAAACAACAATTACAGCTGTATCTGGACAATGCTTTCCTTTGGTACCACAGACACAAGGACCACATTAAAGATGCAAAATTACTTTCAGTTTCATGATATTTACACATCTGTAACAATATTCCAGGCATTTTGTCAGTATTTAGGGTTAGGGGATGGAGCTGTCTTTTTAGAAACCATTTCTATGTCATACACACAAATTAACATGTATTAAGTAGTCATCTTTCCGCCCACAAGCACTTGTGCAGAATTCATGGGTTTGGGAAGTAAATTGAAAGCAGACTGTGAATGTTAACAATATGGTTAGATACAGGAGTTTTACACTAGTCAAACACCAAATAAACAAACCTCTTTTTTAGGTTTATTTAAGAGGACGGCAGGGATGAAACCTCAGAATATGTGTTTTTAAGGCAATAGAGATACTGCCTTGCAGATGTGAATTACAGCGTTCTGCGATACAGCAGCAGCAAAGTAACTTGTTTTCCAAATTTGTACAAAACTGTAATCAAATAAATGACAAAATACTACTTCCTTCCTCAGCACGCCCCTTGTCATTTTCCTCCATCAGCAAAACCTGCTTTTTTTTTCTTGCCACAGCTACACAGCCAATACAGCTAGGAGGAGAATCAGAGAAATTTAGGATCACGCACCGTCAATACAAGTGGATATCATAGCACTGCACTTTAGTCTGTCAGTTATTTTACTCATTGTGTAAGAAGCAAAGCAGTAGGCAAGGATAAGTGACTCAGAAAAACGGTACTTTTTAGAACAAACGATTTGTAAAGAAAAGAAGTACTATCTGTAGCCTTGGACATTTGTATGAAGGCAAGCAGTTTAACAATTTTATACCCACTCATTAAAAAAAAAAAAAAAAAGAATTTTTAAAAGAAATTCTTTTTATTTACACAGTCTAATTCTTTAGTGTTAGACATCATTTCTTGTCATGGTAGCAAACTGCAACTACATCCAAATCCTTTTGGATTCATAGTTCCTGATTTTGAATTCATAGTTCCTGATTGCAGTTGAAGGCTGGAAGCGTGCTAGCTCCTGTGGTCCGTATTCCCAAGGATGAGGCTCCAGCTGAAGCTTAATCTAGTATTTGGAAGTGTGTTCCAGAGTCAGCTGCTTGAACCATATGCACCTTCCTATCTCAGTCCAACCATCCAGCAATTTTGTGGATTTGCATTTGCTGGAGTGCTTTGTTCCTAAAACTTGGCAGTGAGCATCTTAGCCGTGGGAGAGAGGTTGACCTTTTCTCATCAAGGGAACGATTCTCCCACCCATGAGTGTCCTTTATGTGTCAGACTTTCAAAAGAAGTCACTGCTTTAGGAGCTAAAACAAGTGACCAGTGCATGCTAAAGAAGACAGCACCTTTTAAAGAAATCAAATTATCAAAGGGTACAGCTGAATCTTGAAAATCTGGTCTTTAAAAGTACTTAAATGGATGCTGACTTCTTAAAAATCTCTTCCAGTTAGAGATGCTACACACGTAAAATTCTGGCATTCTTCTTTATTAGAAAACCTACCACTGCAGCACCATGCTGCGCTACACGGATGCACAGAAAACCTTTATTTTGGACCTACTCCAAATCCATGTGGAAGAAGGGAAAAGCAGTAAGCGCCCATTTGAAGAATTATGTGTACTGCACATGTCTGCATACTTCTTACAGTAATTTATTGAATTTAATATAACAGGTGAACTGGTGCTACTTGCCGTAATAAAGGTTTAAGAGGGATTATTCTAGGAGATAGCTGCTAGTTTATTCATGGATTTTAATGGGGGCTGGTCTGGGCCTAATGCAAGCATTACCTGAAAACTGACTTGATGCAAGCATTACTGAAAATCTACAGAAAGATTGCTGGTTTCACCACAACTATGAGCAGCTAACTACTAAGTATGTGGAGACAAAAAAAAATTAAAAATATAAAGATCCTTAATAAATAAGAACAATAAATCAGCAAGGTACCTCTTGTATTCTTTATACTGATACAAAACTCAATTCATGTTATAGTAGCTTGTGTTTGTGTATCACAGACTATTTAAAATGTGTAACTATAGCCTAGAAATGAGGACATAGTTTGGCATTTCAAAAAATATAAAACAAGCAAGGATTTTTTTTTTTTTTTTCCTTCAGAATTAAGCTTTGGCTTCTTTTGGGGCAGACAGGTTTGAAAGGACTTTAAATATTGTGAAGAAACCTTAAAATAGTGGTTAACCATCAAAACACCCCTGAACAGTTCCTGCACTATCCTTAGCTAATAACTCCCTCTACCCACACTGACAGCAATGGCTATGTAAGCAACTGTTCTATATTTCAGCATTGAATTAACCCTCATGTCAGAAAAGAAATACTCATTTTGAACAAAATTCTGTAAACAAAATGAAAGACCAAATTCTGTATTGTACATTAGTGTTAGGAGCCTGAATGCTAAACAAGAGAAATTGATACTATTCATTTATGAGATGAGTTCGTTTTAGTTGGTGTGAAACCTGATGGGAATGTATATACATGACTGGATTATTAAAATGCCTGTTGTAACCGCCTTAGGAAAAATGTAGAGCAGGTAAGCAGAAGTAAGAACATAATCAAACAACTGAATTTTAGGCATGTCCTTAGATACTTATTTTATGAATGATGTGATCATTCAGTTTTCTTAAATTGTTAGATGAGACAGGAGATTCATGTTGATGTTTTGAATGCCCATAGTGTCTTTCAATTGGGTATAGGGAATGAGACAAACTAGCCTTCAAAACTGAAGCCTTATTTTGGCTAACATGTGCTATAACTATCCCACTGAGTAGAAGAATGGCATCATCTGATTCCAAGTCATGACAAATTGCAAACACAGTAATGTGTTAATGTCCTAATGGAGGAACAGGGGGTGTCCACTGCAGAATATCGAATCACAGCATTTGGCAGTACCTTAAGTACCTATCAGCAGCAACGGAGGGAGAAAGATTATGTTAAAATGGGGAAGTTCAACCCAAGCTTAATAAAATGGGATTTAACATTGCCATTTATTGCATAAAAAATGCAAGAGAATTTAAAGGGAGGGTTACTCTTATCAGTAATAATTCCCTAACTCAGAGAGTTGCATTCACTGTAAGATGGAATTAGGGGACACTGTCATTTGAGGAAAAGGTGATCACAGAATTAAAAATTACACAGATAAAGCAGAGTGATTTGATCGTAGTACATGTTGAATAAACAGTTTTCAATTTTAGAGCAACAAAAGAGGACAATAAGAGGGAGTTACAAAAGCTAGAGATTTTAAAATAAATAGGCATAGATAATTGATATTCAAGAGTCTTTTAAAAGTGGGATGAGGGTTTTGCTTTAACATTAATATAGATTCCCAATAACCTGGGAAAACAAAGAAAGTTCCAAAAGAATGGAAGACTGCAAAAGCTCTAACTGTATTTCTAAGTGGTAAACAGGACAGCATGGATAGGCTTGTCAATCTGATATCAGTCCCAAACAATGAATGAAATACATGCTAAAATGATACGTGGGGAAAAGGAATGCAAAATGTGCAGAGGATATTTGGTGGGAGGGACTGAGGGTGAGACAAACGGCCTATGTTGTAAAAAACCCAGCACTTCTAAAAACCCACAGGGATCACGACAGATAATCAACCGAACAAAATCCTTGCTCAGCCCTCGGTGCAAGGCTGTGATCTGAAGGAATGTATGTCCGCAGTTGTAGAGAGATGATTAAAACCTGGAAAAAGCTAATGGAAGAGTAACAAGAATTCAAACAAATTTAGAAACATGTATCACAATATCTACAAACCAATACGTTTTGATAATAGAGGGGTATTAACTGTAGCAGACAACATGTAAGAGATTCCAAAAGATGGCATCTGCAGCGATACAAATTCAGACTAGAGCACAGAGGAACAATTTTAACAGTAAGACTGTTCTGGACAGTAAGACTATTCTGGAATAATTTCCTACATGCTGTCAGGGGTTCCCCATCGCAATCAATTTTTAAAGCAGGTGTGGATATTTTCCTATGAATATACTATCATTAAAATAAAAATTAATTCAGGAAAAATTCACAGCCTGGGCGGTGTAGGTGTTAAGGCTCCATGATCACAATCGCCAGGTCTGACTTTCTAATCTATGAGCAGTGTTGACCTTAGAATTGTCATCACCAGGTACTTAACACCCCATGAAGATAAATGGGACGATCCATTGCATTCCTTACAGCTGCTCTTTCAGGCAGTTTAAAAATTCAGGAACACTGCTGTATTGGATTGCATGTGGGAAGACGTAGTCATAAACAGAAAGGAAGTATTACTAAAGGAAATGTGTATAATTATTAATATTTAAGATTTCTACTTCAATAGCAGTTAACACTTGCAAGTTGAGGACTCTGTTGTACCTTACACTGTAAAAAATCTATTTCAGTTAATTTACAATGGATCTTGCAGCACTATTTGAAGACAACAGTCAGGGAACAGACATAGCCATAGCTGTTGCAGGTACGCATCCTGTTACTCAGAAACACTGTTCCACTAATTCATGTGGCGTGCATCATTTTATTACGGCACGCAAAAATTCTCGGTTCAAAGCTTAGCTAGATTCTGTCTTGTAATTGTTCTTGATTTTTTATTAATATGCTGAAGACAGTGTGAAAACACTAGTACGGAAAGTACTGACAGCGCATTTGCAAGTATTTTGTAGTTTGTTTTGTTAAACAATAGTCTAAGATGTAAAATTTACAGTGTTTGGTAGTCCACAAAATAGCTGTGCAGCAGTAGTACTGTTGTTTTCTTATTTGACTTCTCCGTAACATTGCACATGAGAGAAAAATTTTACAATGAAACAAAGGATCTAGCCTCTCTGGTAAAGCAAGGGATGTTCCTCACAAACTAAAATGATGAGTTTTAAAAAAATGTACATTTCCCTTTTTTTTAATTTTTTTTTCCCCCCTCTCTTATCAATTTTGAGTCAAAACTTGAGTACTGGGTACAAAAATCTCCATTTGAACTAGTCAGAGCAAAGTTGTTTTCTTAATTGCTTTTCACCATCTTGTCCAAGGAACACTTTGCAAGGCATAGCTGCATGGGCTATGATGTAATGAGATCTTGTTAGCTAAGCAAGACCAGACCTCAAGCTTAAGCAAAATAAATTCAGATAGAATCTCTGCCCCTTGACCCAGCTGTTTTGCAGTCTTTGAACAGTACAGAAACTTGGAATCTGGTCACAGATGCCAGTGTAAAAATTCCCCTGGCTGAAGGGAACTGTCAAATGGTGTAAAACCAGAGGAGCTGGTTCCCACTGCTTTCTGTCTTATCCAAAAAAGCATGTTAAGTGAAAGAAAGGTTGGGAAATTCAGAGGGAAGATGAACTGTATCTTTATTGTGATGATTTCTGGCCAGCATATGGTCCCTTAGGGACCAAAGCCAGCTTCATAAATTAGAACCATATAGAGTTCACAAACTTATTTTATGTTGTAACTTCAGCTGAGGAGCAAAGCAAGACAGGACAGGGCAGGCTGAGAAAGAAAAAGCTGTAACTGGTTCTAACAGACCCTCCAACATTTCCTCTGAGCATAATTTTGAAGAGGAGCAAATATGTCCTTCTATAAAGCTTTTTGCAAAACCAGCATTGTCTGTCCCCAAAAACTACAATAATGAATATATTTACATATATACAATATGTATATATGCAATATACAAATATATACAAGAATACATATATATATAAATAATAAATCTTAATAACACTGAGGAAAATAAGGATTACAAAATAGAATTAAAGAAGCACATATCACTTATGTAGTATTTCTAGTAAGAAGTACAATTAACTTAAACTTTTCTACACACTGAAGATTTCTCTCTCTCTTACTTCCCATTACTTAATGCTTTTCACTAACAAATTGTTATTTGAGAGTAGCTGGAGAGATAGTCAGTTAGTGAAATCTTGAGATTATCTACAGTCTGCTCATTTAAAGATGGGACTGGGTATACCTACTCAGTATACCTGTAAAATCTGTAATTCTTTCTTGGACTTGCTTAAATAGCACCTTTGGCTAAAAATTTTTCTTTCAACCAAACCTTATAGTTTAGATTTTTTTTAACAGAACTGTAGATTTTAGAGTTACTTTTCAACTAAAACTCATCATATTATAAATTTCTTTGGCTAAGAGGTGAGAAAGGATGGTCTAACCAATAGTTGGGATTCAGGAGGACTGGTGTTTGCTCTGGCACTGATGTTATGTAGCCTACTTTGCCAAAAAAGATAGTTTGAGCAGATTTAGTCGGAATTTTTAGGATTGCAAAGATAATTTAGAATGATTCAATCCAGTCTTTGTATATGCTCTCATAATACATGTATTAATACAGTATCAGTGACAGGTTAATGTAGAACAAAGGAAAGACAATTCATCTTCACACAAGTTCTTGAACTGTGGCGTTCAATACCAAAAGATGCTCTTAAGTACCTTCATTTTGAAAGGTCTGGATACTTTCTGATCAATATCAACTTCCAGATTTATAATTGGTGGAAGAAAGGTGATCACCTTCTTTACTCATCTCTGTGGGATTTAGAAATGCATCTTACCAAGTTGTGGCTGAGAATTATACTGTTCTCATGGGAATGTGCTTTGAAACAGTCTTCCTCCATCAGCTCAACCTTAAGGCATTGACCACTGCCACCAGAGCTGGGCCATCAGTGCCCACGTTTGAAAACAAAACAGTGACTGGAAGAACGGTCAGTGCAGAGGGTCATCACCAACACTGAGTAATCAAATCACTTGCAAACAGTACCGAGATTACTATGGCAAATACATTTAACATATCTAAAAATCAAAGAACTGGCATTTCAGCCTGTAATTAGAGAGTGGATCCTCAGTCCTGGGAAGCAATGCTTCTCAAAAAGAGTTGGGGATCAGAGTTCATAGTCATCTGGGTATAATTTCCCAATGTGACACAGTGCACAAAATGTCTAATACGAGCTTAATAAATAGGCATCAGAGGAATAATGAATGAAGATAGGTGTCGAAAGTTATTACACTGTTGTTGTATTTAGCACTGATGAAATCATTACTGGAATATTTTGTCCAGTTCTGGGGTCCATGGTTCATGAAGATTGTTGAAGAAGTTCAGAGGAGAGTCACAAGTATGACTTGGGGACTGTTAATCATGTTTCAGGGTAAAAGACTCAAAGAGCTCCATCTGCTTAGTTTATCAGTTGAGAATGCTAAAGATTGATTTGGACCTAACCTCTAAGCTGTTACCATGGGGAACTATACAGGTTTGATTATGGACTCTTAAATCTAGCAAATACATAACATTAGCAATAATATAAGGAGATAAAATCTGGACAAATTCATGCTAGAAACAAGGATGTGCATTTTTGCCAACTGGAGTGAGCAACTTCATAAGATCTGTGGCAGATTCCTTCTCAATAACACTTCAAAAATATTTTTCTAAAAGACAGTTTGTAGCTCAAACAAGAATTAATGTAGGCAGCTCTAACAGCTTGCTCTATACAGTAGTACTTCTGGTTTTATCATCTGCAAAACTATGAAAAGACCAGGCTGAAATACTGAGCTTTGGGACCTTGCAGCCATCAAAACAGAGGCCTCCAAATGTATCAGTACAAAACCTGCAAGTCTAAGAAATGAAAAGAGTCCTTACTGGTATCTTTCTCTAAACAAGGCTTTTAGGAGATACTACTGTGTTTTTTTTTTTTAAAAAAGGACCTCCAGAGAAACTATAGGTATACCATTGGAAGTTGTTTTACAAACATTAAACTAGTTTATTAAGTGTATACTAGCGTATAAAGTACTAATAACTGTTCAAGGAAAACTTGGCACTTTCACATTGCTTTCCAGCAAAAAAATCTCCTAGACAACAATTAATGAGTTGAGTCACTTCGAAATCCTGTGAAGTTAGTAACTATTATTATTTGCATTATACAGAGGACAAACTGAGAGACAGAGAGCACCCAAGATCAGAGAGGAATTCTGCAACTTGTCTGGAAATGAAACAAAAGCCTTCTGAGACCTGTTCCTGTGCTTTAACCAACTTTTTTTTTTTTTACTTTTTTTTTGATCCTGGCAGGTGACACTCCTGTTCTGATGTCAGTATTGATCCAATCCTGTGTCCAGTGCCAAAAGACACTCTGATGCTGAAAGTGCCGTCTTGTTGCAATGACGTACAGAAAGTAAAGTCCTGAGCACTTACCCTGTGACTTATTCTCATTGCACTCGTATAAGGAAGAGGTGATATTGATTTTGGTGTCTTGTCAAAATTCTAACTTGGGTAATTAGTTTATTCTTACCTAAACT
The DNA here is from genome assembly GCF_011004875.1 of Balearica regulorum gibbericeps. Classification (NCBI taxonomy): domain Eukaryota; kingdom Metazoa; phylum Chordata; class Aves; order Gruiformes; family Gruidae; genus Balearica; species Balearica regulorum. The sequence continues at coordinate 29,480,671 of NC_046184.1, forward strand.
CCTTGAATTTCCATGTCGATGATACTTTTCATACACCTCCCTGCAGAAAAGGATACCTGTACTATTACAACAGAAAAGTTTGCAGTATTAAATGAACCAAACTGAAGAGCAGTATAACATGTCTGTCACTTTACTAAATTTTTGTAAAGGACTCTGCAGGGAAAACCAATTAGTGGTGCACCACTGATTTAAAAAGGGTGCACCCTTTAAAAATAAAAATTAATTTTAAAATGAAATTTTAATGCAAGACTGTCCTGTGCCCCAAATCTATAATATATGGGGTTTATCCCTGATTTTAAAAAATTTGGGTATTGCCTTCATGATACCAAATGTCCATTCTTATGGGTATGTTACGGATGGAAGATATGATGCAAATTCAAGGATAAATGGTGACAATGACACATATTAAGCAAAAATCAGCTTACTGTACTTACAGCAACAAAAAACCCTGGACTCCTAGCAAGAAAAAAAACCAAGTCCCATCTGTTACTAGCATTGAACAAAATCAACATAAAATGAACCAACATTATTTTGGTCTTTGATCTCTTGGATGCTTTATGACATAGGTCATAAATCACATAATTATTATCTGATATCAAGACAGCTTGAATTAACCTCTTACATTCCTAAGGCAATGAGAGCCCTCATCACAAGTCAAAATCTGCCTGTATGAAATAAGTAAACTTACAGAGGGAAACAAATCCCTTTTCTCCTATTTTAGTCTAATCTGGACTTTTGAAAACTTTAGTGGTTCAGAGGTGGAAAATATCATACTGAAATTCATCGGATCACAGACATTTCCTGTTTGTTTCTGGAAGCTGTGGTTACGATTTGTAAATCACATCATCACTTGGGTTCTGGCTTCTTTTAATTGTAGACTTCCTCCTTCCTTTTGCTCCTCTTCATCAGTGGAGGTCAGCTCAAGATGCCTCTGTGTTTTGGCTGCTGAGATCCAGGAAAATTTGGAAGTCCTTTAATTCTGACATTTCATTCCTGCCATTGATATGAAACAGCCTACATCTAACGAGCTTCAGAAAACACAGCACAGAATAGTACACACTTGGATTTTCTTTTTTCCAATAGGCAGTATTGAATAAGACTGGGCTTTGTTTTTTTACCTTCTTGAATAGAAAATTTCCAGGAATACCAGTGCTTCTTTTTTTTTTTTTTTTTAAAACATTTTTTAAATTTTTACTGTAAATTGGCCAGCAGGAATGATGGGCACATCATGATTAAAACACCTTATTTTTATGTATACAGCAGACAATCATTTGCAGCAGGCACCATACATATATACTGTGAAAAACAGGCACACAATAGAAGTTCTTTCACAAAAGAAATGTACTTTTCCAAAAGAGTGATGTACCTGAAACACTGTATAACAAAAATATAGCAGCTAGACTAATAACATCAGAACCAGGTCACACAGAACCATGACCAATAATTCAGCATTTCGAGTACAAGAACAAGAAAAGCCGACAATGCATAAGCTTCATAATGAAAAACATAACAGAATAAACAGAGAAGATTCTTTTACTGGCAACACTTGGAGCTGAAAGGCAGCCGAAAGGGAGATGGGCCGAGTTTTGTGCACATCCTCACAGGAAGGGCACCGAATTAGGTAGCCCATAGAATGATCCGTGCTTGAAAACCAGTGATATACTGCTGCTGCCCAGCCAGATGGCAGGGCCTGTTTTCAGGCAGCCCCTGCACTGGTTTCCCCACCGCTGAAATGAAAAACTAACAATAAACACAAATTTGAGAATCAGGAGGGTTTTTTTCTAGTAGCATGCCACTTCCACTCTGATCAGTGTCTTTATGACAGATTTAACCACTGTTACTATTAAATGTGGCCAACCAATTCTTTGTTCCACTCCACTTTTTTGCTTCACTTTTCACTATGCTTTAACGATGCAGCATTATTATTTCTCTGCTTTTTTTTAAATTTTAGACTTACAATAATAAAGATGACTGTTCAAATTTCTGAGTACTTGGCCAAAATTACACACAGATACTGTATTAGGTACTCCCACCGTGAAAACCATCGGCTCCATGGCCTTGTGTCTGGCTGGACGCTACAAACTAGACCCAGAGCTCAAGCTAGCGTGTAAACTGTGCAGGGTGAGCTCCCGCATGGACCAGAGCCTTGAGCTAACACAGCAGCGCAGGTGTCACCAGCAGCTGAGGTGCTGTGCAGTCAGGGCCACAACAACCCTTCTCTTTTCTGCAAATACTTTATTTGTCATTGCCTTGACCTTTGCAAGGGATTCATAAGATCTGAGGAAGGCTCCTATTGCCCTTTTGCTCTGCATACATGTGCAAAAGATGGGGATAGACCCATCCAGTTCCCAAAACATCCAGGCTACAAGGCACTGAGTGTGAACAACAGATCTGATAACCTGTCTAGTGTATGTGCAAGAACGATTTACGCTAGTGAGCAAGCACGGTTCACCATTTTGGTAACTGAGACAGCAAAATTTTGGAGATTTTCTATGATATTGAAAGCTTAGTTCCACTGATATAGACAGATAATTCTGTCATCGGGATTGTCATCGCTACTTCGTGACTCAGTGTTCCTTCCTCGTAAGAAAGGAAGGGAAAGACAATGTACAGTACGGCATAGGATCAGGCATCAATCTCATACAGAGCTATGAAATTATGAATGAAATTATATAATTGAATATATCTATTTTATTATATAATGAGATTATATAAAGACAAGCTATGCAAATTATGCTATATTATATAGGTTATTACAACCAGCACTTAAATGGACTCACAGAAACAGGGAAATTCTTTAGCAGGAATGAAAAAAAAAAAGAAGAGAACTTCTGAAAAATTCTATCAGCACTATTGCCTAGACCAGACTCTCTTTTGAGCTAAGTCCACGTTTGACATATCACTATACATTAGGGTGAAATCCCCTGCAAACAGGAGAGGTATTCTTAAAATCTTCTATAAAATACAGGAAAATATGATTAGAGCCATGGGAGAATGTTGCAATAGCAGTTCGGTCACACATATTAAATGTTCTGATCAGGCTAACATTTATCGGTGCAACTTCTTCCTGAGTTCCCACAAATCTACAGAGGGGTGTTTGAAAGTTCTTAGTTCTGCTATGCAATCTAGGATAGAAAAAAAAAAAAATAAAAAAAAAATGTGTAGGCAGTCTGTATTTTAGTCTGTGTAACGGTAGATCTCAATGTGGAGTGTGATGCACAAGAAGCACATGGCTTTATGCCAGATTTATGTTCTCTTGAAATTGAGGTTGACCCAAACATCAAGTTAAAATAACTTATCCTTTATGTAAGTTGTATTTGGTCTGGCTATAAGTAAAAACGAGACTAAGGACAGCATTGCTTTCTGAACAAAATATTTTAGACTGATATATATCTATCTCCTCAATAAATATTTTTTGTTGTAAGCTATGTTGCAAATATTCAGGAATTTCAGATGATTTCAGACTCCTCTAAAGAAGATAAACCTGGAGTAGGCAGTGTCTCATGATTAGAATAAGTAATTATCTGAAAGCCCAATGTAAGGTCCATAGAAATCAACAGGAATCTATTGACTTTAGGGAATTTTAGACCAGGCTCTGGAAGAACTCGGGGAAATCACTCCTCCTGCACATCACTTCATTCATCTCAGCGACTACAACATACCTACGCATCCTGTGACAAGTGAGAGTCTGTCAAGTGACTCCCACAGCATTTTCCCCTTTCATCCAGGAAACTCCTTCGTTAGCGATAAGCCTGTGTGCCCTGGCATCCGTGTACCAGCCGAGGGGAGGAACCTGTTTGTAAACCAGATGCTTTGACATAGCTGGAACTTGGAAGGGAGGCAGCAGTACTTGGCAAACAAACTTGTAATAAGTGCACTTTGCTTGAAATGTTTATAATTTGTTCTTGAAAAATATGCTGAGAAGATGGGCACTAGACACACTGCTTGACTTTGAAGTTCAAGTTTGAAGGTGGGGATCCTGAATACCTCCCAAGGAACATTTGAAAAAAACAACCTGGCGCTCTGTAAAGAATGTGCTTGAGGAGAGGGGGTAGGGAGAGTTAATAAGTCCCACTGTCATGCCATCTGCAGAGAAATTATTAAGGTCTAGAGAAAGGCAGCTTCATTGTAAGCAGCAACATGTTCATATGAAGCCTTCCTAATTTGCGGGTAGATCTTTAATAAGAAGCACACAGGTATACCAAATAGCCCTTCCAAAGCATGTTGATACTTTCAGTTTAGCAACATACTCAAAAATTAGGCAAATGCATAAGCACAAAAGGAGTCTCATTGACTGCCTTACATTTCCTTAAAATAAGACACATAAAGAAGGAGTTGCTTTGCTCAGCTGAGATGTATGTGATGCCTGCTGATGATCCACAGAATGCTACTTCCAAGAAAAGAAGAGCAACTACAGCTCCTCCTGGAGACAGTCTGATCAAGGAGGGAAAAAAAGACCTCAGGTGCTCAAAATGTGAAGACCAATGTGAAGGTTTCTTTCCTGTGACAGTCTCATTGCTCTGAGGACAGAGAAGAACTGCAGGTAGAAGTGTTGAACATGGATGGCGGGTAACCTGAACAATTCTCTGAAATCAGGCTCAGCAAATTTATTGACATTTAGAATTTGACTAAATAAAAAGGGGGAAAGGTATGATACTTTCACGCTTTATAGCTTTACAATCAAATACATTCAGCTCAGTTTCAATCTCAAGGTAGGAGGGGATGCTACCACATGAAGGGGAGCTGAGGGAGGTTCAAAACCCTCAGGAATTTTCCATCCAGTTCCTCTCCTGCCAACTCTATTTTTTTGCCCTCCCTATCTCCCTTTCCTGATTTGCTCTCCTCTCATTCTAGAAGACCCCTCTTCCTGTAAGTCTGTACCAATTAGTGTAAATCGGTGAGGAGAGGGAGGCAAGCGGTGTTTGCATGGAGCTTGTGTAGCAAACAGCTATCCAGACAGGAGACAGCTCCTCTGCAGGGAAGGTGGTTCGTTGTGCATGGGGAAGATCCGTCTTTGGGGGATGCTGTGAAGCTCTGGCTGCAGCTGGAAGGACCTGGCAGGGGCAAGGTCATCTAGCTAAGGCTGACCTGGGGGGCAAAGCAATGAGGGAGCCCAGGGGACTTTTGCTGGAAGGTCAGTAGCAGGACCTGGGGGAGGGCAAGGTGGAAAGCTGGATTGGGGCAGGTTAGTTGGACCTTGAAATGAAGTTTCAAGGAGGAGAAATAGACTCTTGTACTCTGGGGATGGTCAGTGTGGCTGGAGGTTGGGGACCTAAAATCCCACAGAAAAGGTAAAGAGCTGAACTGAAGCAGCTCTGGAACCACTGCCTTAGAGCCTAAGTCAAAAGATAGGTAAGATGGAAAGAGCTAAGGAAAAGCATACCTAGGGATTAATAGTTGCATAAAAAGCAAAATAATAATCTTACGAAATTTTGTCTGTGTTTAATTAAGCATGTGAATAGTTTCATTGATACCCAGTGGGAATACACTAGTAAAGATAAACACACAAAATAGTAACCTGAAATAGGAAATGGTGCATAAAACTGCGAATAATTAATATTGAAGAGCAATGGCTGAGGAAAAAAAAGCGGAGAGAGAAAAGAGAAGGGCAAACGTAATTTTTACAAGAGGGAAGCAAATTAGATGCAGAAAAAAATATACTTTATTATTTTCTTTTGATGATTTAAATACATAAAAACATATTTAATGTTGATACAGCTTTTAAAGATTCAACTTAGAATACTTTAAAGAAAGTATAGTCATCTTCCTTGGATTAGTAAGCAGGCAAGATTTGCATTTAAAATAAAAGTCCAGATCATGCACCTTCTCAGACAGGCTTGAACCAGACCAGAAAAAATTGTGGGGTCAGGGCCAAGGCAGCTGCCTGCATGCCTGTTATGTCTGTCATTGTTTGTTTTGTCTTTTTGGACTTGTAAACTCTTTGGGCTAGGAACACTCCCCATGGGGCCCGTCCAAGCTCCACTGCCTTCAGTGGGCACTGGGTACGGCTTTGTTTGCCCACCATTTGGCTCAGAGGAGTCAGGACTTGACTGAGACTTGGAACCTGTAGATGTAATACCAGCAAAGTATCACATATGGTCACTGAGATATGGCTGTGCTTGAATGTTTTTTCTTATATTGGGACTCTGCGCAGCCATGAAGTTGCACCCATATAGAGCAAGACAGAATTTTTGGGTCTTAGACACCATTATGATTGCCGAATGTAGTGTAAAAAACCAGGACAGATGAGAAGGCAGTTTAAAAGCAGTCTTTAAAAGCATACGTGCTTATTTTCACACAAGTTGTGGTGGCACACACAAGGTCTGCTGGCACCACTGCCATAGAGGAAAGAGCAGCACTCAGAAGCGGATGGGTCCGATGATTCTTTTGGTGGACGCAGATGACTTGCGGTCTTGTTTCCATGTGCCAAGAATAACAAGGATTGCAAGGGCAGAGAAGAGCTCAGAAGGTGCGACAGAAACCCTGCGCACTCCGACACCTGAACCTCGGCACTGGTAAATACTCCACTCACACCGACCCAAGGGGCAGTAACTACACCTCGGCCCCGACGCCCTTCAGACGGCTCTTCGCTTCATTCAGAGACCTGCTGGTTCCTCGCTACCAGGTCATTGCTCTCCTCCCACACCGCGGCCGGGCCCGCGGGACCGCACCAGGGACGGACCGACGGTGCTTCCCCGCTCAGTTGCGTCCCGCACCCCCCCGCGCAGGGAAGGGAAACGATCCGCGCCCTTGCAGCGCGCACAGCGAGCCCGCCTCGGCTGCAGCCCTCTGCTCCGCCCGGGGCGCAGAGCGGGGAGCGCGGTGCGCGGAGCGGTGCGCGGAGCGGTGCGCGGAGCGGTGCGCGGAGCGGTGCGCGGAGCGGTGCGCGGAGCGGTGCGCGGAGCGGTGCGCGGAGCGGTGCGCGGCGGGCGAAGAGCGGCGCTTTGGTGCCACCGCGTGGCTCATGGCGGAGCAGGGCGGCGGGCGGGGGCCACCCCCCCCCTCCCCGGACCGTTCCCGGTGTTTAATTACTCCTTGCCGTATTAACGCAGCGGAGCAAGGACGTGTTGTTTCCAGGACGAGGCTGTGCGAGACGCACAGGGAAAGATTCCAGGATTCAATAGCACTTAACAAGAAAATTCTTTGGGTTTTTTTCGTGTAGAATTACATAAAACTCTGAAGAGCGGGGCTTGCTAATGCCGGAGGAGGAGATGTGCTGGCTGCCGGTAATTGGATTGCAGCTTTGCTTCAGCTGTAGTTGAAGAGCAGATTGGGTCACTGTGCAGCCCCACGATAACGCACCAGATGATCCACTACCAGCAGTCGCGGTTTCGAGTGGCGGTTTGGGGCCGTCCGTGATGCCTGGGGTGCAGCAAGCTGAAGTTGTTGTCTTTGCCTCCTTTTCTTTTTGCAAAATACATATTCTCATTTTTCGCAAACTATTTATTCTCAGGGTGCATCTTTTAGAATCACTGGGTGCAACGTTGTTCTTAACATTCAGGAATTGCTTCTGAAATGTTATAAAACTAGAGAACCCAGAAGAAATCTCACAGTAAATTTTGACTTCTGGAATTGGAAGAGTCTTGAGGTGAATCAGGTGTGTGCCACCTTGTACATGGTTCGTCTGGAAGCCCAGAGCCTAATTCAGAGGCCATGAAGGTCCTGTGATTTGGGCTCTTACTCTCCACTCAGTTTATTGCGATAAACAACGTCTGAATAAAGTCCAACAGAGAAACTAAGAGTAAGCACTATGCTTGCTGGGGAAAGAAGAGTGACCACTAATTTTATCATGCTTCTGTACAAGGAGTAGCACAGGCTTCTCATAGTGCAGCCATTTACCTATTTGGCCCAGGTCTTCCTTTTCCTTCATGGCAATTAGTGTCTCAGGAGCAGTACCAACCTCCTCTTCACAGTTACGGCATGTAGAAAATCCTGTGGACAACTGGTGAAAGGACTAGGGGGGCCCTGAATACTCTTTATTACAGACTCCATTCTTGGACCTTTAGAGTTGAAGCTTAAAGTCTGGGTTCCTTCTGCTGGAAGTATATTTCAAGTGTTACTTGCTGTGTGCAAATATTTAGAGTGTTAAGTGTAACTCAAAGCTGCCTTTCCTGGATGTTTTAGGGGTGGGTTTTTTTTCTTTTTTTTTCTTTTTTTTTTTCCTCCCCCCCCCCCCCCCCCCCCCAATTCTTTGCTTCTGAGCCATATTTTATGACTATGATCTAAATTTAAGAAAACAGACTCTAAGGCTAAATCCAACAGTACAAAGTAAACTTGCTGTGAGTTCAGTGGCGAATTTTGTTTGTGCCCAGGAAATTCTGGTCCCATTGAAGGCAATGACAGAAGTTCTAGTGTTTTCAGGAGTGCAAGAATTTCCTGCTATCCTTTCTTCATAAAAAACTGCCCAGAGAGAGTGACAAACATTGCAGAGTTTTGGAGTTATTCCTGGAAATAAATTAACCAGAAATCCACAGGTGTTATGTATGCTCCTGTGTACTATTTCAACATATGAATCAGTTTTGGGACTGAAGAAAAAGGCTCTATATGCCTGATCCTAAGGTTAAAGTTAATGTATAATAGTGTAAAGGCTATATACTATCTCAATCCATGTGTACATCTACTTTATGAACAAAGCCACTTGTCTATAGCAATGAAAAAGTGCATAAAAAGATTCATACTGAAAAAAAATCAAACACTGCAAGCCAGGAGAGAAAGATACCAATGCCAAGTATTGCCTCCAAGTGGAAGGCAAGGACCCGTTGTATTCTAGAATTGAGTGATGACCTATCTTTTGTATCTGAACATCTCCACACTGCTTAGAGTTGGCATTAGCTGAGTCACTTGCTACTTTCAGTTATAGCTCCCTCATAGAGAAGGTATATTAGAAAAATCAATAGAGAAATCAATACATTTTACCCAAGTTATCTGATGTGCTCCAGATGCTTAAGTTGCTAAATAGCATTTGATTCAAATAAAATGTATCTCACATCCTTTGTATTAAAGTGAGATTTGGCATATATTTCTCTTCCCTCCCTCTCCATTCCCAGTTGAGTAGCATTTGCACTCTGGCACCAATTTATGTGGAATTTCAATGTGTTTTTGAAATAAAATTGATTAGCATTTTCTCTCCTGAAAAACTGTCTTAACATCATCCTAACAATTATGGGAAATTAGGTTGTATAAAAATACTTTTTAGTTTTATTTCCCAAATAAAGAAATAATGCAGCATAATGAAGGGTTGTGCAAGAGAGCTCTAGGAGTACTTTGAAAAAGCAACAGTCAGTGAAGTGGAAAAATGAGGGAACAAAGACTGGATTTCACAGTAAACTATTTCCATTGGTTTTCATCTCTAGATATTGCATTGATATTTTATGTGCATACAAATTATATTCTATGGGAACACTACGGGGTAAATTAACAGTGCATTGCACATAGATTAGACATGGAAATGACAAAAATGGGAGGTAAGTATGTAAAAAATGTATCCCTACATCAGCATGTACTTAACTCCTTGACAAACAGGAGCATCAGGAAAGCATTTTAGGACATACTACATTTTGCAGGAAGATGCATAGCTTTTGGTAAAGGTGTTAGTAATGCTCTTCTGAAATTTTCTCACACCAGCGTTAGCCTTTAATGTAAGACTGATAAGCACTTTTTTTGATGTTAATTCTTACAGTAAATATATGAAAAAGCCCAAAGGGCTTTATGGTGATAATGGGACACTGTGCCCCTCATCTGTAGGTTAGAATCATACCTTGGTACCCCATTAGTGAACTTCCAGTGATGTGGAAGTTTGTTATTTCCAAAGCTTAATAACCATGTCACCAAAGAAACCCACCACTGCAATTTGCAATGACAATAACTCTTGCTGATAGCTCTAACCAAGTGACCAACATTTGAAGGAATAACACTATGAAAGTCTGGGGGAAAGAAGGAGCTTATCTATGGGTTTAGTTCACCCATGCATTATGAATTGCATCTGTTTAAACAGACTTGCATCCATACAGTATACCTGCAGTGATGTAGCTAGCAGATAACTCTGGTGGATTTACTTCATTGGAGTCATCAGAGATTTCATCTTACAGTAAGTTAGCTAGTACTGATGATTTCTGAGGCTGGTATTCACTGTAAACTCTTGTCTTGTCTTGGCCAGCTGGTCTCTGTACCTGAACAATCTTTACTACTCCACCATCACAGTGGCTAGAATTTACATCTCATTAAGTGCTGGCTCATATCTGCATGTCATATCTATATTTGTGCCTCCAGTGAGAACTCTGTGAGCATCTTGAAACTCCTCAATTTCTTTGTAAAAGTAGAGACAAGGAATTCATAGAGTTCAGAGGTAGTGGCTCAAACATTTTGGGTGAAGTTGCCAAGAAAATGGCAGTGCAAAGTCTTCACTGCAATGTCATACAGAGCTCTGCTGAAACAAAGCGTATGAAGATGTTCTCAGAGAAAGCTGAGGACTCGTCATGTTTGAGCCGTTAGTTAGACTGTTGTTGACAGAGACTGCCAGTATCAGCCAGTATCTTGTTTCAGATGCGGTCAATGCACAAAAGGATTGCGTCTCCTGTCTCAGTCTCTTGTGTCAGTCTTGTGTCACTTGCCTCAGTGAAGACGACTGGTATCAGGCACAACTTTGGATACCAAGACGCTATTGATTCACCCAGACCCAACCGGGACCTCAGAAAGATTGACCTGGCACCCTCCCTTCAGACCCATTGCCAACCAGCCTTCTGCCTCTGAAAATTTCTCATTTTGAGCTGAGTATCACTGCTGAGAGGACTGAAGAGCATGATTGCACATGCTTTAATTAAAGGTCACAGGTCTGACAGGCTGTGACGTTATCTAATAGATAGCTTTTCCTTTAAAGCTGCAGACAACCATTTTGTGAGCCAGTAGTTTTTCTGAGCACTGTCCCCCAGTTCCCTGACTCACACCGTTGACATGATGGACCCAAAGTAGTGATGAAACTTTGTGAGAATGCAGTAGCTCAGCTGCTGCTTGTGCCAGGTCACTGCCACTCTTCTCCTTTTTCCTGTCCTCCTGACTGAACAAGGTTTTTGAGAGGCAGCTGGAGCCTGTGATAAACCAGAGTGTGCAAGCTCATTGATTTGGGAACGGACAGATTTTCAGCTCCAGCCTAACCCTCTTCACCCCATTTTCTGTCTTTTCCCCACTGAGTAAGTGTCCCTGTCCCTGCCACAGGCTCAGTGCAGTGGCTCCATCTGTATAAAGCTTGTTTGTCAGAAGTCCTGTTCTTGGTTCCCCCAATTCCCCTTACGCTGACCATGCTGTGCACCCATCTGATAACTGCAAAATATTAAAAAAGAAAAAACAATAGAAGCTTGTGAAGCCTTTTGAATCTAAGTCCAAAGTGAAGAGAAATTCTCAAAGACAACAATTCAAAGGACATAGAAGGAGGAGGAAGGGCTTTTCCCCTTTCCAGGGCCTCTTTGCGGGCAGGTAGCTGCAGGGAAAGGATGTGCTGCAACCAGGACTGGAGTCCTGCCATGGCATGGGAAAATGCCGCAAATGGCCAGAAAGATGCTAAGGTAGCTGATGAGATAAAATACAGGGAAACTTTTCTGAGGAACATGCACCCACGTGCTGCTGTTGTCCTCTGCATCTCTTCACTTCAGCATCCCTGGAAAGTCACATCAACCTTGACTGTCACTGGCTCCATGCTACAAACTTGAGAGCATTTCTTTTGTTATCAGCCTTCAGTGCAGATGCTGTCCTTCTCTTTCCCTCATGATGTGCCTCCTCTTGACTCCTCCAACCAATCAGTGTCATTCGGTGCCATTTCAAGATTCTGGCCAGATCTGAAATATCTCCAAGAGGCCGGGACAATAAACATCTGTGAGATGTTCTACACTGAACCAAGGCTAAAGCATTTTGAATCCTTCTTTTATTCAAAATTACGGTGTTGGCACTTTTAGGAAAATGGAGATTGTTTGTTTCAAGTGTCAGATCATATGTTTGATACTCTGCCACACAGTTAAGAAAACATACAGTTCTACATAGCAGGTACAGTAAACTCTTCATTTAGTCTGTCTCCTCTTGTAAGTCACAGAACACAAAAATTCCTATAAGTGTATTTGAAACAAATGTCTCACATAGCCACGGAGGGCCAGACTTTGTGTGATCACTGGCATACACCCTGCAGTAAAATCCTGGACACCATTATTTTACAATAGGTTTGCTTATGTCCTTTGCCTGGAAGAGTCAATCCCTAATGTAGATAAGTCTTTGGTATTTTGTTAAGATACTATATATACGTCTGCCATCCTGTAGACAAAGGGGTAATTTTGCTTTTCAGAGCAGCTGCTGTAATAGTTTTCAGAAAAAAAAATCTTTTAAAAAACAAAGTTCTGTTTTCAATTAGAATTAACATTTTGCTTTTTCTTTTAGTATTTGTCCCTTGTAAGGTACTGTTTAAATCACAGCATAAATTCACAGCAACATCCGCTGGCCATGTTAAGCCATATTTCTTCATTGGTCTTTCAAGTGAGAATTCTATTGAAGTACAGGTAGAAAAATTACCCTTTCCAGTTGCTTTTCACATGTATACATCAAGCTGCCGTTCTAGGAAACAATTCGTTGGCCTGGCACGCTGGATCTTGGAAACTTGTCTTAGCTTTTGTTTGCTAACAGATTGCTTTGTTAATTCCAAAGGTTTAGCAAGCACCTTGTTTTTCCCAGCAGAGTTTCATTCATCTGTTCTTGTTCTATATGAATAGTCTCTCTCTCTTCTGGTCACTGAGAGATAGGACTTTGCTTTCACATTCATACATTTTCCCCTGGCTAATTGTTTGCAATGTTTGATACCTCGGATGTACAATCATTGTTCTCTGCGGAGTTTGTCAGACTGCACATTGGTGATGTATTTAAAAAAATACATTTAGACACATTTTGAATCTGTAAAACAGTGTGTTCACTGTAATGCATTGGGCCTGTTCTCTACTGCCCTTCACAGTCATTCACATTAGCACAAAAACCAGAGCTGACTTCCATGAGTTAAGGATCAGGCTATTAAGGAAAAAAACTAAACCATAATATATATTTGACAAATGGAGTCCCAGGTTGTTTTCTCATAGTTATCATGACCAAAGTGTTTTGTTTTTTAATTTTCTATTGCTTAGATTCTTTTCTTACCAAGCTACAGTGCTACCAGCAATCTCAAACACTCACAAGTCAGGTCCCCAGAAGACCAGAAGATTGTCTTGAATATGGTCCATTTTGAATATAGTCTGAAACAAAGAAGAAAGAGAATCAGAGAAAGGACAAGAATGAGTGAGAATCTGGCTTTGTGAGTATGTTGATGAAACTCCTTCAACAGGCAGAGAAGAAACTCTTCTCCAGATCCTGACCTACTGTGTATTTGTGGTAATGGATGTGCTGCTGCAGGGGCTGCATCTCAGACTTGCAGGAAGCTGCCCCTTGCCACTGGGCTGTGGGACCGTATAATATCTAGTTAAGCTCTGACTGATTGTGTGTTGTGTCGCTTTGCAATGCAGAGAGGAACAGCTTCACCAGGAAGATCAATGTGCCTGGGAAATATCGCATGACCTGTTGGGTGGTGCGTGTTTCTCTAAACTGAGGTTCAAATCTTCTGGACATACAAGGAATGCAGTTATATGCTTTGAAATTGGTAGAACCCAAATTTTTATTTTTAATTTAAATAAATACACACCAAAAAATAACATTGTTTTCAGCTTTAAGATACAGCAGGTTTAGCTGAGTCTCTATGCTTGTGGTGCACAATAGTCATCAAGCTGGCGGCTGAATTATTTCCCTATAAGATCATTTAACTTCAAAACTTGGTATTATACAGGTCACATGTTCTGGTGATATTCAGAAGGGAATTGTCACTTTCAGACAACTAATATCAGTCATTCTTCTATCTATATTTGGATTGCAGGCTCAGGAAAGTGTGATGGCAGTTATTAACTGCTCTCAAGAAATCCACTTGCAAGATGGATTTATTTCTTGATTAATGATGGAGATTATTCAAGTATTAATTCCAGTTTTTTATATCGCAAACTTGATATCATCCTTGTTCTCTCCACCCTTAAAATTACTATGATTACTCTAATTGTTAGAAAGCTATTATTTGATTCAGATTTGCAAAGTAATTATCAGCTAGTAGCACATCTGCCATTTCTTACTAAATTTTGGTATGTATTGTTGTATCTCAATTAACAAAAGATCGACTAACTGAAGCATTGCTGCATGAATTCTAGTAAGGCTTTCAAGCATGACATAAATTTTGTCCTGATTGATTCTGACTCTTACTGTGTGCTCTTTAATTTGTTGCTTTGCATTTCAGAATTGTTCTGTGAACCCAGTGCTTGATGTTTTATACAATGATTTCTTCGTCTGCAGCAATCAGATGTACATCTAGAGGTTTTAACTGACGGAGCATCCTTTATGACATTATTTTTACTTCTGATTTGCAAGTTGTATTCTCATTACCTTTTTTCTTTGATTGTGTCACAGGCTACAGGGATTAAACAGAATTACAGTTTTTAATCTGATCTTTGAGATGGTACTACTAACATGATGGGATAATTATCTCCACATGTCTGGCTTCTCCTTCATGAATATGAGGAGCAGTGAAGGCAGAAAACATACCAGCTATTAATACTGGAGCATCAGTGATTTGCTTTTTACACCAGCTGTACTTCATATATAAAGTTCTTCAACTTGTTGCAAAATTATAAACCATTTAAGAATGAGATTTTGAGCATTCATAAATATGCACACGTGCTTATGTACACAGCAGCGTGCGTGCATGTGTGCACGCGCACACGCACACACTCTGCAAATGCCTTTGAACATTTCTGTATTAGATAAACAATTTCAACAGCTTACTACTGAGCTGTTTAAAATGTGCCTTGTACAGAAAATATACTAAGAGTTCAGTTTATGTACAACATTACTTTCTTAACACTGTAAACTATTCTGCATTATGAAGCTCATCTTATGTATGTTTTCTGTAAAAATACTTTCACAACCTTTTTTAGAAGCTATTATCAGACAAAATCCATTTCAAAGTGTCTGCAGTTTTTCCTCAAACTCCTTCTACAGGCTCCAGATTTAGAACGATCTCTGAATACAATGGTTTTCCTTTACAACTTCTTATTTCAGTAAATTTACTTACTGGTTTTACACACAATGATAGCCATGAAAATATTGATTTAAAGTGCAAAGTTAGAAAGGAAATTGATTTAATATGTGGAATCTGTATGTAGGTTGGGAAGAGTGGAATATATGCTGTTTCAGTTGTATTAATGGCTGCTTTACTTGCTTATTTAGATAATTTTATTGTCCTTAGTATTTACATGTATTACTGTCATACCAGGAACCCTAGCATCTAGCTTGTGTATTAGAATGACTAAACAATTCTGAAACCCTTGAACAGACTGGATTGTGATCCACAGTTTTAGAATTTTTATGGAAGAGGAGCAAAGAAGGATAATAACATTTTCTCCTACAGTGGTGCTGTATATCCCAGGCTACAGAGACACTGCTTTTTTGAACCAGTATCTAACCTGTTTATAATTATAAGGTTTTGAAACAGTACAGTATTCTAAGTTATATATTTTGATTTTTAATATACTTATTTTAAAATTTGAATTGCATATTCTATTATTAAAAAAATCCAGTCTGCGCATATACAGTTAAGTCTGATCTGTTTACGGTACAGAAATACATACATATCTGTCAACATCAACCCTGGAAGAGCAGAGTATTTGAATTGCTTGGAGTAGAATGCTCTAACACTAGTTATTTCCTTTTAGACTTGCTGTGGAATTGGTTTCTGCCACAGCAAAATGCTTGAATTATGTGTTAAATCAGGTTGTTTAGGGTGAAATTCACTTATAATCACATTGCTGTTTCTCATGTCCAAAATTCTGGTGTCTAGCTGTTTGGAACTGTGCATGGAGAGCTGGGCTCTCCTAGGGAAAGCCAGCACGGGGGGAGGCGCTGAGGGTCAGGAGTCTTCGATTTCATAGTCCTGCACGACATTCAAGAGCTGCAGCTTCTGTTACAAGTTAAGTGGCCCCCTATTCTCTTCTCTCTCACAAGTTGGAAAATCAAGTATGTGCTACCTGATAGAAAGGGGGGGTGTTATTATTATTTTTATTATTTTTTTATTCTGGCTTTGTTAAGTGTCTTATCTTTAGTAAAGCTTTCTCTTACACCCATTTGGACAGCAAGGAAGCATGAAGACATTTTTCCAGTAGGCAGATTAATGTCTTTTTTCTTACTAATGAAAGTGGGGAAGCTGTTCTGTTGCAACGCATTGCTTAAAAAGGCAAATGTCTCCTTCTCCAAAACAAAGCCAGTATTCTCTAAATGAAGGCTATTCTCAGGTTATTTTTCACTACAAGTTCAAATTTATCTGATGTTTTTTTCCTGGTGCTGAGGTTTCACCCATTATTTTTCTACTCCTTCACTTGGAGAGAGGCAGCCATTTAAAAGTCCAGCAGGCCTGGCACTTTGTCTGGTTTCTACCTGATCAGATCTTCATTCACAGCTCCAGACATACCAGACCTTAGATGCACTAACATTTCACAAGTGTAGTGTAAACTATGCACTGTCTTCAAAGAGCACAAGTAGGTAAGATCTATGTGCTGAAAACACAGTACTAAAATGAATCTTAAAACAGTTAAATAAAAATGCTAAGTGTTGAAAGCTCCGACGGGTTTTTGAATAGTTGACAGGTCTATCTGGAGACAAGAACTTCCCAGGAGCAAGTCCTTTAACTGAGACTTTGCTTGCTGAGCTATCAGGTTGAGTCAAGTCTACTAGAGATTGTGCTGAGAAATCTGTCGGGTGCACAGGAAAATTAGTAAAGTATGGTCTTATGCTAGAAATAAAATCTGCAAGTCTGAGTTTTACTAACTTTATGCTCTGTTGCTGCCAATGAAATTAGGTTTTGTTTCCATGATTGTTGGTAGGATGAGAATCAGGCTCTATATCATCTTTCTACACTGTTCTTATAGTAGTTGTTGCAGTCTTATTCCAGTATGTTGACCTAAGCTTCGTTCTATCTGGGAATATTGGGATTCAGGGTTCTGCTTTGACAGTGTTGGCTGAGCCATACAGAAGCAGCTAACAGAGTAGGGCCACAGGAAAACTTGAAGTGGGAAATTAAAATTGGAACTGGAAGACAGTAAAGTGAATGCAGGCACAGAAGGATGGAGTAAACATTGGAGGAGGAGGAAGAGAGGATGAAATGATTAATGCAGCTGGCCAGGTCCTCAGTTGTACTAGGAACAGGTAAGATGCAGAGGAGCTATTCATGGACGTTATATCCAATTTCCTACCTAAACATAGTGTAAGCGTAGACTAAACTAGCCTTAAAGATCACAGGAGCGTCTGACCTCCAACTTCTTTCAGCCACATCCTCCATGCCAAACTACTGTTGAGGCAAGGTGGTATGTGGGTGCTGTGGTGGTTTTCAGTCATTTGAGGTGGCCCTTCCAAGGCATTTCTCCGGTGCTTGGATGCACCTGGTCAGGAGTTTGTGTTGGCAAAAAGGCTCAAAATTTGGTTTATGGTAAAAAAATTATGTAGTTTGAACCATGTCCACACGATCCATTTCGCTCAGTACTACACCTTATTAACACAGATTAAATTATTTTGTAAGTAATTATCACTATTTGGCATATAATATAGATTAGAGATGGTACAATTGTTCAATAGTTTTAACATGCACAGGCCAGATAATACAAACCTGGGAATCATAGAATCATAGAATGGTTTGTGTTGGAAGGGACCTCAAAGATCATCTAGTTCCAACCCCCCTGCCATGGGCAGGGACACCCTCCACTAGACCACATTGCCCAAAGCCCCATCCAACCTGGCCTTGAACAATTCCAGGGAGGGGGCATCCACAACTTCTCTGGACAACCTGTTCCAGTGCCTCACCACCCTCACAGTGAAGAATTTCTTCCTAATATCTAATCTAAATCAACCCTCCTTCAGTTTAAAACCATTACCCTTCACCCTATCACTACATGCCCTTGTAAAAAGTCCCTCTCCAGCTTTCTTGTAGGCCCCTTCAGGTACTGGAAGGCTTGCAATAAGGTCTCCTCAGGGCATTCTCTTCTCCAGGCTGAACAACCCCAACTCTCTCAGCCTGTCTTCACAGGAGAGGTGCTCCAGCCCTCTGATCCTCTTCATGGCCCTCCTCTGCACTTGCTCCAACAGCTCCACGTCCTTCTTATGCTGGGGCCCCCAGAGCTGGACGCAGTACTCCAGGTGGGGTCTCACGAGAGCAGAGTAGAGGGGCAGGATCACCTCCCTCGACCTGCTGGTCACATCTCTTTTGATGCAGCCCAGGACACGGTTGGCTTTCTGGGCTGCAAGTGCACATTGCTGGGTCGTGTTGAGCTTCTCATCAATCAATACCCCCAAGTCCTTCTCCTCAAGGCTTCTCTCAATCCATTTTCCTCCCAGCCTGTAGTTGTGCTTGGGATTCCACTTACCCCCATGCAGGACCTTGCACTTGGCCTTGTTGGACTTCATGTGGTTCACACAGGCCCACCTCTCCAGCCTGTCAAGGTCCCTCTGGATGGCATCCCTTCCCTCCAGCATGTCAACTGCACCACACAGCTTGGTGTCATTGGCAAACTTGCTGAGATTTGCCTCAGCAAACCCACTCAATCCCACTGTCCTCAATCCCATTGGGAAGATCCTAGTTAAAATTACAAAGGCTTAGTATGCATAGATTTGAGTGGTTATACAGCTTGGAGGCTTCTTTTTCTACAAAGTTTTCATTTGTGCCCATCAACAATGGTTATTTTCAATATGAAAGAAGTCAAGTCTCAAAGTCAACAGTTGTGCTGGGCAGCAAATGTATCAGAAATTAAACTGTATACTAACTTTCTGGGCTTTATAGGCTGAGACATTTAATTGAACTTTTAGAATAAATATTTGTATAAACTGGTGAAGGTCAGCTGTAAAGGCAATGTTATTATCTGGCTTAAAATGATTACCTGCAAAGTGTTGCTAATAAAAGGTTCTCATGTTCAGGCCTAGTTCTCTTACTGCTCATCATTAAGATACAGTTTACTGAAAGTGTAAGCAAGTGTATGGTTTAAACATAATTTCATTATGCAGAAGTCATTTTCTTTACTGCAAAAAAAAAAAGAGGAGAGCAATTGGCAGCATTTATTTATGAGAGCATATGTGACCTCCATTCCAGCTATTTATGTCATACACTGGCATTTCATCTGTGTACTCCCAAAGTAGATCTGCTGTAGAAAGATGACCTCTGTCTTATTTATGGGCAGAACAGAGCTGACGATGGTCAAAATGCTGAGATTCTGACTTCCTGATGTTTTTATCAACCCTCGTAATGTATTTCAGCTGGAAAATGCTGAAGTTGTCAACATGCAGTTTTTGGATGTTGTGTTTATGTTAGATTTTCTGTAATGCAGCATTTGTAACTGTTGTTTTTACTTCTAAGGGAGTCTCTTACATCACATGCACTGCCTCAGACATTCCTGTACAAGCACGTAATTCATCCGTTTAATTTTCAAGAACCTTTCTGTCTTCTCATTAAATGGTAATTTCCTGTATCAGAAATTTAATGTCCTCTCTAATTGTAGGATGATATTTCAAGATCAGATTTTTTTTTTTTTTTTTAATATGCTAAGTGGATTTGGGGGGTTGGAATTCAGGTAAAATACGTAATTTGATTTTTTCCTTATTGCTTTTAAATTTTTACTTCAGGTTGTTTGCAAATTAGTACTTTGACATTTTCATCACAAAATGACATACTAACCCTACCCCTTCAGCTGTGATGAAAAACATTATTAAGATTGCAATGTCAAGCTTTCAGAAGCTAGGGGGAAAAGAAATGGCATCTTGTCTAAATTGTGCATTCCTAACTTGGCCCTTACTTCAGTTGAAGTCGTTACAATATTGCCTCCAATTATATGAGAAGGTCTATTTTTTCCCTTGCCTTATTTAATATCCAAAGTAGACCTGTGTTGTAGATTAATTAGAATCACATAATGAAGAAATGTTGGGGTTTGGTGCAGAAGTTGGAAGGTATTTAGTGAACTCAGTTGGGGATTACAGGAAGAAAAAGGTTTGTCTATATTATGTTGGTTGAAGTTCGCTTTAAAGAGATGGATTCCTTTCTTTCACCTGCTGCAGTATTTCTGGATAAGTTATTGAAATCAAACTTTTCACAGATGGTCACTGGTTTCCTTGTTGCTCGGGGTCATTGCAAATGTTCTGAACACTCAGCGCTGAAAGCCGGGGCAAGGGGAGCACATAAAACGCTACACAATGATTTCGCAAATGTGATGTCCAAAGTGAGCGTGTACATTTGACCTCAGTCTGTTTAAGCCTATGCTTCAAGATGTTCCTCATCTCTCAGGATATTTTGAAAGTAAATTATCTTAATTTTCAATAAGATAAATAATAAAATAGTGGTTGGGTAATTTTGTGTTCAGAGCAGTGTTTGAACTACAGATACCCACTGAATGATGAGGACAAAATAAATAGCTGCTCATGACATGAAAAGAATCCTCCTCCACCGTGGCATGCAGGTGCTGTACAAACAAACAAAAAGTTAAAACACATTGAAAAAGAAAAACCATAAGAAAGCATGCTGACAGCTACATAATCAGACTGGAAATATCTAAGATGGGAGTTCTCAGGCTATGGTATGTGTACCACTAGTGGTATGAAAACTATTTCAAAGTGGTTTTCAAATAAAATCTGAGCATCTGAGCAGAGGAATGTCTCCTCTGGTGTGTGAGTTCCTCTTACCGCATTCCCACAGGAAACTGGACGAAGATCTGGAAGAATGCGTGTGGCTTGGTACACACGACATTTCCACCGCCATCACTAATCTGGTAAAATGCAATTCTTTTTCCAGAGCAAAATAAATGGTTACTCCAGGCTTAAAGGATGTCCAGTTAAGTGATAGGTCACATATTACCTCAAACAAAGTGCCATGTTATACACTTACTCCCCTCCTCCAATTCTTATTTAACATGGAAGATTAAGTCAAATGGCATTGTGTCCTTCTAGGAATATCCTCAGGTGCGCTTCATGAGCTTTTGCCAAGTAAGCTAATGGAGCCAGTGAGAACACGGGTAACTTGTCTTGTGTAATTTTAAAGTAATTTGCTGACAGCTAAAGAACGGTGAGTATTAAATTACATCCCAGGCATTCTAGTAGAAAACTATAGCAGGTAGAGACTTTTCCCACCTGCTACTCCTTAAACCTGCCCTGACTCTTCTTATCCTTAGCTTTCATTCTCATCTGATTATAATTGCCTAGCATTCAAAGTTTGTATTCCTCAGGCTTCTCAAGCTCCTTGCTCAGCACGTCTGGGCTCCTTGTCCCAACCCCAGTTATCGCTGTCATTTCCTCAGCCCGTTCTCCCCATCCAGAAGCCCACCTTCCCCCATCTTTGCCTGAGTCTCAAGTTTTGTCCACACACTAGGGCTCTTCGAGACTAAGGCACTGCAGAGGCTTTAAGGCTTTGCTACTCAAATTTGTATTTTCAGTGAGCAAATATTTCCAAGAAAGTTTTTCTGAAAGTTTGTAACTTAGCAAAAGCTGGATGTTTTCACTGGAATGCTTGCTACACAATTCCTGATTAAAAGTTCCTGTTACAATGAGGTTGTTGAATAGATACATACATTTAACAAGTATATTTGAGTACTTTATATCATTGTGTGTACTTTATATCGCTGTATACTCTTTTAACTATGTAAGCAACCATGTACATACATATGACTATGTAAACTAAAAGTATAGATATAAGCTTAAGCAATTTTGTGCAGGTGACATTATCTGAAAAATGAAAATTTCTTGAATGGATTATATGCAACTAATGGGTAAACTTGTAATTAGTCATGCTGTCATTAACTAATAATTTAAGTAGGTTAAATAATATGTGTCCATGCATTTAAGAACCAGATTTGAAATTTAAAAACATATTAAATATAATATTGCAATCTATTTCACTTGAAATATTTATTCAACTTAACATTTATTCAAACAGAAGCAAGTATCCACTTAACTGTTAAAGATACATAAATGCACAGTGATTGTTGGATCAATACAATGCATCAAATTTAATAGTGCCAACTGAGTCCTAGCCAATGTATAAAATTAAATGATTAGAAGAATAAGTCATTTTTAGTGTTTCCAACAGTATGGGAGGTGAAAAGATGCATTTCCAAGACATTCACAACTGACAAAGGAAAAATGTATTATCGCTTCCTACTCCCTGTCGTATAGAAGTAAATATATGGGTGTACGTGTTTGAATATATAGTTATAAATACACATACATGTGTATTAATTTGAATTTAATACAGCAGTAATATACAGTAATATGATTAATACAGGAAAATTTAAAAATAATTTTATTGGGCAATTAGCGCTAATGGATTTACTCTTATACTAAATAATCTATGCACTGCCATTGACCAGTAGCATTATTAAAACCAGTACTCATTGTTATCATTTCAAAGCTAATACACTTAGGAATCATTGGGAATCACTGGCTTACATAAGTAAGCAAGCTTGCTTGCTGTCTTTAAACATATAAAACCATTCAAAACTGTGCAATATATATTAATATTTTCTGTCTTGACAGAGTCCCAAACAGAGCTGCCTGCGAAGTTACTGCACTTCAGGTACTTTCTAGTACTTACAGATGTGTCTGAGTGCTTCACTTTGCTGCTGCTTCGGAGAAGAGGAAAAAAGGGAATTAGGGAATGCCTGTTGAATGTTTAGGAAAATATTCTGCTGCATAACTGAAGTAGCAGGAGGTCCATAAAACCAGTCCACAGAAATGCTGTGTGGTTTATCACTCTGCAGTGAAGGTGAAAACTTCCCCATGATTAAATCACTGTTTACATTCCATTTTTGAGATTCATGCACAAACTGCAGTCTGTCAGCATACAGCATTTTCCACAGAGGATCCAGAAAATAGTGTGTTTGGTAAAGCCAGTTTGGTGCTGGGTAGGAAGGATAGCGTCCCCATGGCATGAAATAATTCACAGCAAGGCAATGCTCTAGCCCGTTTTGACGCCCTCGCTTTCGTGACCTTCGGTGTTGCCTGAAGTCCCCGTGAACAAAGTCATTTAAGTTTGATGGGTGGATACTCCAGTAGTTTCCTTTGCCATCCTCACATCTCCCCACCTTGATGAAACAATCATTTAGTGAAAGGTTGTGCCTCACGCTGTTTCTCCAGCCTCGACCTTTGTTCCTGTAGAAAGGAAAATTATCTTCAATATATTTGTAGATAGCAGCTAAATTCAGTTTATTTGTAGGGGAAGAAAGAATTGCCTTTGCAATTAAGGCTATGTAAGATAGGGGTGGTTTCTCCAGAAATCTTGCTTCATCCACACTCACAGAAAGACCATTTTTGGTGTGTATGTGAGAGCTGGGAATCTGGGGTGGAATCCTTTGAAGCAGATTTCCTTCTTCTCCTCTTACAGCACGGATGTCTGGACTTCCTTCATTGTTTTCAGAGAAGTCTTCACTCATTATAGCAGCATGAAGTCTAGCATTTATTTTAAGCGTCCTGATATTTTACTGCAAGTATTCAGTTGAATAATTGGTTCGCTGAATATAACCAGCAGGAGGAATGAAAGTTGGACTTTAAGTGTGCTGCTCTCACGTACCTAGATTCCTATTTTATACTCTGTTAAGTCAACATCCTTAACAATGAAAACTGAACTGCCTATGTTTACAAAAGTCGAGGTGCGAGTCCTAGCTGAATGAAAAAAAATACAAAATAATTATACTATGTTAAGTATGAAGATAAACAGTCCGTGACGTTAGCCTCTCACTTCATTACAATCTGAGAAAACACCCTTCAGTGTTCCCCATTGAAACATAATGATTAATGAAAAATTGATGGTGGCTAGATAGAATTGTGAAAGGATTAGACACTCCAGTGATATGCAGAACAAATTGAAACCAACATGTTGGTTCCTGTGTCCTACACTTAATCAAACATGTTGTATTTAGTACAATAAACATTTATTTTACGCGCTAAAAGAAAGTACTGTGTGAAATGAAACTTGCTATCAAATTTTGTAGCTGCAGGGTATCTGTTCTTGGTGAAATTGAATTAAAGCACAAAACCCCCTCAAATTGTTCCCCTTTTGTCTTATTAACTCTCTGATCCCAACTGTGCAACTAGTTTTCATGCCAAATATGCATGTGACTGGTCCTGCTGACCCAGGAAACCACTTGAGGGAGCAAGTACCACTCAGAGCAGGGGAGCGCTGTGCACTGGGACCCTCAAAGCATGAACGGTCGCTTGGGCTTTGACATTGCCCTCGGCCTCCTCAGGTCTGACAGTGTTGAGGGCAAGATACTCATCTCATGTGATTAGTCAAGGAAAGTAATTAAGTATGTTTAAATATGTTCTAAAGCAAACCAAAACAATATGGTAGAAGCTTTGAAGCTTTTTCAGTCCCTTTTGATGTTCAACATATGTATTCCAAAATGAGATCTGTATTTCAAGGTATCAACAACAGCCTTGAGGATTCAGTCTTATGAGGCTGAAGTTGATGTTGTTGTTCAGGCTCTGAGGGATTCTGAAAATAACCCTTGGTTGCTTCCTTCAGATGCTAATTCTGGCAAAGAGAGAGAGAGAGGGAGGGACTAGGGCACCCATTAAACTGATCCCTTTCCCTCTGAGCTTGAAGTTCACGTTCCAGGTGATCATCTTGATTCGGCACTTGCAAGCTTTTTCTCAGGCTTTCAAGTCCACTAGCCTACATTTGAGCTGGTAGCCACAATGTTTTTAGATCAGAAACAAGGCTCATAATTAAAGCTGTTGTTCACCTGGGTAGGTTGTTAGTTACCCAGCATTTCTGTGTCAGAGCAGAATTGCCATCTACTTGCTTGCAAGATTTAAGAGGACTTTTCCACTAACCATCGTGAATGGGATGTACCTGGTATTGTATCAGCGACGTCTGTTCAAAAATTCTAGTGATTACATGATGAGCTACTACTAGTTTTTCCTGGGTCTAAAGTCTCAGCAAGGGCTTCTTTTGAAGGCATTCATTTGACCTGCTCTATCCCTACCAGAAATTCTCTGCCTGGCACATCCCAAAGTTACCATCATCTTTCAAGCACTGATGGCTTTTCATAACCTTCTGGTGACTAATTTACCCAGTTTGTTCTCCTCCTCTCTTATTTGCAGCTGAACAGTTGCCAAATCATAGCAGAAATTGTTGAGATTAGCTCTGAAGTGTGTGATCTGGCACTTTATTTATTACAAATCATCCCATTTCTGTTGCTGCAACTGTAAGCAGGTCATGCCTACAGGGGTTCCTACAATAGTAACATCAAAAGTTTGATTTCAATTCAAAAAAATGGATTCGCTATAGATTATTAGGTTATTTCTACTGAGATTTGTGTTTTTATGGAACAATGCAGTTGCAGACTGGAGAACAAATGTCACTTACTGTGACAAGAACTATATACTCCTTCCCCCATGTCTCCAACAAAGTAACACAGAATCAACCATATATTCTGCTATTTTAATACCGACTTTGTAAATGGAGAGGAATTTAAAGAAGGACTAGGCACACAGACTAGACTTTGAATGCCTACAAATACCTACAAATGCCTACAAATTAAATTAAGAATAAGCAAAACTATCTTATTAAGATTAAGGCTTTCAGTTTTAAGGGCAAGTTTTCAGAAACTGAGGCAACTGAGGTTTTTAAAGGGAACCAGACTGAAGAGTTTAGAAATTTAAATGTAGTAAAGCCCCAAAAGTTGAAAGCACAAAACTTGATGCAAGAAGAAAAAAATGTGTAGGAAAAGGCTCCATACTTGAACAGATGAACAATCCTTTCAGTAAAGGAGGTTTCTACAGGGAATAAAAGATAAAAGGGTGAGCAAAAGAGCTGCATTTGGAAGGACTGAAAGCCCTGATCTCTGAGATGAAGATAATTTTTTTTTTTTTTTTTTTTCAGATATGCCCTCAAGGAAAATATTCATCCCATGCTTCTGGGTATCTTGCTTGTTCCTCCTTTCTCCACATTATTTCTGGAATTACCTTTGTTTTCATCTGAGTCCTATCTTTAAAAGTGAAAGGGTGAAAATCTCTCTCCGCAAATCAAGGTTCCTTCTAAAACATATAAGGGAAATTCTCTGTTTTATCCTTATTCTTTGTGGGAATCTTCTTGTCACTGCATGAAAAGTCTGCAAAGCTTTGGCATTAGAGGGAGAACCACTTTCGCTGGCTCAGTGTCCAGTTTTATCTGAAAAGAAGAATCAGAGGCAGGGAAAGCATACTGTCTACTCTCACTATACAGACTTTTTCAAACCCGGGGAAGAAGATTCTTCTTCAAATATCCACACGTACCTTATTAAAGCAGATTTTTGTTACTGCATTTTCTACAGTGCTGCTAAACCATCAAATTGTTAGAAATCTGAGATTTCCCACAAAACACCACAACAAAGAAGGGGCTAGCTTTATCAGCCAGACTAGTTAAATTGGTTTTCATTTTGATTTGTCAATGAATGAAATGTTCTTGAAAAGCTGAATGGGGAAACCAGAGTGTTTGGAAAATCTGTTACTGTAATATAGTCTGTTCTGAATTTTCACTGTGCGATTTGTCTTTTCCTCTGTCAGTGTTTGGTGCTCTGTCATCAGTTTAGGTTAAAGAGAGTTTTGTCAGTGACTTAGCTGTAATTGTATGAATGCAGGCTATCCCCTTGCAATAATACTAATGTTTCAATTTTTTTATATTTACAGACTGCAATTTTTCCACTTGACACTATGAAAACAGCCCAAATTTTAAAGAATGAGCTGGTTTCTACTCTGGGTCGCAGAATAGACCAGTTGCAGCCATAGGACAAAGTTTCATAAAAAAAATAATCTAACAGTGCATACAATCTGTAACTAAAAGCAGAAAACAACTGCGGGCAGCTTTTGTCCTCACTCAGTCTTTATTACTGATATTTAACTTAAATCATGTGTAATTTAGAAAGAATATCTTCCTTTAGTGAAATGCTGTGCTATCTTCCTTAGCTCTGCATACTTTAAGAATGAACTGATGTTTCAAAATACCTCTTGCAATATGCCAACAATGTTTTTTTCTGAAGGATATAACCTTTAAAATCTTTCTTCTACCTCTTGTTCAGCACTTTTGACCATTCAAGAGTCAGCTAGAATAGTGTTCTCTGCAAGGAGAAAATGTTTTTATGCTTTATACTAATAGATTTATTTAATAGTAGTGAAGTTAGTAATACATCTCATACTCTCAGCTGAAGAAGTACAGTTTTCTAGGGCCCTAGGGAATACACTGTTAGGAAGCCAAGTGGAACCAGATTTTATACTGTTCATCTTTAGTTCATGCTTAAGACATAATTGTTTTTCAGTTGACACAGAAAGGTATATTCTCTCTCCTTCCAGTTAAGACCAAGAAAGATCAGCTGGTCAGTGCCAATAATAGATATGCCGAAAACATAGGCAGGTGCAAGTATTTTTTAATTAAAGGTCTATTTGACTATTGCTTTTGTTGCTCTGCTGTCTGTTTAATTAAGTCCCAACCTTGCTAACTCTGTGTCATTCTTCCCTGTGATGTTTACTGTGCTGTTCAATAGAGAAGCTATCCCATATAGAGCTGTCTAATTTTCTACACAGTCTTCCTCCATTCCACCTGTTGTTTCCACTGTCACTTAAACAGTGTTTAAGAACACCTGGAAACCATTTGCCTTGACCCAACATTTGAATTTGGTGTGTTCAAAAACAGTAAGGCTTTAGAAAAGAAGCAGTTGGAGAAGTTGTCCCATTAAAATATTCTAGTATTACCTGTTGCTTTTACAGTCTGAAAGGAAATAGTTACTCTGTCGTCTCATTTAGGTATTTCTGGGCACTGTTTTGCAAGATGCAGAGAACAAACGATATTATTTTTCATTACAATATTTTCACAGTGTTAATGAAATTCTTATATGTATAGCTATGCTTGCATAGGTGTAACTTTATATACACTTTTGATAAAATACTTGCACTGCCATGAAAAGTTTAACCCAGTACAAACTGTCCAGACAAGTCCTAAATCAGGTGGAGAACAGACATAAACCTCTACTCCTCACCACTGAAGAAGACGAAGTTTATGGGTAGGAAATTGCTTTCCACAAGAGTGTAGCCTTTGTTCTTGTTGGTTTCCACTTTTATAACAATTGGTATTTCTTTCTTATGCAAAGGCAGAATTTTTTCCCTCTTTTATATGGTTTATTTCTTACATAGCGTTTTTCCGTTTCTTATTTTAAATGACCTTACTAAGTACATGCTGCTTCTCTCTAGATAATGGCGTGAGACTGAAGACTTTGTCACTTAGTGGTAGCACTTATGCTAAACAGCTAAATAACCCCTTGGTTCCCAGCTCCCATGTTTCTTTACATCCAGTAGAGAAGCAAAGGATTTGAACTCAGTGAATGGCAAGACGGTTACAGGTGCACAGAATAATCTGAGTCAATTAAAGTCACTGATATTACTTGGTTTAAAATAATAAATATTTGAATATATCCTTGTTTTCAGAATATCGTGCAGCCCTGGTCATGGCATGTAGTGATTTGTTTATGGCTTGGGCAGAATGTGTATCCTAGTACCTCCTGAAGCCAATGGAAAGGGTCTCCTTGACGGAACTGGTGCTGGACTGGGCCAAGACAAAACACTATTTGGTTTCAGCAATCATTAAGAAAACTAAAATTTCAACAAAAATAATCAACAGATCAAAACCCTCTTCAACTGAACTTTATTTTCATACAGTCTAGCAGAAATACTAGGTTCCATGGTTTTTCTTTTTCTGCTTTTCTCCTTCCATTTTCAACTAGAAATTAACCCATTCTCAAAGCATGCCTTGGTCTGAGATACATCCTTCCTTCTGCTGAACGCAGTCAGTGGGCATCCCTCCTCCTTCCTGCACCTCTTACCTCCATGACCTACCAGAGTCCACCAGGGAAGACCTTCCCTTTTGCATTTGTCTACACAGCTTTTTGTAAAGAAACATACAGAATGAAAAAGGGGAATTGGCTTTTCACAGAAATAGGTGTAACTATTACAGTAACAGTGTCATAAATAAGTTCTCCTTGTTTGCATAACTACCACAGCAATATTTTCTTAGATTGTGTTGACAGAAGAAATTGAGTTGCCATTATAGCAAGAAGCCTCATTTCCCAAACTGTACCTAATTCACTTGATACAAAGCCAAAACATGCATGCATCCAATCAGTTCTGCAGCTGTGTAATGCAGAGCAGCAAGTGGGAGCGGGCAGAAGTAATGCTTCTGGGATCCCACTGAGAAAAACTTTGGACTCTTCTGTTGGTGGAGCTCTGGAGATCTCACTCCTTTCTTAGACACTCATGAATACATGACTGGGTAGCACTACCATCTAGCTTTAAACAAGAAATCTTGAGTGCTTTTACTGTTGGCCCATGTTGAAAAATACAGCATCGTACAGCACTGTTCAAAATCAGCAATATCCCAGAAGTTTATAGGTTATGGTAGGGGTTATGTATTTTATGGTAGAAAGCTATTTTTTAAATCTCTCCTTATATGCCATTGCCTCAAAGTATGATGGTGCTAGGGAAGTATGAATATTTGTGCAATAGCAGGTGGGATGGCTATTGAGAAGTTAGGACGGAAAAGCACTGGAAAGACCTGAAGATGCTCTCATGGAGTGGGAGGATGCCTCATCAGAAAAGGGGATGCATGGTAATGTGTGATTTATCTTGTTGTCTGGTAACAGACATACCCAAGTCAGCTTTAAATTACCAGTGACACTGTAACAAGAGGGAGAAGAATTCAAAGTGGCCTGCAAGACCTGAGCCATTTGAAAATGTGAATGAATAATTAGGTTTCTAGCTTGTGCTGAGATCTGTGATGATGCCACTATTGCTGTCAGTCTCTGACGTGGCTAATTCCAACTAAGTCCTGTTATATACTGCACCATTAGATTATAGGGTAGGCTTACCCTTTGAGACAGACACATGAAAAATAAGAGAGGTTAAATAATATGAAGGTGACATTTTGAGTTCATGATCTTCGTCTCATAAAGACTGCATCTTTCCACACGTGGAATGCCATAAAAGTAAAAGCCAAATGCTAACTGATTAAGTTGATTGAGAAGCCATCATTTCATTTCATATCATGGGAAGATGTCTTGCACAAAGGTTGAAAACCCTTTAAACAGTGCTTCTTCCTCCTGTTTATAGCTGTGTGGCACAGGGTTTGTGTTTCAGGGTTGGCTGCATGAGTTAATTCTGCAAGTTGCTTTTCTCTCCATTTCTCTCCATTTGGCTGGATGACACTAAATGCAGTCTAGCACTAGATGATTTCATAATCTAATTAGTGGTGAATCCAGTCATATTTACAATGGTGCATTACAAGTTCATCTTCAGTGTACTCACTTCAATGTTTTATAGCATCCCTGGTTCATCTAAGTTGTGATGGCTAATCCTCACCTAGAAAAAGCTGGCATAGTCCTAGGATCTGTCCCACTGAGTTAGCATGGTATAAAGCCAGGGCAGAATGTGACATTGCGCTTTTACATATGAAAACATTGTAAAAAAAATTGGCTTTGAAAATATATGCAGGAATGGTTTACAATATAGAAACTATTTACCTGATGCAGTGTACATCCTAATCAGAGATGAATAGCTCCTCCTCATTTGTGCAACGTAATGAATTTGTTGTGCAACGTAATTCGATCATCTAAAAATAGACCCATTTGTGCAGTTTAACAATGCAAAGAAGTTAGGTTTTAAATACTATTTTTCTTCTTAGCACATAGAGCCACATAAAAATAGGAATGCAATATTTGAAATGTATCATTGAAATTATAACACCTAATACTGTCAGATGGACAACAGGCCAACATAGCTCACACACCATAGCATCTATTAATAGGCCTGACTCCCTTTTGCAATGTCAGCTGTAACATTAATCCTTGTTTTAAATCACAGTGTCTCAAATATCAGCTGCTACTAGTTGTACAGTTCTCTTTCAGTTTGTATCAGAGAGCCCAATGGAGTCTTTTGAAAGACCTAGTCAGGTTAGCACAGCTAACTTATTAGAAGTCCCCAGTGTAATTGATTTCTCTTCAGAGGACGAAGATGTTAAACCTGACATTAAACATCGTTTCTCTCCACTTCCCCGAAGGCGGAATTCTGCTTCTTCAGACGAAGAGGAGGCAGATATCCCCACCACCATTGCAAGAAAAGTTTCATTTGCTGATGCATTTGGGTTTGATCTTGTGTCCGTTAAAGAGTTCGATACCTGGGAAGTTCCAAATACAGGACAAAACGATGACATAGAAGATGAAGTTTTCCCTCAGGAGGAATATTTTTTCTCTCAACTGTTTACACTACCTGCTTCGCAAGAAGAACTTTTGCAAAAAGTGCGAGAGCAGAAAGTACTATTGGAGTCAATCGTGTTCTTGCCTGGGATTACCTGCATGAACGGTATTATACGAGTCCTCAATGTATCCTTTGAAAAACTGGTGTATGTTCGAATGACACTGAATGACTGGGTCAGTTATTATGACATCCTTGCAGAGTTCATGCCTAATTCTTGTGGTAGTGAAACCGATCAGTTCTGCTTTAAGATTTCTTTGGTGCCTCCTTATCAGAGAGATGGAGCTAAGGTGGAGTTCTGTATACGCTATGAGACATCGGTTGGTACCTTCTGGGCAAACAATGACGACAAAAATTACACACTGATTTGTCACAAGAAAGAAACTGTGCCCAGGGTGGATAATAAACCACACAAAGAGGTTACTGATAGACATCTTAAAGGCTGCTTAAAGATGACACAAAGCAGGTATGATTACACTTTAACTTTTGGTAATTTCCAGTATAGCTGGCTGATTCTAACGTTCTATGTGTGCTTACTGGAGCTAACACTGTCCGTACTGTTTTCTTCTATTGTTTTTTTTTTTTTTAACAATAAATTAGACCAAGATTGTTTTCAGTAAAGCTCTTGTATGTATCAGCCAGTAGTTTTCTGCAGACAGATTGGTTTGGATCATAGTTTTAATATATGGCGTACATGCCACTCATTGGAAAAGTAGTGTGAGCATCTGTAAATTATGGGCTGCGTACTGATTTTGATCTCTGTAGGATATAAATTGATCTGATATCAGTGAGAGCTTTGCTCCAGACTGAGGTAGCTGTACAGTTAAAACACTTTACATCCGCTTCCTTGGTAAGTCAACAAAAATTTTAAAGCAAAACAAGTCCTGGGTTTTTACATGATTTATTTCATGGTTCATTCTCTACATGCAATTATTAAAACAGAAATGCCACTGGTGGTTCAGGAAGCTGATAACTCAGGGAAGGATTCTATAGTGCTTAGACTAGCTGGTACAAACTTTTCTGCAAGTGGTTTGGTTATTCTGCAAGTTGTGTATTAGGGTAACAACTCATTTTTCCTGCCACTGGTTGATGTTTTCATTTCACAAATGGTGAAGTGAATAATGATTTATAAGGCAGAAGTGATAATATATTAAAGAAAAAAGATATATAGAATTTATCTCATATATATTATTCTAATTATATGTAGGCAAGAACTATGTTAATTATAAAGTAGCAGTGGTTAACTTATAACTTAACCCCACATAAAGAGAGACACTCAGGAGTAGTAACTTTTGGCTTCTTGCTCTGTTTTTAACTTCTTTCTGTAAGCAAAACAATGTTGCCCATGAAAATCTGATTCTCAATTTTTTGCTCACCAAATTTGTAACCAAACCTGTATTTTATCTGCAGTGTCTTTTGCAAAGCTTAGATCTCAGAACTGAATTCATGTTGAGATTTTAGTTCCTATACTCTTTCCAAGTAAGGCAGCACCATTTGATTTCCCTGGTGCTCTTCCACTGGACTGAACGGATGGGGAAGGGGGAACAAAACTGCAGCAGTGGTGGGAGCTTAAGGAGAAGGGAGACAACCAGGGCTTCCCCTGTGCAGAACCTCCCTTCCCAAAACTTGTGTACTGAGAGCTTCTGCCAGCCCTAATCGCACGTCAGCCCTGTGAGGAGAAGTGTGCAATATGGCTTGGTGCCTGCATCAACACCATGGTGTAAGAGCAGCCCTGGGGCTAACCTGAGGCCCGATTCATAGCCAGTCCCCAAAGCTCTCCTCCTAAGTGTCCCTTGGGTCAGGTCTGGGAACCACGATGATGCTTCCATGGGGGAACATCTCGGTACGTCAGAGCAGAGGGAACGATACCTTTACCTACCGTGTGGTCAGATCCTGACATTTGTGGCTGGTTCTGTACGTTGTATCTGTCCTTCAAGAAGTGTCACACGATCCATTCTGGGTAAATAAGATAGCCTAAGGTCCCCTGCAGAAGGGCCGTGATATCAAATACCACAGGCATATGCAGGCAGTGTGACTTCAGCCTGAGTTCAGGTAGCCCACATGGAGCAGATGAGGGACACAGTGAGCCCTGGGCTTCCAGGACTGACCTGCAAATTTAGATGCAATTAAGCATCTGAGGTCGAATGACTCCGAAGAGTTTAATTCCCTGAAGTGTCCTGTGACATACCTAGTGCTAGCATAAGTTGTAGAAGTGTTTCTTCTGGAGGATCCTCTTTTACATGTATATGCTAAATATATTATACATGGCAGACAGAGAGGCATTTTAAAAAATTGGAAAGGAGATGTCTACTCCTTAACATAAAATTAACTTGTCTCTAATTAGAGTGTAAAGTTGTGTCCCTCCATATCAGGCTGCAGCAGAATGTATGTATGTATATGTGTGTGTGTATACATATATATATGTGTATATACATATATGTGTGTATTTGTTCATTTATACATATATGTATGTTTGTGATATTAAAACCAAAGTGGTCAGATTCTTGTTTGCATTAAGATCTGTTACACATTTTTGGCAAACAGTTAACTACTGCACTTCTGAGACCCTCTTTAGTGGCAGAAGGAGGTAAAGAGACCTTACAGTCAATGCGAAAAAGAGCTGAAAGTATGTTTGGAATACAGTTTCAGTGGTTGTGAAGGCTTCTGAAAGACAGTTCTGGCAGATTGTAATCCAGGACCAATTTTATGCTACAGGGACTTCATTGACTTCACAGGAGTTACAGCTTTCACCAGTGTAAATGAGGTCAGCATCAGGGCCTTTCGTTTCAAAAGAACGAAGATGCCAACCTCCGTTGCTCACTTGTTTTTCAAAGTGTCTTTGTACATGTTGCCCCTTTGAGTGAGGAGGAACACCTTGCAGACATCTGCAAAAGTACCTCATTATTCTCCTTCAGACCCTCATTAAAACTCCTTTGCTTTGATGTCTAGAAAAAAGTGCAAGAAAAACAAACCCCCCAAAATTGGCAAAGTGAGGCTGCTGGTGTGCTATGACTCCTTCATATCACGTTGAACAGCGCTGCCTGTTTCCCTGCTCTCCTCCACCAGCCCGTCTCTCTCTCTCTCACTTCTTGTTTTATATTCACATGATAAACTCTGCAGCATTTATATATACTGTGCTGGATGTATATAGAACATATAGCAAAGTGGGGGTCCTGGACCATAACTAACTTTTCTTAGGAGCTGCAGCAATGCAAACAGATAAACACAGAAGTAATGACAGTTTTACCTACGGTTCACACAATAAATATGCAGGTAAGGAATATTACTATCCATGCCCACAAGCCGGACATCTTAAAGATTTCTTTATAGCAATCTGAATAGAAGGATATTTTAACAGGACACTTATTTAGGCCCCTATTTCAAATTTAGAAACCTGTTATACCTTTTTTTTAAAAAAGAATCTTGGATCTGAGATATTTATGCTTTCTCTTAAAATGTGCAATTTACCTCTTCAGTTAAAAAATAAGACTGTTAAAGAATTATGTTTTTTAAGCAGAGAGTCTGATCCACTCTAGGGCATACTTGTGTGGCTCATTAAATGTCATTAGTGAGGATTAGTTGCGTTAGTTAAGTGAAAGGAATAATATGCACTTTCAGAGGATGTTACTGAGGAAACGCAGTAAGACTTTATCATGTTTCCCGTAAGAATATGAGCCAAGACAAAGTTGTGTGAATGAGGGCAACGAGGTGGCTTCTGACAGCATTATTAAGAAATAAAATAAAAATGGACTTAACCCTCAAAAGTTGCACCTGAAAAAAATGTTTGTGAAAAGCAAAACTGCATGGAGTAATTAATGCTGAAAACTGTCTAGATTTGGATATTCAGAACCACATGTCTTAAAATCCTGCCTGTTCATTACATGTTTCATTTGCTTTTGCTTCTATGTCTAGGCATGAACACACAGTCTCCTCTTAATGTTTCTTAACGTATTTGCTTCTAACTGTATTTTTCCAAGCTACAATTCTTTCCAACATAAATTTTAACAACTTTTGTGTTTTTCAAAAATCTTGAAAGGTTTCACAGGTACAAAATGTGGTTTGAAAAAATAGCATTAGAATGAATTTGTTTATGTTTTAGTCTGTCTGGAAGTATGCACTTAACTCATAAATATACTTTGGGGAAAAAAATTAACTCCTAAAATTTGAAGGCTGTCACTCAAAAAGAGACAGCTTCTGTCAGTAAACAACCCTGATTTCTATTATGTATATACATCTAAACATTCAGAAAAATGTAAATTAATTCTATCATCAGCTCCACTTTTTTGTCTTTTTGTTTGATTTTCATGCTTTTGGGACATGGATAATGATGCTGAACACAAATTTCTCCTGGTCCTCAGGTTTGGACCACATGATTTTGTTGTGGACCTAGGCTCCTACATCCATCTGATCAGACAGGGACTAGTTGTGTGTTGCATGAGACAAACTCCTGTAGATCATGCTGCACAGCGCAGTGATAACCATCTGCAAACCATTTTCCCTGTCACTGGTGAGGCTGCGCCCCATTTCTGTGCTTGGTCCTGGTTTGCCATCTGTCGAGAGAGCGGTGGGAGCAAGAGCACAAGGAAAATGGCTGATAAGCATGAGAATTGTTTTACTGAAGAGTAAAACGTGTATTTTTGACTCCTGTCCTCTGACAAGGAAAGGGGAGGCTAGTATTTTTATCATAACTGTTAGTGTTATTGCCCTCTTACCTCTCTGAGCCCACAAGTGTATCACTCTGAACTGATGTTGGTCCTGTGTTTTTTTTCATAATTGCCAGACTGTACGTTTCTTTGAACGGTAGTACATCAATTCACTTCCCTCCATGCCACCTTAAAACAGAACACAAAATAGGGCGATGTCTCCTACAAGAGCTGCTCTATGTACAATGAGCAGTGAGAATGAAGAGATTAGAAGCCCTGTGTCTGTGGGCCGCCAATGCCAACTTCAGCAGCATAAATACTGAATGGTTTTAAAGCAATTGCCAGTGAGAAAACTTCTTCTGTGCATGAGTACTACCCCATCTTCAGCTGCAGTCTCATCCCCTTTCTGATGGAAGGCAAAGGAAGTAAGCTGCTGAAGATCCTGGCTGGCAGGACGGCACTGTGCTCGGTCAGTGTTCCCCGGGCAGATGGCAGACCAGTGCCTAGGTTGCCTTGAGAAATGCAGTTCTGCATCAGCTCCTCTCGGCCTTTCCCACAAACCAACGATGTGATTAAAAAATCAAAGACTTCTGAGGAAGATGTTTGGAAATAGCTTCACATGTACTTTGCTATGAGGAACAACTGTATTATTCCCAGCTGGTCCATTTAAAATATGGCATTTAAATTATGTTCCCTTTTAATCCTTGTTCTTTTGATTATTGCACATCATAATCAGAAAGGGAAAAGGAGAGCAGAAAAGGTGTTATAACACACGTCTTCTTTGTGTACTGCTATTTAATCTCAAGGTTGTTTCTGGCATCTCAAGTCACAAGTTACACCTTGATCAGCATACAGATATGGGATTTGACTAAAGTTTCTTACTATTATTAGGAAGTGACTGCAGTCACCGTTTTTACCAGGAGAGCAGCTGCTAGAGAAGCTATCCATTCACAGGGAGCCAGCTAAAAGCAGCGCTCCTCTGCTGTTCAATCTGACCTAGTATTCCCAGCCCTTCTCTTGCCTCCTGGTCATTGCCAGTCTTTGCCACCTGTAGAAGTAGGTAGCACTGGCACCAAAGTAAGACTTCTCCAGGTACTCGAAGACCGTGATTATCAGGGGCACGGGTTAATTATTTAAGGTGGTCTAAAATATATTGTTCAGACAAGTAGGGTAAAAGCAAGCTGTGGAACTGAGGCTGAGTATTAGGACATGCTTCTCAATAGTGACTGGAGTTATCTTTTAAGGAAATTGCTGCAGCCTTACCCTCCAAAGTAATTTAAAGTAAGTTAAGATAATCCAGTTGAAAAATGTTCTACAGGGAACATTCCTACTTGGCCAGGAACTACGCTCAATGGTCTTTTTTCTATCTGTCTAATCATAATATTTCAAAATCCTGGCATACTTACTATTTGAATTATGAAATACATTAAAGACCCTAAAGATAGATATCTAAGTTAATGGCATAAGGCTTTGAATGCTGTCACAGAAAAGCTGAAGAAGCAGGTGGAAGTTACGGATGAGAATGGCATGCACAGAGCAAATAGACACTTGCTAACCGTATCTATGTTCTCCTAACTGGCGAGTACCTGCAGACTAAAAAACTGTCTCATTTTTGCTTTTGGTTATCGTGAACTGTGCTACCCATGTGCCAGCCATTTATTGCACTGGAAATATTAAAATAAGCTTCTAAACTTTTAAGTAACAACATATGAAAATAACACGTTGCTTTGCTGGCAATCTTAGTGTAGTATTTACTCTGGATCTAATTAGTATCAGTGGTTTCTCACTCACTTCCATAATCTACTGTAGAAACTGCTCTCACTAACATTACAGAAAAGAAAATTGTGCTCTAACGTATGGGAAATATTGGTTGCTATAAAGCTTTTTTGCTTGTTTGCATAAAAACATATAAAACTGATGCTTTGTAATCTGAGTATCATTTCTCAACCATATGATAAGTAAGTACTTGTAATTATACATGCATTGCTTGGCTTTACACTTGTAAGATTTTTTTTGCAGTTGCTACAATTTCATCAGTTTATTTAAATATGCCAATACTGTAACACTATTACAACTGACTCGGAGCTCTTTAATGCAGCAACTGGCTTGATCCTGCAATAGGCACAATAAATAATTTAATGGACATCAGGATTCTCACTGAACTTTATAGAACTCTACATGTGTAAAACTATCCTTGAATGTTAATATTTACAGGACCAGAACTTATTTCTACGCTCTTTCAGATCATTGATTAAGGACCTTTGGACAAATAGAAATATATTGTTCAAGAAACCCCTGTATTCCATTGTTCAATGACTCTTTCTTTTAGTGAGATATCTGTTTTGCAAATTGAACCAGGCTGGTAATGACCATTTCAATACTCTGTCTCCTGTCCACTGTTCAGGTATCACAGTTCATAAATGTTCAGCTGGAAAAAAAATTATTCCATTACATT
Organism: Balearica regulorum gibbericeps; assembly: GCF_011004875.1. Taxonomy (NCBI): domain Eukaryota; kingdom Metazoa; phylum Chordata; class Aves; order Gruiformes; family Gruidae; genus Balearica; species Balearica regulorum. The sequence goes on from NC_046184.1 coordinate 29,519,158, forward strand.
CACCTTGACTTGGCTAAATGTTAGTCCTAAAAAAATGTTTAAAGTCAGTGAAACATTAACTGAGAGCACTGGAGTCATATTTAATCAATGCATTCACTACCAGTGTCATTTGAGCTGTTTATTCTGATTATGAACTTTAAGCCATGATCCAGCCACAGCACTGCGGCTCTGAAATTGAAGCAATTGATTCAGCTACAGTGTGAGTCCAGAGAACCAACCGCCCATCATATTTTTAAGATAAAATATATATTATCTTCTCATTTACAAAAGGTAGAGAAAATGGTCCAAACAAATACTTTGCAAGCTAAATGCAGTCCCTGCCTTAGTGGAAAGGAAGGCGTAAGAACTTTTAAACACCTTGGGAGCATGTTAGAAGTGGCTATTTGATCCCTAGGCCTTCAGTGACACACAAGAAAATATTAGTTGATATGCCAAAGCATAATGGGGGGCTTGGTTTTCTGACTGTCCCTCCACTCTCCTCCTGATCTGTGGAACCACCTGATACTCTGACACTAAACCCAAAGATTTATTACCGCTGGTAACTAATACTGGTCCTAAAGAACACAGAAGAGCACTGAGCTACACAATTGAATGTGAACTAGGTAAAGCTGGCAGGTTTTTCTTACCTTGCACTTAGGTGCGCCAAGTAGAATTGAATTTACATTTTGCTTTGATGCATAATAATTGTCCCTGCAATACTGTTTATGGCTGCTGGACATTAAGCATAAGATGTTCAAGCCTGGAAGACCTCATGTTGTGGTAGAGGGTTGGGGAATTAGTCAGTCTTTCTCTTTCCCCAGCTACCCTAGTAAATCTGCACCAGTGTCTCCTAGGTTGTATTCCAGGCCACCTTGGTAGAAATACTGATACGTATCGCACAGCTGCCTTCTTGCTGTGTGGCAGTAAGACAGCATGTGGGAAAAAAAAAAAGTTATAAAAGTCTCTTCTTGTCATGACAAAACCTGGGAATTTTATCCTTTTGAGATACTTATTGAATTTACAATTGCTTTCCAAGATTTATATCATAGTTGTCCTCTCTCAAGAATGACTGGCTAAGGCTTTTTGTGGTCACCCATTCTGTTCTCCTCCCCAAGGGTGGTATCTTTGTCTCACCTGACTGCCATCTGTCTGTCTACAGTCTCTCTAAGGCATCTGTCACCTTCTTGCATACGTGCCTCAGCATACTGCAGTCAGCCCCTAGGAAATGACACCCTTCTGACATGCCAGTAGGGGACTACTCCTCTATTTTTTTCCGTGTGAGATCCAGGAAAATACCAGGTGCCACATAAGCTAAGGTCTTTTTCCTCTCAGATATGTCCAAAATAGATACAAACCGAGAGAACTTCAAGACCTGTTGATGGTACTTGGCTTACTCTCCTTCAATCTTTTAAAACAGTGGGAGAAAGAAGCAAAAGAAGAGCAGAGGCTCTACCCCCAACTCCTTTCTACAACACCATTTTGATATTTGGTCATGGGCCTTCCAGACTAAATAGCAACCTAAGAAGTGTCTCATCTGACCTCGGGCCAAGCTTAGCCCTTAGGAAACTTGGCTCCTAACTCATGTTTTCCTCTTTTTCAGTAGCCTGGCCCTGGAGATAGGCATCCCAATAGTAAGGTGCTGTATTAGTAATTCACAATGGAGCTGGCAATAGATCTTCTGACCTTGTCCAGGGAAGTCTTTCCTAAAGAATTTCCTCGTTTCTCAAATAGCCCATTCTGTTGTGGGATTTATGCAATATTCTGACCAATCTGCATACAAAACAGCTATGTAAAAAGACTTCTGAACTGGTTTCTTTTCAACATTGTTATGAGTATATCATAATACGGTACAACAATCATAACAGAGCTATAAAAGGGTCTGATAAAAGTTGCAATCTTCCTGCTCATAGTTTCTGTAGCTTAATTTGAGATATAACTGACTTATTATGCATGGGTTTTTCTGCAATCTTCATACGTGTAGTCATGAGAATTGGGGATAGACAGGGCTATATTAAAAATTCAGGCCTGGCACCAAATTGATGATGGGCTCCTGGTTCAGACTGTATGGAACTAAAATCTTCAAATGGGCAGATATACATCTATATTTTCAAAAAAATTGTTCGAATGTTTTGCCATTAGAAGTCAAGGTCTTTTTTAATGAGCTAGAAAATAAAGACTAATTTCTTGGGACTCTGTTTGCTTTGAGGCTATGATTATTCTCATCCCAAACCAGGCCAATGCATTTTGTTCTGTGCCACCTATGTCCCTGCTTCAATCATAAACTAAGACTGAAAAATGAAAATATTAGTAATTGGAAAATATAATCCCCTGGATACCACCAATCCAATAATCTTAATAAAAATAGGTTTATTACAAACATTGCCTGAAGCCTACTGGGAATTATCTTTTCAGAAAAAAACACTTAAATTCCCTTACAGATACTCTCTTGATCAATTGTGCCCCTCGATACTATTAATCATCATACTATATACCTCTTATTCTGAGCATCTTTTTCCACTTTGCTTCCTTTCCCATTTCTCCTTGCTTAGAAGCTACTGATGGTCCTTCATTGTCCTTTTGCAGGCCCTTTTCTGGTGTCAGCCCCTTTCTTAGATGAGATGACCAAAACTAAGAGGTATTTCCTCAAGGTGGGGAAATACCACAGATTAACATTCTCTTCCTCAGATTTCAAATATTTAAGTAGGGGTTCTTTGTGGCTCTGTTTTTCTGCACAATGGTTGCTGGACTGTCTCTCCTGATAATAGAGTCTTCTATTCACATCATAGTCTCAAAATGGTAGCTGCAGTACAAACCTCCATTGCCATGCCAGCGTGCAATATCCTCACCTACTGCTCTAATGATGTGTGGGTCACTCCGTCGCCATGTCTCTATCCTCTTCGTCCTGACTATCAACAAGGGACCTAATTAGTGTCAGTCCTGTTTGTTTCGTGACACCTATTTACTAAGAACTAGATTGAGCCTTCTCTAACACCACTGGTAGTTGAAGGTCATATAAGAAAATCAATCATCTTGCCTAGATTTGTAATAAGGGCTCTGATTTTATGTACAGGTTCATTCTAATAGGATCACTTGCAATGACACAATATTTTAAGATATTATATAGTAATTTCTACTTAATATTCACACAGCTATTCATTTATGGCTGTTGATTTTCTTTGCTTTAATTTCTGAATCTTTTCCTGTGTGCTCTCAATTGGTTTGGAATCTAACAATGTAATTTAAATTATTGTTTTCTACATTGTTTAAATTATTTTTCTGTTGTGCTTCTATTTTTTAAATACCTCCTGAAAAAGTTAAATGTATAAACAGAAGGCAATGATGCTGACACACGTGACATGGAATAGCAGTGTCACCATTCAGGCACACATAACATGACATCTCCCAAGGAGGGATCATTTGAAGCCGAAATGCTCTTTTAGGTAGGAATTGGCCATATTTTCAGGTAAAGCCATGTGGCAAGTAGAAATTTGGGTGTGTGCGTTAGGAGCCCAGAACTGAGGAACGGTGCTGGCTGAGCTTCAGTCGCCCTCCGCTTTGTTGTTGGCACGGACAGCAGTGCTCCACGCCGTGCTCACACCGCTCTCCCCAGTCTTTGTCTGTAATTTGTGCAGCTGTTGGTTTCTGCTCTAGCTAAGGTCTAGCTCCCTGGACTCGAGCTTGTGTAGGAGGCAGTTATTTCAGCCTGAGGATGCAGCCAGCTGCCCAGGCCCTCAGCCCAGCCACCTCCCGAGCTCTGATCCCTAACACCTCCCTGAACTTCGGTCCGGCGCCATGGGTTTCCAGCACAGCTGTGACGCCCCTACCTAGCATTAAGATCAGCTTCTCTTAACAGTATGTAAAAGCCTGAAAACGACTCAGAGCATTTCCCTGAAAGGTGGCACAGCTGAGTACTTAGTTTCCTTGCAACTTTCTTTCAAAGCCACTTTACTGCTTTTTTTTTTTTTTTTTTTTTTTTTTTTCCCCCACTAATGGATTTGGTACTTCAGAGCTCACACATGCTGCAGCGTTGACACTGACTGCCTTTTGCTGATTGCCATCTTTGCTCTGCTGTTTACTTTGTCCTGTCCTCGCAAACCCTGGGCAGGCTCTCCACAGTTCTGATTTTATGTGCCCAGCACCCCTACCTTCTCGGCCAGTCATAATTCTGTGTCCAGTTGTTTAGTGCTCTCCCTAGAGTCTAATATTTGCATTTTATTTCATTGGGTTTTATCCCTCTGTCCTATCTTAAAAGGACTGTTTAATTTTCTCATTCAGTAATGTCACTTTTCTTGTGTTTTCTTCCTATCTACCATAGTCTATCTCAACATGTCTTCTAGTAAGGCTGCACACTAATCTTCATATGCTGGAAATCTAGTTTGAATGATTGAAATTCTTTAGCAATCATAAAATACCTTATTCTGTATTTAGATGATTCCTAAGGAAAAAAAATGTATTCCCTTAATTTCTCGCAAATTCTTATCAATACCTTTATATACAAATTGTTATAAAGATAAGCTATTCTTATCTAATGGTTTCTAGGAGTTTAAGACTGTCTCAGCAGGAGTTGCTGAGGGATGAAACTTCTAATGATGATTTAAAGCAGTGAAGTGTGTAGGCTGAAACTGAAATAATTATTGCTGTAACCCTCTAAGCACTCTAAGTTCCTCAAGAGAAAATACTTTGTTCAGAACAGACCCTGAACAACAAAATGCCAAAAAAGTAAAATAATAATAAAAAAAAAACCCTTGGAGCAGGATGATAATTTAGAACTAGAATCAGTATAATGTGAGGATGTTCTCAACAACTGCTCACAAATGCATCAGACATCACAATTAAAAAGGAATAATAATTATGGCCCCATTCTAAAGTATGTAATATTCTATTCCATTCAATAAGCCATGAACACTTTAAAACCATCAGTGTAATCCACAAACCTATATTTACAACATTAAACTGGATGTTCTGCCTTTTCAATAACTGTCATCTCATCTCTATTATTTTCACCTCAGACTCTAATTGTTTCTTTTATAGGAGCTAACCTACCAGTGTCCTTGGCAGTACAGTTTATGGCTCATGCATTTACAGTAATTGTTTGGGCAATTTGCCACACAGTATAACAATCTTCACATCACAATCAGTTTTTATAATAAACAGCATTAGTTGTGAAAAATACAAGTGATGCATGATTCTTATGGTAGATAAAGGGCACTGAAGATGCCCTTTAGAAAAAGAAAGGAAAATGCTCAAGCCTTGAACTGCTTGAGAAAAATACTGATGTCACAATAGAGCTAATTAATTTGATGGTACAAACAAGAGGGGGAAAGGGCCTTGCATTCATTAGTGTCAATTCCAAATGAGAGCATACCGTTCATAAAAATAATATTCTGCCTTCGTTTAGACAAAATGGGCAGGTAAACAAATCAGAAATAAGCACCAGTTCCTGCAATAACGATGATTTCGCTCCTTAGCTTTATGAAGGCTCTTTCTCTTCTTTAGCTGGAGGGAGCTCAAATTCTGGGTTGGTACGATTTGCAGGTAGACCTCTGGACGAGGTCAGATCCTGTTGTGCACCAGCCTGGCTGGCTCCAGTGTGCCCAGCACTGCCAGGCTACTGGGTACTGGAGCCTTTGTGCATAGTACTGGTCTGCTGCTGGGAAGCTGAGCACTTGCTTAATGGCTTCTCTACACAAGCCATAGGTGGCTGCACATAAAGATGACCCCACCACATGTGGCTCTGCTGAAGACATTTTGTGGCCTCTCAATCTTTAACTGCCCAGAAATAACAGGTCAAGCTTGGTGGGGAGGCTGTTTGACACACCTCCAGCAGGCACAGTGTCCTGCATTAGAAATTCTCCAGAGGACAAGAAGGTATGTATCCTCTTAGGTATATGGTCTCTGAGCAACTGATATCATCTACTTGGAGTTGTGCAAACATTCGACACTGTCCTGCACGACATCCTTGTCTCTAAATTGGAGAGACATGGATTTGATGGATGGACCATTCAGTGGATAAGGAATTGGCTGCATGGCAACACTCATTGTGGTCAATGACTCGATGTCCAAGTGGAGATCAGTGACGAGTGGTGTTCCTCAGGGGTTGGTACTGGGACAAGCACTGTTTAACATATTTGTTGGTGACATGGACAGTGGGATTAAGTGTGCCCCTAGCAAGTTTGCTGACGACACCAAGCTGTGTGGTGTGGTTGACACGCTGGAGGGAAGGGATGCCATCCAGAGGGACCTTGACAAGCTGGAGACGTGGGCCTGTGTGAACCACATGAAGTCCAACAAGGCCAAGTGCAAGGTTGTGCATGCACATGGGTTGAGGCGGTCCCAAGCACAACTACAGGCTGGGAGGAAAATGGATTGAGAGCAGCCTTGAGGAGAAGGACTTGGGGGTATTGATTGATGGGAAGCTCAACATGACCCAGCAATGTGCACTTGCAGCCCAGAAAGCCAACCGGGTCCTGGGCTGCATCAAAAGAGGTGTGACCAGCAGGTCGAGGGAGGTGATCTTGACCATCTACTCCACTCTGGTGAGACCTCACCTGGAGTACTGTGTCCAGCTACGGGGGCCCCAGTACAGGAGAGACATGGAGCTGTTGGAGAGAGCCCAGAGGAGGGCCATGAAGCTGATCAGAGGGCTGGAGCACCTCTCCTATGAGGACAGGCTGAGAGAGTTGGGGTTGTTCAGCCTGGAGAAAAGGTGGCTCCAGGGAGATCTAATTGCGGCTTACCCAGTACCTGAAGGGGCCTACAGGAAAGATGGTGAGGGACTGTTTATCAGGGAGTGTAGTGACAGGACAAGGGGTAATGGGTTTAAGCTGAAGGAGGGTCAATTTAGATTAGATGTTAGAAAGAAATTCTTCACTGTGAGGGTGGTGAGGCACTGGAACAGGTTGTCCAGAGAAGTTGTGGATGCCCCATCCCTGGAAGTGTTTAAGACCAGGTTGAATGAGGCTTTGGGCAATGTGGTCTAGTGGAGGGTGTCCCTGCCCATGGCAGGGGGGTTGGAACTAGATGATCTTTGAGGTTCCTTCCAATCCAAATCATTCTATGACTCTACAGTTATGCTGGTGCACAAGCAAGTAATCCTCAGCCTCCTTGTCATCTCCACGCCACCTGACAGCCCTGGCTTGTTGCTGAGGCACAGTGAAGCGAGGCCCCAGGAAGCACAAGGTTGGCTTCAGACCAAGGTTGTACCTCCTGTTCTTGAGTTAGGCTGTGAATTCTCTGGCAGCACCAGGGCTTGAGACTAATATTTATAGCGTGCTAGAACCACGTGCGATAAGAAATCGTGGAGTGGTTGTATTACAAGACTATAACCTCAGCAGCTGATAACATGGGCATCAATTTAAATCAGTAGGAGACTTGTCCCTATAGTAAGTTTTGGGATGAGCCTTATGGAGGCAAGGAATGAGTTTATCTTTACTTGTTAAATATTTAGTTCATATATTCAGCGAGAGAGATTAACTATGGACAACCAATTACAAGAGAAGTCAAAGTCTGCACTTTCGAGACCCATACCAGGATCCTTGGAGGCTCCTGAACCCCTTTTGTGAGCTGTCGTACAAAGACAAAGAGGCCAGGATACAATTTGGATCTAGACCCCAGAGGGTAGGTGGGATGTATTTTCAGTTGTAGTCTCACCATGATAATGAGACCAGAATCAAGCTTATGTTTTTAACATTTTTTTTTTTATATATAGTACTAGCTTTTTTTCCCTCCTTGCATTTTCTTCTCTCCATGAACTGGTTTTACTAATATTTTTTCCCCTATCCCACTGGTACTTTAAGACCAGTACAAATAGAGCAATATTTTAAATGTAATTTTCCCATAAGCCAACTGTTTAGGGGGGGGTTATGTTAGTAAAGAAATCGGTTGAATTCTTACTCTACTGTGTCTTACAAAGAATTTAATAGGACTTTAAAGCTCTGTTTAGAACTTTACACATACACAACCTTTCCTATTGATTTCCAAAATTCCTTCTTCCTTAGAAATTTTTTTTGTTGTGTGTTCATGAGTTTTGAATGACATTACATACAATACTACTGAAGTTCAGAATTACATGTGGAAAATCCTTTATTTAGTTTCTCATAAATGTTCTTTTAACCCAACTCCTCCAACCCTGTTGTAGGCTTTCTGCTTCCAAAGTGCATGTAAATTTTTAAAAATAATTTTTGTTGTTGCTTTTTAAAAAAATGCATGTAGTTATTTCCTTTTCTACTTCCTTTTGACATGACATCTGCTGCTAATGATACAAAAATAACCAAAACAAACTACCAGCCCTTCCCACATGCCCCTCCTCTCCCTAGCTGCATGGGGTTACAGGTCTGTGCAGGATGCCTGTTGGCTCCAGTAACATCTCAAACCTGAGCACTTACCTGCACTAATTTACTTTTTGCTCTTCTGCTTCTCACTAAAACATTGCTGACACATTTAACTACTTCTTTTCAAGGATCTCATATGTTATTTACATCCCAGTGGCATCATTCTTCAGTAAGGCTAGCTATTTTCAGCACTAGATCCAAAAGCACTAGTTGTATTGAAGGTTGCTGTCTGTATTAGGCTCCTCTTAGGTTTAGAAATCTGACCTGAAATTAAAATAGAGTTACTGTTTAGTTAGCAACTTCAATCTTGCGAGCTCCTTTCATGAGGACATTTGAGCTTCATCTCACCTTCAGGGTAGAACAGCATTGTTTTGATTTTCAATCTACCTTGAAGTAAAAACTAGAAGCATGGAAGATTTTGTGAGAGCCTAAGCCTATCTGGATTTTTACATAAAATTGTATGGAAAATTTTTTTCCCCTCTTACTTATTTTTAACTAAATATTTGAGAAATATATTCTTTAAATAGTTTAACGTCCCCATACCTCTTTACATTTCAGACTAAATAATACATTCCTACATTCTCTTTTAAATATGAGATAGTATAAAATTGTTCAAGTTGCATTAATTTCAAGAGTTTTACAGGTACATTTTAATCTTTCTGTACTCTGCACTACAACAATTTTAACCTTTTCCCACATTCTGTAAAACAAATATCTTGTGATTTAGGTATTAAGATCTACCATAAGTGGATATAACACAGAACAATGTGAATGGTGCTTTGGGTTATACAAACATACAGACACAACTTCTGCCAAATATTGGTGTGTGAATTAAAACCACAACAACCTATAAGAACCGTTATGAAGAGATTAGTGACTCCTGGCTATAGTCCCAAACCTATTTCAGGCCAGACCAAAGCACCTGCTGTTCCACAGTGAAATGTGTGCTCCTGAAAGCATAACTCTCAGGGCATATAGCTGCTTAGGAGCATTTGAAATAGGGTTGGACTGGGACTATGGGACCATGAAGTCTTATCCCTTGGGAAATGTGTTGCATAATCCCGTTCACAAAAATATATCCATGTTTCCATACCGAGACCTTCTCAGTTTCTTGCCCCTGGTACTTGCACTGAAATATCGCAGGATATATTTTTCTAGTGCTTACAGATCTTTTTTTAAGTTTCCACAACTTTAAAAAAACCAAATGTTTTTGTGAACTCTTTCCATTAATACATTAACAGAGTCTTGCACCTTAATATCTTTTCTGTCTTCTCAGTATTTACCTCTTTGCTATATTAAAGACGATATTTATTTCTCCTCTCAGACTTTATTTTGCTAGGCTGGAAATAGAAATACTCAGTTTATCTCCTTGGTTAATACAGATTTTTCATCCTGCCAGCCTTCTTGTAGTTCTCTTCTGCACCTGTTCCAGTTTGAATTAATCTTTCTTGAACATTATATACAAATGTTCCAGAGGAGTTCTTACTAGTGCCTTATGATGTGACATGAATATTTCTTGGAAATCTTTCATTACTGGGAATACCTTCTCCAAGACATTACTGCAGAACTCTGTTTTCCTTCTTGTGACAGCCATTTCACGCTGATGGCTTGCAAATGTTTTTCTGCCAAGAACAAACTCAGATTTTTCTTGTTTGCCTATTTCTTCCAATTTCTGAGCCCTCATTTTGTAGCAGAAACTCCTTGTAGTCCCTAAATGTATAACCTTATAATTTTGAATCTCATCCCTTATCTATTATTCCGATCCTCCAGGCCACCCATTTCTTTCAATCCTCCTCTGTGTTGGTGATGTCTCCCAACTTCCTATCTGCCACGGATTTAATTTAACTTTGACTTTTTGTGCCTTGGTCTGTAATAACGTGACTGAGTAAGTCTGATCACACGACCGGTCCTCTCTAATTCCCCAGCGACATCTGCCAGCTCCGTGCAGCCCAGCTTGCGGGGTCCCGCTTGGCACCGAGCCCCTCTCCCACCGCCCAGCTCTTGTACTCATCTCCCTCCTCTCCAGTTTAATTAATAAATTTCCCATGTGGCTGCACAACAAATGCTTTAATGAAGTCCAGATAGATTAGATAGATAACTGATTTTTAGACAAGGGAAATACAGTAATCTTATCAAAGACAGAAATTATCAGGTGACTCTGGCATTTTTATGCCATTTTCCATTTATCTGTATTTCTTCTCTCATTTAAGTTTTGTTCTAAATCTATTGTGAGAAATTTTTGAAGACGCCTGGGTCTGTAGTTGCCCTGACACTACTTCTCTTCTTTTCCCTAAATATAGCTATTACTTTTCCCACTCTTCTGATAACATTACAGTAGTATCATGACCAATTTGATAGATTTGAATAGCACAGATTTTAAACCAATGTGTGATTTCCTTTGTTGGGTCTCTCAGTATTTTGGGTTGTAGATTATCTGCTCCTCTTAATTAGAACATGTTTAAATACCAAGTTCTGCTCCCAGACTGGATGAATAATATCATTTTTTAAATCTCTGTTCCTATCAGTTACACCCTGTAAGATCTCTGTTCCTATAAGATTCTGCCCCATTACTAGCACTGTGGTAGAAAAGTTTAGAAGTCTTTTGATTGTGGGATTATACACAGATTATCTGAAATCTTGATCAAATCTCACTTCTAAACCAAATTCCTATTTAACTTAAAAAGACTAATTCCAAAGCCTTGACATGTCTTACTTTATCCCAATCCCTTCCGAAGTCAAAGAAATATTGTTTATTGGCTAATTAATTCTTTTTTTCTCATCACTTATACATTGTCTATCTGCTCCTCACATCTTTAGGGTTCAAGATTAAAATTTTTTCTCTGCTTGGGATGCCAATTCCACATAACTTTGAGACTTCTGAACTCCTTCACATAATGTCCATCAAATTTTCAGTCCTCTCTGTCCTACTAACTAGTCCCTGAACTTCCCTTGTTCTTTCTAAATGAAAAATTATAGTGATAACCTGTTTTCATTCCTGCTTTCTTTTTGTCACTCAGTCCAAGTGAATGATAATTCCATCAAGAAAGAATCATATGAAACATAAGTATTTTTTTTGAAGCTGGTAGAAATTCTTAAGTTCCTGATGTACTTTATGAAGATGTGCCCCATTCAGCTGAAGGAGAAAAAACAACTGAGCTTCTGCAGGTATACAGGTACTTATGCTGGAGGGGAACTGCATCAGCTGATATCATGGATTTTTTTTCTAGATCTCATTGTTGCCAGAATGCCTGGATCTTAAAAATAAAAAGTAAACATTTTTAAACAGAACACAAATATTCTCTCTCTCACTACACAGTGTAGGCACATTTAGACTACCCTCCATGACACAGTGAGATAATTAATTTATAAAACAAAAGCTTAATTAATATTATAATTAAAAAATCTGCTCATGGAATTCTGATAGGGAGCTAGGAAATTTCAGAGAAATATGATGAAAAAATAATCGGTCAAAACCCATACTAACTAGACAAACACCTTCTAATTGCCATTGTTTGATGAAAGGCCTAATTTTTATTGGCTTTTGGGAAGTATTTCAGTCTTTAGGGTGTACATATATGTTTGAGATTGTTCTGTAGTTGTACGCACCCGTAGTCTCAGCATCTTCATATCACTTCTTAGACTGAAGGAGTGCTGTTAAATGACTATTGTTTTATGCTCCTTGTGATCCTCAAAGACTGCGGTATCAATATCGTCAATTTAGGTTAATTTTAGATTTCCCACTAGAATAATTATATGAGGACAGATATTTCTGATGCAGAAGTAACATAAGGAAAATAACTGTTACACTGATTTTCCCAGTACTCAGGTATTTGCAGGACAAGTGTACACAAATAACAGGCTATAAACCAGTAATCTTTATAATGTTCAGTGCAACATGCAAGAAGTTATGTTACAAGCTCTGCAATGTGGATCCAGTCTGTGAGGCTGTATTATCATTGCTATTTATTTTCTATGTTCTGGTTGTGAAAAGAAACTTGTGAACCACGGCTGCAGATGCTACTAGAACAAGAGTTAAGGACAAATTCAGCTCTAATCACAACAAAAGTAAAACTGGGGGGCTCGGGTCACACACTGTGTGTTACAGCCCCAGACACTAAAACTCAATAGCTATGTTCCAGTTCAAATTTGGAGTTGCAAGGTGAGATTCCCTCACCTAATTTCAGTTATCTAAAATGTATGGTTTCAGCCTAAGGCAGTCACTGTAGGTTCCCTTTATGGCCGGTCTCTTCCAGAGGCAGAGAAGCTCCTTTGAAGGATATGTCACTCCTCACTTGTGATGTCCATGACAGAGGGAACGAATCTCCCTTTGGAAGAGTTAATCTCTCACTGCTGATGATAGGGATGATGTACACAACTGCCTGAGCGTAGGTGCTTAGAAAACTAAGGCTAGATAAGGTAAACCCCATCCTGCCACATGCCCATAAGCATCCACCTTGAAGCAGATTTATACTTGTTCATTTAAAGATATAGAAAATAGGTACTCCTCCTCAGCATCCTTATTCAGACTGTGTCTATATTTTACACTGAAAAGTTGTTAAAGCCAAAAGTAGTCACTGGATAGAGAACACTGGGAACAGGAGGCAGAATCCAGTTTCTCTTTTCTCCAAGGAATGAAGAGTAAGCTAAAGAGTAAGGATCCTGCTTGTATATCCAACTTGAAGAGCAGTAGGCAAATCTGCCCTCCAGTTTCTCCCTAAATGTTCTGCATACTGATAATTTGAGTGGTTTTGGATGTGTGTGCAGTGGGAATTTTAATCTCATCAGGGTGTGACAAGAAGCTGAAAGTACCACTGCATCTTGGATGCGAGCTCTGGCTGCCAGTAGACTATTATGTTAGACACGGGTATGAACATCTCTCCTTCTTCTGGGAATGCTTCTTGAAAGGAAAAAATGTGTCAGACTCCATTCCTTTAACAAGTAGATGAGGGCTGCCTCTAGCAGCAAAGGATGCCACCCTTGCTTCCTCAGAGTTGCATCCACATGGCTGAATGCTGCAGGTGGCCAGCTACATTCAAAGAAAAGCTTTGAGGCACTCTTTCCCCCCTCCCCTGGATAGCAGTAGGAGGTTTCCTGCTGTGCCCATGTGGTTTTGGGATCATTATTTTGGGGTGACTGACTCAGTTCATGCGTAATATATGTCTTAGTTCCTAATTCGGGGTTTTTGCAGACACCCTGTTAGCACCTAAATGCTTTAATGCCTCATGGTTAAGCCCCAATCTACACAGTGGAAGCAGGTGGGTGAAAAAGATGCAAAAGGGCAGAAGAATACTGGGAACTAGATGTAACACTAAGACAAGCATTTGAACAGTAAAGTGAAAAAGAATAATGATATATAAATAATAAGCAGTAATGACTTACCTTAAACCCCCCACAGATCTACTGAAAAATAAAGGCCTGGCTCTGCCGGCCTTTTCAGGATGAAATGCAGATTATAGCAAGTGCTGGCAGGGGAAAGTACATCTCAGTGTGAGTAGGAGAGTGAGAAACATATGGAGGCTATGCATGTACCAGAATTCAAGAGTGACATGACATTCATATAGATAGCAAGAATATTCAGCATTATTGCAATTAATGGTGAAAAAGAACTGTTGAGAGAGAGTTAAATCTTGTGCTTCAAGGACAGCTTCTAACAACAAAAGGCCAAGAGGAAATTTATTAGGGCAGTGCAAATTACTCCAAGTATTTTCCTAAAAGAACTGAAGTATCTGATGGTGGCCAGTGTCAGAGATCAGATGCTAGACTGGCAGGATCTTCTGTCTGCTTTAGTCTGGCAATCCCTATAAAGGCTGGATTTTAAGAAGTTGGTGACAGTCGATGTCTAGGTTCTTTTAACAAAGTATAAATTTAGCATCCTCCTTCTGAATTAAGCATTTAGGTGGCAGAGTTAATGTTATATCAATTCAAATGAAGGATGCTAGGTGAAAATAGAAGGGGAAAAGATTAATATTTAAAAATTAGAAAGTAATTTTCAGTAACAGGGGTGGACGGCTGGTTGAAAAACGCATAAATTAAGACCTACAGAAAAAAATTGCTCCTCATAGAGAAGTCATTAGGAGTGATATAATAATTTACATTTTACATAAGTGACATTCTTTTTAGAATTTTTTTTCCCTTTTCCACTAAAGGTTACATCCCTATAAGCACACAATTCAAACTGCTATCACTTTGCATTGATATTGATGAGGACTGCACGAACTCAGCATCTCTCTGTAGGTGTTTGTCGTGTTGGACCTGGCCTTTGTTTTCACAGCCAGCAAAGCAACAGAAAAAATTGCACCGGCTGCAGGGAAGCAGAATTCGTTCCTGCCGACCAGGCATAGCTTAGCAACAGGATTTATACTGTATACATGCAGGGAGAATCTTTTGATATATTTCAGGTAACAAAGGTGTTTTTCCAGCAATCTCTGTATACATACAAAAATTTGAAAAATATTAGCAATAGAGAGGCCCAGTCTCCTGAACACATATATCCTTCCAGACCCTTGCCTGACCCCAAAGTTACGCTCTCCTGTCACTGACCCATCTAATCACCTTTGTGCTGCTTTCTCAGAAAAGGCCTGGGAAAACCCATCAGCTTTGCAATGTAATCTGAAGGTCAACACATTTTCATTTTCTTGGCCAATTCTTTCTTTGATCAAGACTTAATATCAGGTCACTCAAAAAAAGCTACATTTTATAAAGAATTTCAAACAGCATTCAAAATTTTGTGTAATTAATTAGCAGTCTTTAGAGCTGAGTCTAAGAGGAATTAGAACAATAATTTTTGCAGAATAAACCAGGAAGTTTCTTTTTGTTTAACAGCAAAGAAGAAATATTGGCAACGTCTGACGATGATACACGGAATAATTCAAGGACTTCAGGTACAACACCCAGTTTAATTAGTTCTTCCTTACTGCACACGTTAATTAAAAATGATAGTGTAACAAACAACCTCATGGAGATTATTCAAGTATGTTTTTGTTAACTCTTCAGACACAAACATCCCAGAGATTGTTTATTCACAAGCAGAAGACAAAGACACCAAACCAGCTAATGAAAATATAAAAGATAAAAATGCAGAATACAACCAGGGTGATCACGAAGATGATGAAAAAGAATTAGAATTGCTGGTAAGTGTTATACAATTATATCTACAGTATTAAATATGAATCCATTTACGCTTCAAAGCTGGTGAAATGCCCCCTTTTAACAGAGCTGACTGATGTACTAATTTACAAACGTAAAGCCCTGGTCTGTACTTTCATTGAATCTCTAACTGATTCAACAATAGAAGGTGCTTTGATTTCAGTATAGTGCATCAACTTTTTCTGGTCTTAAATTAATGACTTCTCCCTTTTACTTCTTTACCAGAGGCTCTAAATGATAGTTTGAAGGAATTAGAAGAGTGGCATTTCAAAAATCTCTCCTCCTAGTTTCTAGGATGGTAATATTCTTAAATAAATGCTTTATATTTGGTAAAATTCTTATATTTATGGTACTGTTTGCTTTCAGACATTTTCCAAAGGATAGCTATGTAACATGCTCTATGAACAAAATAAATATATATATATTTATATTAGCAGATTTTTCTATATCAGTATTTGACATTAAATTTGTTATAATAAATTTCACACTCAGTGAACATTCAATCTATTTGGATTTGTGTGTGTGCATGTGTGTGTGTGGTTTGGCTTGCATTTTTCAGTATGAAGGAAAAAATGGCAATAAATGAGACACGTACAACAATCTATTATTCTCAGTGTCTGTTCTCAGCTCATATCATTTGGGTGCATAGATTCATAATCATAGATTATAATAGCTATTACCTGTGAAAATGTGAATGCTGAATCAGACAGGAGAGGAAGATGAGAACCATTCTTTTTTTCCCCTTATTGATAGAGAGAGAACAAATTCCTCTTATTTGAATATAAATTTTTCTTGTCTTCTACTTAAAAAAAGTTGAAAATTGTTGCCTATTGTGGGACCTTTCACTGCCTGAAAGTCAACATCTCCTTTTTCTTTTTTTTTTTTTTTTAATTGTGAAACATAAAAAAGGAGGACCTCTCAAATCCCTTGTTGTTCTCAGTCCACCCTGTTACAAAAAGCAGGATCAAATATAACCGTTTGTTTATCAATTGCCAGGATTGTCCGTACAATAAATGAAGGGGGAGCTATAATTTAGATGTTAATTTGCACTATGCGCTCTTTAATGAATTAAACAATGAAGGCTTATAATAGATGGAAATACAACCAAATCTTTGAAACGCACAGGCATTGGCTCACAAGACAGCTGTGCAGTTGACAAGTAACATGAGCCTTATGTGAGAAGAAGGGGAAATCGTAAGATTTGCATATAATTATTGAGATCATGCAAATGTCAGTTATGAGGAGGGGAAAAAAACACAGGCATCTCACTGTTAAATCCTGACAGTTGGCATCACCGAAGAACTCAAATACACTTGAGCACTGGTTGGCAGAGGGTCATTAAAACAGAATTTGCAGAGACATTAGCTCCCTCACTTTTCTTTGAGTGACGTTTTACTATTAATAGTTTGCAGAGGCTTTGCAGAAAACATATTAATAAGAGAAACTGTAATGGGGGTATCTACAGCAAGTGCAAATGCATAAAGGGGTGCCCAAGAAGCTAGCCTCTAATTGATTAGCTGGTGCTATCACTGTGACTATGCTAAAGTGAGAAGAGAGTGCAATGACAAGCAGGCATA
Source organism: Balearica regulorum gibbericeps (assembly GCF_011004875.1). Taxonomy (NCBI): domain Eukaryota; kingdom Metazoa; phylum Chordata; class Aves; order Gruiformes; family Gruidae; genus Balearica; species Balearica regulorum. Next base: position 29,536,190 of record NC_046184.1, read on the forward strand.
GCTGAATAATACAATATGATATTTGGGAGCTAGGAGGGAGAGTGATTAGTTTCTGGCCTTTTACTTCACTAATCTCATTTCCAACTCATGTCTTACCAGATTGTCTAAAAACAGTCTGGTTTGAAGCCTGTAAAATGGTCCCCGAGAGAAATGAAGCACAGATAATCCTTACAGTATTTGTCAGTGTGAAAAGTGTCTTTGTTTTACTGGACAATACTGTACATTACCAGGCTTTGATGTACTGTATCAATGCCCTCGTTTAAGCGCCAATCCTCCCCCCTCGCCCCACGCCTGCCTCTCTCCAAACCTAGAACCAAACGTATAGAGAATGAATTAGCCTCCCTTTAAGGGAATATTCTCTTCAGATTTAATTTGTATAAAATGCACTAGCAGCTTACTGAACTCATGAATAAAGAGAGAGGGTTCTGAATGCTATTTTATTTCCTGCTCCTTTCAGCACCACCATAAAGCTCATTACCTATGTTAAAAAATACATACAATGCAAATTTTGCAAATGGTTTGGAACACGTTTCCGTAAAAGCTTTGTTACTGAAAACAAAACTTTCCATAACGAAATCCTGCCTCCTTTATTTGGCATATTTTTTGCAAAGTGCTTTTTGATCATTCTTTTCTATTCTATTGTTTCAGCTAAATCAGCACTTCACAGGAGCTAGAGGTACCTCTTCCAGAGATGAAAGGAATTTATACACAACAGAACCAGTTAATTTTCCAAGTGAAACTGAAAGATTGGAGAAAAAGCTAACCTGTATAGAACGAAGCAGTGACTTGCTAAGGCACCCTGTGCCTATCAGTTCCTCATCTGAAAACACTTCACAAGAGATAGGAGGAGAATTAAAAGATAAAGTTAAGTATTCTCTAAGAGATTATAATAGTCAGCCATCAGGGAAGGAAGGCGCTGCTGGCTCAGTAAACAGCCGTGAGCGGTCTTTGGAACATACTGGTGCCAGTGAAAGCCTTTTATCGGCAAACTATTTTCCTGGGACAAAGCAGAATGAGGCTATCGATATTACGGCTACTGTCTCAAGCCGACAAAGAGAGCGCCACACAGATATTTCAAAAGGAGAAACAGATAGTGCCTCGGGAAGTAAGATGATGGAGAGGTTATTCATCAGTGAGGATGCTGCTGATACCTCGAAAGCGGCCTGTGAAATGAGACCAGAAACCATTCCTCCAGAGCATGATGAATCCATGCAATTAAATGCACACATAGCAGGAACGCTGGATGGCAATGCTAATCCAGCTCCGGAGCACCAGACGCCGCAAATGTCTCACCAAACTCTGGATTCATTGTTGTCAGATGCTGACAAAAAAGAAGGAAAAATCAAGATGATTGAAAGCAAAGTTCAGGTACATTTAAGAGGAGATTTATACGCCGACACTTTTGCACATTCTGATGTCTCAATAGATTCCACAAAGAGCCAATATACGCAAAAAAACCAAGTTGGTGAAATGTCAGGAAAGGACTATAACCCTGATGCAGGGAAGGAGAAGAAAGTCATCGAGATAGCAGACTTAGCGCTAATCGGCGAGGAGGAAGCACCCAAGCCTTTCGAGTACCATCAAAAACACGCCACCAAAGCGTTGAACACAACGCCTCTGTCAGCCAACGACCACAAACAGGTGCCCAGGCCCGCACAGGCAGATGCCCCGGCATCCTCTCTGGGGGATGAAAGGAGAGCAGAAGACACTTGGGAACACAGAGGATTCACGAGGTTAAAAGACAGAGGAAAGTCAGGCAACACAAATAAAGGAAGACTGATAGGAAAGGAAAGCAGAGCAAGCCCCGCGGAGCCGGGGTGGCAGGAATTGGGTAGCGAGGTGCGGTGGGGAGCAAAGGGGAACACGGGGCCTGGGAGTACGGCTTCCACCGAGGAGTTGTTTACCTGCCAGGAGGCAGAGAGTTGTGAAAAGTCTTCTGTCTCCAAGCAGGGTATTACAGAGGAAGCAGAGGCAGGTACAGCTTATATAATTAAAACAACATCAGAAAGTGCTCCAGAAAAAATGTCTGCCAGTGAAAAAGCAGTAATTGCTAAGCTACCTCAAGAGACTGCACTAAGTGACAGGCCCACAGAGGAAAAGGAAACAGCGTTTGATACACATGAAGGGAGAAATGATGGTTCACATTATGCTCTTTGTCAACTCAACACAGTGGGTGTATTATATGACACTGAATTTGAAAAGGAATCAGTTTTAGATATTTATAATGCACACGTACATGAAACACTGCAAGGAGAAACGATGTCTGTATGCAATAGCAGGGAAAAACGTGCCAAAGCACAACCAGACATTGGTGATATTCTACCTGTAGGAGAAGCAGTAAATGCTTCTGCTGCAGGAAAGAAAGAAGATTTGCAGCAGGGTTTATATTCAGAAGTATCTAAATGTCCCCTGAATGCCCAGAAGCACCTATCCAGTGAGGAAGCAGAAGCACTCTGTAGGGAAGAAAGCCATGTCGGTACACTCTCCTATTTACGTGCTGAAGCTGAAACAAAAATGCCACCTTCTGGTACAAATGCTATGTCCAGTTACCATTCTAAAAGCTCTTTAGTGGCATCTTCTGTGGCAGGAGATATGGAACATCTGTATGGACACTTTGAATTCAAAGCCATTGACAAGGTTGCTGCTGAGTCAGGGTACGATTTAAGTCTACCAAATAAAATGACATGTATTAATAAAAACCTCTCTCCTGAAGCTGAAAAAAAAGAAGTACCTTCCACTTCAGACACAGTGATTTCTAGAGAAGGAAGAGGAAGGAATGTAGGTCAATGTTTCTATCAGGCAGAGTTCAAACAAGAGAAGCCATCAAGGCCAGAGGTTTTAATTAGTAAGCCTACTGAAGAAGTTGGAGGGACACGCTCTCAATCTGACCGTTTAGTAACTGAGGGGAAAACGATAAACTGGCTTGATGACTCACAGAAGGAAAGCCAGCACATTTCTGATTTTGCAGATATTTCTAATGAGAAGAGTGAAGCACTTAAGTTACCTAGTGAGTCTCCAGCTTTAAAACATATTGCTTGCAAAATCTTTTATTTCTTCTTCTTTCTTTTATTTGCTGCAACACTCTACCACTATGATTTGATGGTTTGTCTTGCACTTTACCTGTTCTCCTTATATTGGCTATACTGCGAAGGAGCAAGAAACAAGGAGTCTGTCAAGAAAGAATAACACTGATTGTCAACTGTGCTCAAGATCCATGGTCAATAGTCTCCAACCCCTCCAAAGCATTTTCAGTGTTAAAGAGCTTATTCATTGTTAGAACCAAAGCAAGTTTTCCATTGAAGCATCTTTTTTTAAAAGATTACATATGAAGTTGAGCCTTCATATAAGTAATTATACTATATAGGACCATTATGTTTGGATCATTAAATACCTATATGAATATGAGTTCTGAAGCACGTCAAGTTAAAATGAAGTACAGCTGTTGCTCCTTAGCAGGATATGAAGCAGCAATGCTTCATATCTCTTTAGTACTTAAACCCACCGTTTTCTTGCATTAATTTCTTTTGCAGTAAAGCTTGATATTTTTCTGGGAGTTTTTTCTAAGTTTTTGTGTAGTTCTTAACACAAGGAACGGTATAAAAACTAACTCAGTATTTTGGTACTGATTTTGCAGTTGATAATCTGCTAGTCTAATTAGCCAATGCTCTAAGATATATGACATCCATTGGTAGGTTAATATTTTTTTCCAAATTTTTATTTCATTGTTTTGACTTAGAGCTCCAATGCTACCCTTGTTTGAAAAATGTAAGGCTTTGACTTCAGTAACGTCATGTAACTTTCAGGATGTAACTGTGTAGCAGAATAGGTGTGCTATTTCCACCCTGAAGAGATTGAAGGCCACAGCCACAGGCCTCTTACCATTCACTCACATACATGAATGTTTTTGTTTTTTGTAAATGAGGACTGTGTAACATGATTGAGAATTTCACTGAATTAAGTATTATTCCAGACAAAGCCTTTGAATAACATTTTTTCATCAGCGTTGCTTGAGCATATCTACAAAGCATTAAATAAATTTTACAAAGGAGTGCTATGACTGTGTGGAGCATGTCTGAATTAGGTTTACTGCTTTTTTCTATGGCTTGCTACCTAAAACTTATCAGACATCAAGAAAAAACACAGGGCATAGCCCTGGCATTCAGTGAGGCTGCTTTGTGTGGTTTGGGTGAGGCAGAAAAGCCTGGTATCTGCCCTGAGGAGAGCCCAGACTGATCCCACGCAGCAGGAGCCCCACAGGGCAGGCACACTGGTGGCTCTGCTGCTCCAGCATCGTGGGTCTTCCACGTAGGGTCGTGCCCAAATTTTGCCTGGAAAGAAAAGGATGGAGAGATTATGTTGTGCTTCAGCCATTTTCCAGATGATGGTCACAAATGCCATCATAGGTTAAAAGAAGCACCAACACTATGTAATGTTACTGGAACCCTAGAATGTAAGAAGGAAAAAGAGTTGGTTTTAAGCTGTGTTTGTTTCCCTCTCCTCACTGCCACTGTGAAATACTGCATCAACTGTGAAAGCCTTGGATGCAATACATGGCTGAAGCTACAGAACAATGAAGTTATGTAGTTGTTAGCTTAGCTCTGAAATAAATCTTTTAAAGTCCATTTAAAACTTATTCACATGTTTCAGGATATTAGGAGACTCTGCTACAGGAGGCACCTTGGCATTCCTGTTCTATAGGGGACAAAACTTTGGAGCATTGTGGGAGGGGTGCATTCAGTGGGGTGAGCAAATGTGCGGGTGATCTATTGCTGATGTGCGTGCTGACGGCTGGATACCTTGACAACTTTTGACAGCAATTCATGAATGAGTTATAGTGATGGGCTAGACACATTGATGAGCAACACGGAAGGCTGTGATACTGGTCCAGATGTTCAAAGGTATATAGGAGCTAAATGCTCATTGAGATAAAGAAATTAATTCAACAGGCATTAGGAGCTCGATCCAATAAAAAGCTTAGGCTTAGACTTAAAGCAGGATTGGGGTTGAATCTGTGTAAGTCCAAAGTAATGATCACAAACCCTTCTTTACCCAGCAGACTACGAATGCTGAAAGAACATAGCCTTTTTGTGATGTTTATAGGCACTTTTTAAAAGATCATGACACTCCCTTACTTTTGGTGGTTTGCTGTCTGCAGTATGAAAAGTTCCTGGTCTAAAAGTGGTTCAGAATTTCAGCCTCACTGGGATAGACACGTCAAGTATGGCTTCCCTTCCCAATACGGTGGGAGCTATTGAGTAGCGTGATATATTCTGACAGGATCAAGGTCCTCAGTTAGAGGGCTAAAAAGGTGGAGGAATCACCCTGCATCTGTCCTGCTGAAACTGTCGCTGTGCAGTCAAGTACCAGAGCCCTGGGGCCAGAGAGAACAAGCACATAAGACACATTTTAGTCTAATTGTTAAAACCACCATGCCAGAAAGAAGAATCTTTAGATTCGATTCCCAATTCAAAGTCTTCTTCAATCTAATTTACCCTATAACAGTTTAAAGCAAAATTCTAAAAAGACCAAAACCCAGGTTCCTGTCCTGTTAGGTAAATGCCCTATTCACTAAACCACAGGATTCAAACCCATGTTTGTATATCTCCAGCTTTACCAAACCTGGGCCTTCCATCCAGCAGGAGGTACTTTAACCATTGGACTACTATTGTCAGGAGGATTCTGGTCCCCAGGGTGTGGAAGTACCTCTGTGCATAGATGGGTTCCTACTTTCTCAACTGGGTTAAGCTGAAAGTGATTCTCTGCTCAAAATAATAGCTACTTTCCTTTTCCATTTGAAGGCGGAGACTTTCATTTGCAGCTCACATCCCAGGGGAGTTTTCTTCTCCCAGAGATTTGGTCCTAAAAGAGACATATAATGTCTATTTCCTAGAGAAATCTAAAACATATGTAGTCCAAATGCGTAAGCATCTGAGATGATAGCTGAATAACTTTACATATCTTGGTGAGGGGTCTTATTGCAAGTTGAACAGTTCAGCCACCATGCAAGTGGGAAAGCCTGGCTGTGTGTTTTTGATTTAATCTTTGGGAATGCAAGGAGAGTGCACTTTGGGAAATCATTTGGTCTTTTACCTGGGAGACATGACATCCTGGAGCCATGGGAACCTCTGTGTGATGGTCTTGTCTATGTAATGTGCAAGTTGAAAGTAGTTTCTCTCATTTATTTCAACCTAAAATACTTGGTCAGTTGTCAAAGATCCAGCTCAGCTGGTTGGACAGCAAGAAAAGGGGTCAGGGATAATTGATGGGCCCAGGACTATGGGTGGGAGAAAGTTGTTGGACTCAGTCTCTGTAGAACGGCAGAAAAGTGTTACGGAAAGTCCAGGAAAGTCAATATGACCTCCAAAAAGAATGCAGGGGATAGAGAGGATCTATTAATACAGACATTCATTAAAAATTAGTGGGCTTTTAGTATATGTCATAATATATTTAAACCAGTTGCTAAATATCAGCTAAAATTTAGCTAAAATACTTCAATCTCTACAGAAAACTAGCTTCAAACAGCTGTATTCCTGTGTCTAACAGGTTAATCATCTGGGTCTGCCATTTTAACATGTACAATCATTCAGAGTTGAAATTTAGGGTAAATATTTGAATGTTAAAATAAGCATATTTCATCTACATGCAAGTGGAATACTGTTAGCATTTCTCAGATTTGGAATGGGATTTTATGTTCTATATTTAAGATATTTAGTCAGTGTATGACTATGATTGACCCTATGATTGCAAAACAGGGCTCTAGACTGATCTGTGAACACAGGTGCCCAAACTTTTAAGTACTTATGTACTTAAAACAACAAAGCAAGTAATTTTATCTTTTATATTTATCATTTGATAAGCTATCTTTTCCAAATCCTCTTATTTTTGTTTGTAGTAAGAAAACGACACCTTTATAACATTGACAAAATATTCAGCTTTTACTTATTTCAGGGAATAAGTGATGTGTTGCATTTTTGCAATGATTCATATTTAGCTTGCCTACTAGGCCTCAGTATTTCTAGCTAATACTTACATTTCTAGTAGTTTGGAGTCACTACACTAAAATTTAGGTGCCTAGTGGTATCTGCACCCCTGAATAAAACACCTAAGCTCTCTAGTCATCAAACGTATGAATGAGAATCAAAATAGACATTATGTGTTGAATAGGGAGGTGCCAAAGTTATCTAATAGGAAACTGATGGCAGAGTTGGGTCTTATACTCTTATGCTGTCAGAGGGATTAGATACTTAATGCTGGGTTGCAGGGACACATTTCTACCAGATCAGATTTCATATCCTGCAGCCCTCTTGTACACTGAGGTACCTAAGCTGCTGCTTTCAGAAACAGAACACTTTGCAGAAAACAATCCCAGAGTTTTGGGACTGGCAAAAGGAAAAATTTAACCCCTTAAAGCATGAACTGAGACATTCATCTAAGAGGGCATATTTGGATATAATCCCTGTTCCAAGAACAATTTGTGCACTTTATGTGAAATTGTAGTTAGATGAAATACAAAACCGACACCAAGACCTTCATGCCTCCTCAGTGAGGTCAACTTCTTCCTCAGCCTACAAAGTCGCTCTTCCAGGCCTACACCAGTGCCTCACGAATCAGGACTGGAGAATTGTTGTAGTCATGAAGGTATCATAGGAAAAGGGGTAACATCTCCAATGGCCAAGCCCACTGTGCTTTTTGAAGAGCTTGATCTTATAACTGTACCTTAAGATCAAGCTCCTCCTGATCAAGCACAGTCAGGATTGTTCCACTCAGTTACATAGACTGAACCAAAGAACTGAACTGGTAAAATGTGCAAATGTCTAAAGATAGCTGGAATTTCTGGATTTCTCTCTTAGAACTACAGTTGTGCTTAAATCCCAACACAGTCCCACTTCAGGCAACTATGTCCTTTAGTGAGTCTCAGCTGAGCTTTCCGAGACTTGCAGCTCTTCCCAAGAGCAAGGTCTGCAAAGAAGACCATAGAGGTACATGGAGAATGATGAGACTCAGGATGCTTTGCTGATCTAGGAGGTCTTAATGCTACTGAAGATTCAGAGTTGAGGTGGTAATCCAGAGCTCTGGTATTCTTTGGGTGTCAGGGGAGATTCTTTGACCAAACCCACATAAGCCTGAGTGAGGACAATATTTGTGAAACAGGGTGAGTAGGTTGATGGAGACTGATAATTTCTGTGTTCTGAGCAGGCATGAACTAGGTGAGATGATTCATTTAACATGTGAGGTATGTATGACTTGGTGGTACATATGAGGGGGGTGTGTGCATATGTGTGTGGGTGGCACTAGGACAAGTGTGTGGAAAGGTGAGAACTAGATTTCATGGATGAATGGAGAAGAAATAATAAACAGAATGGCTAATTGGAAAGTTTCTCTAGAGACATGAAAGCTTAATAAGTTCTGAGTAGGTTGGACAGATAACACAAATATGCTATTTGCTATATAAAGTAGTAAAAATTAAAGTATAAGCTAACTTCTTTTTGTAACTTATCAATTACCACTTGGTGGATCTATAGTGGAGAATATCTTGCCCTTGACCTTAATAGTCAATGACTCAATATTAGAGCATAGCTCCGAGGACCAGAAACACAAGCTCCTTCTCAGGATGCTGTAGCCCTCCAGGGAGGGACAGCCTCCAGCTGGAGCCACGAACCTGGCTTGTGGCCATTTACTCAGGTCAGTCCCCAATGACATGGAGCTATGTGCATCAGGAGAAAACAAGAGTACATGTCAGCCTGTGGTTATTAGCGCAGAAATTATAAAACTATCTGTAAAAAAATATAAAAAATATAAAAGCTCCTGCAGTCTCTGTGTTGTCTAGTGTAGTTCAGAGCCACCTAGAAGCTTCCTTTTTTTTTTTTTTTTTGTATACATGGCTGCAGGAGAACATTCAGGGACTACAGGGCATGAGCATGCTTCATATATGTGTGATGGCAGGGAGATCATAGGACACCTAGACTCACATGAGCCACAGTACTGGTTGTATTTATATGGAAATTTCCACCAGGGATCCACCAGGGGATCTTTCTGCTTGTGCTCCTGGCACTGCCTTTTCCGGGGAAAGACAGAAGACAGCTCAATACTGCCATACTTCCCTGGTGTCTCTGAAGGGGGAATGAGAACTGCCAAGGGATAGACAGTGAAAGAACCAGCTTACTAGTTAAGGCCCCTTTACTAGGGAGGAATGCCTTCTACTCCCAGGGCAACCAGGGACAATTAGGAGCAGCCTGAACTCTTTAGATACAACAACAGTGACCTGTTGGGGGGAAAGTCCTGACAAAGCTCCTCAGAAACTCTTTATTTCTTCGTACAAGCTGCATGCCTGTCTGTTCCTCTGTGTTATGAATGAGTTGAGATCCATGACTGACAGATGGCAAGGGTAGGAGGCCTCTCTCGTGTAGGTTTCTTACCTTCTTGAATGGTCTAGGTTGTTGAATGCCTTGAGGCAGTTAGAAACACTAAACAATACTTTGACCATCCTCAGAACTAGTCAAATCTATGGGAAATGAACCATCAATCATAGGGACATTTGGCTTGTACCCATGGTAATTTCATGTTATGGCAGACAGAAGTCAGGCTTTTATATGAGATTATGTGTGAAAGAGAAATACTGGTTGATAAACTACTGGTTTATATATAGTAAAGTATTTGCCTAATAAAAGGACCTTTTAAGTACTAACTAGAGCTCTTTTACACAACTTTGTGATGTCATTTTACTGTATAATCCTTTTATATAATGCAGTATTTTTGTAGAATTCTGGCAGAATTATTAACAAACCTTTAAAAACCAGAGGGAAGAGAGAGAGAGAGCCAGAAAAGAGAGAGAAAAAGCAAGCAAGCATATGTCTGCATTGTTCCATAGCAGGCAAGAGATTCAGAAATCAGATAATTTTATTCTTCTACGTTCAGGTTGAGCTTGTGGTCAACACATCACTGTTCTCTAAGACATGCTGCACTCCAGAAAAGGTTGCAAACCCAGACGAGCCTTTTCAATGCCCCCCCCGTTGTATGTTAGTAATAGCAACAGCATCAGTGATAGCAAGCTGATTGATGAAGGTTGTGTTCCTGGGGACAAAAGCAATGCCTCTGGTAGCCTTGCAGGCAAGGTGGGCAGGCTGCTGTAAATGCAGACTGTTGGCTGGTGTGGCTGGGACGTGCTAGCAGCCCACTTTGCTGGGACTCTGCTTCCACGTTTCACTCACGTACACCTACTCATGTGACCATTATCAATCATTTAAGCCACTTTTGTCCTGGAGCACGGACACTTGCCTTCAATCTTATGCTAATATGTATGGTAAACTGCACATACAGTAATCCACTGTTTTATTCATTACATGATATATAATTTGGTATAAAGAAATATTTAAACATGCTGTTCATTATCTTAAAATTATCAAACATTGCAAGACATAAAGTGCAAGAAACTCAACACTAGCAACTGCGGCTGCGACCTTTTAGACTAGCTGATCTGGACAGACTTACACCTGCAGCTGTACATCATCTTTTAGTGTAGACATACCAAGTGAGAAGCAAACATGAGTTTTCAAAAGTGTGTTGTCTGATACTGCAATAGCATGACCTGCCATGTACTTTCCGTTTAATTCTACAAAATTCAAGAACTTACGAACTCAATAAACCTTGATTATAAATTAGATTAATGACAACTGTGATCTCATTAATTGTATTTTTAATAAACTAGTGCTAAACCATGTCTATTGTGTGGATACAAAGCTACATTTTTTGCTGTGCACTCGGCAATGCAATTTTCATGTTTATTTGATTTGTGGGATATTTAAACCCGTTGTACTGCTGTGGGAAAGTTTTCTTCACAGTCCACAGGGCTTGTCCCAGTGGAGGGCTCAGGTGCCCACCAGCTGGGAGTGCAACCCAGAGCCCCGAGTAAGGTCTCTGTGCTCGCTATCCAATGCAATGGAAAATTAGCTATTTCGGAATGACATCTCAGAAACCCACTGAATATGGTCTCATCTCTCTTTTGAACAGAAAGGCACCTGGTGAGGCTAAACAAATCCAGAATTAGGTAGAAGTCACAGCTGAGTGTACACAGTGGGGAAGAGGTGCCAATAGTCTGGAGAGTCTTACCATCAGAGAGTTCCTGCTCCAAACTCCGGGTTGGGGAAGACTGGGCTGTCCCACCACTCCTCTGCACAACTGCATTTCCTTCTCTGGGGTCCCTGAGAGGAAGGACATCAGGTATATGTCAGGTATCCTGATGAGGATGACCTGGAGACCATAAGTTGAGGCACACTGTGGACCCTGTCTTACAATGAAAAGTCACTGGATTACAGTTTTGGCTTTACATAATTAATCTCCACCTAATTCTTGTTTTAAGCACCTGAGACCTTTATTGAATATAGGCTAATGTTATCCAGCCTCTTCGCTGCATGAGAAGAGACAGTGTTTTGGAATAGAATTTAATGTTACTCTTAATTAAACTAGTAATAAAAACTTGCAGTTACCCTTCAATACCTACCTTGTTTCTTTCTTGAAAATATTTTGCCTCCTGTCTAGCATCATAGCTATAATTAAGAGAACTTCCTTTTCAGGTGCCCAGTTCTTTAATACTTATGTCCTTTAAAATGTTCATATTCTTCAAGTACTTCCATTCAATTCAACATTACAGAGATGGCAGTTGGCTTTTCATACTTGTGCTTAGCACAAAGGCATATTTATGCAAAGATATTGCAGGTATTTTACTCATATGCAAATAAAAACCATAGGACTATTTAATTTATTACCATTACATTAGTGATAGCAAATCACGGCCCAAAAGAGACTGATGCCAGATAGGCTGACAGTTAAGCAGACAGAGCTCTGCTATGGCAAGTCTAGAGAGAAGTGACTGCAAAAGCAAAGAAATAAAACTTCTGATCCTGCAATGTCAATTGAACGGCTTCTCTTCTAAAAGGACAGGAGCTCTTCCAGTACTACAGATGCTGAAAACTGCAGGGAGAATCTCTCTAACTGCATTGTTAAAAGCTGCAATCCCCCTTCAAATACCCACCTTACTGTCTTCATAATATTTTCCCTCCTTTTTGGCATCAATGGCAAAGATGTTTGTTAATTATCTTATAATTCCCCCTCCTGGCATGAAGGCTCCTGCAGAAGCTGTGCTGTGACTGCAGATATCTCTAAATGGTGCATTGTGGGCAGGCAGAGTCTTGGTCAGCTTGTACTCTGGGTCGGCATGGGGCTGCTCTTCTCCTGGGCAAAAATGCTTAAGCACACTGCCAAGTGTGACTGGTGAGCTCTCCCTGGGATGAACTACTCTGAACTCCTGAGATGGTGAAATGGTCTTTGGTTGGTGCTAAGTGTGGCACAATGAGCCCACATCGGCTTGGAGGAAAGGAAGAAATAGCTCACATATCGACTGAGCAATGTCAAAGTTGCTGAGGAAATGAATGTGGCTGGAAAAGCTTAAAGTCATCCCAAGGAAACTATTCCACCAGCGATCTGAAATATATGAACTTTAGACAAATTCTTCACCTAGTTTTGCTCATGAAATCTTACTGATATCATATAAATAAATAAAAAGGATAAATTACAAGTTTCATTGTGTCATTTTGCAATGACACAATTGCGATTTCAAGAATCTGATGGAAATTTCACATTGATACTTAGAATTAATTTGCTCAAAGTATTAGTGGAAAGCAGTATTAGAGCAGCTGGGGTGGGAAATACTGACAGTAGAAATGGGAAAAAGTCTGTGTTGGAGTGGAATTTGGCTGACTGCTTTGCGGCAGGTATGTAAGCCATTCATGCCTGGGACAGCATTTAATTCAGTGTTTGAACACCTCTTGGCACAACAAGGTCCAAATATTTAAGTCTAAGAAGTAACAGCTGTGTTTTTAGGGTAGTGAAATCAATGAAAGATGGCTAAAACACCTCTTAATTGGGCTCTCACATCTTAATAAAAGGTGTGGGATAACTTTTTCTTTTGTAAAACATTTTCAGAGCAATTACTATATTATTTTTATTCTAACCGGTAAAGAGATTTCAAGGCCAGGTGGAGAGATGTAATAAGGGCAATGTGAGAGGTGCAGACCAAGTGGAGACAAATATCTCTAAAACTTGCTGGCTGTTTCATCTACAGGAAAGAGGGATTGCAGGCTGATGGCAGCTGACAGGAGCCAGAGCTCAGGGATGTGGTATGTGAGTGTCCCAGGAGTCAAAAAGTTCTTTGACATCTCTGGCGAAAAATGACCATCATTATTATGATCTCCTGCATAGCACAGATCATGGAACTTCAAATAACAATCGCAGGATAAGAGACGGTGTCTTTTAAAAATGGACCTACTCTTGATTTAAAGAGGGTGAATGAGAATGCATTGTATCCTTTGATAGTCTGTTCCAGTGGTTAATTATTCTCACTGTCAAAAATACATGTCTTTTTTTCTTGTTTGGATGTATGCTAATTTCAAACAGGTTTTTGGTTTTGATTGTGCAATTAAAAAAATGGAGAAATCTACAAGGTACTTTAGACAAATGGAAATTCTGAAATACTTCTTTATTATAAAACTTCACAATTATATAATTATGATAAAACTGTTTTTTACCTCTCCCTTTAGCTGGCTTGTAAGGATTTTTGAAAGAATTTGGCACTTTAAAGCTATAATTAGGAAGTAAAGATGTAAGACATTTTTATTTCTATAAAACAAATGTAGATTTTATTTTAATTGGGAAAAACACTTTAAGTTAGTAGTTTATTACCAGCTTAACTGCAAGCCACAGCTTTTGCCATTCAAAATGGGACTGCACTAAGTGTGAGATAAATCATTCTGAGCTAGCCCCAGAATAAAGCTAGTCTCAGAGCCTCACTTCTCAAAGAATGAAATGGGGAAAACATGAAGTTACAACATGAAGACCCATGTGCTGTTGTTGCACCAAGTACAGAGTCATAGTACGTGCCTGACCCACCTCTTTATAGCCCACCATACCCTTTCCCCACATCCATGATCCTACAGCAGATCTCTGGCCATCTGAGAGTGTGCTCTGTGAGCTCTTGGCAGCGACGCTGCTGCCTGCCAGCACATGGCACACACAGCCTGTGGCAACACGTGTGGCTGCATCCTGCCCTAGGAAACACCAGTTCTTAGGGGCACTACTTAGGGGTCAGAAGAAGGTGTGGAAATCAGCCATGCAGAGTGGTAATGGTGGTGGTTCAAACTAGAGCCTGCACAAAGCTGGAGTAACGTGAGCCCACGTGATGGGAAACACATGGCACGGCATCGGCCTCTCCCTTCTGCAGGTTGTGGCTGAGGAGATGTTGGTTTGATGTGCTGTTTGGTGTCTGTTGATTATTATGGCTTCTCTCACCAAAGCCCAGCCTTATGACCTCAAGCGTATGTCCTAGCATATCTCGTCTGAAAGGTCCGTGTATTTCCTTTGCTCTTCACACACATTATTAGCAATGAGAGCTTCCACCATCTCAGAGCAGAGCAGAACTCTGTGAATGTAGCATGATCTTCCTCTCTGGATTAAAATAAGTTCTGGACATATAGGACACGTAGTTTGGTCCAAATACAGTTTGTACTGCTCACCTCTTTCCTTGCAGTTGCTCATGAGGTAGCAGAGAAACAACCAGCAGAATGGGAAGCAAAAATCTACTTGGATGGATGTATTTCTTAAGTTTGCATGGCTGCTTAGACACGGTGCAGCGCAAGCTCTTCCAGTAAGCTGCCAGGTCAAGATGCAACTTTAAGCTGGCCAGCGGGAAAAAAACGGTAGAGGAACTCACAAGTGAAATGTCAGGAAAGAGGCATAGCATTTGGCACATTTGTGAAGGTGCCTTGTGATTTTGGGTGCTCGGCTGAAATAGAATATGGGCCAGGCATCTTCGATGGGCACAGGAGCTGCTTTTGGAAATATTAGCTGTTATGCCTCACACATGATATAGTCACGCCGTAATCAACAGGACACTGTGGGTCATGACATAGCACAGAATTTGCACCTGCAGTGTTCACACAGAAGGGCCCGCTGCTGTTCTCACACCTGTGTAAATCAAGATCCTTTTCAAGAGTTGGGATGTTGACTTGTATAAAATTAGGACAAATAAGATCATGTATTGAATAGCAATTCTAAAATTCTTGAGTTATTTCAGTTTACACTAAGACATAAAGAGCATAAATTGAAGTTTGCATCACTGTTTTCAAAGCGGTTTGATCCTAGATATTGTAATTGCCACCAATTCCACAGTAAGCCAAGCTAAATGAGAATGAGATTTACAGATAGTTACTTAATATTTTAAATTTATTTTTCATTTATTGTTATTTTTATTTCACAAATTTTCATTGCATCCTGCAGTGCTCAGAAACTTTTTTTATAAAAGTATTATCTTGTTACTGTGAGATGTGCTTGTGAGTCACACCGCAGTGAGAAAAACAATGTTATATTAGTCAGCCCAGCAGCACTGAGGTAGCTATAGAACAGAACTGTGGCCCAGGTACTGCATGAATCTTTAACAAGGCTATCAGTACTCCACCTAGATGCTATAGTTATGGTCACATTAGGAATAACAGCTAAAACTGTACTGATATGTGGCTTCCAAATCATTATTGCTGATGCTTATGTACTAGATTTGGCAGAAAGAACACAAATTGAATTTTAAATGTCCAACACGGTCAAGCTGAGTTGTCAGTGAAAAAAAATATGCTTTTGACCTGGTAAAGTGAGCGCATAATTTTCTTATGTGAATTTATTCACATGCTGCATTTTAAAATAGCACATGTACACCTATAGTTGCAAAGAGTAAAAATAAGAATGCAAGGGCAAACTAAGAATGCCTGGTATGTTAAATGACACAAGTTTCTTTAGTCTCATATATTACTTTCACAGTCTCACTACCATTAGCCTCAATCCTTTTTAGTCCAGCACACCAGAGAAGTGAGCTAGACAAAGTGACTAAGTGAATTCTCCATCATTCACTTCTTTATGTTATTGTGAGGATCAATAAATGCCCATTCAGAGGAACTAAGGTTAAGCCACTCATTAATCCTGCCTCCCAGAGATTCTAAAATATGATTTTCTTTTCTTTCTCATCACCTTTAAAGCATGCAAAATGCAGTTTATGGAAAGTGGGAATAATATAGAAAAGAACTTGATGGAAGATTAAGCAGGTATTTGTATGGGGAAAACTCAGTGTTCATTGAACAGGTTCTCTTGTAATCTGTGGTTGGGCCACTTGCAACACATTTTTTCTTTGCAATTTCTTTGCCCAGGACCTGATTTCTCTCTGTGCTTAGGGTTTTGGGGGTTTGGGGTTTTGAGTTTTTTTCCCCAAAAAAGATTTGTGTTGCTTAACAGAGAAAAAAGTGTGGTTTTGAATGTAAACAGCATTTGACAACATTTTTTAAATAATAAACTTGGAATATAAACAAAGGAATTGTCAATGCATCAGACTAAATTCAATTAAAGGCCACTCAGAACTGTGGGACAACTCAGAATGACTTTGCTTCTCTTTTTCATGCTAATATTTTTTCAATCTATAATTTTTATCTTCTTTCAGCTGTCTTTTCAGTAAAGAGGGCATCCCTGCCACTCACATTAGGCTCTAAGGTCCTTGAAACACCAGGGCACGGAAGGGTTGTTGCAACTCTTTTGTCGCCTGTAACCAAAATGCTTTACCTTGCGATGTGTATTGCAATCCATTTATGCTTTCCCACCCGGACTTTCAGCGCTGGGACTCGCAGCAGCAGGTGCTCCAGATGTTTGAACAGTACTGTACAGAGTGGCTATCAGGAAGGTCTACTTCTGTCTGATTTCGTGTTTATTTTGGCAAAACCCCTAGAGTTAATGTTTGTTACTCTAAAACAACTTTAAAACTTGCTTGGGAGTGAACCATTCAAGGTATGTACAAACATATATGTCTGTGCTGGAATACAATTCTGGCTTGGAAACAGGGTAACAACATATGCCTGAGCTAATCACCTACCTTGGAATACGAATAAAGCAAACTTGATATGGTTCGCACCCATCTACTTAGATGTGACATAGATTGTTACTCAGATCGGGGTCCACCTGGAATGGCAGAAACATAAATAAGTTGCTAACTGAACCTACCTCACTGCGCAAAAAGATGCTCCAGTGTGAAGAGAGGAAGGAAGCATGCAGCTGGGGCTGCGGGAAGAAGGCAACCAGCCTTTCCAGCAGCAGTTTGCTCTAAAGTAAGCTGTCAGCATGCATCCCAACAATCTAATAAAAAGTGAGAGGTTTAGTGCAATGTAATATTATAAACCAAACATTTCAAAATAAATGCATAAAAGTCTTAATGAGAAATTATTTTACTTTTTTGAAAATTGGTATTCTTAAAACGTTCAGGATTCTAGCTTTCCTAGAGAAAGAATTTACAGGAGTAGCCACGTTTTATTTCTGTGAAAAGTTGGTGAATTTGTATGGAAGTCTAGTCACATACCCTGCATGAGTGATAGAGAAGTATGTATAGAGTTTCTTGTCTAGATAATTCATTGCAGTACCAATCCTATTCTGTAATGTTAATGGGATACTGTACACGACTACCACTGTATAGGAAACCACTCTTAAATCCATCCATCTCCTCTCCATCACAACCACAGGAAGAGAAAGACAATGGCAGGATGGATTTTATGTCTATTCAGTTACATTTCGTACACAAAGAGAATACAAATATATTGTTAGTCTTGCTCTTTATTAATTGCTTTACTGGCTATTGACTCAAGCTCAGGTGGCATATTTTTCAAAAGCATTAATAACCTCTTTGTGTTCTAGGCCAGTGTTCCTAAGTCTTTTCAGGATGATGATTCCTTATTTCAAGTCAATGTTACAACCACCCTTCCAACATATATTGTAGAGTAAGAGTAAAGAATGTTTACACACGGTAATAGCAATGAGCTGGTTTAATCCAGTGTGTTTTGAAAGAATGACTCCATCCATGTCTAAAAATCAACCTTAAATGGCATGCCTGGGGCCTCTCTGCCCCAACTGCCCACATCTGGGATGTGACCCGCCTGGACCCTAGTAGGTGCCCAGCTTCTCTACACACACAGGAGACCAAGACAGATGCCATGCACCCAGCTCTTATCCCAGCTGAGACAAAAGAAGGGATTTGCACCCAGACTGGAGAGCTAGGGAGCGCTACACAAGCCAACATTATGGTTTTAACCAGAAAACACTGGTATTTTAAAGCTGAACTCCTATGGGGACTAAAATACCAAGGAAGGGTCATTTGTGGTGGTTGAAAGGAGCAGATCTCAGGTACTTCAATGGTTTTGACATCCTGAGCGTTATTTTGGGAGTTCTTTTCTTTGACATGGATTCTACTCATACCTTCAGCTCTTTGCAAACCCATGAATTTTGCAGTCACAAAATATGACAGGGTAACTGTGATCCAGCACTGCTGCTCCAGGCAGATGGTGGCTGCTGGCTGAGAATGTGTCTGATGTCTGATTCCACAGTTCTCCCCCTACTCAGAGAGTCCAGCATTTTCTTTGGAAACCACACACACATGCAGGTTCAGTCACAACCACAGTGCCTCATTTATTTGCACCTCAGGCTTCAGCTGGCCTTTTGATTTTGTGGAACCCCATAAATTCTTTTCCTCCAGGCCAATACTTCTGGCAGCAATTCACTGCAGTCACCTCAGCAAGCCAGAATGTATTTCTGCACTCGAATCCTTCTCTCCTTGAAGCCATTACAGGGCAGTTCACTCACCTGCCAGCCTTTTAAAAGCACGGTAGCATTAATTCAACACAAAGGCATATCAGTGAAGTAACAGCTTTCCATATCTGAATTCATGGGCAGCCAGTGCTCGAGGTTGTATTAAAACTCAGATAAAACAGCTGAAGAGACTACAGGGACCCTGCTGTCTATTCAAGAAGGCAGTTGGGTCCAGCTGGGCTTACTGGTTTTCTTCATGTTTCTGGACCTTCTCTGGTTCCCACAGAGCTAGGAAGGAGCTCTGTGCTGTCATTGTGCATTCAGCAAAACTCTCCAGGCTGGGCAAACTGCTGGTCCTGAGATGGTTCCTGTGTCCTAATAGTACTGGACCCAAATTAAAAGTGTCCTTGCAGGGTAAGTAGAAAGTACTATGGAGCATGAGAGTAGTTAGTGGAGCGACACGGAATCAGTTCAGGTCCTACCTGGCCAGAGCAAATAAGCGTGGTAGGAGCCAGCTTGATTCCAGAGGGATTGGCTGGGTGTTGCTGTGACGTTTCTAAGTGCTTCCAGCTCTGACAGTGCCTTGCAGGTTTGCAATGAGCTCATTCTCTGTGGAGCCAGCTGGGTTTGTTCACTCCATCTCCGAGCCATATGGAAAGGAGTCAAACCCTTCCCTGCAAGCCAGGGCTGGGAAGGGATGCTCTCACACACCTGCCTGACCTAAACTGTCATCTGCATCTGGGGCATGGACAACCCACAGACAAAATCCTATCATCATGAATACAACTCTCTCAAAACAATTTATACAGAAACACAATTTGCTAAGTTGTCTTTTATCTTTCATGTTCTGATATGTTGAAAGTGTGACTGGATGGCCTGTTTCAATCCAGTGTTTGCTAGTTTTCATGCAGCCTGTCTGTGGGGCAGAATATAACTGAATGTCTGCTTGGGCCCTTCACCTTGGTAAATGTAGGTGCTTCCTCTTCAGGAAGGTGAGTTTCTGTGACCTTTAAAAACGCCCGCTATCATCCATCTTTGGCTGCTGGAGATTTGCCTTTATTTACCTCCTGCTGCCTTTAGATACTGCAGTAAGTGCTCCTGGTTGTGGCCACTCAGACAGCAGTGTTAGAATTTGCAAGGCTCTAAAGGTACGTTTATAATGCTGTACTCATGGTGTGTGTTTAAGTAGTCTTGGATTCTGTAACAGAGGTTTCACACGTACTCAGGAACATTTCACCCAGGCATCCACGTACTTCAGATGTCTGCTTTAAACTGGAAATATAACTCATGGGGTGTGGCTTTGAAGGTAATTCCAGTTTTTATCAAGTCAGATGTTTAGTTTAGCACTGTATTGCACTCTGTAAGGGAAACCTAATATGGCACTGTGTAAAACAAATTCAGATATGGTGGAAAAGTATATCAGTGTTCCCAAGATAAGGAGAAGTACAGTTTCACGTGCAGTATTTGTACTCAGACTTATTTTCTGCAGTGGGTCAAAAGACAGATAAAATCACTAGAAGTGGGTAAGTCACAGTTCCCTTGTGATTGTTATCTTCTGTGCAGAAACACCACCTAAAGTTCATGGTATAATGTTACATTATTGTAGTGGTTTTGCATGAAAATTGTGCTGCATTATACTGAACAAAAATTCTGAAAATATCCCTTATTGAATTTCTTGCTCACTGTAACTAGTACCTACTGAAGAATGGAGTACTAAAAAATAAAATAGAATTGTATGCTACAAAAAATTGCTTGTCTGAAACCAGTTTGCTACTATAAAGTGTATTATTCCAGCAGAGTTTGCATAGCTTCCATGTCAGTGTGACACATTTTGAAAAAAACATAAACCAAGCTGGAGTTTGCATTATGTCTCTAAGGGAGTTTAGAAAAGGCAAATAAAAGTAGATACATGGGTGTGTTTGGGTTTGTTTTTTTTTTTATTTGATAGGCTTCTTCACCTTAGTTGATTGAAGCACTTGGAAATAAAGGTGAAAAAACCCCAAAATTATTTTTATTTGTCAGTAATCTTTAAGGATCTTTGCCTTAATTAGGCTAGTAGAAGCTTTATCATGACATGTTTTCTGTATTCAAAAGGCCTTCAGAATATTTGAAGTCATAGTGTAACAAAATAAGAAACTGGGCCATAAAATATAAATACAGTATGTACAGATGAAACAGTAACATATACGAATAGAGAGGACATAAAATTTGCCATAAAATAATCCAGTTCCAAGGAAAGACTCACAAGTGGTGATTTCATTAGTGAGTCATAGGGGTTTCCACATGAGTGAGAAAATCATGTATAATGGTTGCTCGTTACAAACCCTATTTATTCATAGGGCATCTTTAGAAAAAGTTTTGTTCCCAATTAGGTTGGGACTATTAAATAATAATAATAATAAAAAAAAGACAAACAGAAGATTCCCCAGAACTTCAGTTTCTTTGATTATATGAGTTCTTTTCACTAAAATTAAAGTTTGTCAATGCAAAAGTAAGAAAACAACAAAAATCCCCAAACATCAAACTCTTGTCATGTTTAACAGATAAATAGACCAAAAGTATGCTGATTTTAGAAGTTATTTGGTAAGGACAAAAGCAACATGTCTGCATAATGTCTCTGCAAGCTTTTTCAGCATCAAGGTTTCAACTTCAAAGATAGGCATTTATGGCAGTAAGACCAGGGTATGAATCTACAGTATCATTACATAGGCAAACCTGAAAAACCGCTCTATTTTATATATACTAAGAAATATTTTCCAATCAGTAAAACTAAATAATAATTAGATCTATTATTACTTTGAAACTGAAGAACAAGACTGTCCAAAATTCCTAGGAAGAGTTGGAAAACGTCTCCCAGCTGTCCTCAAACTCTGCTGAGTAAGGGCTGCTGAGTATCAACACCACAAATGTTGAGTTTACAAATAACAAGATGCTGTGAGATATTGCATTAACCTACTCTCATCAGATTAACACCTAGCATCTGAAGTTGATTTTCCACCCCTTAGGTTTAGTGGGAATATTTACAACAAAAAGGGGAATCTTTTTTTTTTTTTCCTTTACATTTCCATTCCATGGCATTTTTGTGCCATGAAAAGTGTTAAATGAAGCTAGTCAAATGTGGAAACTTGCACTCTTTTAATAGACTAAAAATGGAATGTCAAGAGCTGAATTAGCATTTTTGGTAAAATTTAGAGCAAGAGACTATGCAAGAAACAGTGAGATTCTTTTTGGAAACACATAGGTTTGAACATTGCTGATGTTCCATGTTTCATTGTTCTAAGAATTCCTAAAAAATGTCAGCGTACCTTTATAATATGTATGCTGGGGCAATTTTTCTTCGTGTATAGTTTTCCTTTTACTAATAATAGAAGTTAAATGAATATTTTCAAACAATTTTCACTGCATTATTATTTTGTTTTCCCTCAGTGTGAGTTCTAACAAAAGGTACGGTGTTTTGATAATGTTGTTTAAACATGAAAAACAGAGAAACTTCTCATAATAAATCTCAAATTATACCCTCAGCAGACAAGATACAGTTTGGGCTAGCTTGCTCTACTCCTAATGGAGGGAAATGCTTTTTCTGTGTAGTCCCTCTTCTCACGTATCTGTCTTAAAAATAACAGCAGTAAAGATGTGATGTGCCAGTAATACTCATTAGGCCAGACCCGGAGCAATTCATAGTGTGGATTAAATGCCTAGATATTGAAAATTAATCTAAAATTCTGAGGCTAAGTAACAGCCACAGTAGCATCATAATATTTGTATCTGAAATGACCCAACTAGAAGCAGTGATGTGATTCACCGCTTGATCCCCATCCTGATGGACAATACATAAGTCTTTCTGGTCAGTGAAACAGGGAACTCAGCTACTTGCTTCAGAGAATGTGGCTGGCTGCTTACATTTCACATTTTCCAGGCATGGAAAGCCAAAAACTTGATGAAGAAATTAATTCCTAAGTGGGGGAAAAAAAAAAAAATAAATAAAGAAAAAGAACATGCCTGTTTTCTGCATGCCACTTTATATGAACAGTCTGGCACATTTTTTAAATTTTAGTGACATTTTCTGCAATACAGCATGTACTACAGGGAAAGTAACAGCCTTTTTCATATATAATCGATACTGTACCAAGTTGGTTCAAAGACAAGTCAGACTAACAATACTTTGAGATGGCTGGCACATTATGCATTCTGGAAATTCTAATTTTATGTAAATTTGGGAAATGTATGCATGTGCCAGAGTTGCTCTTTGTTCATGCACTGTTTTAGCATGTCTAAGTAGGAGAGGCTGCCATACAACATGGGTTGCAAAACAGCAGATGGGGGTGATTTAGTCTCTGAGGAACTCTAATTTCCTCTGAAAAAGTACTCAGGTTTGTTATTTTATTACTATGGGGAAATATATATTTTAAAATATATTAACAGTTAGTGCTTGTCTAGTTGGAAAATATCTCAGAATACCTTTAAGAAATAGTTCTCTGTATGGACGCTAATTCCTGTGTCGGAGTCCACTGTGAAAATGGATTAAGTTAAACTGGAAAAAAAACCCAAAGTCTTAGTGTTGAAGAGCATCTACATAGAGACTTAGAGCACAGCAGTTATTGTGCTTGAAATTCATGCCCTGACATATTTTGTGGTAACTTCCCCACACAGACAGACCCATACTTTATTACCTCCAGATGGAGTTATGAAAGGCTACCATTTCTTTCTGCGTTTACTGATAAAATTCTACACTGAAGACTGGTTAAGAGTGACAAAACTTAGCAGTCAGAAGTTGAATAGTGCATCCCTGAAATACTCATTTTATGCAGATTTAGAAAATAAATACATTTACAATGGTTTCCTCTTTGTTCTGCCACTGTTCTGGCATGTCAGATTAGTGGTAGATGCCACACAGCAGGAGCTAGGAAATTCTGTCTGGAAAAAGAGATGAGGTTTAGAGTCATTTTAGTCCCTGTCAAGACCAGAGTTCCCAAGTAAAGGGACACATTTAATACTGTTGTAATCGGGATATTTTAAACATTAAAGGGTTCATGTTTGTGTTGTCAGATTATTTGCTGGAGTTTCATCCCCAAGCAACTGTGTGCATGTGGCGGGGGCGTAGGAAGAAAGGAGGCTTGTATTTACCAGGCTCTTTTACATTACTTCAGCCTCAAAAAGATTTGCAGCTAACTCTGATGTAGAATGTCAAATTAATATTCCTGAAATCCTTATTTTGGTTATCACCTTTCAGATACAAAATGCAAAGGTGGTTCTAAGTCATGTTGGCAGTAGGATGATCCACCACTTGTCTGAGTTTGTGTGAAAGTTCCCACTGATTTTAACTGTACAGAATCAGGATACTTATGACAAATTTATGGTGTTTGGGAAAAGTGTGGTTAGATTATGGTGTCTACAGCCTGTGACTTTTCTAGAATTCCAAGCTATATTTGCATCTAGAAATGCTAGAAAATCCATGATTTTTCTGTATTCAACTTGAATCTTTTAAACTTTGTTTAGTTTCCCCATTCAGCATTTATTGGACTTCCAAGTTTGAATCCATGTATTCACTTGAACACTTTTTAGGTCCATTTGCTCAGGGCAGCATTACAGGATTGTCCTTTTCCTTGGCCTCTGGCTTATATCTAAGCCTAGAGTGTCTCCAAGGTACATCATCTTCAAAATAAAACCCAAATATACTGGAGGCTGAGGCCCTAGGAACAGACCTGCTAAGTTTCCCTGGTGACAAAAGCATTTATTCTTCAGAGTAACCCTTTCATACAGGTTTAAGTAAATAAGTTTTAAGGAAATTCATTTTACTTTGCAGACCTCTAGGAACCCACATATGGAGTCAGCTACTACATTTCAAACAAGCCACTGCATTTCAAAGGAGAGTATCACACTTAGCAACTATGGAAGCATATGGGATTATTTTTATCTTTCTTTTTATGTATTGCAGGATTCTGATCTTGGATCTTACATTCTGGTGGGCACAAGGACCCAATTACCGTTATTCTGTTCAACTATGAAGAAATAAGTAGCATATATTGGATCAGAGAGAGAGAGAGGGATTCAGCTTGTGGGCTGGGATATGGAAGTCTCTTCATTTTTAGTTTTCATTGGAGAGGATTCTGTTTCATCCTATCTGTCGCTCTGTATAAATCATAACACAAATTTGAAATCTGAAGCGTGCTGTTGTTGGCATTTGAGCCTAATGTCAAAATGCTTTTGCTGCTTTACCTGTGAAGTAGACAATCTATATTGAATGTCCTTGAAATAGTCGCTTTGGTAGACTGATCTTTTTCATGCAGAGCAGTCTGGGTTCAGAAGCACAGATAAACCAAATATTGTTAACATTCACTAGCACACTTTCTCACCCATGAAGTGAGAGTTACAAGTATTCACTATTAAAATACCCGCGGGAGAAAAATGGAATAGCCTGACTACCCTTTCACAATCTGGCAGTCTTGGGCCCAAAAAGGAAGAAGCAGAGAAGCTTTACTTGTGTAGAGGCAGCACCAGCAACCCCTACGTCTGCCCCATAAGGAAAAGCACCATCTATCCCATGACTGCTTCACTAACTACATCTTCCATGACACTTAGAATGCTGGTTTTACATAGTCAGTAAATTATATTTTCATATTTTTACAGTTGAGATGCTCTCGGATCCAGTCTTGAGTCTAAACCTGATAAGTTTACCAGTGTGTAACTTCACTGTGTAGCTTTGCATAACTAAATATTTTCAATAAGTTCAGTGGAGCTGTGGTTCACATTAATTCAGGAACATGCATGATCCAAATAGGCCCTGGAGAGCATGACATTTGACTCTCCAGAATATGCAGATTATATTAAAATCAAAAATATATCCCAGTACACAGATACAAGCTAAGAAGTTAGTATATTGATATAACTGAAGCAATGTGAGTATATATAAATAATCTTCCCATTTTAATAAAATATTTAGTTCAACTCAAATTAATAATATATGTTTCCACAATGGATTAGTGAATATAAAACAATTCTAATTTAATCTTGCCACTTATACATATTTACATCTTGTATTAGTTGTACATTCTTTTTTTCCTTTGCATTTCCTTTTTCTGATGTATTACAATTACATTCTAGCACTTACTTCTTTCAGGCTACTTCTACAGCTCACCTCTTCCCTTGATCCACTTATGAATGGTGTATCCTTCACTACCAAAACTTGATACAGTTTTGCCTTTGATAGTTCAGCCTCAAAGATTCACACAATCACTGTATGTCCTATCCATGCAGTAAAAGATACACTTTTTTAAAATGTATGCATTTAAAATTGTAATGTATATTAGGGTTCAGCTGAGGTTTTAGGCTGCATTTGCACAAGGAAAAACCTAGATTATGAGGAGATGGACTGTGCGAGAGTTTTTGCACCCAGCACCAAAACATGCTGTATTCAAGCTCTGCTTGTCTTCTCAGATGAAAATTGCAAAGAGAGGGTGACGAGGATGTGTGGGTGTAATTGTATAATTAGACACATACTGCTGTATTTTAGCACATACTGTCCCCTGCTGGGAATAATCTGGTAAAAATAATCTTTAAGTGTAGGTATGTGTTCATCCTTCCACCTACCATTCAAAAAGGTAGGCTGGTAAGGCCTCCTTCGCCTTTCCCTCTCAGACAAAGGTATGGCCTCCCTGACCCATTCCTTGGTCACCAAGACACCAAGAATGGAAGCATTTTCATTTGTTGAGGTTTTTACCCCATCAGATGGGATTTCTGTACACAAGATGCAGTTGAAGGCACTGCAGAGGCTCCCACAGGAAGGGAATGGCATAATTTGACCTTTCCATGGGATGGGCTGCCTCGTGCCCATCAGCATGTCTGATGTCCAGATTGATTGCCCTAGGGAAAATCTTCTCATGGTGTTAGTGATTGCCTGCTGGCTGCCCCACACAACTGTCACTGAGCTTCAGAACCATTTTATTTTTCCAGAAGATGTGAAATGGAAAGGAGTACTGTCTGCAACAATTCCCTAGTCTATTGCAGAAATGAGAGATGAACATTTACATTCCCCTCTTCTTCTTCCCAGAGGTCAAAAACTTCCCTCCCCACTACAATGCAGAGCAGCAGGATCAGTGGAAAACAAAGGTCTGGGGCAAGAAGGCAGCCTGATGGCCATGGACTGGGGTCTGAGAAATATGACGGGGCTTCTGGCCAGATCATGACTCTGTGCCCATCCCTGCTCTCACCCATCTCCAGGTAGCTGGAGCTTCCTGGCCAATGGTCTCCGAGGTTATTTCAGTGTTCATGCTCTCAGCAACTATATACCAATGCAGTTCTTCGGTGCCAACTATATATCAATGCAGGACTGGTGTCACTAGTACAAAGCTGACACTGGTGGGAGTCCCAGGTTTCTGTTTGCTTAGAAGAAATAGTGTTTTTTTGGGTGCATCTGGCTATTCAGTTTAAAATAGTTCTCTTGGTGCAGCTTTGCTAGGCTTCATTAATTTGTTTATGCTCCTCTTTTTCCTCTTTAAAATTTGACTTGTTGGATGTGAGATAAATTCTTGTCATTCATTTCTACCTGGGAGTGATAAGAAGTTTCAGGGACTGAAGTCCCATACATCCTTCATCGACAAATTTTCTATTTCAAAGTCTGAATTTCTGACTTTCATGTGGCGTTTTCTATAAAACTTAGCTATGCATCAAATATGATGACTGTCTGGTGAACGTCTTAACAAAATTATGTACATCTTGACAATTATGCAGCCTGTGTGTGACTTTCAGTAACCAAGAATAATTTTCACTAGCTGCATTTTATGTTGATGTCCCTCTGTTTGTTAATTACCATTTTGTTTTATCTTTCTCAGCAGCTGTTTGTCTTCCCTTTTAGAGGGTAGACTGTATCACAGACTCAATGCGTTACCAAATATTTGTTTTTCTTGCACCTCAGAACTGAGTGTTTTGGATAAAAATTTTTCACTGTGAACCCACTGTTCAGATTCTTTTTCAACACATTGTGTAGATAATATTAATAAAGCTATAAAATATTGTGTGAGTAGGAATCCCCCATATTATTTGTTCCCTTATTTAAAAACACAGTAACAAATGGAACAAATGGGAAATCCGCATTATCCATTGTACATAAAAATTAATTTACAGTGTCAGCAAGGGGATATGTTGGCACATTATATGGACTTTACGTGAGTCCATTATTAGAGGATGCACATGCTTTTTTTCCTGTGCATTAGTAACTTCAAGAGTGTAGACTATAATGAAATGGGGATTGTAGGAGAAAAATAATCTAACTCAGAGCAAGCTTAACTTCTGGGACATTTAGATTTTAATGTTTTTTTTCTTTGTGCTTAATGCCTCATCTCTAATGTTTCTTTACCTTTTCCCTTGTAAAATTATTAGTTTTCTGTTAAAACAGAAAAAACCACCAAACAACAAAACAAGAGAATAAAAAATGAAAAGAAAATTAAAATGGGGGAAAATTCAAATTAAGTGCCATATATGAGCATGTGGAAACTGGGTGCTCTATAAGACTCTGTCCATATGGCAAGTCAATTTATTAGGCAAAATCTCCATGCAAAACCCACTGGGGTTTTTTTTAACTAAAACTCCTTTAACAATGTTTTCCTTTCTCTAAAATATTAAGGACTTAATAAAGGATTTCAGCATCCACCAGGTTCACAGGTGAAACTTGAACCATAGATAGCAGCTTAGGAGGACCAACAGCTTCACTCCGGTGTCCTTAATTTACTGGTTCTTATCCACCTTGCCTTCAGCTCACGTTGTAAAATAGGTATGAGATAGAAGTGTTATTTTTCAAACTAAAAGTCTAAGAAATTCAGAAAAAGAGTGGTCTTTGTGGAACACAGGGCACATCCATGTGGAATGTGAGACCGGACTGAGCTCCTGTCCCTGCTCCAAGCTGCTGGAATGGGGCCAGATTTCGGCTGGAAGCTGTACAGCCAGGCAGAGGTGACACTGTCTCCATGCTAATATGTTGAACGAGAGGTTAAGTTGGTGTTGTGGCTTAACCTGGCAGGCAGTTAAACACCACTCCTCCCACCCCCAGTGGGATGGGGGAGAGACTTGGAGGGGAAAAAAAAAAAAGAGTTCAAACTCATGGGTTGAGATAAAGACAGTTTAATAGGACAGATAAGGAAGGGAAAATAATAATAAATAATAATAATAATAAATAAATACAAAACAAGTGAAGCACAGTGCAATTGCTCACCACCTGCTGACCAATGCCCAGCCAGTCCCCCAACAGTGGACACCGTTCCCTCTGTCAACTCTCCTAAGTTTTATTGTTCAGCATGACGTCATATGGTATGTAATATCCCTTCAGCCAGTCTGGGTCAGCTGTCCTGGCTGTGTCCCCTCCCAGCTTCTTGTGCACCCCCAGCCTCCTCGTTGGCGGTATGAGAAACTGAAAATTCCTTGACTTGGTGTAAGCACTGCTCAGCAACAACTAAAATATCAGTGTGTTATCAACTTTATTCTCATCCTAAATCCAAAACACAGCACCATACCAGCTGCTAGGAAGAAAATTAACTCTATGCCAGCTGAAACCAGGACAATTGGCGTGCGTACTTTTTTTGTTCTATGTTCTCCTGGAGTTGGCTCATTCCAGGCAAAAAAGTGAAATTTCACTGTAAAATACCCTAGACCCTGGTGCTTAAGGTGTCCTCCTGGAAAGTAGGACATGTGAGTTCAAGTTTCTTCCTTGACTGGGGAAACTCTGCATGTTTGGGGCCTGAGGAACCTCACTGGTGAAAGTGAAGAATATCCATGATACCTCTGTAACATAATCCAAGCCCCTGCATCCCAACTATTTGTGTTTCTTAGGCATGAGTTTTGTTTTAACAGAATTGAGTGGTTTGGGATCTAAATTTTATAATGACTTTTATATGCAACTATCCTGTTTTCCAGCAATCTGTAGACACAATACCTCATCTATGACTTTCATCCTTCCCGGGCTGGTCCCTAACGTACAATACAGATCTACTCCAGGGTTCTTACATGCCTACAAAATTAAGGGATAACGAAGTTGGAGTTTTGAGGATGTAAGTTTGAATTTAGGGTATAACATTTGAATTCACCACAATGGACACCTGTATTCTTTTATGGTAATAACAAGCTGAAATAACTAATATATTACACTCAGGCATAAAGGACTTAGCGAAATTTAGCTGTATATTTGGTTAATAGAGAAAAATTTTATTATTTCTTTGCATAAAACAAAACATATTTCTGATTCATAAATTTTAAAATATATTGAGCAAAAGGAATATACTTCATTGGACTTGAAAGTCATTGTAAAGAAAAATGGGCTGTGGGAAGCAACAAAATGCATGCATTACCATTTTGTGAAATAAAGATGTTTAGAGGATTTTCAAAGGTACGGTCAGAAGCCTGATACTTAGCTGTCACTTGTGGCTTTAAAATCCTTCCCTTGTGATGAACAGTTGCCTGCAGGACAGCCAAGGGACTGGGTCTCCCTCCATTTTAACGAGCATGGTGGGACCACATGCCTGGAGTTTAGGCAGAGGATGGGAGAGGCAGCACGAGGTGAGTCACTTCTCATCCCAGCTGCCTAACTTCTTTATTTTTATTACAAACACTGTGTGAGAAAGCCATCACAAGCAGTGGCCAGGCTTTGGCTGGTCACTAACAACAGGAGCGTAGGCAGTCTGCTGTCCTGCTCAGCTTCCCTGGCGCAGTCAAAGCTTAAAGAAAGAATGTGCTTTTTTTACATCTGTTCTGAAACTACAGCTTTTTGAAGAAAAAATTGCCAACATAAAATAATAGGAAAAACATGTTACCTTTGGAGTAGTTTCCTTTCACTTTAAACTAAAGAGCATGAAAAATGAGCAGTTAGTTGTAGGAGAGGTATCACGCTGATGCCACTCTCTTGTTGCTCCTACTGAAGAAGAGATTGTTACCAAGAAATGCATGCAATGTTTAGACTTTCACTGCAACACCTCTCAAATGTAATGTTACCCTAAACAATAACTTTGATGTCTGTTTTCCTAAGCACTGTATTGGTTAGTACAATGACATCTATGTAATTAAATATGCAGATGGATGTTTTAAATTAAGTTTTAAAACATTTTGATTTGCAGTAATTAAACCAAATTCACTATGTAAACAATATCAAACCATCTTTACAAGATAATTATTCTGATATTGAAACAGTACATGCAGTATTTTTTGTCTCTAACTCTTAATACAACAACATGCCGTGGTGGCAACGTTAGGGCATGCATTACACTAGTTTTCTTCCCGTGCCGTGTGTATGGCAGAGATTGATGACATCTGGAAACTGTTGAGATTTTGGAAAATCACCATCCGTGGAGGTATTTAAAAGACATGTAGACGTGTCACTTAGGGACATGGTTTAGTGGTGGAGTTGGCAGTGGTAGATTTACGGTTGGATTCGATGATCTTGAGGGTCTTTTCCAACCTAAATGATTCTATGATTCTATCAAACGACTCTTAACTTTGCTCATGATGTTTTTAGCTATTGGTAACAGAAATAAATCATGTTAGTTGAATCAGCTTATTATATTTAAATATAGGTCAATAAAGATTCACAGAAGTATTGAATGGCTCTCAGAGCAACTGGAGGTTTTTTACTGGTTTGGATAAGCATATGTTTATATAAACCATTTGAATTATTCAGACCTCTTTGTTATGCATATTAGGACAGAGACTATAAAAGTATGGTTTTCCATAGGGTAATTTACCACTTTTGCCCCTTTTCAGAGCTGAGTAGAATCACACACCATGCTGTGTGATCTGGTGGGTTAAAAAGCAACGCTGTTATTTAACCTAATAAAGATTTCAGCCTACACTTGTTTCATGGGTGAGCAGTTATTTTGAGTCAATTTTTTCAGTCATCTCTTAAACACAATACATCAGAAATAGTCACTGGATTTAAAATGAATGTTTATATCCCAGAAAAATAATGTATTTGTGTACATAGGAATATGAGACCTTGTAAGAATGTAATCATTCCAGATGCTGCCAGTTCTAATTATTTGTTTTAAGGAAAGTCAACCATACTCGACCAAGTCTGGAGTCTTAATTAAGCTGAATAAACTGGCAGTGAATCCAGTGCTTTTTATCTCGTACTGAGCCGTCTGATTTAGGTCCTGCAGGGTGCAGTGCTACCTTGCTTGGTGAGCTGAATAATTATTTATATCTCGGCGAACAGTAATATCACCCCTTATCTAACTTTACACAGGCTGTCAAGTTAGCAGTTCCTGAAGAGATCATTCAGCTGGGCAATGTTGTCCCACATGGTGGGTCAGGGTCCAGCTGCCCTTTTCTCATTCTGTGGGGATGGCTTGAAAGTGCTGGAACAATGGTTTTACACCACATTGATTTTATAATCCTTAATCTAATGTCTCCAGGGTGACTATAATTCTATGTAACAGGCATAAAACAAAGAGATAAATGTTAAAGTTCCTAATGAAAATGGAGGCATCAAGGACCCACTGAGGATCTCTGTATTTATTTTCAGGCTAGTGATTCACACTACTTAGGTAAAATATTTTTTAAAAAGCATATTTCTTAGAACGGCGTGGTACAAATAATGTATGTAGCATGGTGCCAAGGTTTGTCAAGTTGCTAAATTGAACCCACATTGATTCCACATTAATCGAATTCATATAATTTAGTGATGCTGTACAGTAGGCCTTTATGAAAGAGTATTTATACCTAAGGTATGCACTGAGGCACTGAGGCGTGAGGCTGCATTTATGCCATTTAGCTTCACGTACTCCTACAGATATAGTCTACAGAGTCTTATTTTGACTTGGAATGTGAAATTATCAAAGATTAAGGAAATGATCTGAAGTCTCGATTCATAAAATACTCATGACTTTTGTCTACAACTACAGTCATTTCAGGGTGCAGGAACAATGCATGCACTCAGAAAGTGTGCTGGAAGCATGCACAACTCCAATACATGATCTGGATGAGAATAAAATTGTGATTTTAATAACAATAATGAGCTTTAACAGATGGGAAAGTGGACACTGAACTCCATAAAAACCATGGTGTTACCATAATTTTTCCGATTTGTCAAAAATACTCTTGAATTCCTGCTCCTATTTTCCAGCATCCTTACAGCACTTCCAGTGTGGTGTGGTCTGCAGGTTTAATAAGCAACCTCTCTTTTCCATCATCCAGGTCATTAATCAAAATACTGAAAAGCAACAGAACAAGACAGACCCCCGTGCAAGCCCACTCCACACACCCTTCCCGTCCTGACAGTGCACCACTAATAAGTACTCGCTGAGTATAATTTTTCACTCATCACATAGCAGTTTCATGAAAGCTATGTTTTCCTATCTTGCTTTTAAGATTATGTGAAGTAAGTTTCAAAAAGCTGTACTAAAGTCAAGGTATATGACATGCTCTGTCCTCTGCTATAGTCTGTTATTTTATGCTGTCATATAGAGTGATTAGGATGGTTTGACTTGATTTGGTTTTGACAAATCCATACTGGTTGTTACTGATCTTAATTAATTTTTGCTATTTGCTCATAATTTGCTTGCTTATTTGTGCCAACAGTTATTTTGGTCCCTGAAGGAAAATTGCCTGTTTGCAACTGATTTTCTAATTTTACAACTTCTTCCCTCCCCCCCAGCCCACCTCCCACTTTGTAGAGATGGTCACTACAGCTGTATTCTTGTAGCCTTCCAGGAATTCCCCTGGGCTCCAGAAGTTTCTGGAAATAACAGATCTACTCTTGCTTCATCTGGTTCTCTCAAGTGCCTGAATTTTATTTGGCTCAGCTGGTTGGAAAATATTGAATTTATCCACATATTCGCTAACTTCACCTATTGTGGGAGTAAACGCGGTACTGCCCTAGCTTGCAGCTCTGTCCAACTTAGGGCATTTACTGTCCTCATAAAAGGGATGTCAAAAGGGAATGTTTGCTTGCACTTCAGACAGTCCTGCACGTGGTCCAGTATATTAGTTTAAACCATAAATGAGGGTAAGCCTGTGCTATTATTCTGGACTGTGAACTGCAGCAGGTGGGGTTAAGAGTGCACATCTGTTTCTTCACTAGTATGGGGTGGTAACTTTTGGCAAAAGAGCAAGCAGGCAGTTTGGGGAAGACACAAATGTAGCAGATACAGCTCTTTGCTTCAGTGCGTGGGGCAGAATCTCACAAATTTGGACTGCAGGATCCAAGTATCCACATGGCCAGGGGATCTGCAGGCCAACCTTTCCCACATACCAACACCAGCGCCCTAGGGAAGATGCACTTGCATCAGTGAAGGAGCTTTCCCATTGAAAACCCTACACAGGATGTAGCAAGAAAAAGAACTTTTTTTCCCATGGTATTTTTCCTGTGTTGTAGTACTTGGAGTTTTTGCAGGCACACTCATGTCGGTTAGCCAGCAGAATTATAGAGGCTGAAGTTGTTGTTGTGGACCTGCCCCAGGCTCTGCCCCAGACCTGCAGGCTGAAAAATGGTGCTTGAACTACAAAATCCAGATTCAGGAGACTTGGAGCCTCTGTGCTGTGAACAAGGGCAAGTTGCATTGCCCTTGTAAACCTCAGTTCCCCAACTGTAAATTAAAGGTACTGATACTTTGCCTCCTTTTAATGTGTCTAAGAGGCACAGGCACAAACTATCATATAAGACAAGTATGTGCAGACTATTTGGCTGGAAGCTTATTCTCCTGTTCTGTTGGATCTTGTGTCATTGTGTCGTAGTTTTACCCCAGCCAGCAACTGAGTACCATGCAGCTGCTCACTCACTCCCCCGCATCAGGATGGGGAAGAGAATCGGAAGAGTAAAAGTGAGAAAACTTGCGGGTTGAGATAGACAGTTTAATAGGTAAAGCAAAAGCTGCACACGTAAGCCAAGCAAAACAAGGAATTCATTCACCACTTCCCATGGGCAGGCAGGTGTTCAGCCATCTCCAGGAAAGCAGGGCTCCATCATGCGTAAAGGTTACTTGGGAAGACAAACATCATCACTGTGAACGCCACCGCTGCCCCTCTTCCTCTTCCCCAAGCTCCTTATAAACTGAGTGTGACATCATATGGTATGGAATATCCCTTTGGTCAGTTGGGGTCAGCTGTCCCATCTGTGTCCCCTCCCAGCTTCCTGTGCACCCCCACCCATCCCACTGGCAGGGTGGTGCGAGAAGCAGAAAAGGCCTTGGCTCTGTGTAAGCACT
The DNA here is from genome assembly GCF_011004875.1 of Balearica regulorum gibbericeps. Lineage (NCBI taxonomy): Eukaryota > Metazoa > Chordata > Aves > Gruiformes > Gruidae > Balearica > Balearica regulorum. The sequence continues at coordinate 29,571,022 of NC_046184.1, forward strand.
GCTCAACAACAACATCTCTATATAACAAAAACATCTCTATATTATCAACGCTGTTTCCAGGACAAATCCAAAACACAGCCCCATACTAGCTACTATGAAGAAAATTAACCCTCTCAGCTGAAACCAGGACACATTGCTTGAGACTCAGCTGTTCTCTGTGATTGTATTGTATTATTATCTTGGTTTAACTTTCAGAAGTCCTGAGCCTTGCCTTTCTTTATAAGCAGGAAATTTAAATAAATTTATATCATAAACTTTTTTTTACAAAATATAAATCTCCACACCTTGCACCTGTTATGCTGTCACAGTTTGTTGAGCATAGCATACATGTATGCTAGTCTGAAAATTGTTTCTTGACCATAAATGGTGGACTAGCAAGAAAAATCCAACATCTGAAAAAAAAATTGAATTTGAGAATTAAAAGAAAAATATTTTATTCCTGAAAGACCACTTTTCCTTGAACATTTGGTGCCATTGAACTTTGTAGCTGTCAATTATGGGAACAGAGTAAAAAATATACCTGGGGTCCTTTCATCCTCACAGCAGGAGAAAGAGTTATGCTTTGTATGGAACAATTAAGTACTCATCAGCACATGAGAGAAGGATCTTTGTTGAATGCACAGCTCCCTGCTGAAGCCCAGCCACAGCAGGCCCAGGAGCAGATCCACACAAGTTGAGCAAGGGTGATGCTCTTATCTTAGGGCCATAGCACAGAGCCCGGTCCCCTGGCTAGCTTTGTCCCCAGCACGTGTGTGCAACAGGGATGCCTCCACTGCTCAACACAGCTATGTACATATTGATGCCCCAACTGAAAAAAAAGCCTCTGAGGCCCAAAGGGGACCAAAGGGTCCGTGCTGAGTAGTCAAGCTAACAGCTAAAGTCTAGGCTTAACGTATCTTACCCCAAAATCCCTCCATGAAGCCCACGATTGTTCATTATCTGCACATCCTTTTGTGCATTTTAATGACTTTTCAGAGTCAGCTTGAGGACAGCACTGAACAGGCTCTGAAGAGTTGAAGGAGCTTCCAGAAAGAGTTGTCCTCTCTTGTCTCCTCTGTGCTCAGAAGAGGCTACAGGATCATCTAACACCATTGCTTAATGAGGAACTAATTTCTCTTGTAAGTCTAGTAGCTGCAGTGGAGCTTCATCTAATCACTCAGGAATATCCAGTCCTACTAAAAATATTAAGTGATGGAGATTTTACTAGAGCTTGGTAAGCTCTTACTCAGCATACAGGAACTAGGGCAAAGGCAGATACTTCTGAGAGCACTGTTCCTGATGTGCTCAAGGTTCCTGGTAATAAACAGTGTCTATATGATAGCAACCTCTTATGGAAGTCCTAAGCTCGGCAGCATACTCCCCATGGCATTCTACCCTGTGGTCTCATCTGTCTCCCCACCTTCATCCTTGCAAAGATGCCTCCAGACATCTGTTCTGCGGCTGTCTGTATGCTGCAGGGAAACATGCAGTATAATGAAGGCTTTTAATGCAGCTCCAGGTATTTCATGTAGTAAATAAAAGCAGGAACAGAATCTCATCCTGTAAAGCCAACCGTGTCCTGGGCTGCAACAAAAGAGGCATGAGCAGCAGGTCAAGGGAGGTGATCCTGCCCCTCTACTCTGCTCTTGTGAGACCACACCTGGAGTACTGCGTCCAGCTCTGGGGGCCCCAGTACAGGAGAGACATGGAGCTGTTGGAGCGAGTCCAGAGGAGGGCCACGAAGCTGATCAGAGGGATGGAGCACCTCTCCTATGAGGACAGGCTGAGAGAGCTGGGATTGTTCAGCCTGGAGAAAAGGCGGCTCCGGGGAGATCTAATTGCGGCCTTCCAGTACCTGAAGGGGCCTACAGGAAAGATGGTGAGGGACTGTTTATCAGGGAGTGTAGTGACAGGACAAGGGGTAATGGGTTTAAGCTGAAGGAGGGTCGATTTAGATTAGATGTTAGAAAGAAATTCTTTACTATGAGGGTGGTGAGGCACTGGAACAGGTTGCCCAGAGAGGCTGTGGATGCCCCCTCCCTGGAAGTGTTCAAGGCCAGGTTGGATGGGGCTTTGGGCAATGTGGTCTAGTGGAGGGTGTCACTGCCCATGGCAGGGGGATTGGAACTGGATGATCTTTGAGGTCCCTTCCAACCCAAACCATTCTATGATTCTATGATTCTATGATTCTTTTCACACAATTTGAAGTAATGAATTATACTAAGTTTGGTGTCAGAGAGAAGTGTTTGTGACTGAAAATGTATTTGATGATGAAAATAAAAGAGTCTGCAAGAAACACCATGCATTACCCTAAAGTTTATAGAATTGCCATTTCAAATATAAAAATAATTGCAAATTAGGGTTCAGTACATCTGAATTCTTCAAGTTAAAGATTGAATAGGAAAAAAACCCAATAAAAAATTATAATTGATTTCATGGTGTAATTTTAAAAAACTCAAAAAGCAATGTTCAGAAAAAAATGAATATATGTATTTTCTGTAGGCAACATGACTGTAAATTGAATTTCTCAAATTTCTTTGAAAAATTACGTAAGAAAAGATACAAGAAAAGAAGACATTAAGTGAAAATAAAACACCTATACCCAAAACTAAATCAAAACAATAATGTTTCATTATGTCCACTGCATATATAGATCTGTGTAAATTAACTGTGTCTATGTATTTGGTCCCAAAAGTCATCTGTCCTATGACATAAAAAAGGGTTCTTTGGGAAAAGCTTTCAGTAATAATTCTTTATAGTAGGAGATCTTTTATTCTAGGTCAAGCATTCAAAAAACTGGATTTCAATTTTTAAGAACAGAAATTATAAACCAGAATAATTTGAGGTTAGTCAGAGAAGCATTGAAAGATCAAGGTATTGGGAATGAGTTTGCATTTCAGTCTAAAACACCTCTTTCAGAAAATGCAATATGTTTGTCAGCAATAAAATAATTCGTGAAAGCTTAAAATAATATTGCGTTCAAAAATTGGTCAAGAGAAACTAAAAAAAAGAACTTGTACCAAATAACATTCAGAGCCACAGCAGCCTCTTTAAACCTGCCAAGTTGCTTCTTATCCGAAGCCCACACGTAGGGTCACTCAAAAGGAAACAGGTACAAAACATCCGCACGATAAACCGTGGCTGCCAGGTGGCCAAATGGCTGATGCCATTTTTTTGGGTTTGCTGTGTGATACAGGCAGTTCACAGCACGAGTCCCTTGAGTATCTAGGCTGAGTAACTTTCCCAGACAAGAATTTGGGCTTGTCTGCTCTAAACAGCACTGCACAGGCACTCCTAAACAAGGTGTCAGAGAAGCATAGGATTATCCACTGCACATCAATGAAAACTGGGGACCTTAAAAGTAAGACCCGTTAAAAAGGTGTCAGAGCACTCTGCAATTAGGCACATGGAGTTCTCCCAGGACAATTTTTCATGGTGACTTGGCCATGACTGTCTGGAAGGTGGCAGATCATGCATTTAAAAATAAATAAATAAATAAATAAATTAGCCAGGTGTCTCACACCTACAAAGCAAAAGTGATCCAAATCTTTTCAAGGGCATAAATAGTAGGGCACAGAAAACTGATTTCTATATGGCTTTTTATATTGAAATTCAACGGAAAGTCTTCAGAATTTTACACTGATATGAAAACGTATTGGCAATCACAGAGCACAAATTTGACTTTTCTCCCCAAACGTTCAGTCAAACACTGTAGAAATCATAGGCTGTTGAGTACTTGCTCAAACAGAGCTGAACTTGTTATTGTTCACAAATTCATAAATAACCATTTAAGTAAACATAACATAAATAAGTGTACCTATTTCACTGAAAAACAAGATCAGGAAAGATTTCGAAAATGCATTTCTGTGTTTTCTTATTCACCTGTTACTATCTTTTCTTCTTTCCCTTCTCCCAAGTGTAAATTATATTTAGACTAGCATACCAACATGTAATTACATGTATTTTCATTATCTCATAATTTGGCTTGGGAATCTACATTGTATGCACAAAATGCTGATTGCCTGCAGCTGCGGAGAAATGATTATTTAGATACGCAAGTGAGTTGATGAGATGAACCAGAAACCTGGAGGAAAGTCACTCTGAGTCTTGGTGCTTGGTAGAACAGCTCGAACCCCTGGGACACATTGGGGCTAAAGGGCCCAGATAAACTCATCTGCTGTATTTGCTTTGGCATTAGCTCACAACAGTATACAATATCCTTGACTGCTTACAGTATAAATATTTACTTCAGAATGGTTCTGTGATTTAGACAGTGGTCCAATTTTGGGGATAAGACAGTGAACAGCAAAGTAATGTTGAATGCCATTTATTTTAACCAACTTTACTAACCGTCACACCCCTGGTCTTCACTTCTTCACAGCTCACTGTTTATTTAGCAAGTGGTATCTTTCAAATTAAAAAAAAAAAAAAAGGCAGCCAAGAAAAATGGAGAGCTATGATAAAGATTATTTCACATAGCTTTCCAAATGAGAAAATAAATGTCTGCAACTAATTGTAACACCTGTGCTTTTCAGGTGTCAAAACCACAAAAAACCCCCAAACCTAACCCTGAATCAAACGTAATCTGAAGAAACAGCTTCAGCCTCCTGAAAAACTAACCTTTCCAGGTACCTCAAATATTATCAGCAACTTGAAAAATAAGAAAAAAAATGGAAGAGAAAACACACTTCCATAACACAGAACTAAAACTCCTGAAAAGGAAAAACCCTAAACACCTTTAACATCCTCACTGATTTCCCAAGCATCTGAATATCTCAAAGCCTTCAAAAATTCAGCCTGTCCCTATGATCTTGATAAGTCAAGAAATCTCAAATACACAAATGAAGTATTTTAAGGAAAATGTTTCCGTTAGTGGCAGTAAAACAGCAAAATACCTTCTTTACAACAATGAATACAGAAACGTGGATGATTTGAAGCTAATAACGTGGGACTGACAGCATCCCAGGTCCTGTGCAGCCTCCTGAAGTGGGTGGCCCCGGGGCTGCTGCTCCGAGCCCCCAGCTCGGTGCCCTCCTGCCTCCGTGTCCCGGGGAGCGGTGGTGCTGCACCCCAGCCTCTGCTCCCTGCTCATGCTACCACAGGGCTTTTTCCTCAGTAGAGCCAAAATCAGAAGATGCCCCATTGCGGGTCCAGTTGAGAAACGCAATATTGAGTGGTGAGACCTGCTAAAACTGATTTGCAGTGGGGAAAACAAAATGGAAACAAGCATATATTCACTTCCAAAAGAGGATTTTAGTTTGCTGAGCCACTGTGATCTTAAAGATAACAAAAAGGCAGTATGGTTAGGGCACATTGTTTCTACCTTCAGACACGGAAACACGGTTGAAGAGGTGGCCTGTCAATATTCTTTTTGACACTATTTTCTGCGAATTGTTTTCTTTCCAGGCAAAACATTTTCCATGCAGTAAATAATGCCACATCTCTGTAAATTCCGTACTTTCATTCGGCTTTGTTTAATTCCTATTCTCAAAAGATACATTCATAACAGAAAATTGGAAAATAAAATCTCATCTGACCTTCACTTGTGCAACATAGCAAGGTTTAAGATAGTATTTGAAGATGAAAATCACTGCAGTAACTCCAGGTATATCAGATATATATAGTTCACATGAAAAATAACTGAACGCAAGAAGCCTTCTTTTTTCCTTTTCTTTTTCCTTTTTTTTTTTTTTTTTCCAGAATGCAGGTGATTTTATTAGGTCAAGTACGTGATTTTTTTTTTTTTTTTTTACAGGGCAGAAAATAATTTCAGTGTTGGCATCCTATTTTAACAGCCTGACTGGAGTTGCTTTAGCAAGATATATATTTTAAGACTGTGTCAATGAAAGGTCTCATTTTGAACTCTGTCCTAAATACACAAAATCCAATGCATGTATTAACTATTGAACTTCAGTGGGCTTGTATTATTAGATCTGAACCAGTATTTCAGAGGCAGTTCCTGTTCGATCTTGCTATACATATTTTTCATTACTTCTTTATTATTCGTTCTCTATTTACATTGAAAAAACCAGTGTCTAAACCAAGCCACGTATACATAACATTATCAACACATTTATCTGTGAAGCTTTGCCATCGCAGTCGGTAAAGAACAAAAAGGTTGTATCTGCGTATTGTTAATAATTATTAGGAAAGTGTGCAAATGTAGCAGTCCTGTCCCAGGGTTTGGTAAGTAAGGTCATGGTACAATAAGGGTTGCAAGCTCTGTAAGCATTAGTTGTATTTGCATATGTCAGAACGGTCTGTGAATACTAACGGCACAAACACTTCACATCTGCTTCTGTTTACTCCCATGCTAACAGTCAAAAGTACAAAAGTACTGTGTTAATTGCTCTGTTACATACTGACTGTTGACACATTCTCCATAGAGCTTTCATAAATACACTGTTGCAAACAAACTACTAATGACTTTGCTTATTTCCAGCCCATCTTTAAAGGAAATCCAGAATATATACACAGATTAATGATTCCTCTATTTAGCAGTGTGTCTTGTTGCTTGCTATTGTGGAGGCTTGTATAAAGGCAGTATCAATTAAGTAGCAATTATCTATGAAGTGGGAAAAAAAAGTGATGATATAAATAAGTAATGTGCATGAAGTGAGAATTTCTGAAAACAACTTGAGGTGAACTCTGAGGCAAGGGCACCGACTAGTGAACAAACCCTCTCCATCTGCTCTTCTATCTAAAACCATTAGAGCCCAATTTGAGGTCTGACTAAACAGCAGTGATACCTGTGGGCCTCCATTGAGATTTTTCACTATATATGACATGCCCTGGAGAAATTTAAAAAAAAAAAAAAATAGGATGGGAGCTGAGGGAAAAAAAATAAGACTCCTAAACCCCACCACTAACAAGCTAATCATATTTAAATTTGTGCTTCAAGTTTCTTTTTGCTGTGACACTTCAATATGGGAATATAATTATTTTGTTATTAAAAAGCAGCAAAGGAGCTGCAAACCAAATCCACTGTTACAGTTAGTGTGGTATTCAGTTTCTGACAATGGCCTGCTTCTTTCGGAAGAAAGGAGAAAATCTCACGGTGTGCCTCGCCTTCTTCAAGCAGCAAGCACTGGTGGTTTTCTGAATGTCCCTTCTCTTCTGGTATTTAAAGCTGTTGTCCCCTAAGAACCTTTCCAAAATGGTGCTTTCTCCACCTCCATCGTTCAGGTGTACACATTCATTGTTATTATAAATGCAGCGTAAGGGTATTTTATTTCTCTTTTTCAAATGTTTTCCTTTAATTTAATTTGTATGGCAGGACAAGATAATACAAGTTAGCTTTCTCTATCTTATTTGTTATCACATCTGTCTCCTGCACTTACAGTTTTACTCATTTTGATCAGGACAATCCAGAATGGATGACAGTCACCAGGAGCATGCCACTCTTTTATTAACTTAATCTTATTCATTCATTCATGTCCTAGACAATTAATCAGGTCCAGTGAAGAATAATAAAGCATTGTAACTAACAAACCACGTTATGCATTTTTTCTATTTAATTTCTTGCAAATCTCCTCACTTTATCATACGTAATGCAGATGGAGATGTACAAGGTAGGCCTTGGGTCTGCAAAGACTCTCTCTTGCAGCTACCCCAATGAAGTCCCAGGCCTTCTTTATGCCCGGCAGCCGGTGCCTTCAGCCTCAGCTCAAACCACACTCCAGCTGTGAGCTGTGGTGGTCTCACCGCCCTGTCTCTACATGTGCCAGTGCCTATCAATCCTTCTTACACAATTTTCTTAGCTTGGTGTCCCACAAATGTCTACCTATAAACCTGCAAAAAGGTGAAAAGTCAAGACCATCCCAGACTAAACCTGAGCAGACTGTAGGTAGGATGGAGGGAAGAGAATGAACATGTGAGCGCAGCTGAACTGCTCCTGTGTCCCACTGCTGACCACCCACCGAGGCACTGTGAAAACCCTGTAATCCCAGCAAACAGTCACCCCTACACAACTGTTGAAGACATCGTCTCCAGCTTCTCCCACACCCCTACGTCACTTCCCTTTCACGCGGCTGTTTGTTTGACTGTGCCATGTGTGACCATCTCTTCCAGCTGCAGTTTTTGTGCTGCGGACAATCCCAAACCATCTCTGTGCATGTGCAGGGGAATCATAGAATCATAGAATGGTTTGGGTTGGAAAGGACCTTAAAGATCATCTAGTTCCAAGCCCCCTGCTGCGGGCAGGGACACCCTCCACTAGACCACGTTGCCCAAAGCCCCATCCAACCTGGTCTTAAACACTTCCAGAAGTGAAGATACAGAAATGGGCCTAACTGAATAAATGTAAATGGGTGGCAGAAACAGGAGGGAGCACTCCAACCATCCCACCCCAGCCCCATGCCAGCAGTCCTGCCAGAGGCGGAAGGTATTCCCCAAAGAGCAGTGGTGTAGATCACGCGTGTGGGGTGAGCTTGTTGCTGGCCCAGGGGCTGCCAGGTTGGTGCTCCCTCGCTCCTGCTGCAACGCCAGTGCCAAGGAAAGCATCGTGGGGCGGAGAGGAAGGAGATCCAAAAACTCTGCAGCTGCCTCCCCATGAACGCTGGGCTTGGTAGAAACTGATTTTTGATGCCATGTTGTAACTCAGAATAACATTACTGAAAGCAGGTATTTCTCCAGGCTCACACTTGTTTATCTCAGCTTGGCTACAATGATCCATACAAAGCTCCTCAAAATCTTTCAAGGTCCTGCTCTGTGGGCTCTGCTCTATCTCATTTTTCAAACTGTTATCAGATCTTGAAGATAGATTTCACCATGAATCAGAATGACCACAAGTCAGAAAAAGTATTTTTCAAAGAATTCTAGAATTATGAATAAAAGTTTATCAAAATTATTCTCCTGGCTATGAAAATTGGACATTTCCAAAGAAAACTAAAAGTGGTTTGCTCCTTAGCTTCTGGCTCAGCCTTGGCTTTTGGACTCAGCAGTAAATGCAGCAGCTGAGCGTGAGCTGGAGCCAGGGCCTCTCGGCAATTCTGCAGCAGGTGAAGTGGGGTGTCAGCAAACACGGACTCCAGAGTGTAGTTTGCAAAAATTCAAGTTTCCTTGTGCTCCAGCTAGGACTCTCAAGTCCAGCCACATTTAGAGAGCCCTTTAGAGAGAGCTATTCCCAGGGTTTCTGTGAACTCCAACTTCTTAATATTACAATAAAAATGTGGATGAATAATTCTAGGGAACTGGAAGATGCCGGGTTCTTGGGGTCTTGACTGCTTGCACTAGGGTTTGCCATAAACATGGGAGCTTAAAGCTTCCCTGGCAGGGTTGCTTCTGGCAAAGGTCATGTCTGTGCTCAGGCTGGCAAAACCAAATAATTTCTACCACACTTTAATTAGAACACTCCTGATCAATTTTCTGTTTACCTGGTAAACTGCTCACTTATTAATTCAGACTTGGGTTCTTACAGGTTATTATAGCAATGCTGAGAGATTAGAAACAGTCAGGTTTCTTTGGTTCAGTATTGCTTATTTACAATAATGTATATAATCCTGGGGTTTTGTTTGTTTGGGATTTTTGTTTTAAATACATGAAAACCCAGGCAACCAGAGAACCTTTCTGTGCTTTCAGCTCCAAACATGACCAAACACCCTGAGTATCAGTCTGCTCTAGCTGTAATGCTCTCAAAGGTCTGACTGCTAAGGCATCCTTCTAATATTGGTTTTTGGTTCTCTCAAGGTTTTTCCATCTATATCTCAGCCATTTCTCATTACAGCACTACTCAACAGCATCTCTTCACCTCTGTGTAGAGCCATATATATATATAGCTTGTGTTTCAGATTTGGAAACAGTAATTGTTTAGGCTAACTGCTGCTACAAAGGAAGGCAATGATTTCCTGCTATTTTCTCAAAGAGAAGTTTAAAAAACAAGCAGTCTCAAAAATCCTCAACTGAGCCTACAAAGAAAAATATCTCTGTTTTCACTTTAGAAAATATATGTAGAAGAGAAATCTTAGGATCTCAAAGGGCTTGGCCATGCCTAATTCAAACATTATCTTAGCTGATTTTAACTGTTCCTACGAGTTGAGGTGTTTGAGCTAGCTGAACACAGTAAGATTAGTACAACCTGGAGTGTGCTGGGAAGGCAGGACTAGGAATGAGATTGCCTCATGGCCCTGTGAAGACAGGTAAAGTGCCCTGTGTAAACACTGCATCTCTGGGTTCTCACTCAGTGAAATGAGGAAATGATACTTATTTTATTTTATGAAGTGCTTTGAAGTCCTTACATAAAAGCACTATATAAAGGAGTGCCTTGAATGTCTTGAAAGTCCTGAAGAGATTGGTTTCTACCTCCGTCTAAGTGCTGTTGGGATCCTCAAACAAAGTATTTCCTCACCTATAGTGAGTAGTTCAACCCAACCTGCTCAGGGCATCCCTAAAGCACACAGACAGGACTGAGCTCTTCAAAAAAGCACCCCTAACTTGTGATGTATGTCCACCTTGTTAAAAAAAAAAAAAAAGCAAAAAAAAAAAAGGCATCTATCCTTTAATGTAGTAATCTAATGAGGAAGAGCAGGGCTCAGTTCCTTTTTCTACCTCAAGGAAATCAGATACACATTTTCCTATATTTTAGGCAAATACTGACTATCAGATTAACAAAGCCCCTTCAAGGGACACTCACTTCATTTTATATTCAAATTTAAAATTAAGTAGGTTGGCTCTGGGTCTGGGTGTCTCTGTGGATCTAGCATTAAGTGATTCAACTAAACCTGCCTGGAAAGCATAAGTCACAGCAAGGAACTTGTCATTCTTCTCTAATATCCCTACCAGCACATATAAAAGCAGGTAGGTAGATGGCTCTGTGGCTCTTGGATGCAAATTAAATGAACCAATGATGTGCCAAATCATGGTCATATTTCTTGTACTGAACTCATAAAAAGAGATTGCAAAGTGGAAAATACAGTGAAGTCCTTTGGTTTGACATTCTCAGTTGCAAACCAGAATAATAGTTTTCTACAAATTTTACATGTAAATATCTTTCTTACCTTAGAATTGTCTCCACAAACTGCCAAAGTGAAGAAAGACTCTTGAAAAGGAGATATTACAAGGATGATAAGTAGATGAGTTATGGAGAAAAAAATAGGAAATTAAGTGTAAGAACAGCTACTAGTCACCAGCATGTCAGTGATATACTAATGCACTTATTCTTTATCTACTAAATATTAGTCCTTTATTAAAATGTTTTACCTGAGCTACAGATGTGCTTGTCACATTCTTATTTCCAAATTACAACATTCATAAGTTAAAAAGAAATATCTGATATATTTAAAAAGATGAGGCATATTTAAGAATGCTGTCACATAGCAAAACTTCTACAACACATAGATGCTAGCTAATGAAAACATATATTTCATGAAAATATGTATATTCCATAAGTATTTTGGATATTTAATTAGTAGGTAGTGTGCAATTATGTTGACATAAAATTTCATTAAAGGATAGTCAGGTAGGCTGACTTTTAAGCATGCTGGAAGGAGAAGAACTGAAGCATTCCTTTCCTGTTTGGTTTTCTGTATAACATATTTTTAGAAGTGTCTGAGTTTCCCGATTCCTGATTGTGTAACTAACTTAACTACATTGAACAAGAGATTTCTCTGTCATTGGTAGCAAAATGCCTGTAAAATCTGTGACATTTATCTCCAAACCCCTTCAGTTTAAAAATCTGTGACATTTATCTCCAAACCCCTTCAGTTACCCCTGCCAGGTAACTGGCAGTTCAAAAGATTTTTTTTCCCCCATAATGTCAATAATATTTAAACACATACATGCAAATAACTCAATTTTATGGATATTTTTTTCAGACACTCTTAAGATGGTTGAGAAGCCTTAGACGTTGAATGTCATTTAGTTGAGTCAGCCAACAGTTGGCTGCTGAACCTTTGGCTTGGCAATCATTAAGTCTGGCCTTGGTTGCAAACAAACATACGATAACCCTCAATACTCATTTTGCTTTTGACTGCTTCCTCCATGTATACATTCAGACACATCTGAAACAGTTTCTGCTTTCCACTTACAAACTAAAGTAAATACATCACAGATCTTCTCAGGAATCCTGCAATTGTGCATCTCAAGACCTAGGTACCTGAGTGACAATGGAGCAGCAGGTTCTGTGCCATTCACTTTTTCTGTTTCCTGGAAATGTGATTAGTATGATATATTTAATTGCTAGTTGGCCGTTAAAGAGGTGGTCCCATAGCCATCAGCTCACAGAAGTTTTACAAGTGTCCTGCTCCTCACCAGGCCTGTGGAAGCTGATAACTAAATGCTCCTTCACCTCCTCTTAAAATCTGCCCATCTTGCTTGGGATTGCTTGCTCAAGTAAGGAAGGGTTTTGCTCTGCAAAAGTATCCAGGAATTCTTAGAATCATAATCATAGAATGGTTTGGTTTTGAAGGGACCTTAAAGTTCATCTAGTTTCACCCCCCTGCCATGGTCAGGGACACCCTCCACTAGACCAGGTTGCTCGAAGTCCCATCCGACCTGGCCTTGAACACTTCCAGGGATAGGGCAAGATTACCCATCTGAAATGTTGCTGTGTCTAGACATCACATGCAGTGAATTGGTACAACCAATGTGCCATATAGACTGCAAAGAATATTCTGCCAATGCTTTAACAATTGGTCTTTCCTAGAAAGCATCTTTATGCCATGTATGTTTCAGGTAGCAATGCTACAGAAGTTTACCATGCACTAAAGGAACAGATTCACACAACAAATGCTGTGAATCACAGGGTTTCTTGTTCATATTTTATGATCAATGTTTAGATTTTTTTTAATTTTCTGAAAAAAACAGAAAGGGAAACTTCGATACTGCTGTCACCAGACAATGCATCTAATAACTATAGTTTAACATGCCCATCCTTTGTGAGATTCACTCCTACATCTCTATTTGCTTCTTTAAACACTCCATGGTGGCCATACATTTATGTCAGAATCAGTACATTTGCAGCTGCTTCCTGGCTTTTTTTAATGCTCTGCAGTGATCTCCCATTTTCAACAGGCAAAACTCAGGTAGAAAAGTGACCCAATCTTTCTGGCAGTTTTCAGCCAGTGTACCATTTCAGGGCTGAGTCCATCCCTGGTTTTTGGTCTCTGATTTTCTGTGGCTCTAATGGAATTCCTCTAAAGGAATTTCCTTTGGGCTTTCTAGTCTAGCTTTATAGTAATATTTACCAAGAAATACAGAAAACTGATGGGAAAAAAAGAGGACCTATTCACTGGCATATGTTTAAAAAGGAAAGAAGAATTTGTCTATGCATTCCCCAATTTTCACACCCGCAGCTCTCAGTTTCATGGCAATCTTAGTCCATTTCATGCTGGAGATGTGTCAAACTGAGAGCTGAGGGAGAAGGAAGGATTGCCTAGTGAACAGAGGTTAGCAATATTATTACATACCTAAATAAAATTCTCCTCATTTTTAGAGATCAAAGTCAGCCCAGGATATATAATTTTTCATGTTTTTCTCCACATTTACTCAAAGCAGTCTTCTGGATTTGAGGGTCAGTGAAATAACTGAGGGAGAACTGTCCAAACCTAATTCATTCATTTTCTAGTAATGCTGGTAGGAAAAACCTTGGAGATCACTCCTCTGCCACAGAGGAGGTGGAGCTCAGCTGCTCATGCTTGTTAACAACTGAAATGAAGCAAATAATTTCCATGAGCAATCTCTTGGGAAAATGTTGCCTGTTGGGTCTGTTTGTCAATTGTCTGAGCAGATCATACAATTCTTGGATTTTTCTATTCCTTTTGACTATTTGGTGATTTCCTCATTGAGTAAATCTTAGTGTAGGACCATTCACAGTTTACTGCACATTCTTCAAATAAGCACTGACATTGTTTTGGTCTTCTGCATAGGTGACATTGTACTGTTTAATTTTTTTCAGCTACAACTCAAATAGCAAATTGCAAGAGTTACAACTCACAGTGCAATTTCGAAGCTGACTTTGTTGAATTAGCAGAGCACTTCACCTCCAAAGCCTGCACTTCATGAATATTCATGGTAGTAAAAGCTGTGTGCTTGAACATTCCTGGAAAGGAAATAGCAGATTGATGAGAATGAAGTAAAAATAAAATATAGCTTAGAACTTGAATATGAATATTTACAAATATTTTTTCTGAGTATTTGGGAAAAAATGTGCTGCCACTGTGTTCTGCTGTGTTGCCAAAATACACTTTTCTAACTAGAAAGGTTAAGCAAGTGCCTGACCTATACAATATAGAAGAAAACTGAAATGCCTGCAGATGCTTCCATGGACATTGGATGTGATTGAAAGAAGAGGTGGTTGCTCTGTCCAGAACCACTTTCCCTACTTTTCTGAATGTACCCAGATAGAGCTAGTCACGATGTTCAGAACAGCTCATATAACACAGTACCATACAGTATTATGTGTCTGTAACATGTCCATCACTTGCTTTGTGGTCCATGCTGAGGCTCCAATCTTATGAACACTTACATGCTCACTCACCTGGGTAGCGCAGCATTTCTGATCACTTCACTGAAGTATCTATGCTCTGAAGTATTATGCTGAATAAGGCTTTAATGTTCTAAGGGTACAGGAGCTACTTCAAAATAAAGAGCATATATAAATCACAGTGTTATGTACAATACTAGGGGTCATCTTGCCTATTTTTTTAACTTTTCTTTTTCCAACTTGCTCCATCCAGTTCCAGACCACTGTTGTATTCGGAGTTTTTTTTTTAACTCACCTGTTTATTGCTCACATCCCTTGCACTCTTTATTTTTGTTAAGCAAAACTGTCTCTTCTTCTTTTGCTAGACATTTACTTTGCTTTGCTTCCTTTCCTCTGTTTTCAGGCTGATCTTTGCACCCCACACTGCTCTCTCTGCCCTCATAAAACCATCTGTGTTGTCTCCATGGCCTCTCCGCTAATTTTCATTTATAATATAATTCATAAATAATACTTAGCATTTACATATCCTTTTACAAATATTAATTAATTAGCGCTCATGTACTAGTAGAAAGTAAGCACATTGTCCTCACTTGACAGATGGGGAAACAACAGCTGAGAGGACGCTGTCTGCTCTCTGCTTTCATGGTGCCTAACACAATGGGGTCTCTCGCTGTATTTGGTTTATATACATTACTGTGACAAAAATTAACAGCAGCCCTGCTAAGTGATTTAATCAGAGCAGAGATTAGAATTAGATTGCAAAAGAGGTATCTCTGCACTTACATTTGATTCACATTCCAATACGGTACCTAATCCAGAGCATTGTTCTCCTAATGCTATTGTGAAGGCACCTCAATGTTCTCTATCACTGAAGCAGCTGGACACCTCCCAGATGTTTCAAAGGAGAAAACTGCCCTTCAGAGCCAGGAAGAAAAATGCTACAGAAGTTCAATTTTTCATGGAAAAAGCCCACTCTTTCCCCACTCCTCGGGGGGGGGGGGGGGGGGAAGCGCAGCTTTGATAAGCTTTTAGCCTTATTTCCCCCCCACCCCCAGTTTCTAGGACCTAATATAACAGGAAGGGCTGGGAATTTCCTTTTGAAAAGGATTATTATGATTAGCCTTATCACATTTAGTGTCCAAAATCAGGGAGCTGGTTTATCAGGTTTCCTGAACCCCAAAGGCCCACTGTATTTGCAAGAGTACATGTCTAAATATTGGACATTACTGAATCTATTTGACTAAGTTACTACCAGTAGCACAGCAGCTGCTCTACCATTTTCTAACCTAACATGTATTTGCCAGCCATATTATCAGATTTACACAGAGGTGGTTGTTGCCAAAAGCAGAGGAGAGGTAAATTCCAACACTGTGACCCTTTGCAATCAAGAAACTTGCATTTTATTCCAGTGGCTCTTCATGGAATGTAAGGAAAAGGCTCCTAATGAACCCAGAAACTCATCCACAAGAATAAGTATAGATGCAATGTCACAAACAACTAAGATACCTCTGTAACAAGACAGTGAGCCACTGCATTGAATAGAAATTAGTGGAAACAATGTTTGGAACAAAATTTTTGAGATTAGAAAAAAAACCAAACCACTCCAAGTAGCTCAAAATTTGAGAATTCACATTTCTGAATATATTTTAATACATGTATACCTACAAACATACACACACACCTCCCGTATCCTTCACATTAATGCTGCTGAGAATATCCCTGGAAGTGAGCTTGATGTCAAATCCAAGCCTGCGAAGCAAGCATTGCTGTGCTGGATGCAGGTGCCTAACAAAATTCTCCCTCCACGTAACTCGTAACATGATGTCCCCAGCCCCATAGGAGCAGTGCTCTGGGGAAAGTGCAGCAAGGCAAGGCAAGGCAAGGCAAGGCAAGGCAAAGCAAAGCGAAGGGCAGGCAGCTGGGGCACCAGAGAGGCGATGGCAGTTTTGTAGAATATTTTGCAAAAGGGGTGGTCGCTAATTTTAACTACAGAGCCGTGGCAGTGGAAATCTCACGAATGAGGGGCCAGTTTTATTTTTGCTCTGCCAGAGCTTCCCATCCCTGTAATAGCTTCAACTCAAGGGAAAAAAAAGAAAAAAGGAAAAAAAAAATTAAAAAATTAAAGCGCCTAAAAAGGGACATGGTTGGCAAATACCAGGTGCCATCTAGTGGTTAATGGATAAACTGTCGCTGCCTGTTCTGGGACACGGAGGAAAACTTGCTTTGCAAAGAAGCGCCCGAGAGAACGGCGTCTCTCCGCAGCGACAGCCGGGGCAGAGCCGGCTGCAGCCGCCGCCGCGATGCTGCGGGGCCCCAGGGCCCCCCCGAGCCCCGTTCAGCGGGGCTGTCCCTGCCCTCCGCACGGCCCGGGGGTGCGCTGGGGTCTGGCACCTGCGTTAACGCACCCAAACTGCGCCAGTTTGTCACTGGCGCTCAGTGGTGGTTGGGAGTCGCTTTGCAGTCCGCTCTCTTGGGATGCTGTGAGCCGAGACGGGCTTCTGCTGAGTCCTTCTGATGAAAAATGCGATGTCAGAACTTGCTAAGCTCTAGCCCTGTGAAGGAGAAGCCAGTGGAGTGATCGTAGCTGCCAGGCATATGCTGGGAAACTGTCTTTCCATGGGTCCAAAAATGGACCCAAATCCTCATTTGCTGCCTGGGGTTACCTTTGCTCTGCTGTAACGCAGAGAGCTGGCTGCAGGACAGAGCCCACGGCTCTCACGTGGGTGGCAGCTCCCCAGGGAAGGGAAGTGTTGAGAATCTTTTGTGAGATGAGAAACGTTCCTGCACTGACCTTGGGTCCAAACGGCGAGTGCCTTCCTACAGACCAAAGGCTAGAAAAACTGGCTTTGGGTCATGACATAAATATTAGCCTACAAAAGAAGTTCGGGAGGCACAGACCTTGTGCCTATGAGTGGTATTTTCCTTTTTGCAAGGAAGGGTTTGTAAGGTCTTATCAAGGATTTCTGGCAAAAAAAATACAGCACATTTTGGGGGCAGGGTGTGAATACATGCATGTGTTCTCAAGGTTAAAAAAACTGCTCTTACAAACTCCTAATTAGTTAGAAGTGCACAGACAAACCTGAGGGTTTGTAGTTAAAAATAGTAGTAGTTAAAAATACCTGTATTCTGGTTCTGATGAAGATGTCTGCCTGATCTTGTAAGAGGCTAACTTGACTAAGAACAGCTATTTGGTTCACAAGTACACTAATAATTAAAAAGCATCTTAAGAGTTTGGTATCGTAAAATGCAGCTTTTTAGTAACATTTTATAAAATGCAGGGAATTAACTGCATTGGTGAGTTCACAGCATGTTCTCATGGTCTTGATTGTTGCTGCAACCATCAGTTTTTGACCAATTCCCTCCTATATCTGAAGCAGAGAACCACCTCTACTGCAGATGCTCTTCCCCAAGAGACACATGCCCACATACAATGCTGAGAACATGATGCTGAGAAGTGGCCATGATGTTATACAAAGGCCAAGGAATATACATCTTCAGGTGGACTAGTGCCTCAGAGGAGCCCATGTAAAGAGATTAAATCTAGCTCCGAGTCAGTCCTTGGGTTCCACCCCCCTCTCCCCCATATGACCTACCACAGGGCTTATTCTTGACCCGGTGACCCAGACATACATTCCCACCACGTGGATTCTTATACCCTTAAGAGTGGTAAACTTTACTGCTAAAGGGAAAACAAGTGAATACCCACATCACTATTATCTAGCAGTCAGGTTGGGAGCAGAGATTTTGGGTTAAAAAAAAGAATATCAGGTTCCAAATTCCAGGGCACACTTTCCAATGTACATGTCCTAACCACCACAAGAGAGTCTCCCTTTTCTCCGTTCTCCTCCTGGCTCTGTGACTCGTGGCTTGTTCACTGCAAAGCAGTCCAATGTCAGCAACAGGCCATCTTGCATCTCTGATTCAAATGCTGATGACGCAAAGAGATGGCATGCAGTCTGTCCCCCTGCTTAATGTCTCCTGCTGGTTAGCTCTAGGGTGCTCACTGCACAGATTATTTCAGCCTTTTGCAGCACTGCTTTCCACGTACTCTAAAAGAAACAGAAATGTATGTATGAAGTTTTGAATCTATTCTGGGGGTTAAGCACAACATTTAGGAGCTGTTACAGTGCCTACTAATTTGTGGGTAACCAGCTTCTCTTTTAGCTCTTACCTGGAGTCAAATGCTTTACAGAATTCTTGGGGAATATGTGTGTGCACCCTCTCTGTCCAAGCTGCCCCAAGAGCTCAGGCACAGCGTGTGCTGACATACCTATGCCGCTTCCAGGTCAAAGCACGTTGTGCCTAGCCGGGTAGAAGAAACTTAGCAACACTCTGCACCTGCTAGTATAGACGTGCTTGAAGAATTTTATAGCTACCTTTACCATTCAGATGGGTAATATCATAAAAGAGTAATAAAATAATAGACTTTTCCGTTATAAACAAATGGGGATTTTGATACTGTACTTAAGTAATCCCCAGCTGCATCCAGACTCTATGTACGATCTTACCTGCGCTAACTGTATAGCTAGTTGGATC
Organism: Balearica regulorum gibbericeps; assembly: GCF_011004875.1. Taxonomy (NCBI): domain Eukaryota; kingdom Metazoa; phylum Chordata; class Aves; order Gruiformes; family Gruidae; genus Balearica; species Balearica regulorum. Next base: position 29,589,956 of record NC_046184.1, read on the forward strand.
ATCCAGTTCTTAAAGTATCAGTTTGTCATTAATGTCTTGAGTCTTCTGGGATTTCATCTGTGCAATGTTGATGTTGATTATCTATGGCACAGTATTCTGCTGCTTCTCCGCTAAGTTAACAAGTCTACCAGAAGGCTGTTGCAGGGATTTTGATACCTCAGCTAACTTGAGCATCCCAGTACCTCTCTGCATTGTGCAGCAAAGACTTAGGTTTACACTTCTTTCTAAAGCCATTTCTTTTAACATTCCTGAGTGCAGCTTTCTGGCCCTGAAGATATGGAGACATTGTGTTGTTTAACATCCTCCCCAGTGACTGAGGGAATAAAATGCATGGTCTGTAAAATGAAATAAAATACGAATTCATTAACCTCCTTCTTTCAAAACAGAGGAGAAATATGTTTTAATGATTCTTTACCATTCCACATTCCATATTATTCCTCTTTATTGGTCTTAATAGATTTTCCTTATTATTTTTGCTAGTAACTTTAGATTCCCTCTTCGCTTAATTTCTTAGCTTCTGATTTGCATTTTGCCTATTTTCCTTTGTACTATCATCTGTTTTACCAATTAGATTGGAAGTTTCATAACAGATTTTTCAACCTTTTTATGAACCATATAGAGTGCCACTTTCAATTCTTTTGCTAGTAGGAAGGAGCAAATGCAGTCTCTTATAAGAATACACAAAAATACCAAAAGAATCAAAAAATTGTTCTAAAACTCACAAATGTTTGACAGGAATTTTGGCCAAAAGCTAGTTGAAACACCTTTAAATCAAAACATGAACTGAGTATATGGGATATTTGTGGGCGAGGATGCACCTTTGGGATCTGGGAGGACCTTTTCAAGAGATTCCTTTCTGTCATTTGAATTCTTGGTAAGCTACATAAACACATAGATAACAACTAACTGCAGCCTATCGACCAGAAGTGTTTCCCAAACACCGCTCTTCAGTTTATTTCCACCAGCTAGAATGACACCACAGACAGCTGCACATACGTTAAATACTTTCCCTGTATTACTTTTCCATGTGAGCCAGTGCTGCAATTACCACAGGGATGTTACTCGCTCGGTAATGGGAAGGGAGCTTGCCCACAAAATGTCAAGTGGGGAGAAAGGCAGCTTGGGAAGTGGCAACTGTTAAGTTGCGGTCTCCCCTATGGAAGCATTTGAAAACTTCTCCCCTATGGAGTTTGATACGTTCTATAATTACCAGAGAAAGAAATGGCGAAGGAGGAGAAAGTTTTACTTAAAGCATCCATGAACAAAGAAAAGCAGAAGGAGTGTTAAACTTTTTCTCTGAAGTTAGATTGAATTGCAGCATAAAAGGCTGGCTGCAAACACTTGCTATTTGTGAGTAACTTTACTCACATGAAAAGTCCTTCACTTCTGTGGGATGACTCTCAGTTACTTGTTTTCCTCTTGTTGCTCCCACCTACTCCCAGTGTTTAGACAGTCTTTCGGCAGCAGTTGTTTGACAGAAAAGATCAGAACCAGACCGAAAACATCCATTGGTAGCTGAGGGGTTTCTGAATCAATTCTGAATCAATTTCTTCTTATTTTAAACAACATACTTCGTGACTGATTGGGTTTTTTCCAAAATTTTCAGCTAGACAAAAAGAAGATGCCAAATGAAGTATCCGAAACAAATTATTTCCCTTTCTAAACTTTCTTCACAGAAACTGAGATTTCCAGGGAGATATAGTGCAAGCACAGGAAGGAACAGAGGGTTCCTCTCTGGAGTAAATTGCTATGCATTGTGAGTGAAAATAGAAGAATTTTACTACATATCAATAAGCTGGTAACATGCAATGTACATAGATATCTGTGTTCATGCATAGATCCTGATTCACTGTTCTAACAAGAAAGATCATGTATACAGCTGCCGGCTGGGGTAAAACCACGACAACTGCATAGATGAAACTGAAAGCTATAGGCAAGGATATAAATAAGTTATTGTATAGAGTCACATATATTCTTTTCCCTTCTGGCAACCCCATGGGAGTCAATGTTAAGAAAAACTATAGCTAAGTGTTTATACCACTACAAGCTTAACATCCTCATGGCTTTCATGAATACCAGATTAGCTTCATACCAATGAAAGCAGGACACTGTTAAATTCCATTTTTTCCTGGTGCACCTGCTGTCAGAAGGGATTTTTACTAGCTTACCCATGTACACAGGTATACTCTATGTCAGCCTCATGGAATTGTGATCCATGTAACTCGTTCATGAAAAGGCTTACAAAGTGTAGCTGGTAAACCTGGTATGTGAAATCGCTACCTAACAAGAACTTGCAAAACTGCATCTACGATAAGGATGCTCAGGTGCTAAGTGTGCAACCTTATCAGGATGGAGGAAACAAAAGTTGTGATAGGTGCAGGATGAAAGAGAGGATGTTGAAATGAAAACATCTGGCACTGGTGGCCATAAAGCAAAGACTTGGTGTAATGCAAATATGGAATTACCATGGTATAAATGAGAGTGGAAACATAGAGATGAGCAAGTGCTCCAAGAGAAGGCTTCTGGGGTTGAGGCTGTTCACCTTGTGTCCTGGTTTTACCTGAAACAGAGTTAATTTTCTTTCTAGTACCTCGTATAGTGCTGTGGTTTGGATTTAGTATGAGATTAATGTTGATAGCACACTGATGTTTTTAGTTGTTGCTAGGTAGTTGCAGTGCCTAGACTTTTCAGCTTCCCAGGCCTTGCCAGGTGCACAAGAAGCTGGGAGAACACATCCAGGACAGCTGACCCAGACTGGCCAAAGGGATATTCCATACCGTATAACATCATGCTCTGGATATAAATGGGGAAGCAAGCTGGGAGGCGGGATTGCTGCTCAGAAAACAGGCTGGGCATGGGTTGGGTTTTTTTCCCCTCCTGCACGTGGTGAGCAACTACATTTGTACATTTGGGGCTTACCAGTACCTGAAGGGGCCTGCAGGGAAGATGGTGAGGGACTGTTTATCAGGGAGTGTAGTGACAGGACAAGGGGTAATGGGTTTAAGCTGAAGGAGGGTCGATTTAGATTAGATGTTAGAAAGAAATTCTTTACTGTGAGAGTGGTGAGGCACTGGAACAGGTTGCCCAGAGAGGCTGTGGATGCCCCCTCCCTGGAAGTGTTTAAGACAAGGTTGAATGAGGCTTTGGGCAACGTGGTCTGGGGAAGGATGTCCCTGCCCACAGCAGGGGGGTTGGAACTAGATGATCTTTAAGGTCCCTTCCAACCCTAACCATTCTATGATTCTATGATTCTATGATTCTGTAATATGTTTTAACACAATTGTTGTTATTAATATTATTATTACCATTAGTATTATTATTCTCTTCCTTTGTTGTCTTATTATACTGTCTTTATCTCAACCCATGATTTTTTTTTTCCATTCTCCTCCCCATCTCCTTGAGGGGTGAGCGACCAGCTGCATGGTGCTCAGCTGCTGGTTGGGGCAAAACCACAACACCTTGCTAGGGGCAGGTTGGACTTTAATTCTTGCTGTGATCACTACTGGTCAAACTGTGCCAGAGCATGATCACTCTTTCAAACAAGCCTGGTGCTAAGACCTCTTCCTTGTATCCCCACTGGCACTGAGGTTCTTGAGACCTTGACACTTATTTGTTGAACTCAGAGACACATCTGATAACAACGGCAGAAACAGCAAAGGCTATATTGATCAGCAGCCACAGGGACCACTAATGAACCCACACAGCACCTGGTGTATCTTTTTCCAGAGCTTTAGTCTTGAAGATATATTTTCTCAAAAAAGTCTGAAGCACTCCTATGACTCCTGTAGCTGTCTTTCCTGCAATTTTAGAGGGTGCTGGATTACATCTAGTGGGAGAAGTTTTCACTTTTTTTTCTAAAAGGCAATTGCTCTGGCACTTTAATTGTATTCCTTTAATTAAACATTCATGTGCTTTATTCCACAAGTGTCACTAGGCATTTCATAAGTATAAGATAAAGGACAAATGATCTGAAATAGTGTAAGAGTAGGATGCGTTCCTAGTGACTTAAATATCTGATGTCTCAGTGATAAAAACATACAAACACATAAAGGAATAAATAATTAAGTAAGTATAAAAGAAAGCACTTAAAGAGGATGTTGGTGAAGGAGGCAAACGATATAAGGAAGAGCACTTTGAAAAGAACAGTCTGCTCTCTAGATAATGATTAGTGCACGTGTCACTGAGGAAGATGTAGTTTAAGTATTTTCATGTAGCTTTTATCCTTTGCTCTCCATTTCCATTTTTCAGCTTTTCACATGGAATACTTCTCAGCCAACTTGAGCAATCTATTCTTAGAAATCTAGTTCAAGGTGGCCACCAGACTGTCCTCTTCAGCCTCTGCAACAGGCACCTTCAGAAGTTGGGTCATCCCACACTGATACACTTCTCAGAGGTACATGAGACATTTTTTGGCATCCTTGTAATTGCCTATTGTTCCATATCTAAAAAGAAGAAATGACTTACAAATACTTAAGCTTCTGAGAAAAATTATGTAAGGCCTTCCTTTATGTTCCTATTCCTATTTTTTTGTCTAGTACCCATCTATCCTTGCCTGATTGGCATCTAAATGTGTAATTGTTTCTTCCTATTAAAAATATATTCATTTTTTCTTTTCTATTTAATTTGATATGTAGGATTCCAGAGTTCCTTTTCTTCTTCTTCTTTTTTTTTTTTTTTTTTTTTTTTAGCATGGAAATGAAAAGTGAAAATTTATGAATGATTTTGCAGAAAGGGCATGTAGAAAATCTGTACTTCCTGGCAAATTATATGTAGGGTTCTTTTTCATCTTTTTTTGTAAGGAAGGAGCTCGTGGTTGGACATGCACCAGGCATGCCAGGGCAGTGACACGGGGAATGTTGAAGGAGCAGCAGAGTGTGTGGCCGACAGCGCCTGGGAGCCCGGGGAGGCTGGCAGCCTGCGGCATGGGATGTGGGGAGCCAGGGAAGGAGCCAGCCTGCGGAGCCAGGCAGGCTGCCAGCCCTTGACCGGTGGGCTGGAAGGCTGGTGAGAAAACACACAAAATTCACTTGATTCCCTGTCGAAGCTTTTGATGGAATTGACAGGTTCCAGTGAAATGTTTTGATTCTATTAAATCAGAATTTAATGATGGAGAACCATTTTTCTGGCAAATTTCTGACTGACTGGCAATCTCATCTCTGTTGTGGTGATCTGTCCTGCAGAATATATACAGTTTAGGACCAGAAGTACTTGACTACATTATTTAATTCAACGCCAGTTCTATTAACTCAATAAAAGCTAGTTTAAAGAGAAAGCCACACAAATTAGAGATTATTTGGGACACCAACAGTCATTTTCATTTTACATTTTGTAAGTAAACAAGTCAGAGATAGCCAGGTTGGTTTGTTTTTTTAACTGATGCTCAATACAAATAATTACCTTTAAAAGTTCAGGTTGTTTCTAGAAGCTGCATTACAGCTGAGAGTTACAAGCTGTTACTGCCCGCTGTCCACCAAGAGGGACCAAACATCCTGCTCTTCTCGGTAGCTGCAGCTCCTCAACATGCCTTGTGTGGGATCCATATCTCACCTGGCTACAGCGTGACTCAGATCAGCGAGCTGATGCAAAGGCCAGTTGTTTGGTTTGGTAGTGTTGCTTCAGCCAGATCAGCCAGGTGGGCCACTTCACCCCACGGTCCCCGGCTGCTGGACCAGGTGTGGAGGAAGCAACAGCAGCCCATGAACTAGTAGGCCAGGTCCTCGCAGAGCAACTGGCCACTAATACATGTCTGCAGCACGGCTCAATCCCTGTGTACACATGCAGATACTTCTGAAACTTCATTGCCATTGTCCACGAAAATAAATGCTCTTCCAGAACAATGACTGCTTGTATAATTCTAAATGTCTGCAGCATCCTTTGTCTTTAATCTCTCGCAGTGCAGTGGCACAGTTTCTTACAGTTCCTCAAACCAATGGCTATGATTGCAGCTGGGATGATTATTTATTATTAATACTGCATTTACTATCCCGCTAAATTCTTTGAGACAATGGACCGTTAAGTAGTATGAGGCTGACTGAAGTGCCTCCACCATTTAGGGGTTAGCAACTAAACGGCATTATATAATTTGAGTCAATTTCTGCCCAAGATTCCAGGGAGTGAACTCATCAGGATTACTCATTGTTAAAGGAGTGCCTCAGGGTTTAGTACTTTGACTTTATTATTTTTTCCTTTAGCTATTCAAAACCTTGGTTCGTTTGTAGGAAATGTTAATTATCCTTTCTGTGCTGATATCCCACTGCTGTTTTATAAGCAGAGCTTTGCTTGTACAACTTCAAAAGAAATCTTCAAACTCAATATTACCAAGTTTGAATATTATCTAATTAACCTCCCAGTCTGTCATGCCTTGTTGGTTATCATGAAATAATCACAGCCCCTCAGGTGTTGAAGCTCTAGATGCAGCTAAGTGCCTCTAATTCCCTAAGGGGGTGATTAGCTCATGATAACAATGCTCCCTTGAGTTGTTTTATTGCTTTTATAAAAAGACTTTATTGTGGGGGAAATGTTTATTTTTATGCAGGAGGAAGATGGAGCTGACAGTTGAGGCTGGTGAGTGACTGTAGCTGTTACTCCTGAGCCGTGGTGCAAACCTTGATACATTTGCTCAGTTCTGATACTCCTTGGCCAATCACAATATGCTGGCTGGTAATTAAGCTCCTGCTGAACTCACAGTGTGGAGAGAGAAAATAAATACTTCTGGTTCTGCCAGAGGTGAGCAGTTAAAACAAAACAAGACATAGCAAAACAAAAGGTCCTTCTGCTGCTGGGATCGTAACTTCCAGAGTCTGGAGCACTTTGATGCTCTGGAAGTCACCAGATCGATTTGTGTGCGTTGTTTCCCAACAAAAAATCTTTGCTTAGGTACAGAAAATGGAAAGCTCGAGTCAGTAAGTTAATAGCTGGACATTTCTTACAAAATCACTACAGTTAGCAAAATTTCTAAGCATTAAAACCCCAAACATTTCAATCAATAGGTTAATTGTAAGCCTCTGACCATTGATTTGACAGCTTACGTTATCTAGACTTTCCCAACCCTGCTGTCTTCAGATCTTTGCCTCCTCTCTTTTCCCACAAAAGGTACGCTGCAGAACATTGCTTTTACAGTGCCTCCCTGTACAGAGCCTTGTAAGAAATGTTGTGTCTTCCTGCCAATTTGTCCAGCCCCTTTTCATGTAAATGACATGACTCTAGTTTGAAGACATGCGTATATGAGACTTGCTTAATGACAACTAGGTGGTTGATTTTTTACAGAACTGTAATGCTTGGTTGCAGAACTGGTTCATTAATGATGAAAGGAGAAAGAGAATCCTTAATTGACTAAAGAAGCATTGAAAAAATGTGGTTTTCTTTCTTGTATGGAATGACCACAGAGAAAAATAAGCCAATTTGCACAACAAACATACCCTGAAGAGCTGCTTGCTATAGCTAATAATATAAAACTTTGTCAAGGATGGTTAACATGAGCAGAATGCCTCATTCTGGGCATCACTGTGATGGTTTTTACATTTAGAGCTAAATTTTCTGACATTTTCCCTATTTTTTAATACAAAGAGTTCTTGTGAGGATTTCTAAACCTTAGGTTATTGACATACACATTCATCACTGACATATGCTCTCAGCCTCATCTCGTATTTCTGTTTCAGATCATCCTTTGTTCTTTTGTTGTAACGATAGACCTCTAATATCTTCCCTCCCTTGCAGAAGTTATCTTGTGTTAAAAATCAGTCACTTTACTGCAATAGATTTATGAAAAGCTCAGCATAGAGAGTGGTTAGGTCTGGATTTATCCAGAATCATTTGGTCATAGCCTCTCAACACTCATCTATTAACAACATCATACCCATCGGGGAACATATACTCAGGAGCTCTCAAAATTTACTCTTCAGAGGCCGATGCAACAAGCTTCAGGTAGTGACCATGAGATTCAGCACTTCTTAGCAACTTCATTTCATATGTGGCTTTGCATATTTACATAAAATTTTATATCTGTATATCCCAAATTACAAATTGACCATCCCTGTCCAATTCCAAGAAATCTTTCTTGCTAACTTTAGATATAAAGGTATTCCTCAATATTTGCCTTTCCAGAGTCAAGAGTTTTGAAAACTCAGTGTTGTCTTTACCACAAACATGTAATGTGCAAGGGAAAACAAGCACCTAAGGACCATTATCTCCACAGCAAATCGGAATTGAATTATGTACATATGCAAAGGCAAGAAGGTTTCCATGATAGCTAAAATCTTGGGATCCGTGTCTAAACAGTCCATAATCTCAGGTCTGGAATAAGAAAATCAGTTTTATGGTTCAATATTCTTTTTTATTTATAAAATTCACTTCAGATTTTGGCATCAGTGTTTGGCAAAAGAATGTTGAGTTTAAGATATCAATTTGGTTACACAATGGCTACATATTTTAATCCTTTCAGTGTCATCTTTTTACTGCTAACTACTTCCCACAAGTATACAAGCAGCACACTCACCCTCTTAAGAAAAAAATAATAGATAATGATGGTTTGTCTTAAAAAAATATTTTTTGGCTGAATAAGACCACACTAGCCAATCTGGCCATTTCATGACTGTGGTTTTGGTGGTACTCAGACAAGCGTATATTATAAGTATTGGATCAAAGCATTAAAATGTCTTAGAGTATTAGTGGAAAAGGTAACTCTGAAGAAACTCATACATAGTATGTAAGCCCATTTTGTTTCCTAGGTAACAGCTCGGTGATAACGGTCACACATAAAGAGCTGCACATGGGAAGCCATTTGCAGTGTACAACTCTCACTGGTGAACAATACTGCCTAGTTTTGAGCATCATTATTTGGTGTATCATCTCTTAACTACGATAGAAGCAACCATACATAATACCTCCTTTCCTGAGCACTCTTGTAACTTATGTACAGAGGGTGATAGTTGTGAAAAGAATTTTCTCAGTCACAATGAAATGGAAAAATTTGGAGGTAAGTTGGTGATCAGGCTGTTCTGGAGGCAAAGCTCTAGATGCTTCTCACTATTGTTAGATGAGGTTTGATTGCAGCACAAGCTCCCCCACCTGAAAAAAAATCAGGAACTGCCAGCAGATCTTTCTCTGATTGTTCTATTTAGTAGTCTATAAATACATCCAGTGTAATCAATACTAGAGCTTTACATTAGTAATTTAACCCTTGAGTTCTCTTTTCCCATAAAAGAGGAATGAGTATTGTATCATAAAAACAACGAAGAAACAGGCAGGTCTAATAAATTGTAATGTACAATTTTATTCCACTTTACCATTAAGTTCTTATAGCAATTTAAGGTTTCCTTAAAAACTAATTTGCTTTTCCAACCATTCAATGTAATTTATTTTTCATACCCTATTGTCAGTTAGAATTAAATATTTCATTTAATAATACTTGTTATCTTATGACTGAAGATCCAAGAGTGCTTTGCAAAAGTTTTTTCTGTATCTGTATGTTTGCATATACATTTATGCTTCTCTATAAATGAAATAACATGATTAACACTAAAAACAATATGCAGACATTTTTGTGATTCTTGCTGTAATGAAAATATCATCTCTTAATGAACCTTAATGAAACAGTACTTTATACATGGTGTGAAAAGTTGCCAAGAGGTGTAAAGCAATTATTATGACAAAAAGCATGAGTTTTGAAGAGCCATTTCACTTGTGAAGAGTGTGTGTGAAAAAACAGAATGAAGAAGTCCTTAGGGAAAAAATTAATTTTAATAAGCTTCTGTGCATGCTTAAAGACTGTATAAATCTAGGCTCCAAGTATAATGTGTAATACAGTAATCAGCTAGAAAGCTAAATTGAAACAAGAATCCTAAACAACTGTCTTGCCAGTCTGTGAACAAAGCTGAGCTTCCATTGCTGAATGATGAGAACTTCATGCTGGCAATGACTGAGGTGAAGGTCCCTGCCACTCTGCCCTCTCAGAGGTGCACACGTTCTCTTTGGGCTACCCAGCCGCACACAGCAATTGCTTTGCTGCTTTGCTTTGCTTTCATGATTGCTGCCATATTTCCTGGGGTGCTCTACGTTGTCTGTGCAGTATTTGTCATGGTTTACCTCCAGGAAATGAAGGTTCAAATAATATGGATCTTTGCTAAAATTAATACATGCAATTATGTAGAAAATAAAAAGGAAAGAAAAAGCATTTCTAGAATCACTGATGCTCTTTGTCCTTATCAGGCTGTAGCTTCTTCTTTTCAGGCCTGTCACTGTGTGACACCAGCAAAATTTTATTAGAAGGGGCACAATTATTGAATAGGAAGTTACTGGGAGTTAACTGATATAACTGTCATGTACCTGGCAGGCTAATGTATCCCCATTTGCTGATGCCTGAAGTGCCCATGTACAGACTGTTACGGTGAAGAACCTGCCATGCATGAAGTTCAGTCCCGTCAACTGACTAATTCAAATCTTGTGCACAGTTTGGGTCATTTGTAAAAAAGTAATGGACAATTTCTGACTAGAGTTTACGGACATAATACGAGTATTCTCTCTGTAAAGGTATATTCCTCTACACACCATTGGGCAGTGGCAGAAAGCTGTCTTCTGTGGAACTTCTATCCATCTGAGGTTTTGGATAAGTTCTTTATGGAAGCAGTGGAAGCAGTTCAAAGGCTTTTCTCTAACATCAACGAAGCAGTCAGCTTCTTCCTTTTCCACAAGTGCGCAAGAGCAAGAGAGGGCACATTGGAAATACCTAGGAAAATTTCAAATTTGGTCATCAACATGGATTATTTAATAAGAGGAAGATAATTAGAGAATATGAAGAGGTCAAAAGCAAAACACAAATTAAATAGTAGCCATAAAAAAGAACCATTACAAAAAAAAGTGGTCTGTTTCAGCATAAATCCAACCCTCCACTGGAAAGAGGTCATTAAATTTTTTGAAAATTAGGTTCTTCAGTTCCCATCATCAACATATTGAGCACTCCTGTATCACAGACTTCTTTCCATATCTGCAAAAACCCTACTTTTAAAACTTCAGTCTCCTCCTAGACTGCCAAGAAGAAATATTCCCTGATGTGTCCTATCTCCCATATATTCATTCCCTTCATGAATTGTTAAGAAAAGTGGGACTCATAAAGTTAGAAGTAAACTGTAATATACTCCAGCACAGTGAATAAAGGCTGTGCTACTAAGCCTAATATGGACAATCAGGAGTAGAAGATTTCTGTCTCAAGCACCCACAATTTTTCTTGAAGTTTGACGATGCAGGTATTAAGGCAGAGGGACTGGTACTGGAGAACATACTTTCAATAAAGTTACTTCATCTTTCTCTCAGTTTACGTAGCCCTAGAAAAGTTCTCTGCCTGGAGTCTGGAGGTCCTTGAAGCCAGCTGGTTGAGTACATTCAGTTCATCACTAGCACTGCCAGCCTCTAGATGTAGTTCTTGAATGCCACTTGCATAATTTGTGTGTTTTCTGGTCACTGTCTTACCGCCAAGCTTCATAATGACAATCATTTTTATCTGTATTTAATTTTCACTATCTAGCTGCATTTTTACACTTCCCATTAATTCATTTTCTTTAGCTTTTCTCTCATGCTTATCTACTCATCTTGTATGTGTGACTAATTTTAATTACTGTGGCATTCCCAGCTGGGGAGCTAACGGGAGGCTTGATATTGCTTTGGATTGGTGCCCAAAAGGGCTGCACTCTCATTGGCCACTTGTGTATTTTCAAATAAGACAATGGAACCTCAGCAATATTGTGAAGCAAACCCATCTGAGGAATGTAATAAACCAGAGGGGAAGAGTGCCCCATGCTTTTCTCACACAGGGTGTGAGCAGGATGCAGAAGCTTCATCTATGCTGTACGCAATGAAGGTAGCTCACATGACGTGGGCCAAATTCAGTGTGGTCCATGACCTGGCTCTGCTCAGCCATACCTTCTGACGTCCATGGTGTTACACAGTCCAATTTTTGGTTACTCAGCTCTTAGCTGCCGTGTGCCCTGAGATGTTGGATCTTTACAGGAAGGCACTTCTCTGGCTGCCTTCTGTGTCTCCAACCAGCTGTATGACTCCTGTTGCAAAGGAGATGAACTAGTCCACACAGCAGTGATGGCTTGTTGGCATGTGATTGATTTGGATGGGCATGTTGTCTAGACTGCCAGCTGGGGAAACGGGAAATAAATTAGGAGTTCACCTCTAAGGAAAAAGATCTCTCAGTAGCATCTGAACCTAAAAATATCATTTTTATTTATCTTAGAATATTTCTCAGGCATTCCAATAGATACTTCACATAAAGAGCAGGAAATGGCTCTGAAGCACGATGTCCTCAGAGAAAACTGGGAAAGAAATTTGAACCTCCTCTACATATAAGAAGCACTGGAAATCATGAGAACTAAAACACCACTTTGAGAAAACCAGAATGTACAAGAGCAATTTCACTGCAGTAAAATGGAGAGGACTTCTGGCACATAAATCTTAAAGATTTGGAATAGCTGGGAAACTAGCAGATGAGGTAGCATGTCATCAGTGTTTCATCAGCAGCAATATGCTAGCCTGTCATTGCCACTGCTAGTCTATTATAAAAAGAAAGAACTCATGGCCTTGGTTAGCCTGAATTAAATGTGATATATTTCTGAATAAAAATAAACTTCTCTACAATTAACCTAGTGGCAGCAGCACTGGCTGATTACTTCTGTGACTATCAGCTTCTCATGCAAGAGCGACAATTTTCCTACAAAAGGTTTCAGTGCGTTTGTTTTCTGGTCAAGTTACTCACCAATGTTACTACATACAGTCATCTCTTTAAGTCAAAGCTTTGAATGGACAGATCATAAAAAGGATTGTGGGTAATGTTTAAAAACCTACAGCCAAAATGAAGCTCTAGGTCCCCTTTCTTTTTATCCTCTAGCCTGCTCAGTAACCTGAGAGGTATCAAAATCATAAGCACCAGCATTTTCTCCAGGATAATTTCCTGTATATTTGCTGTTCAGCTGCTGACCATGACCAGCTGCAGCTTGGTGCAGTGCAGCCTGACATCTCTTTCATGCCTGGCCCATGAATGATTCTCCATTCACTTTGTCTTCAGAGCATGATTTATTAAGCGTTGTTAGATCAAATCTGATGAATCTGACTCTGAAAAAAATCCTGCTTGAAGTGGTCCTCCCAAAAGCTCAGTGATTTCTGTAGTCATCTGCCATGTGGGAAACATGCACTCTGTTTTGTCCAAGGGGATGTGAACCTACATTTCCCAAGACACTTTCATAACCACTGAATTGTCAGATATCTTTAGGTGAAATACTCATCAGAACAGTCTTCTCCATCCTTAATGTCAGCTTCTAACGTCCTTGGGCACTTAGTGTCCTAACCACTAAGTCACACATACATGAAGTCACACTTTCTCTGGCTCCAAGAATATATGACTAGTCTGCACAGACAGAATCAAAATGTTCCTCTGCCCTCTGTCATAGCTTGATTAATATGTGTTTCCTTAGGACATGATGTGAATTTAAATTATGAATGCCTGGGTTAAAAAAAAAGGAGGCTTGTGTGACTATTTTTTCCTATGGTGTTTTGGAAGAGGGATGTATCTCAATTTCTAAGGGCTTACATATCTAGAAAAAGGTTCAGAAAAGTGCATTTTGAAGAGAAATGGCATCTTCCGTCTAGGGTGTTTGGTACATGATGAATGCACAGTCTGAAACACTGTCCCCATCCTTCAGCATTTCCCTGGGGGGATCTTAAACGGAGCTTTTGCAACTGGCCAATGATATCCTCCAAAACAAGTCCATGTCCAAATAGAGTGCCAGATTGCACAGACAAAAAATGTCCATGCAAGTTCATACACCAATGCATCCACTGCTCTCGTAAGAGTTCTAGCTGCATGCAAAATCACTCATGAGAAGACTGGATGGAGTGTGGTAACACCACTGAAACAGAGTGCATTTAGTTCAGGTATCAAAAGCCGTGCTCTGAAGTATATATAAATTACCTTTATAAATAGCCGAAAAATCTTCATTCTTAGCAAAAAAATAACAAACTTCAGCAGAAAATGATCTTCATTTAGGATGCACCTTAAAATGACCACTGTGTAGGGAAACTTTGCATAGAAAGGAATGGGTAAAATTTGACAGAAAAAAAAATAAAAATCACAGTGTAATTTATTGGCACTCAGTCCTGTACTGTTATGTAACAAGATGATGTTCAAGAAATTGAGTCAAGTTGTCATGGAACAAACTTGAGTTTAGATGTACCAGAACGTACAACCACAGGACTCCCTCCTCCCTTAGCAGCCTGGTCCTCAGAATAGAACTGGTCTCATTTATAGAGTAAATTGTCAAGTTTGATCATTTGTGTTGGAAATGTTAAAATGGAAATACAAATGATAAGTGCTGATTTAAAACAATTAATAATTAATTAAAAAATTGTTTCAGGTGAAACTGTGCATGACTTTTTTGGTTGGTTCATAAGGTATAAAGTGTAGTTAGCTCTTCAGAAGAAAGAGCAATCTCAGAGTGAATGAGGGCTGCCTTCAATACTTGCGTTTAATACTGAAACTCTTAAAGGATATGGTTCATGCATTATTCTAGAGAATACTGAATAAAATAAAAAGTAATTTTGTCTCTGCAGGGAGGTGTAAGAAAAAGTTTGGGCGTTGCTATCTGTTCTAATCAATGGTTTTTATAGGTAGCCTAATTTCTTCATGACTGGAAAGGGGAAATGGGGCTTCAGGTGATGAGTATGCATTGCAAGCAACGAACCAACAAATACTTTGAGAACACTGCAAAACCTGAAGAGGTTTTATCACTTTAGTATCAATTGGGTAAATACAATTATTCTTGATTACTATCAATCAAGTGTTTCTGATAATTGATTATCACAGAACAATTATTACTGAAATGTAGATGAGGGAATGAATTTTAAAGTCAGGTTTTTCTATTTTCATGCTGAATATCTAGACACTGAAGTTTGTGAGAGCTCATAAATACTGTGATATTTTTTTCTTTATTTCTCATCCTGCTCATTTTAGAGTCAAAATGCTATATTTCATGCCTATTGGTCAAGCTTTTTTAAGAGGACCCTGATCTATGAGATTTAAATGGGGTTTTTTGTTGTTCATATTCTCATTTTTTGTTGCTTTTTACATTAGCATCTTAGGCTTTCAGCCCAGGAAGCTGAAGCTGCCCACATGGGACAATCCCATCTAACATTTCTCAGTCAGGTGGCTAAAGGCATCTGTTGGTTTTGGTCTGGATGTGCTGTTCCCTCTGAAAATGCAAAATAATTGCACACATTGACCTTGAACACTCTTTTGCACCAGAGAATTAAATGGTTCCGTTCCAATGTTGCTGGATTTGCAGAGTATATAAGTCCTTATTGGAAAGTCTGTTAGAACAGAAGGGAAACAGAAAGTGTTGAAGTAATGCTACAAAACGTAACAGGGTGTTTCAAAAAGCCCACAAAAAGGTGATACTATCCTACAATAGTTATACATTAATTTCTGAAGTGATTGTTTTCTTTTAGTCAAGTTAAATTCTGTGAGTCACATTAAATCCTGTGTATTTTGTGTACTTATATCTCCTTATGTTTGTGGCCTCACTTTTTCCATTGCAAATATCTATTTTACATAGCCTGAACTCTCCCAGATGCAGAAGTGTCACTCCTATTGTGTATTGGTATAACCGAAAGAACATTAGGATTTGTTGTGTAAATGTGAGAACATGCCATCTGTTTGGCAATGGGAAGCTGAAAACTGAGGGAAAACATTAGAGGTGTTAGAATACCTACCAGCTGGAAACTGAGGGAAAACATAAGAAGAAATAAAATATCTGCCAGTTGGAAAACAGAAAGATACAGCTGGTTGCAAAATGCTTGCTTTAAGGGTGCAAATTCAAACGGCAAGCTGCAGAAAGACATGCTGGGAAAAAGTTCCTAAAGACAGCCTTGAACTAGAAAATTAGTAGATGTGAAGAGATTGCTCAGGAAGGTGATCTTGAAAATGTTTGGGGGTTTTTTTTGTGGTGTAGATACCACTGTTCTGACACATTATGTGGCTGTGATGTTTATATTCCCTGACAAAAGCCAGTAGAAAATGATATTAAGGGAAGGAACAAAATAACTTCAGTAGGAAAAATTACAGGGGCATTGTCAACTCCACAGTGATCTCTGTGTGGTTCGGTAATTAATAACATCAGAAGTAGAGATAAACATTCTACTGTTCCTGTTTATTTGATGGTCTTGATTAATTAAAGTACAAGTTTCCTTTAAAAACTCAAGACTGCCTTTAATTATATTACGAAGTGTGGCACTTTGTTCTTCAGTAGCATTACACAGAGCATGCAGCCAGTTTTGCTGATTGAAGAGGTTTAAAAAATAAGGCAGGCTGTGTGGACATTTAGTAGCTGACTACAGCAAAATTGGTTAATGACTGGTATCATCTAAATGAGGCAGCAAGCTGAAAGACTCATAATCTCTCCCCATGCACAAATTTTAATTAAATAATTATAATGTCCTTGTTGTAATTATTTATCAGTAACTATGCTCCTGAGTATTGTCTCTTTTGCTTTCATCTGTTCTGTCAGCTCAGCTGTACAATGGAAAAATCAGTTTCAAAGATCTGGTATGATTAATTCTTATTACCGAGGGCCCTATTCTGCTGCCATTATTCAACCTGATTAGTACTTTACTGCACAATTAGTCACATTGAATTCAGCAGTTCTATGCATGCATTAAGGTGCTGCTCAAAGAGGGTGGCAGAATTGGACCTCAACTAATAACAGATTTGGGACTGATGGTCTAAAAGGATGGCTAAGATATCAATTCACATTTTCATCTTCTTGGTGAGAAGCCAATCAAGAAAAGAGCTAGCCCCATGAAGGCCTTAGGTGCTTCTGAGGATAGTTTAAATGCTTGGTGTCTGTCCTTGCACCTGGGACATGGAAAGACGGCTCAGCCACCACAGTCTCCCTGCTGACGTGTGGGCCCCATATGCTTTCCTTCTAGCAGCTGAGGCACACTCACTCTTCTGTTTAAAATTATTGGTCTTTGCTTTAAGCAACCACCTGGTTGATGGAGCACTGGTTGAGGCTGTGGAAGACCCAAATTCGATAGTCTCCTCACCCTTAGGGGGAGCATAAGCCATTTTCCCACATTGCAGAAGACTGTTTTGAATTATAAGAATAGTTCTTGAAGTGGGCTACTGTGCTGTTTATCATCAGTGGAAACTGTCAGCAGCCACCCAGGTAGAGCTCAGGTCAAGTCCCTTTGCAGGTGCCTCTGGCTTCAGTCTAGCCGCTAGTTTCTAGGCATCTTAGCAGCTATCAATAAGACCACAATTTTTAAATAAAGCTTAAACAATTTCATTAAGCTGAGTCTTTTTAACACGTAAGCTGCCTTCACACATAAGAGTGCATTAATACTTGAATCCTCAACGCAGAGATGTCTCCCATTGTCACACAATAGAGACCAAATAGCCTGAATGAGATAGAAGAATGGAACTTGAGTATATAAAAAATTATTCTCAAAACTGCCAACAACCTTGAAACACAGTTAAAACTTCATCATAAGGAAGTTATGTGTACCGTATAAAGAAAAATCCCCACATCAAGAGCTTCAGGGCAAAATGTGGTATCATAACCCATAGTGTTCCTGCCAGCTCTCAATCAGCTGATTTGGCTATCGTCAATACAGCCCTGCTAAATGCAGCTAGACGGCATCAGTAACTGCACTGCCTCAGCCAAGTCAGTTTGCTTATGCTTGCATGACATTTTGTTTCTAGCCTGCAAATCCAAAAATGAGCAATGAAAAAGGCAAAGAAAACCTGGGGACTACTTGAACCAGCCATGATTTTTGTTTTTTTCCCCCCAGTTAAAGACACTGCTTTGTTAATGTGTCTGCATCATAGTTGCAGAATTATGCTTTTATGTTAAGGGTGAAATTTCTAGGCTGGGGAAGAGAAAAAGAGCAGGACTGCTTCTTGGTTTCCATACCCGGCTGAGGTAGGACACAGACTTAATACAGAAACACCTACTCCCAGGTAAAACCCCAATCAGCATGTAAAGTCACACTTTTCCTTTATACCAATAAATATTTAGATGGCTAATATAAAGCAGATGAGCACCTGAAGGCCAGAGAAAGAGAGCAGCAGGTTGATCCAGTACTGTGATTGCTATGGTACTTTCTTGGGTTGCGGAAGAATCAAATTCAAATGTCAAATATGAACCGTTCACAAAACAATTTGAGGCTACTCTGGGGCCCCTGTTGTGCTGTTTTCTGCATACAAAAATAAATTCCACACTGCTCTGGTTTTCATTCTATCCTAGAGAATGAGAATTTTAAAAACTTAATTTTGTGTTAGAAATTGAGCTCTTTTTTCCCAGTCAGTTCTATTACAAACAACAGTTTACTAAATATTAAGGAATAGAGCTATGATGTGATTAGTATGAGGTCAAAGACAGATATACAGAGAATAAAGCAATAATATGAAAGACTAACACCCAGGACAGATCAAGGTCAGAATATAATACAGTTTTGTCTGCAATAGATGTGCTGCATTTTCTTCAAGACTGAATTTTCTTCTTAAAAGCAAATTTCCAAACACAAAAATTCAGTTTAGTTTCTGGAAATTAAATTCTTTAGGAAAAATCAGAAATGTACAAATCTGGATTCCTGGGAAAAGTAAATTTTACTATTAAAAATACACGGAGGAAGAATGTATTACAAATTTAAAGGAAAAAAATAGAATATAGTTATATGCAACTATTTTTAAAAAAGAAAAGCTCTTGTAGAAATGTAGGGATGAAATTTTCTTGAATGGGTAGGGAAGGTATTATTACCAACATTTCTTCTTCTATTATGTGTGTGTTATGTGTCTGTGTTTAGAGACATGACAAGCAGTTACTTCTGGAAATATGAGTAAAGATGAATGTCTCAGCATTCTACTTTCTAAAATGGAAGTATTAGAATACCTGAAACTATATAATTATATCACTCAGTTAAGAGGTATTATAAACTATTATGAAACCTTATTCAATGGTGGGCAATTGTCACAAAGTACGAATGGTTTGGGAAAGCATTTCTCAGAAATGCTGGGTAAGATACAATTTCATGCAGAAAATAAAAAATGACATCTTTATTCGAGGTTCCTTGTGATAGTTAGGTGTAGATGGAAGCTGGTTTTTGCTCCCCTTATGCAACTTCTATTAGCAATGCAGAATTTCTCTCAAAAACCCAATTGGACATGAAGACGTGCCTGGGTCTGTAGAGGTACTGCTCAGACCATCTCTTTTGGTAAAGGATTGAAAAGTTACCTGGGAATATACAATAACCAAATGCAGTAAAAGTTTGCATCTTCAATCATAATACACAAACTCAAGAGAAAAGGGTTGTTTCCTAAGCTGTACACCAAATTTAATCAAGAAAGGAAAGGAAGGAAGGTTAACCAAATGGAGGTGTGCCTTGTGCACTTAGACAAAACCAACTCGTGCAGAATACCCTGCAGGTGGCACCTGGCTCCAGCTGGATGCAGCGCATGTTTCCTAATGTTGATGCACCTAGCAGGATGGTATGGACAAAAGGGATCCCTTTCCTCCAAGTGATGTTTGTGTTCGCATTTCCCAAAATTCTTGCTGGTAGTGACCTGAATAACAGGCATCACGGTGGGCAACGTCCCTTAGTATCTGCTGGGTTGCCAGCTTAACACTCCTCTTAAGAAAGTTTGCATTATGCAAAATGAAAAACAGTTTTCAATCTTGTTATAAGCAGTTAGACTTCTCATGAGGAAAAAATAATTTTCGTATAGATTGAATTATAATTTTCAATTGAAAGTTTTTAAAAAGCCTAAGTCAAAATACATTAAAACCAACAGTAAGAAATTCTTCAACTGTATCAGGAAGAACACACTAAATAAGTGTCTAGGTCAACTGGACCACTAAAATTGTAATTAAAAAGGATGAAGAGATTGTGGAGAAAGTACATGAATTCTTTGTAATCAGTCTTCACTAATGAGGATGAGGCAGACATTTCTAACTCAAGGTTAATTTTTACAGATGAGGCATTGTCAGAGAGTGGCCTCTGAAGATGAGGCATTAGAGCAACTAGATAAAGTTAATAGTAGAAAATCCCTGGGGCTGGATAGTATTCATGTGAGAGTTTTAAAAGGGAAAAACAAAAAGTAGCTGAACTACTAACTAAAATATGTAATATACCTCTAATAGCAGGAGCCATTCCTGAGGATTGATTTTTATCTAAAGACAGAAAGAACAAAGGATGACCTTGGGAATTATAGAAAAGGGAACAGTGCTTTAGCACCACTGAAATTATCCAAAACCATTTCCATAACCAGCCATTAAAGGACTTTTTTAAAACTACCTAGATATTATTGCTATAAATATATGATACATTCTGAAATTGATCTTCACAACTTCTCTGGGTGTAATTTTTATTTTTCCAGCCTTACAGAAATCCAGGAAGGAAGCCACAGAGGTTTAGCTAGGAATACCAGGTAGGTATAATTTACCTTGACTTCCAAAAAGCTTCTGACAATGTCCCTTGCTAAAGACTTTTGCCAAATACTAATGACAGCAGACTGAGAACAAAAACTTCTGCCATGTATCAAAAACTGGTTGATGGATGGGATATGGTTCGTGAGGACTCATCAGACCGCCTGTCCGGGCAACTCAAGATTTAACATACTGTAAATTCATAAATGGTCTGCAGGAGGGATGGTCAATTTTTCCAGGCAAATTCTCATTTTGTAGAGGCCAGGAGAGCTGTATTACCATCATTTAAAAAAAAGCCTACCACCAATACCTGCAGTAATCTTTGGGAGAGCCTCCTCAGCACTCCAGTGGGACACGTGCTGCACAGGAGGACAGCACAGCTACTCCGGAGCTTTGGGCTCTGCTCTTAAATATAAACTGCAACCTGCAAGAACAAAACCACTGAAGGAGGGCATAGGCTACCTTTTGGTGTGTCGAAATAGGTTTGTCCCCAAAAAGAAGGCAAAAATACCAGGGAATGTCTTCAAGCCAAACATCCAGGATATTCTTATGTTTCACCTCCCTAATGCAGTTAGCTAAAGGCTCTTTGGCCTTTCTTTTGTGAAAGAAATAACTGGTTTGGAGGATATTTATTTTGCTAGTGTTATTAAATTGTTGGAGAGTGTTACAGAAAGAAAAGATTGTGAAAATCATGATGAATAATGGAGATGATAGGTTATTTCTGTGGCACATTAAATCATTAGGGATAATATGCAAAGCCATACACAATGAATGACTAGATGGAAAACATTTCACAAATAATTTTGCATCCGAAGCACTCTCATAACCTGTGATCACCTGTGAAAGAAGTAGATTGATGCCAAAAATTGGTTTGCAGCTAAATCCAGCACTTTGTGTGATTTTTTTTTTTTTTTTTTTCATTAGCAGAACTATAAATAAGTTTTGGCAGGTGCTAACTTGGTTACTGTAATCACAGTTAAGATCTGGAATAGTATTTAGCAAAACAGTAACTATAGTTCCCACTGATTATCGACAACAGTGGTGGTAGAGCAATATAGCTTTAGACATCATAACAACCTCAATGCTTGTTTAAAGTGAACCTTTATAGCTTTTGCTTTAAAAAGAATTGTGGCTTCGTTACATTTATGGACTATTCTTTTTGTTGCTGAGCTAGCAAAGTATAAATAACTGTGCTTTAAAGTTTTGCCGTAGTTATGTAACTAATGAGATGCTGCTACTTTCCGAGAGGGGAGACAATAGTAAACTAAATTAATTCTTAACATAACCACACCATATTGGGGCTTTTGCAGTTTAGTTGTGTTTGTTAAAGGTATGATCTCTTCATAATTGTAACCAAATATGCTAGTGAAACTTTCTAGGGCATTATAGACCAGACCAGAGTGACTTTTTCATTTACATGTTAATGGAGTCTGCTCCAAGTAAAGTTAATTGAAGAACATGCATAAAGATTTGTTTGCTCTGTGGACAGATGCAATGGAAAAATCTGTTTAAAGCTGTACACTTGGGTATGAATATTGATGTGAATAGGAAAGTAAATTATTATGGGAAAGTCATTTTTATCACATACGCAATATAGTTTGAATTCCATGGAGGGAAAAACATATATGCGGTTTCATACATTCCTTAATTTCAAATAAGAGACAGCAGTGATTAAGAAACTAATATAATCTTTGTTTCCCTATTGTGCTTCCTGCAGTGTTTCTATATTTCTAGTTCTAAATTGCTGATTCTCAACTGTCAAGGTGGACAGCCTCAGAGGAGTGTGCAATATATCATTGAAGCCTCTATGAATATGCCAGCTGGCCTATGTCTTTCTTTTTCCCTTGCATTTTCTCCATGTCTTCTTTTAAAGCCATGTGAAAACAGAATGTTTCCTCTGAGGGACCACAAGCAAGCAAGGCTGGGGACAGATTTGCTGGAGTTTGAGGTGTGAGGGTGTTTTCTTGCCAGCTCCCTGGCCGCAGCCCAGCAAAAGATAAATATGCCTTCAGCAGCATACGTCTACAAAGGGAGATGGGAGACTGCAGGCTGGGGCTGCAGGAATTTGAAGTAGATGGGAAAAGTGTGGGTATTCACCCATTTGTGGGCAATGGAGCTAGGAGAAAGAGATGATCAAATTATTTAATTGAAGAAAAGGGGTCCAGATTAACAAAAAAAAACCCCCCAAAATGCCAAAAAACCCCCAACCAAAAACCCCCAACCAAAACACAAAAAACCCCAACAACAAAACAAAACAAAGAAACAACAAACACCTCCCCCCCCCCCCCAACTTTGTGAAAAGTGTTTCGGCTGTTATATTTTAGGACAATTCCTTTCAGAAAGCCTACATGTGACTCTGGACAGCTCAGGACTCAATTCACCTGTCTAAACATAAAATCTAGTGCCATTTCAGAGATCCTTTGACTCCAGCTGTCATTCAAGAGGGCACAGATGTCTTTCATATGTCCTGTGTTATATCTGACACCCCCGTGTAGATTTCTGAGATACTCTGGAACCTCTAAAATGGCACTAGACATCTATGTTTAAGAAATAAGCTGAGCTTTCAGGATAGGATTCAGTTTGAGATTAAGACACCTGGATGTAGACACCTATATGTAGCTGTTGATACATGACCTGACTACCTAAATCCCAGTAATAAACCACGGGATTCAAATCAGTTGCCAAAACACAGTGCAATTTGAGATACCCTTGGGATTATCTGAGACATCCACATGGGGCTGGCAGATGTGACACAGTCCTGAGACCTTTAGAAGTGGAAGCCGGAGGCTGGGTGGGAGTCTTTAGGCATTGGGAATGCCAACATCAGACTTTGTTTAGTCAACTGAATAGTGACTAAATGCTGAAATAATGCACTTTTCCTAAGACACCATTTCAGCATTTTCACAAAAACTTAGCAAATGACACTTTATATCATTTTGATGTTTGATGTTTTCTCACTTCTTATAAATATAGTCTTGCTACTCACAGTATTGCCAAAGATATGTTCAGAAAGAAACCCAGACCTATTTGGCATGGTTACAGAAATTGAAGCAGAAGTACAATGCCATAGGTGTTTGGGACAAATTTCAGGCTCACTGATCCCATGAACCCCCAGACAACCAGAAAGTGATCAAACCATGATTATGTTCCTTGTTCTTTAACTATACCAACTGCAAGGGCAACAAGAAAGAGTGCAACCTAGAAGTGCCAAGGCAAACCACATATCCCGTGAGAATCACCATGGGCAGAAGACAGCCAGAGGAAAAATTTTGTGTCGCTATTGAGCCACTGCTGCAGCAGGCCATGTCCCCTTCCTCCCTGGTTCCAGCTATATGCTTTTGCTATTTTCTGGCACTGTCTCTGGGTCTTACCTGATTCCATGGAAACCAGATTTAGGGAGCTAAATCAGTAGAAAACTAACATTTGCAAAGAGGTGAATAATGATAACTAAGTAACCAAACATTTTTCTGTCAGTTTAGTGAGCTGAACCAGTTCACTCTGGCAAACCCAGCACAAATGGAGAAGACTGAAAAAATGGTAAAAATGAGACACTTTTTGCGGCACCTTGTTTTTAGGTTGACTAAAGCATAATATATAACCCTATTCTCAGGTGGATGGATCTGTTGGTTTTAAAACAATTCTGGACCATTGCAATGTCAACAATGTGCTTAAAATACAGTTAGAGTTGTCTTTTCCAGCAGAAACATACTTTGAGTAACACAAAAATAATTAATAGGATTTGTTTTCCTGTTACAGATTTCTAATGTGTGGTGCTTTATGAAAGCTGACAAAAATCCCGAGCCATAGGAGTGCCAGAGCACGTAAGCGATAGAGATGAGATGGGGAGTCTCACAGCATGCCAAGCCCAAAGCCCAAGCTCTGCAGCGCGCTCTTTGTAATGGAGCTCCCTCGTCTAGCAAGAGCTGCCTTAGAGGTATGTGGAGTGTGACTGTTACAAGCTTGCTTTTATTCTGAACAGCTGAAAAGACAACAGAAAACTCTGTACACAAGTAAGCAGATACGTCTTCACACGCATAACGAAGCTGTGTGCATGTGGGGATGGTATCCGATTTATCACGCTGCTTCTTTACATTAGTGTGTAGTTGGGCTTCACATTTGTTATATTTTGCCTTTGCACTACTGGCAAGTTTTTACCTTATAAATTGCTATGGATTCCCTTTCAAATGTTTATTTCATTAGCACACAGATCTAATAAGACTGAGTCAACAGGCTCGGAGCTGCTAATCCAGCCCTGTCAGATATGACGTTCTACAAACAGGGTGTCTAGTTTCGTTGGACAGGATCTGGATTTGTTGGATACCAATGGTTCGGTTGGTTTATGCAATCTCCTAACAGCTGAAAGAAATTGGAAACAGCAAGTAACCTTTTATTTAGGACAGACAAAGATCATAGTGGCAGAAAGGAAGAAAGAAAGAAAGAAACAAACAATAGGAGTGAAGCTTATATTACGTTTAAGATTTTGAATGGTAGCACTCTGAAGTAAATTTAGGCCTGTAATACAAATATAGTGACTCTAGTTTTGCTGTCCTCACAAATACTACGGCTGCTCTGGGATCTTTTGGGTGTCCCCACTAACTCAGCTAATTCAGGCACATTGAATAGCTGTCTGTGGAGAGAGACTACAGGGAACTCAGCTCCTAAACTTAGGTCCTCTGCATCACACCTCGGTTAGATGTCTCAGAGAGTCTTAAGCAGATGGTGTAAAAACCCTCTTTAGTATCTAAGTCAGTCAACGGACTATTTGAAAACACACCTACTACCAGACCATCCGAAAGTGAAACGGAGAACTAGGGGTCACTGCAAACCATGCTGTCTCCAGCATTTGCATCTAAACAACGGGTGCTCTGATGACATAGAATTAGAACAAATACCCTTCTTTCACTGGACTACATAAAATTGATAGAAAGAAATTAGCAGTAAAGAGTTTCCAGATCAGGGTTTGGCCTCTTGGGGGTAACAAAGGAGACTCTGAAAGACACACAACAGCATTTCAGCAATTGGGTACCATGCTTTGCTAGGTTACTTAAGACATTACAAGTAATGTATTGTTTAGTTGTACCATGTATGCCATTAAAGCTATTCCAGTGTGGCACAGAGTGAACACGTTGAGGTCATAATATGCCAGCTGGAGAATATTAGGGAAAAATGTTCCTTCAATTTCTGCTTAATGTTCTGATGAAAATAAAGAAGCCACTCACTTGTACTGTGGATATGTTTACTTACACATTACTTTATAACTACCTTTCTCTGGCTCACACCAGCTCCTGCAATATCGCTTGCCATTTCCCATTCTTGAATTTCTCACAGACTTTTCAGGAAGGAGTGCTTTGTTTCCATCATGTTTCTTTTGCTGGGGAAAAAAAAAAAAAAAAGAAAAAGAAAAGAAAAAAAAAGAAAAAAAAAGATGCAATTAACTGTAGCAAGATGTTACTGTAGTTGTTTTGGGGTTTTATTTTTATAATGAAACTATGTTAGAAGGAAAAATTATATAAACATATAAGCTGCATTTGGCAATGGTCTACATAAAAGTTTTATGCAGACGAAACCCTATAGGGTTCTTTTAGAGATAATTATTCCAATATGCAAATTAAAATTGTGCATTATTCATTTTTTTGTCAAATAATTTTCATTTGCTTTGCTGCCTTTATAATAAAAATCTGCCAACAGGGTTTCCTCTTAACTCATCTAAGGAAGCCTGTGAAGAACACTCCATATTTAACTCTCTTTTAGATCACTGTGGCTTGAGAATACTTTTAATCTCTTTTCCATTTATAACTGTACTGCTTGACCTTTTTGCAGCAAGGTGTCTTGTATATAAAATGTCAAAGAGAGGATTATAGACATGGGACAAAGATATAGTTTAATTAAAAAAAGTCCTGTGAGACTGAAAAAGGTTACTGGCCCAGATCACAAATATTTAATGCCAGATTACTATTTATGATGTTAAAATAACAAAAAAGGGTTTATGGGTAACTTGTAATTGACCAACCTTTACAGGTGCATATGATAATATTAAGCTTCAAGTAATAACTTTCATATTAGCTTGGAAATCAGTTTTAAAAATTTAAGAAATATCTCCTTAATGTTTTCCATGTGTTATAGAACTATCTTTACAAAATGAAATAGGTTAATGGTTTAAAGTCTGTTTCTAATTCAAAATGGTGCTGTAGGAGAGCATAAAATAAAGTGTGCGGGTTTGCAATTTATCCGTGTGTTCGTTAGTTTCTGCCTCTGACATTTAGGCATGGACAGGAGTGTGAGTTTAATAGTGAAGGAATGGTTGATAAAGACCAATCTAGATTTGTTGCTGGTTTTCCCCCCAGAAACAGTGAATACATCCCAAAGCTGAACGGTCCAACCAGGCTTCTCCACTTCTGTTCACATTGTGGGATAATGTGATGGGACAGTCATTTTTGCAGTTCAGAGACAAAGGGAAGACCATGCACAAGTATTCCCTGAAAGAACCCTATTTACCGGTTGATTTGTGAATCAAAATGAGTTTATGATGGCACTGACTGGATTTTGGCTCAAGACTGGGTGTTAACAGAACAATGATTCAGCAGTGGAGAAACAAGATTTGAAGCCTGATTTTACGAGAAGTAGAGCATCCACAGATCTCTCTGGCTTTCAGTGACAAATTCATGGAGACATCAGAAAAAAACTGGCACGCCATTTATGCAACTATTTCAGTTAAGTTGTAGTAAATGCATTGTGCAGTGCTAGTTTGTACCTGTGATAGCTTGATTTTTATTTGTTATTATAACACCAATTTTGTAACTTTTGGTTAAAGTCATTATGTAAAAGTTTGTAAAGAAACAAGGATATGTAAAGTATAACGTAGAATTTTATTGAGTCTAAATATTTTTAGGGGAAAGTGAGGAAAAGCGTAAGATGAAAAAAACCCTTCTCGTGCATAGAAATGGGACTCAGACTCTGCTGTAAATATCCACAGCTGAGTTTGAATATGGGTAGAGATATTTAGAATATTATTACAGAAAAATACCACCAGAATTCCCATGAGAACCCCCATGTCACCATGGGGCACTCTGGAATTCCCAGGTACTGAATGGATTAAAAATCATAACAGAGGCAGCTATTATGCCAGCCAGCACATTGCAATAAAGACAATAGTGTAGAAAATGAGGGTAAACACAAGACTGGCAATAAGGATGAGGATCTGGAGAACAGATTGCCCAAAACATGATGAAAGTATTTACTATAATAGTTAACATTCTTTTGATGAAGGGATCCAGTAATTGCTATCTTATTGTTCTGAAGAGCTGGTAAATGAAACAGCAGGTATTCTAAATAAACCTACATGGTTACTGCCTGGTTGGAGAGCAGCACATACAGTATTTCAGAAAAAAAAAATTAAAAATTAAATACCTGAAGAAATAGTAGCCTGATCTTAAGATTACACAAGACTACTAGAATAAATGGACAGATATTAATAATCAAAGACATGTGAGTAAACAGAAAATCTAATATGATGCAATATGGATTTTCCAGGATCATCACAGTAGAAAAGCCTGGTATTTTACTTTGATTGGATAATAGATTTTGTAAACAAAGGAAACATGATGGATCTCATCTAAGAAGGGGTTATAAATTAAGCACTGTGTTATGTAGAAGTTGCTAGATAAGATACAGAAGGTGGGCATCAGCACCAAAGCAGTAAAACAGGCAGGGAAATGGCTGGAACATTCTTGGGTCTTTGTTAGCATGGAGTCATGAAAGGAGAGTTTGGAAAATGCTGCCTTAGAGTTCCTCCAGGTTACACCAACAAGTTGTGATTAATCTTCAGTAGAGAAAACCAGACTAACATAAATAAAAAAGAATAAAAAAATGAAATGACCCAATGTTTTCAAAGTAAATAATAGGAGATATGAAGTCATTTGCTTGAGGGTCAGTGACAGAAGTCCCTCCTTCATCCCACCTGGGACAGACTGCAGGCTGCTCTTCTGCTTTTCAGGGCTCCCAGGCTGTTGGGTATCCTGGAGCGGAGACCTTCAACATCTTCCAGTGTTGTAAGTGTCCATATAAAGTAGCCATTAATTAGCATGCATACCTCAGCTGAGTTCCCAGACACTGTATTACCAAGTTAGTGTCATTTCCTGTGGGTCAATGAATATTGATTAAAAACAGCATTTGCTGCTGGGCAGTTTACACAGCTCCTACCTTGCTTGTTGGCAGCAGGTTATTCCCTTTTCACCAGCTTACCTCTCCCAGGTGTCATACGAACCTGGAGCCTAATCAATCACTAGAAGGCAGGGCACATGCAAGCTGGGCATTGCAACACATAGTGCTCTGTCGCCTCTGTCCTTTTGAGGATCTAACTCCCAACACCTGTATATTGTATAAAGAAATGGACAAACCAGAGGTTTATTTTATTACTACACGTATCCAGATTTTCAGTCAGTGTAGGCTGTTAATCGAAGGTTTATCAGGTTAGGTATGAACCTGAAAACAAATGCCATGTTGTTTTTACGTTCAGAAATATTTGGTATGTTTGCAGGTTTTAATAAATATTTTGTGTAAGTAGAACTCACTGGTATGACTCTTTACTTTTCTTGATTGTAGAGCTATATTAAAACATGTAAAAGCCTTCATTTTTAACAAGCATACTGCAGTCACACAGCTTGGCCCTTCCCTCATACCTCTGTACTTTTCTCTTTCTCTTCTGAAAGAAAATGAGGAAATACATTTAGCATCACCAGCTGCAGGGATCCTGTGGTTTGTGTCAAATCCAGCCTATGCCACCAGATTCACACTTCAGATTTCTCACCTGCGTCATCGTGACGTTACCATTTCCCATCCTGTGAGACATTTGGGCTGATCCTGTAAACCTGGCAGGGACAGACCTCACATTGACTTCACTGTTTGCAGGCTCCAGCCTTTATTTTATCTGGTGATCTGAAAGGGAATAACAGAAAGGACCATCGAGACCTGACATCATTATCCTTAGGCACAGTGTTTGTTCAGATTTTTGCCAATTTCTGTTGAACTCCAATAGGACGTACAGCAAGAGTTTTCCACAGTATGTTTATCAGCAAAAAATTATTCCCAAATAATATATTTATTCTAGAATAAACACAGGGCCATGTCTCCTGTCTAGGTGTGCAGAGAATGACAATGATCTTCTTCTGTCCCTTCCTTTCCGATAGTCCTTTTCAGTTCTTACTGTGCTGGGTATGACTTTAAAAACATAGCTCTATAAATCACCCATGAACAGAATTTGGTGCGGTGGTGCCCTTTTGAATCAGCAGAGGGCCTGAAAAACTGGTCTTATGAGATGTACGTGTTCATTCACTTCAAGAGGTGCCTTGAGCACTGTCCTCACGTAGCAGCGACACTTAGTCAGGGTATATATACCCAGGGCACGGTCTCACGTTACAGCTAAACTAAACTGAGGGCTTGCTTCCAGTAAAAGCAGGAGGTGTCGGTCCCTCTCCCGCCTACTCTGTTCCTTCCTCCCCTTCGCTCTGCTCCCAGCTGCTTGATCTTTTCCTCCTTTGTGTCACTCTGATACTCATCTGGTCACACGGTAACCTGGGTCACTCTACTAACCTGCCAATAAAAATGCTTCTTTTTTTTTTTTTTAACTAGATTTGTTTCCTGCAGTTTTAATGAATTAAATTGGCCTGTCATGCCATCCACTGAGCTTTGGCTCCAGCTGGTGAGACACCACAGCTGGGCTTCAGCCAGCCCACGGTGTGTGTGTGGGGAGAGCAGGGGTGCAGCGGGAGGGCAGCGGGACCCCCACCCAGGCACCGGGGAGCCAGTACCTCGGTCATCACCACCCCCTAGTATGGAGCCAAAGGCAGAACTTTTGCGATGTTTGACATCACGCGCAGCTTGGCTTTTGTTCTCCTCTCCCCTTGAGTTCCCCTTGAACTTGCTTGCTGATCCCTTCAGCTTTTCATTTCAGGAGAGGGTTGATTGGATGACAACTGGATATGCAGCATGTGCATTTGAAAAGATACACGAGGGAGGTCCATAAACACTCTGCCCTTCGTATTTTTCTGACGTAGTCATAACTGTATCCCAGACCTCGGAAGCCCTAACGTGCAACACAATTAGAGACCCAGATACCTCTAACTTGAGAGCAGGCAAGAACTCTGTGCAGTGCAAATTTTTGAGCTGCGAATTTGAAAACTGAAAACATTTTCAGGCAAGTTCACATTTTCTGAGCAAAACTCATTTAAATTCTCAGGGCTGATCTTAAACTGCAAGCAGACTCACTTAATTTGTTATGTGCCCAGTAGCTATTGACAAAGATATTACTCACTGTTCTTGTCTTTCTTTTTTCCAGGGAAATCTTCCTTGTCTTCCTGTGTCTTTCACAAGTGCTATTTTCCATAATCCATCAGATTTCATATTATCAGATTGTTTGAAGATGTATGTTCAGATTTCTTTGCTTGCTTAGCAGTATGTAAACACTGGAGACCTCAGTTAGATTTATATGACGAAGTGACAGGATCTCTTTGACAAAGCTAAGCAAGAAGTCTGAAGTATTAGAATTCTGGAGGATGTAGGTTGAAATTAGAGGTTAGGATCCATCCCCCACCAGTGGCACAGTAGAAACACAGGGTGATAGCCAGCGTGTAAACCCAGGGTGGATCCTGAGGGGCCTAAGGTAACTGCCCCATTCAAAATCTAAAACTGACGTATGTATGTCAAGAATTTTGCCCCAGATCTGAGAGCTGCCCTGATTGTTCTCCAGGGTCACGTCACCTCATAGAAGGTGAGACTCTAAATGGTGACTCACCAGTTCCTTCCCCTTTGCGAATCCCTCTCCTTAGTCCTGAGCAGAATTGATTATAAATTCCAGCTGATTATATGTACATACATAATATATTAAAAAAATAAATACACATAGGATGATATTAATAAATACAGAGAGGATTGTGGAGTTATTTGCAAGTTCAATTGTCCACTTGGAATTTGTAGGTATTTAAACAAATGATTTGGGGGTAGAGACAGTTATGGTCTTCTTGCTGAAGATGAGAATACAAATTGCCACGTCTCAGAGTTATCAGATCTACAGTTCTGGCAGTGGCATATCTTCTCTTACATAGGTGGAAGTTTTATCTCACGGCACTTTGTTACTGACCATGTGAGAAAAACTGCATCGTCTGCACATCACTAGACTCGGTGGTCCTGGGTATTGTGGGCTTACTGACAGCACTATTGCAGATAAGCAATAAAACATCCACGGTGCGGTATTATAGCATATTGCTATCGCCATACATACTGTTATTGCCATACAGCTGCTATTGCTCCTTCAGATGCAGCCATCCAACTGTTTGCCTGGCATCCTCTGCTGCTGTGATGGAAGTTTTCTAATACCATAAGCAACTGCTTGCTAAACAAACCGAAAACAGACCTTGAAATGTTTCTGTACTGTTTTCAAGTTATCTTTTGAAACCCATATGATCAGCTGCTCTTCAGGGCCACTGAACGCTCTTTTGTGATGTACCAATGTTTTATAATATAAGGAAATATATTTTTAAATGTAAGCAATTTATAGCATCACACAACTAATTTATCATAACAATACTTACTCTCAGAAGGTTTAATTTTCTTTAAAATAAGCTTGAAAAGCACCATTAAGAATCCCAGATCCTAGATTTTGAAATTCCAGGAGCCATGGAAATGTAGGAAAGGCTAAAAGAATGACTCTCCTTTTCTGGTATGCTCTGAGCCCACAAGATTGGTTTGTGGGTACAAAGGAGCTTAGAAAGGGTCAGATTTGGCCAGCTGGGAATCCCTGCTATACTGTCCATATGTTTTAACAGGTGGAAGGGTTGCTCAGTTCTTTGCTCTCCTGCTTGGAAGTGGGTGATATTTGGAGGACCCCAGGGGGTGCCCATTGGGCTGGACCAGTTCCAGCACTCTGAAGCTGCAACAGATAGGGCAAGACAGAGGCAGTCACAAAGTCAATCTTTAACTCCTTTGCAGTGGAGAGAAATAGTTTCCTTCAGGGGGCATGGAGAGCAGTTAAACGAGGCTCCTGCTCTCAATCTCTTTCCAGTAACTCTGCTGGGAATTCATGGAGATAGCTTAATTGGTCCTCTCTGCTACACTGGTATAAATAATAATAAAATTCATGCTCATTTGCAGTATAGTTTGAGATGAAATTCTACCAAAATGCATAAAAATCATATTCGCCATTGTAGTTCTATTTTCATGACTCATGCCCAATTCACTGAGTAAAAGAAATATGGAGGGAGAGAGGGAGAGAGAGAAATGAAAATCAAGTTAATGCTGAGGAAAAGTGTCAAGTAAAGTCCTTGCAAACTCTCAAGGTCAACAACGTGAAAAAGCAGGCAGGAAACCTAACAAGCAAGCAAGAAAGAATGACTTCATATTTATGAGAAGCCAGATAGCAGAATATGGCTTTGCATTTGCCCTGCTGCTGTTTACATTTCCTGTGGTTTTCAATTGCTGTACTTACTAATACGAGATTCTTGGAGCAAACAAGCAACATAAATTTGCACCTCCGTCAATGACAGGCAACTGAAGAGAGAATTCACACCCTGAGCATCTGAGGACAGTATTTCCAGGGGAACCTCTCAGGACTCATCACCGCTCCTCAGACTAAGAGGAAATTGCAGGCAAATATTCACTGGCAGAATAGTGAATATTAGCACAAAAAGCTTAATAAATGAGAACTTCCTTAGCCCAGGTATATTTAGGACTTCGTGGTTATGTAAAGAACCTTTGCAACAAATTGTAACACATTTCCAATACTTATAATATACCTACTGTATAACCAAGGAACTTTAAGCTGTAGAACAATGCTATTGCAGTTTTAACAAGGTTATGAAGCCAAGAAGATCCATTTTTAACCCATTAAAAATGGAATACATGGCCAGCCTTAGTACGTTTTCAATCAGCTTCGAAAGATTTAAAAAACTGACAGAATTTTAAATTCCTGGTGGTGGAGTTTTGCACATCTGATTTGAAGTAAATTTTGAAATTTTGAAACCTTTCTTGCAAAACCTGATCTGTAGGTGTTCTACCTGGAAAAAAAAAAAAAAAGAATCTAGTAAACCTAGTGACATTGGTTTCCCACCTTGCCCCTTGAAGAAAATATGGCAGCTGGCTGCCACAACTGTTACAGACCTGTCAGGATACGTAAACTGGAAACAGCGAAAAAAAACAGTGGCAAAAGGGGTGCCTACAGTTTCTAAGCATTTGAGCTGCTTCAGTGTCTTTCTGGGCTTTGGGGCTCTTGCTGCACATTAAGGACTTGAGAAGCTCTGGGCTGCAGTTGTAGAGATGGTAAATGAGGCTCCTTGGACACGTAGGGATATCATTGCTGTCTATGCAGCCCTTGCAACCTTTGGTCTCCTTAGACAAAGGGCTCACTAGCTTTCTCCAGTCCTCAGCGACCTTCAAAACAAACTTCTAGGAAGGAAGGCAGGTGTTAGATGGAAACCCTGCCTCTATTTCAGAAGAGGTTTACCCAAGCATACATGCTTCTACCTAGCCATTTTAGTTTAAAAGTAATTTTCCTGGAAGAAGAAAATCCTGAAAGTACTAACCAGCTCTCTTCAGACCTATGATGCTGCAGTTAGTTGGACCCCACCGAAACAGTGACTGAGCAGTCAGGGATAAAAATAAACCCCTGGTTCACATTTCATCAATGCGCTCAGAGCAAGATTCAGGATATGCTGAGTAAGCAGTATTTGACCACCTTAAGTGGCTCTTTTATACTATTTTTTATTAATTACTGCACTGATAATTAATATGACTATTAAAGGAATGTCAGGAGCTGTGGTTGTTTAAGTCTAAGCTAATATTCCTAAGTTATCAGTGTTTTGTGCCTATCAAGATTGTTGTTCCTTTTGACCTCTAGGGAACAGGAAGAACTGTTCCAGTTCCAGTAATATATGATTTTATCTGATTCCCAGGATCAATTTTAACAAGCTGTTTGACCACACCTAGTGTAGGGACCAAGTGTGTTTATTTTGTTGATGTACTTTCCTGCTGGACTGTGATCAGATGCTCATGCCAGTTTCATTAGCTTTTTTGGCAATCATTTACACAAATGATTATAAACTGCAGCTAATTCATTTGCAGGGTCTAGCAGCAGTGGCAAGAATTGATTTTTAGGGGCTTATTTTACTCCTGCTGGGGGGACAGAAAACACCATTGTACACCATTGCTCGGGCAGTTCAAGGATGTGCTATCAGGTCCGTCGGGAATATTTTTTGCTCTTGTCTCCTTGACGTATTTGGCCTGCAGGGAAAATTCAGGAACATTGTGAATTGATGATCACTATATATAATCATATTATCAGACTAGTATCTGAGTGTCCATGTTAGCAATGACAAAGTGGTACGTCTCTCTCTCTCTAAGCAAATGACTATGGACACCTCCAGCTCTAATTCAGCCAGTGATGCAGGGGTTAACGTCCAGAGCTGTGGAAGGTGGGTTTGAGGTGCTCCCACCATGAAGTGTGTTAGAAAACACAGAGCCTTTGGGTTTGATTAGTTCTGTTCTTTCTTTTCAGATCGTCTCCTCTAGACTGCCTTTTCAGACAGACACCTTCTGAGCAGCAAAAGCTTGGGTTTTGCATCCATAACACCCAGTAACAGCATGGGCTGAAGTGTTAGCTGAGTTTAAACTCTTAAGCATGTATAATAAATAAATTCATGAGTAGTTAGCAATTTTTTTCCTGGGTAATACCCAGAGGAGATGTAGATAGATGGGATTCATATGCTACTAGCCTAAGCATTAACATGCTCGCCATACCAATGCAGATATCCAGAAAGTCAGACTGCCTCCTGACCAGGTGGTCACCAGTCAGGCAAGAGAAGTTGGAATAGGCTGTTCCTTGATATTTCTGAGGTCTCCAGGAGTTCCACTGATTTCTAGCTCAGATCACAGTTTAAATCATGATGTTGTTTTTCTCCTGAGTCCTTGACTTACTAACTGCTAGCATGTCAACAATTTCATTTCTATCAGTGTTTTTCTTATCTTTCACATCTTTCACAGCTTTGGGTCACGTAATATCTCACAGCTCAAAATTTTTTTCAGAACAGGTAAACCAATGTCACACAGTTGTACAGCACAAAAATGGATGGTGGTCCATAGACAACTACACCACAGGGTGTTTCACCTCTGCTACCCAGAAGATATTTTCACTCATATTGGGCAATTGCAGCAGTCTGTTCTCCACATGAATGCTAGAGACAATTTAAAAGATCCATCTAAAGCAGTTCTTGCTTTTTATGTGGGAACACGCAATCTCTGTGCTATGCATCTTTGTTTCTGCATAGCATTTGAAATCAAATATCTTATTGACCACTTCTGTCAGCTCTTTTGGGGAAGAAATAACTGAATATTTCTCATGGAAAGTCCTTGTCATGGGAATTGTCACCTCCTCTGTAGCTCAGATACGTAGCTTAGATAAAAGTCACATTTACTTATTCTAGGTTTTCCTTAGCCTGGGCAAACAGCCAAAGCAGAAAGAAAGATAGCACTAGGATGGTTTGGTTTGTGCCAGTTTTTGATAGTGGTTATTCTAGAGTCTTGATAAAATGGTGCAACGGTCAGTGTGATAATAAAAAAAAAGTAATGAAAGGCTATTTTTAGACACCATTTGAGGTTCACTTCAGGACAAAAAAGAGCTGGAAATCACTCTACAGCAACAAATGTTATGTGATTGCACCAGTTGCATAAAAGCTTTTAAGTGTAAATCTCTTTAAAGACTTTCCATATGGGGAAAATGTCAGTTGGGAGGACCTGGGTAAGTGTCATGGACCCTGTGGAATGTAGTCATGGACTTCGTTTGGTGAGCTGGACAGCTTCCCAGCTATCAGCAATTCCACTGTGGCCTGAGACAAGAAATGAAAGACAGAAGTCTCTATATTTGGTATAAGCCAAACGTAATCTGAGCCATTAAAGCAACAAGGAGGTCTTCACAAGGGTGATTTCTGTGGCTCCCAGAGAAACAGGCTGGAGATTCACCCAGAAGTTTTACCTCTGAGGTTCTCACCCTCCAGGTCAGCCAAACTTTTAAAAATTGATTTAACAGATAGACTTGAATATCTGCCTCTTCCAACAGCAGATGGGCAGTCAAAGTTGTTGGGCAACCAGTTCTCTGGCAGTAAAGAAGGATATACAAATTCTGGCTCAGAAATTCTTAGATAAAGTATAGGCTTCAGTAATTATTACTGAAGAGGTTGGAGGAACTAAAAGCAAGGACCATAATTCAGGCCAATTTTAAAGAGATAGAGGATCTTGAAAGAGTCAATGATGTGTTTCATTTTTATTCCTTTTCACTGAAGTAATCTGCATATTTTTATCCATTGCACTGCGCCTGCACACTCCTTTACTAGCATTTTGATATGGCAACCTGGTACAATTCTATCTGATGCTGAAATCTTATCAATGGTCTCTAAGGACCTATGAAGAATGAGGTACTAGGATATAATATCTGGGACACTTTTCCTATCAAACACAGAAATTCTCTACTTCCAAGATGGGAAATAACACAGTTTAAAAAACAGTTTTATGTGCAGTACAGATTAAATTTTGGCTATTATAGATCAGCATATACCAGAGAAGCCAATGGAGCTACTCCAGTTATCAGTAGTTAAGGAATGTATTGCTCTTAAATTGAATATTTTTTTAAGCATTACACGCATTTTACATCATGGTCCAGCAACCCATGCATCTCCTGCCACTCATATGGCCCCATGTGCCATCTAGTGGAAAAGGTCAACCTTGAAAGATACTGTCAACCTGAGCTAGGAGCAGCACATTGCCAAGTGCAGATATATGATAAGTCAGTGGAGAAGGATAATATTTGACAATTTGGAATTAATAGGAAAATTATTTCCAGTATAAGTAAACACCTTTTAATCTGCATAGAAGGTAATACTGTCTGAGGGACAGAAGAACTTCTTATTCTGATTCTAGTGATTAGTCTTGATTCCATAAAGGTGATCTGGAGAAGGACAAGGATGCAAAGATAAAAGATAAAATTAGAAAAATATTGGTGGAACTCAGAATTTATTTCAAGCTTAAAAAAAAAAGGGTTTCATGTTTTCCTTTTTTCTTCCAGTTTGTTGTCTCTCTCCAACTAGTCTGTTCTGGAGATCTATTTTCTTTCTTTTTTTCTCATTGTTGTAGAATACATCTCCTACATCTTCCTTCTTTCTCCAGTCTTTCCTCTCTTCTGGAGGTGCTTACAGCTGCTCTTCCTGATCTGCTCTCCCTGTCTTAGTCTCACTTTCTTATAGTTTAGAGTAAGACTGTGACAACCATATCACTTACCAAGTAATTCCTACAGAAATCATCTTCAGAGACACTTTTCTGAACCAACTTTCTCTCAACACTTAAGTCATAGTAGCAGTTTGTACTGTACTGGAAACATGGGACATGGAAACGTCCTCTCCATGGAGCCAGGACATGGCAGCAGTGCCCTTGGCATCACCTGCTGGGAGGAAAGTTTTACCTCCAGCTAAAGCTTTTGTTCTGAGACCAGGCAGGCAAAAAGTTGTTGCTGCTTAAAGCAGAGTGAAATAAGGTCCCTCACAAATGAAATTTTGGGCAAGACACCAGCGCGTCAAAGTTCAGCACATTCTCTAAGCCCTTGCATGCTTGAGTCTTAGATATATTGACACAGAAGAATATATTTGTGGAGGTAGTGGAATTAGCCCCATAAATGATACATATTTTTCCCCTCCTATTTAACAATCTCAAGCCATTTGAATGACTCAGAATAAAAAAGAGAAAAAAGGATCAAGAAACCAAACGTGGGTCCTGCCTCTGTTTCCACTTTTAAGACCCATGTGTTAAAACACTGTATGTGTTGCTGCTGCAACTTCAGTAGCAGGGTCCATTTCACTACTTTCAACATGCTACAAGAGTTGACCTGGAAAATGTAGGCAAAGACAGGAAAAAGTGATTGTTAGCAACTTCTATTTTAGCAAACATATAGAGAAATTTGTGAGATAATGAATGTGTACTCCCCAGTCTAACAGCATGTCCTTGTGTGCTGGGTCTGGCCGAGATGGAGTTAACCTCCCCACAGCAGCCCTCACAGCGCTGTGCTGTGTACGGGTACCCAGCAAGGTGTTGGTAACACACCGGCATTTGGGCTACTGCTGAGCAGTGCTGGCACAGCACCAAGGCTGTCTCTCCAACATTCCCCCCAGCAGTAGGCTGGGGGTGGGCAAGATCTTGGGAGGGGACACAGCCAGGACAGCTGACCCAAACTGACCAAAGGGATATTCCATACCCTATGACATCTGCTCAGCAATAAAAAATAAGAGAAAGGAGGAGGAAGCGAGGGGCATTTGTTATTCATGACATTTGTCTTCTGAAGCAACTGCTACATGTACTGAAGTCCTGCTTCCCAAGAAGTGGAGGGACATCGCTTGCTGATGGGAAGTAGAGAATAAATTTTTTGTTTTTCCTTTGCTTCTGCACACAACCTTTGCTTTTGCTTTATTAAGATGCCTTTATCTTGGCCCATGAGTTTTTTTCCATCTTATTTTTTCACCTCCCTGTCCAGCTGAGGAGGGGAGAAATAGAGCAGCTTGGTGGGCACCTGGTGTCCAGCCAAGGTCAACCCATCACACTCTGTCAAGTTTCAGCATTGCTGACAGCCTCAGAGGTGTGGGAACTTCTCCAAGAAAATATTCCCCAAAATCTTTCACATTGGAAAGTGTCAGTCAGCTGAAAGACAGGACTTGCTGCCTCCCCTCCTCTTGTTTCTCTCTTAATGGATCTCTTTTCTGGTTAGATAAAGACATATCTATGTGTCTTCATACACTACCATCAAACAGACATTTGCAAAACAACCTTTCTTAGCCTTCTGATCCAAGACAGGGCTTTAATCAACAAAGAATGTCATAACATGAATGAGTTTTTCTGGAAGAAAAAACACTACTGGAAAGTGTAGAATTTAAATTATTCTAATTGCTTTGCTGAAGCAGTTCAATATATTCTCTGGTCCTGCTACTCACTGCTTTAAAGACACAGTTCTCTAATGAGTGTACTTCAAATCCATGGAATGTGTATAGATACTACAAACACTATCCTGAGCTGTGGACATTCAGTGAGTATCTGTATGCCGGTATCTACTGGAAGAACTGAATGATGAGGAAGGGGGACCATGCAGTTAACTTATTCGAGAGCATGTAGCACATTAGCTGGTGCTAATCAGGGAGCTAGACTTTCCTTCTTGCTCTCAACAAATTGTTTACAAGTATGTTTTCTACTTGTGTCTATGAGTGTATATATATTTCTTACACTTGTAGAGCTTTTCTAAGTTATTCCAGAGGTGTGCTCCCAAGAAAACATGCCGATAAAATATGATGTATTCCTTTCCCCTTATAAAATATTGATATATCATGCTAATTTCTAACCCTAAAATCAGGGAGAACATAATACTACAACTGCCCATGCTCATGAAACAGGAAAGATGCTAGCCCACCCTGGGACCAAGAAAAATCATGAAATAAATCAGAAATATAACTGGATTAATTTAGGGTAGAGTAATTAAAAGATAAAGTGCATGAATATTAGGTTATAAAATTATTGGCATGAATTTATTAAAACACACTTCAGCAGTCAGAGCAGAATAAAAGCTAATTTGCAACTGGTTGTAATGGGCTTGGAATCAGCTTTAGTATTAGAAGAAAGTTCAAATACAGTAGGAAGAAAATGTAATACAATAAAGCAGTGACTCAGGGGGCTGATTGGGATAATGAAATGCATTTCAATGAATTCTGATGGGCAAAGTATTATTACAGAGGAGCTTATAAACAAGAGAGGAATAGATGAAATTTGCAATAATGGTACTATATTGTCACAGTGACTTTTATTACTATAGAAATTATTTCAAAGTGTGAAAGGTACTGTACTTAGTGTTCTAGTAACTAAAGTGACTGTCTCTATTTTACTGAGCTTTGTTGTTTATCAGCATCCAAAGCGTAGGCTCTGTGTCTACTCCTTGCTAGAACTGCTGATGCTCTATTCCTCCTGTCAGCTGTGAGTCTCCTCTGCCTGCTAAGACCACAGAGCAGACATTTCTGCACATCCATTAATGTGAAATCCAGGGAGGCTGCGGAAGTTTGCTTTTTTGCCTGCTCTGTGGGGGCCTCCTGTGGCCTGAATTAGATGGCTCTTTCTTGTACGGCAAGGCAAAAGTAACACTTGACTTACGATTTGTGAAAACACCATGGCTAATGTCAAGATCAGAGAGCAGTCATTTGCTCCTTGTGCATTTTGAAACATTACAAGTCACATTTTACGGACTTTTTATTTATATATTATTTGCTTTATGCAAGTAGATACTTTCTTGTTGAAATGTTCATCATTTTATAAATCCAAAAGTTGACGTCCCCCAACATAGTAATTAAAAACTCCAATTTTTAAACTTGTACAACTTTTTGATAGATTTCTTCTCCACTCAACCATGTAATCAAAACTTACTAAGAACTGAGGAACATGGATCAATTATGTAATTTCTTTCTTTTCCCAACCATGTGTTGATAATGTTACTACATTCCCTTAATTTTAGAAACTTTTAGTTTGAAAGGAAAATTGTGAATCTTTTCCATTTGTGGAATATTGGTTAAGAATTCCTGTGAATGATGCTGAAGAAAAGACAGTAGGTGAGAAGATGATATGTAATGTGTCCTTTAAATATATTTAAGATAGCATTAAAATCATTTTGCATCTAATAAGACATAAGATTTCATCAGTGTCTCGATTAGTTGCAAACAGGATCTCTTTTCCCACCATCTATTTTTCTCCTTAGACTGTATGTTCTGGGTGGAATTATGCATGCCTCTTGCAGGGTTATGCTTTGTTAGCACACAACATGTTTCAGGCATTACCACAGTATAAGAATATGTTTCCATATCACTTTTCCGGTTGCAGCACATCTGATTTAAGAGCTTATTATTTTTTGAGAAAGATGC
The DNA here is from genome assembly GCF_011004875.1 of Balearica regulorum gibbericeps. Classification (NCBI taxonomy): domain Eukaryota; kingdom Metazoa; phylum Chordata; class Aves; order Gruiformes; family Gruidae; genus Balearica; species Balearica regulorum. Next base: position 29,631,402 of record NC_046184.1, read on the forward strand.
ACGCATAGATCTGGTGGATGGTGCAGTCACACTGTTGAAGGGGCACAACCAAGGACCAGTGATCTCTTGCAGGAGATGAGGAATGAGCATCTCAAAGGTGAGTGGGATACTCTTAAATCACATCTGTTGCTGAAAGTGGACTCACATTCATTACTCCTAGTCTATTTACACTTCATAAATGTGTGTCTTTCATAAGTTATTAAATATCTTGCCCCATAACAGATTAGTAACACTTAATGACAGCTCATATTTTACCTGGACAGCCTGTGAAACATGCTGAGTTCATGCCCTCTGTAAGACATTTGCATCATGAGTCTCCTTATTCTGTCTCACATCTGTTGAGGGCATATAACAGAAAGGGAACATGGGCACTGGAGAAAGAGCACATGAGCTTCACAGCAGGGACCATTCCAACTGCCAACAAAATGAATCATATTGCAGGAGGTAAACACAAAGCCAATGAAAGTGCCACTTGCTATGCTACTATGAGTAAAGAACTGTTTGCATGCATCCCATTTGCAGGCATTTCCATGTCCGGCAACAACATCAAGGGAAAAACAAGCAGCATAATAACACATGTGACAGACAACAAAATGCTACATGCTATTTCAAAGTAGCCCAGAGTCTATAACTGAGGTTAGTCAATAATAGGTAGTGCCTTCCCCATGTGGAGTGAAGAAGAGGAAAAAAAGCCCCATCTTATTCCTGCCCAAGAAATATTATTTGTATTGTGTGTGGATGTGTGAGAGCAAGGGTCATCCATTTCTCAGCTACAATCAGCCTTTGGAAAGCAGCAGACTTACACAGCAGGTAGCAGGTTTCAGCAATCACCATGCATCATGTGGTTCTGGCTGTCAGTGGAGCACAGGAAAGCAGAAGAAACAAGCGTACAGGAAGGTCAGTTTGCTGCCTCACTGTCTTTAGTTTCTGCTTCCCACCCCCAAAGCCTTCTCTCCTGCCTGTTCAAGCACTACACAGTGAATGTGCCAGAGAGAACCAGTGCAGTTCAAATGCATTCAATAAACACAACTGGCCTAACCAATGGAGTATGTTGAGCAACGTAATACTCCTCTAAGGCAAAGCCTCACAATGAAAACAGGCTTTTGTCTTGTACATCTGCTTGATATATGCTCTAAGCAAGTAGGAGTTTGCTATGTATTCGGAGGCAGTTTCTCTAGTGCTCACAAAAGTGGAATTGTCTGGATTCAGTCTTTCATCTGTGATAAACAGTTCTGCATTACGTACTGTGCTCTGGGTTAATATATTTCTCTACACTAACTGGAGAGGAGCGATAGTTGTGAATCCAGGCTATCAATAACTCAGCGCAGTTCTGCAGATGTTCAGATGGAGAAGTCACAGCAAGAAGCTCCACTGACATTACCTTAGTGCTTACCAGCTTCAACCATGGGCCAAGGACCTCCTCTGCCAGAAGTCGTTCCAGCTAGCACCGAGTAATATCAGTTGTGTCATACTGCTGGGTAATTGTCTCTATACACTCTTCAATAATGTCATGTCTTTGGGCAGGGGCCTAAGGGATTTCAAGGGGGCTAATGTAGGGATCTCTCCCCTTACTAACTCCTCCACACAGTAGGATGTCAGGATCTCTCCCTAGCAATCTACCCATGGGAGATCTGCCTCTTCACACCTCCCTGACTCTTTTTTTTTCCCTGTGGGACTCCATGATGCCCCTTTACCCCATGTCTGATCCAGCATTTACTAAAGAAAAGTTTCACCAAAAAGGGGACATAATCTTTCTTTCCTTCCTCTCTCCGCCTCTTTTCCTGTTATTAGAAATACCCTCTAGATACCACTACCTCACTCCAAGATGAGGAATAGGGAATAGAAGATGTAGGAGCATGAGAGGGTTAGGTGAAGGGGGCCAGAGCAGTCCACAGAATGCTGTGGGTATTGAAGAGTAATCGGCACCTTTAATTTCAGTATTGTTGGTATCGCTGTCATTTACAGCTGCAGCAATACCGTAGTAACAGTATATTGCTTGTCATTAATAGAAAACCAGGGGAAAAACCAGCTTTGCAATACAAAACCTAAGTTTGAGTAACACTCCATAGCCATAGAGACATGTGGTCTGCTACTTATAAATTAAGTTGGACTTTGTGTAAGATCCATGCTTGATTCTTTCTAAGAAATCATGGAGCTTTTCCAATAACAAGGAAATGCATTCTGGCAACAGAGAGACATGTAAAGTGTGTGTGTGGGAAATTAGATAGTTGAATTGCTAAAAACATTTAGCACCACCTACTCTACGGACGCTTGGGGAAACACTTCTAAAACTTTTAGAGCATCGTGTAAGTTCCTTTTATTTTCAATTCGTGAAAAACACACACACACACACACACACACACACACACTTGCCCCACCACCGCTAAATCCCGGCACCCTTACAACTGCAGCCGAATATCTGTCGTTGTGAAAGAGCGTGGAGTTACTACGACTTACCAGCTTCTCAAGGTACCTAACCCCCGCCCGGCTTTCGGAGGAGCCCGTTTGCCGGCGCCGTGGATGCGCCTCCGCGCCGGCTCCTGCAGAGGGCGCCGGAAGACAGGCGCAGAGGTGCCGCAGAGACGGGCGGGCGGCCCCGGCCTCCCCCGGCAGCTCCCCCCTCCGGCAGCTCCCCCCTCCGGCAGCTCCCCCCTCCGGCAGCTCCCTCCCCCGGCAGCTCCCCCCTCCGGCAGCTCCCCCCTCCGGCAGCTTCTCCTGCAGCTCCCCCCTCCGGCAGCTCCCCCCTCCGGCAGCTCCCCCCTCCCGGCAGCTTCTCCGGCAGCTCCCCGCTCCGGCAGCTCCCCCCCCTCCCCCCGGCAGCTCCTCCCGCCCCCCGGCAGCTCCCGGCCGCCGCTCGGGACGCTCGCACCTCCCACTTAGACACGATGCTGTGCGGAATTGACACGATGATGCAACTTACCGGGCTTGAGGTAGCAGTAGCTGTGAACGCCTCGGGTGAAATTTCAGCGAGGACTAAAATGCGGCCTCCCTCGCTTCTTTCTACGGATTTAAAAAAAAAAAAAAAAAAAAAAGTGTAAGGATGTGTTAAATGGGTGGTGAAAGTCACACTGTACACAGCTGAATCTTTCTCTAGCTAAAAAGGCAGACACACAATTGTGGTGTCAGTCACTGGGAATGCTTTTCTTCGAAGTTGAAAGCTGCATTTTAAAGGAAACAAAAGAGTGATGCACTTGTAAAATGATGTAATAGAACATCATGTGTGGTTTGTTTGTTTGGTTTTTTTTTTTTTGGTACTTCGAGCTTCTGAAAACCTTCAAAACTAATTACTGTCTGCAAAGGCACAGGGAGAACACTAACCATATGCATTCGGCAAAGACCCCTTCATATACTTCCATGTCAAAAGTATCGCCACAAAAAAACCCAACACCAAAGAAAAAGGCCACTATGGCAAGCACATCCCTCTCAAATATTTTTTTTTTTTTAATGACATAGACTGTTCTTCTTTCCCATCTGCTGGTCAAAGAAACCAGGCAGAAGGGGTTTCAATTTAATGTCTCGGCCAACAGCCGGCACCTAACCAGCAGTCTAATTCAGCAAAGTGTTAAAGTTTCCATGCTTTCCAGAAACAAGAGGGGCAAATGCCTAAAGTTAAATATGTCTGTGCATTCAAGACCACGCACATACAGAAATGTCAGCCCTGGGCTTGCACCTTCATCTTGACAAGAGGGTTTTGGTCCTGAGAGGAGTATTACCAACTGAGTTGGGTAATTTACAGACCAGATCTGATAGAAACACTGCAGGCTTGCATAAATGCACATCCTGTAGGTTTCTTGTCAGGGGTACGACAGTAGTACCACAAGTTAAAGAAAAATTTTCATCTTGTTTATCCAAAATGTTAATGGAACAGAAAGAAGGACACCAGGAGAACCTGATATTCCCTACTTCATCCTAGAGAGTCAAAATGTGTCTTTAATATGTTTTGGTGTTCTTGATCATTATGTCATTACACAGGTTGATTATTTTAGAGACCGGGTAAAAAACTGGCAGCTTTCTCAAATGAGTTTTCTATGAAAAATTGTTGTAAGATGCAATTCTGACAGGTTTTCAGCATCATCCCATTTTTCTGAAACAAGAAAAAGAATCCTCTGTTTTAAAAGACGTGCATCAGAATCAGGGGAGGAGAACGAGAGAACTAACCAGACATTCATTTGATGCAGGTCAACAGATATGAACTACACAGATATAAACATTCAGTGGAGTTGCACAAGCTAAGGATGGAGCTTGGCATCTTCAGGAAAGATGTAAAAGTACTGTTAGGTGTACTACGGTCACCGCCCTAGCCCATCATTCTTCCCCTGAAACTGAAATAACTAAATGCTTTGTGTATGCTAGAGGGATTTGCTGGGGGAGGAAACATTTCTTTCTCGCTAGTAGCAAATGACACCCTTGAAAAACTGGGTAATTAATCAAGCCTGTATAGCTCTGATACTGTGTCATAAGACTGATGGATCTCAGGGCATACTCCGATGGAGACAGGTAGAAGATATTAATTGCTGACCTGGACATACTAGGAAGTTTTGGTGTACTGTGTTGGTATATTGGGGAAGGCTGTCACACATCACCTAGTGAAAAATGGGGAAAAATTTGCCCCATAGGACAAAAGAATTATATGTATAGACAGATAAATTGAACTATAGAGAGGATCAAGACCTAAAATAAGACTTTTTTCCTTGGCTCTAGAGAGTGATGTAGAATATAGCAATTAGTTTAAATAAGGTGCAACACTTTTGCAGACCTGGCTCTTAAAAACTGAGAAGCATAAATCACCAATATTTCCTAATCTTCCAGTAATTAATGGCATTCCAGAAAGCAGGTCTTGGAGAAACATTTCCTGGAAAAATGTAGTGATTTTTTAAATTTAAAATTTGGTGGGATGAGAAGAGAGATTTGAAAAATTGCTATGAGGAGTGAAAGTGAATAGCAACAAGGTGAAGAAAGTTTTTAGCACCATAATTGTTCTAAAATTAAGAGAGATAAGATATAAAGAAAAACAGAGACAGTACTGCAGACATAAGATGAATTGGATGAGATTCACCATGAAGACAAAGGAGCTTTTCAGGTAACAAGCATCAAAAACACACATAGGTTTAGCAATCAGCATCAACAGTGTGAATTTGTACTATGGGAACATATAGTAAAAATAACACTAGCATAAGGTATTCTCCTACTGCCAGATCTGCTAAGCAAATAGGAACTTCATTTTGCACCAGCTGCAGCTTCCAAGTGGTCTACAAATGTGACATATGGTCTACAATACGTAGATTGATGCTCTAATACTATGGCTGCCCCCCACTGTACCTAAGTATGTAGGACATATGTTAGATTACATTACTTAATTGTGCATTACCTTGCATCTCTAGGCATTAATTTACAAACTTCTGATACCTTTTTTTTTTAATTTAAAGGATGAAATTTGCTGAATTTTCTGTGCAGTCACATTCGGATTCCAATTTAATATCACACTGAACCAAATCTTAATTGCAGGCCTTATGTTGTTTGTAATGCGTTGAGCATGCACATCCATATGCAGGTTTCTTTGCTTTGACTATTGTGTTATACCAGGATCTGTTCTGGGATGGAGTACAAATGTTTCACTGGAATTAACAGAGGATTTCTAGGGGACTATACGTATGCAAAATAAACCAAGGTCTAGACGAGAAAGAGAGAAACAACAGAACAGTGAAGAAGTCATGTCAACATGCACCGTCAATAGGTAATACTAAGGTTAGGGTGGCTCATACATTAGGCTAATCTTTAGTAAGATACGTCGATAGGTAAAAAATAAAGATTTGGTGAAAATCTTTCTTAAAATCAGCAAAATTGGAAAGGAAGAATTGTTTTCTGACTAAAGAGTTCCACAATTCTGTATATTCCTCTTAGTTTTGCTGTTTGGTGAACTCCTTATATTGAGATTTTTTCAGGTAGTAAAATAATTGCAGTCACATCTGTATTTATTGACTGTATCTTTTAAATGTTAATGGATTATTCATCATTATGTAATTGTCCCTTCTTCTAAAACATGTACCGGCAAAATGTTTGATTGTGTTTTCAGTGTACTTTTGTCCCAAAGATTTAAAATTTCATGGGATATCAGACGTTAATTTGTTCCACATGCTGAAAAGTTTATTTAATTTTTGTAAGGAAATCCTTATTTTACTCCACAGAGTTAGTGTCTTCAAGGCTACATACTCCTTATTTTTTAATATTTTAGATATAGTAAAAGTTACCCTGTGTCCCAGTGAGTTCCATAAGCTTCCGACGGACAATCACATTCAGCAGATGCCTCCTCATGTCTCGGTGACTTCATAGTTACCACTCCGATGACATAGTCTCCTAGTAGGCAAAGGATCAGACTCAACAGAAGAAAACCTCTTGAAAAATAGCTTATCTTTTTAATTCTTTTACTATAGCAAAGTAATGGTTATATTAGCATTCTCTAACATGTCTTTAAATTTGAGATTATTTGTATAATAACGTAAAAGTCCTCAGCATAGCTCCATCTGGTTTGGCTCTTACTGCAGCAGAAAAGCCAGTCTATGTTGGATGCACTCTGAAACAAAAGTCCATCTCTCCTCTCATCCACATTTTTTTACAGGGTTCATGAATTTCTATTCCATATTTATGCTGAAGCTCATCTGTTATTTGAAGAGAAAAAGGGCAATCGCAGATCTTAAAGCACCAAAACAAGAAAGTATATTTCCATTTACTCAGGTTATGTGATGTTTAGATTGCTATGAGGTATTTGGTAAGCCAGGTTATCTGTTCTAAAAAAAATCCAGTCATTGTCCTTAAAATTTTAATTGCTATAGGATCAGGTTTTGACAAAGCTTTATGTCCATTTTGCTTTGTAGCATGCTATTGTGCAATGTGACAACATTGGAATAATCTAGCACGTAAGAGCTAAAAATAGACAACTGTGTGTATGAATTTGCATCTAAACCTGCTACCACTTCACATATTGATCTTAATTAGTGGAGCCTGATAGGGTATTTTTATCTTCACAGTTAGTTGCCTCTTGAATTGATAGGAAGTAATACCTTAACCCATAGATTTGCAGGAGTCTAGACATACTCTGAAGGAAATTTCACTGCCTCCTTTTTATAATCTATCCTAAACTGAAGCAGTTGTTTGGGACTGCACATGGGGAGGGAGGGCGAACTGCTGTCCGAGCAGAACACCAGCCTGTGCTTTAATCTGATCCAGTAAACGTGCTTATAAACCTAGGAAATTATATTGGGTCATCTAATAACATGACATGAACAAAAATAAAGAAAAGGAGAGTTTTCATTTTTGACACACACATTATTTTGGCCTACAATAAAGTAATTTGTCTGAGGCCATCTAGACAATCAGGATCAGAAGGTAGGAGTTCTAGTTTGTTCTTCCATTATTAGACTTCTTTTTAGCCTTGTATAACTTCAGAAGATTCAACAGGACTCTCATTTTCTAGTTGGCTTTTGAAGAAAATGCGGAGCAGCTAAATAGTAATTAGCAACATTTTATAATGCATGGATCCATATGGCAACAACATAATTTACACCTAAGAAAGCATGTACTTTCTGGTCATCAATATGAGAACTTTAGTTATAATTACTTGTGGGTCATGAGGTTGGGCAGTTGGACAGTACACTGTCAAAACCCATTTTTGTCCTTAATCTCATAGTCTGATTTTTGCATCTTTCTTAAAGAAAGTTTTTGTAATTTTGCATTTATCTGCCTCTCTGTCTCAGGCAACACTTGAGTAAGTTGAAATAGAGCTCTTGGACTGGTGTTTCCAGTTGGAAGTTTTATGGGAACAAAGACAGAAAGCTTAGTTCTCGTTAGGAAGTACAGTGGCTCAACAGCACAGGTCATTTGAGGATGCTGATGCAGAAACATGGGATTAAATCAAATTGATATTTCCCCTTAATATCCTATCAGAATAATCTTCTTATCCCATATCATTAAATCACATAAGAACTTAAGAGGACAGCTAAACACAATTAGAATTTCCTAGAGGATACAGCAGGGCATAGGAGTATGGCTCTAAATACATGTACAGGAATCATGTTCCTGTTCAAAAGGATTCTTTTCTGCAAGCATCCTGCAGGGATTAAGCAATTCATACTAGAAAGCCCTTGGTCTAACTCCCCCCTGTGGAACCAGGAGCCTTACTAGATGGTCTAGGACAACTCAAAGTCACTACAGTTGAGACCACAACATTGAAATATTATGGACATAACGTACAAAATTTAAAACTGGGAAAGAGAGATAATTTTGTAATACAATTTAAACTGACTTAGTTCATACAAAACATGTGACTAAGGGAAGGGAGGGGAGCTGCCTGGCTTTCCCAGCCTTCTCCTTTAATAAGTGTGCACTGTTCTTTACTATATTTGCATTAGCCATTTTTGGAAAGAAGGGGACTGAAAATTTCTCCTATCCATTAAAATAAGCAATATTATTATCCTGGATAGGGTACAAAATTCTGTTAAAAAGGAGAGCCTTAAGGACATTCATAGGCTTAGCAAGGTAATTTCCACATTTAATTGTAAAGGTTGTTCAATTAGCAGTCAGGAATATGCCTAGGCCACCCGCAGCAATGTAACAGGTATTTTAGCATTTTGTTTCTTGTTTTTCAAACTGTGACTGTGTTTCTTTATATTAATGGGTTTGGACCAGACCCAGTAGCGTTGCATTGCTTTCTCAATTTGCAGGATAATGCCAAATGTTGTATACAAACATCAGTCTAACTAAATGGAAAGTATATAATTGCTGTGTGCCTGTTGGTGATGATACCTATTTCATGTCTTAAAAATCGGGAAAGTATTGATTCTTGTTATTATAGTTTAGTTTTAATTCTGCTGATGGCTACCTCAATAAAAATGATAAAAATATTTTTAACTTTCCAAGCAATCTTCAATAGTGGGAAGTGATTTCTAGAGAAAAGTAAAGGAGAAATAATTGAAGTAAAAAGCAAAAATTCCTCTATTGATTTTCTACTAGTTTAGGTTTATCACAGTCTTAATCCCTTTGGTGTTCTGGTAACTTATTTCTAATCTCTTCAGCTACTTCACTCTTCTTCTCTCTTAGGGTCAGATCCAATAAAAAGCCTTGCATCTCTAAAGAAGGATTTAGATAGGACGAAGGTATCTAAGACCAAAACTTCAATCTAAAATGTCCCTTTACTCAGTTGGCACCATCTCACTCAAGGTCTCACTGGAAAACCTTCCAGGAAAACTCTATTTTATGCAGTACTTACTTACACATTTCAGAACCCACCAGCTAATGAGGATTCATTCAGTTGCCTCCTCAATCCCACTTCACCCAGGAGAGTACCAAAGCATCTGGCAATATCTTAATTTGGGTGGTGGCAGAGGAGCAAAGAAAAGAGAGCGAGGAGGAATGTGACTTGGAATCGCAGGGCTCTGAGCTGTCTGCAGGGATCCTGGGTTCTGTTCAGGGACCACAGCTGCATTTTATGCAATGCCTGTTTAAAGGAATTTCTCAGTAAGTCCTCTGCTGATTTGAATTTGTTCTGCTTTCATTTTTTCCCCCATCCTGGGTAAGCAAGGGCTTAGCATTGGTTAAGCAGAAATTATGGCAGCCTTGGAGTTCATGAAAACAGTGTTCAGGAATCTTTAATTGACAATTAACATTTTTTTTTTTTATTTTTAAAATCATAATTTCTAATTTTTTCACAATAAATTTCAAAAAGAAAAAGGAAAGGGAAGTGTGCTGACTTAGATTTAAACACTTCTGAGGTCTTATCTACAGACCTGCTTGATCTGCAGTGTTGGGCATTTACTACCATGGATGATCAATACGTGTGAACACAGAAGATATACCTAGCCAAGAAAACAGGAGCTGTGTAGGTACCAGCGGGAAGATGTGGGACACGTGAAATTGTGGGGCGCTGATTGAATAGTCTAGCCACAGAAGTGTCCCCATCACTGAGACTTGACAGGGACTCGGGGTCCCTATGGAGCCCTGCTGCCACTGATCCTGGGCCACCCCAGGGTCCACACCTAGTGTCTCTTATGGTGACAGAGCCTGCCTTTTCAGCCTGTTTTTACAGTGGAAAGCTCTCTCCATACTACACAGAGACTGTGCCATTAGGAGATTACTCCTTCCCTCAAAGGCAGAAACCGTGTTTTCCTCTGAGCCTCCCGCGGCCCTGAGCCAGGGGAGCGAGGGTGAGGTTTATTTATAATGAACTTCTCTCCCAGCGCAGCTCTGATGCTCATCCGTCAAACACTCGTGGCAACCCCTCAGTGCTCTGTCCACCCAGAAGGTAAATTCATCCTCATCATCAAGTGCTAAATGCCTGCCCTGGCCTAGTGGGTGTTGCCCAGACACTGTATCAGCTTCTGCTGCCTTTTCCTCTGGTTTATCAAGAGATGGCAGCAAAAAGCCATTTAACCTTTGATCTCAGTCCTCAGGCCTCTATCTGTCACAGAATCATGGCAGCCTCTACCCACCCACCCAACTCATCCTGCCAGTGCTGCCTTAGATGAGCCGCCTGCCACGCTCGGCGAACAGCCCGGTGCTTTGCCTGCCCCGTCACGTAGGAGGGCGGTGGGAATGACAGCCAGGACCGGGCACCGCCGGCCATGTCCCATGCGCAGCAGTAACCAGCACGACGCAACACAACCGTGCAGGTGCATGGCAGGCACTGCTGCACCAGGAGGCTTCCCCACCGGCCTCCCTGCAGCCCTGCCTGCACCCTGCCTGCAGGAAGGATGGTCTGGCAGCTCAGGGTCAGGCTTAGCAAGACCCATGTCCAGCTGTGGCTGACATGAAATCCAATGATAGAAGAAGCCAGAGTTGCCCGGTGCCGTCAGTTAGGCATCGATGGGACTTCCCCTGTGGCAGGAGGGTCAGGCATTAGGTGAAAGGGAATATTTTTGAAAATGAGCAGAAACAAAACTAATGGATTGAAGCACCCCAAAAAAAGGCACGTGAAGAGTAAGTTTGTTTGGGGGATGTAGCCCTTGGCTTTGGTTTCATGGCGATGGGAATTCCCATTTTAGAAAGGGCCACAAAATATTCAGACTGTGCATTGCTATCATGATGCTACGTCCAAGGTGACGGACACAGGAAGGAACTTTCTGATTCACTGTGACAAGCTGACAATTCATTTGCTGCAGTGACATTTGTGAGAGGGAAAAAATTGGTAACATAACATGTCAATAAAGACAGCTAGAAAAAATAATTTTAAATTAGACATGATTAGAAATATAACACCTAGCTCTACTTCAAATATTCTTTAGTTTTCTTGCTAAAGAAAGGAATAATTGTCAAAATAATTGGACTTAAACTGGATTTTTAAAAAAAAATTACAGTGGTCATTAGTGAATAGCAAGAGACCTCATTATTAAGTGTCGCAGGATGCTTTCAGAGACTGGTTTCAGATAAAGCAGGTAGAGTCAGATGCATTTAAAGTCAAGGCAAGCTCTGGGGGTTTCAGTGTCACTACTCACTCTTAAATGTCACTGAGGAGCTGTCAACAGGTATGAAAAGGCACCCAGCTGCTTAAGCAACCCAGCTGCTCAAGCCTCTTTCAGTTGCATACAGAGAAAAAAATGAAATATATACAGAGGGAAACATGGGGTTCTAGAGGATGCAAATAGCAATGTACCATGTGAGATGGATCCACCTTCCTTTCATCTTCTTGTTCTGTTGCACTGTAATTACATTTTAACCAAAATGGGCCAAATTCCATTTTCATGTTCAGGAATGTGAACAGGGATTTTGTCTGCTGGCAAAATAGAGTCCCTCCGTAGTGGTTAGTTTCAGTTCACCTGAGATTAGAATTCGGTCTCAGTAGAAATAGCAAGCAAAATGAGATCTTTCATTACTATGAAGTCTTATGTGGAAGCCTTATGTTGTGATTAATAGTTTTGTCAAATGTTCATGTTGGTCATTTTCTGTTATGTTATAAAGAATTATTCTGGATCAATAAAACTTGATATAATATAACCAAAGTATTGTTTCTAAGTGAGTGGATTTGTCATTTGTCAAAAGTAACAAATCATGAAATGCGATGCTGTTTCCTTGATTGTTTTTAGTTTCTTATATTTGCTCTCACTTTTTAATTTCTTAAATCAGCTCTAATATCAATCAACAAGGTTAGATTGAGAAGATCTAATGAAAAACCAAATCAGATTAGTAACTGGAGAGGTGAATAAACATACCAAAGAAAGGATAGACTCCATAAGAGGATTGTTTCCTGAGGTATGTCTGACATTTAGTGAAAATTACATTATCCTTTTTATTTAATAAATGACAGAACTTTCTCTCTTCCTGCCTGGCTGCTAGAAATCTAACAGACATCTGTAGAAGATGTATGTGTGAGCTCTGCTGCTTTGGGTCAGTATCTGTGTTTATCTCAGAGCATCCACCAATGACACATTTAACCAGCTGCAACAGTCTTAAATGCTTTAAGTCATGACATCACTAATGAAATCACCTCTGGAGGAAACATAAGCTTGGCATCCTAGAAAATTATCTTCTGATCTCAAATGACTGACCTCATAGGGATTTGGCCATCAATAGGTTTCTAAGGCTTACACTGACAACAAATACAAGCACTAAAATAAATCATTTTGTGGAAAAAACATCACAGGAAAATTAGCTTTCCTTCACACCCTTTGTCAGCCTGGGTTTATTACAGGACTCACCATGGAATGGCAACCAGCTGAACGATGCTAAATCACTGCAGCAAAATTCTAGCCACCATGCCAAAATCCTACTATCTATGTGGAGACCACATAAAATCTCTCATCATCTAGATGGCTCTCAGTTGAAATGTAGTGGACAACTATTAACAGGCCAATGACTACACCTGGTAAAATTATGCACATTGGTGAAGGATATTGGTGCATAATATTTGGCAGCTCATATATCATTTCATAAATGGCCAGATAAATTAAAAAAATACAGAAATTAGTAATTTGAGTTATATTTCAGGTTTGAAATTACAGAATGACAGAAAATAAGTGTGTAAGATGATTCCTACGTTGGAACCTTGGCAGTGCAGAATGTCCGTGTCTTTGTCCCCTGGAGTTCCAGTGAGTTTTCCCAAAAGTCAGTTTTCTTTAATCCACATAGGGTTTTCCCCACGCTTAAATGTTATGGAATAACACAAACCCGTGTGTCAAATATAGGTTGACTTAGTCATTGCAAGGTAGCATGGCAACTTTTAAGATGACTTTTTTGGTGTTACATTTTCCAGAATAACTATTTGAAAGATCGTATCTACAGTTTAGGCTGCCATGGGTCAAATACTAAGAACCTGTATTGAAGTGAGTCTGCTGAAGACATTGCTATGAGCAGAGCACTTCATTCTGCTCTCAAACAGCTATCGTCTTTCTCTACTGCCATTGCGCTCTAACTTAAAGTAGATTTAGTGGCTGCACTTATATGTGCGAAGCTGCCATATCAAGCATCATTTGGAATTCAAACCATTCAGCAACTGCCATTATGCTTGCAAATAGATCTGTCTTAAAAAATGTGACGTAATGGTGATTCACAGGAAAGTTAGGTATTAGTTCTTGTGATAAAAAAACAGGTACAGAAAATGTTTGGTTTTAGTAAGATGGGAAGCCCTAAAATTTAATGAAAAAATGTTAATTTAATCTGTATATTTTTAGGTTTCTGTGTGTTCTATGTGACTTCAGACATCGTGAAATATATTAGATGGGTGGCAAAACATGGGAGGAAATTTCCACAGGTGCTTGTAATCATATATTTAGTATCAATACTAAATCAATACTATAGTATCGATACTAAATCAATGTGGTAAATACAGAATGTCACCAATGCAGACATGATTTTAAGATAAAAAGTCAGCATATTGTTACAAATTTTCAAAATCATCTCAGATTTCTTTGAATTTATCCAATGAATTTACTTACCATACTTTATCTAGCAAACTATTTTTCTAGACTAGTAACTTTACTTCCTTTCAAGTAGCAATGCTGTGTGGTACCATCATACGACTGCAGTGCTCCTGAGGTGCTACTGCCTTGTGATCCTGTGGACACTACTGCAGCTCCCGGTTTCTTCCTCGTCTGCCACCAATGCAAACCAGGACTTTGCTAAGAAAACTTACTTCCCATAGCAGAGACCAACGCAGCACCAGGCTTACACTTGTCTCTGAAGTTAGGGGGTTTTTTTGATGTGTATCTCTGGATGTGTTGTGCAATTCCCACTGGAACTTCACCAAATTGGGATTTACAGCAGCAGGACTTGGGGGAGTCCTTTCCTTTCTGAGAATAGCAGCAGCTCCCGTCAGGTATGTCTTGTGCAGTTTCCTCTCTTGATGAAGAGATTTGACTCCCAGTGCTCTGGAGTGTGCATCAGCTGCCAGCTTTTTGTGTGTTTTGTTGAGGGAGAAGATAATTTCCACTCTTCCAACTGAGATCTTACTGTCAGGCAGAAACGGATTCAGGATTCATTAGGTCAGAAAAGAAAATAAAATTCTCTTGCCTGGTGACTTAAGGTATTTGAAAGTCTTACATTCCATGTTCCAAGGACTGGACAAAATACTTAATGCTTGAAGATTGGGACCTTGGTTTGTTTTCATGCGCTGTGGAACACTGTCGAGAGGTAGAGCTGACAGCACTTTCCTATGCCCTTAGATGCCTCTATAAACAGATGGGCAAGAGTCATTCCTTGGAGATATCGATACGAAAGCCCTCAATCAGAGAAAGAAACTGAAAATAAGATTTTCTGACAGAAGAATCCCATAGGTGACAGCAGATGGTAGGAGGCTGCCTGTTCCCTGTGACATAATCTCGCATGTAACTATTTCTTATTTGTTAGTAGTCTGCCAGAAGTTGTCTATGGAGGCTGTAGTTGATCTCTATGATAATATCTAAAGCCCAGTGAGCTAAGTGGCCCACCCTCTACAATGTCACCTGCAGGATGCACGTGGCCACAGGAGCCCCCACAAAGGTCATCCAATCCAGTCTTCTGGCATTTCAGCTGCTTTTGTGACAGGCAGTTTGGGCCCTTTTAGTAAGAACCCTAATGCCACAAAGTCAAATGGGCTTAGCTTTGGCCCCAAAGCATTGCTCCTGAGATGATGAATGTCTGGTTTGGAGAGTGAATGGTTGTGGTGGGTTAACCTTGGTCAGCTGCCAGACACCCACCCAGCTGCTCTCTCACTCCTCCTCCTCAGCAAGACAAGGGAGAAAATAAGATTAAAAGCTTGTGGGTCAAGGTAAGTACAAGGAGATCACTCACCAGTTACCACATTTGGCAGAAAAGACTCAACTTGAGGAAAATTAAATTAGTTTATTACCAGTTAACAACAGACTAAGATACTGAAAAAGAAACAAAAGCACCTAAAAATACCTTCCCCCTATCCCTTTCTTCCCAGGCTCAACTTCACTCCCAACTCTTCCACCTTCTCCTCCCCACCCAAGTGGCACAGGGAGAATGGGGAATGGGCATTGTGGTCAGTTCATAACACTTCATCTCTGCTGCTCCTTCCTCCTCATGCTGTTCTCCTGCTTCAATGTGGGATTCCTCCCATGGGATACAGTCCTTCACAAACTGCTCCAGCATGGGTCCTTCCCGCAGGCTGCAGTTCTTCAAGAACTGTTCAGCATAGGTCCTCTCCACAGGGTACTTTAGGAACAGACTGCTCCAGCATGGGTCACCCACGGACCACAGCTCTTGCCAGGACCATGCTCTGGCATGAGCTCCTCTCCACAGGCTGCAGATTCCCTCAGGGCATGCCCACCTGCTCCAGCATGCAGTCCTCCATGGCCTGCAGTGTAGATATCTGCTTCATCGTGATCCTACAGGGACTGCAGAGAGACAACCAACTTCACCATGGTCTTCTCCGCAGGGTGCAGGGGAATGTCTGCTCCTGTGCCTGGAGCACCTCCTGCCCCTCCTTCTTCACTGACCTTGGTGTCTGCAGGGCTCTTTCTCTCACATTTTTCTTATTCCTCTCTCCCAGCTACTGCACAACATTTTTACCCTTTCTTAAATAATGTTATCTCAGAGGTGCTACCAATGTCACCAGTTGGCTAAGTCGCAAGTCTCTCTTGGAACTGGCTGAAACTGTCTGACATGGGGGCAGCTCCTGGTCTCTTCTCACAGAAGCCACCCCTGCAGCTCTTGCCTGCTACCAAAACTTTGCCATGTAAACCAAATACATTGGCCCAAACACACTACAAGTGCATGACTGGGTCCTTGCCTAGGAACAGCAAAGGATCAAGCTTGCTCTCACAACATGCCACTCTTCTTGCCAGAACCCTCCCCTGAGAGCTGTCCCTTTCAAAAAAGTCCAGGCTCTCCTGTGTCTTTCTCCATTTCTCTTTCCTGCACCATCAGTTTGCTTCTTTCTTCAGAAAGTCCCCAAGCTACAGATTGTTCAATCTGGGAAAGCGTCACCATCACATGGCTGCTGTTGTCTGATGCATTTCTCTAAGCATCTTGGTTGCTGTAGGGAATTTTGGTATAGACATGCTTTAAAACCACCCAGCTTGCTATTGTTCCTCAGTTAGAAATGGCCTTTCACTGCAAAAATCTGTAGGTCTGTTTTATCTGATCTATTTTTCCCTTTATGACTTCAGCTCAGAGAGATACACATGATGCAATTTTAGGCTAGCTAGCATGGATGCCACTAGCTGTATAGATGTAATATCAGGTATCTCAAAGAACTGGGTAAATTTGTGAGTGGCTGACCCAGGGTGAGCTGTTTTCCGCTGTGCTTACGCTGTTAGCTCTCTTGTTATCAGTCACCAGCTTGCATGTGTCTGTGTGAGCTGCCGTTGGCTTAAAGTTAACCAACCTTACTATGTTTTTCAGATCCTGCATTTTCTAAAACACCTGTTCTCTTCTTCAACCTTCAGCTCCTTGCAGGGTGAAAATAGGCTTTATCTTGCTGGTAAGATGCTCACCCTACGGTCAGATCTTTTCAGCAGTTAATAGTTTTTAATATCAACCTGTGATAGCACTGCCTTGCCGCCTTAGTGCAAGATGAATGAGGCAGAAAACAGGAAAAGAGAGTTATATGACTTAAAGGAACAGCACTTGAGCTCAAACTGGCACTCACAAACCACATAGTGACAGATTCTGAATCATCATAACATCTCTTTAAGATTAAACATAATCCAATTTCTTTCTTATTGAAAGGTATATATTCAGGAACAATATTTCATATATTCAGGAACAATATTTCAAGATTCAAATTATCCCTGCTTTATATTGAAGAAGCTATCCTAGCAGAAGTCATTGGAAAAATAGGTTGTGCTAGAGATTGTATTTCTTTAATAATCTATGCAAAATTTGTTAGAAAATCAAAGCTATGACCAATTTTTTTTGTTTTTCCCATCCATATGTATATTGTAAAAAACTTCCTTTAAAAACTCAAGCAAAATTACACATTAATCGAAAACAGAAGATTACTTCTTTACAAGTGTAAGTGCTGCAGGCCCTTCAAAATAAAAGGTTCTATATGAGATTTTGGGAAGGGAATTTTTGTTTCTTTAAACTGATCCATGTTAAAACTGTACTAGAGGCAAAAGGCAGCTTTCAATATTGTTTTTTCTTAGTGAATAAAGAGTGAATTAGGTACCAGAGAGACCTTATAAAATACTTCATGCTCTTCCTTTATGTTATCAAAAACTTGTCAGCCTGGAAAAGAAAGTGAAACACAAACACCCTTACTGTGTATGAAAGAAAAAAAAATTAATGAGATAAAATTGACAGAAGATATAATAGCTCTTAGTTTCTGTTTCTATTTACATCTAAGTATCACTGAAGCCCCATTATGAGGATTTAAATGAGAATTTGAATGATGAATTTTCTTGAAGAATTTATGGAATAAGTATAACCCTAGTGAAATTTTTTAAGGAAGATTAACTTCTTGTTGATCTAACAGAGTTGACTTAGTTCTCAGAGGGACTAATTTATAAAATTGCTGTTGTACTGCACGGTTGAGTGAAAGAGTGATGGAACATGAAAGGTGACCTTGTTCTTTTTCTTTACCCCTTTTCTTTTATTCTGCACCACTTTTTGTTCAGGATGCTTTCTCGTTTCTCTGAGTGTCTGGGTTACCCTGGCAGGGGCTGGCTGCCCCAGGTCGCTCCTGAAAGGGCTTGCAAGCACTGCGAGGGAGGCAGAACCCCCTTCAATCAAGCAAAACCAAAAACCTAACCACCTTGGATAGAAGCAGCTCTCCAAGTAGGACAAAAGTGTCCGGGTCACTTGATCGAGCGATTTTAATTCCTGGCCTACTTCAGAATATGCTGAAACCAGTCATTTTCAGGGAATCAGATTCATTATCTGGGCCCTGGGATGCAAACTTCACAACCTGTGTGCAAAGCAAGGGGGAACCTCACCAGCTGTGACCTTTCAAATACACCGTTTTCTTCCTCCTCCTTTTCCTCAGCCCCAGCAAGTTTTGCCTCTGAGTCAACGGCGTTTGAATATAGGATGAGAAGCTGTCGTGGTTTTACCCCAGCTGGCAGCTGAGCACCACGCAGCTGCTCGTTCACTCCCCCCCATCGGGATGGGGAAGAGAATTCGAAGAGTTAAAGTGAGAAAACTTGTGGGTTGAGATAAAGACAGTTTAATAGGTAAAGCAAAAGCCTCGCGCACAAGCAAAGCAAAGCAAGGAATTCATTCACCACTTCCCATGGGCAGGCAGGTGTTCAGCCATCTCCAGGAAAGCAGGGCTCCGTCACGCGTAACGGTTACTTGGGAAGACAAATGCCACTGCTACGAAGGCCGCCGCCCCCCCCCCCCCCCTTCCCCCAAGCTCCTTATAAACTGAGCATGACGTCATACAGTATGGAATATCCCTTTGGTCAGTTTGGGTCACCTGTCCTGTCTGTGTCTCCTCCCAACTTCTTGTCCACACCCAGCCATCCCGCTGGCAGGGCAGTGCAAGAAGCAGAAAAGGCCTTGGCCCCGTGTAAACACTGCTCAACAATAAGTCCATAGAACAAAAACATCTCTATATTATCAATGCTGTCTCCAGCACAAATCCAAAACATATCCCCACACTAGCTACTATGAAGAAAATCAGTCCTCTCAGGTGAAACCAGGACATTATCCACCCCTTATTCCATACTATTTACGTCATGCTCAGGTCCCACACGATTCAATACATCCTCATTAACCACCACCACCACCCTTCTCATCCCTTGATATATGCTGATATCATTCTCTTAGTCTGTGGACCACCCTTTTAAAATGTCAATAAATGTCCACAAAATGTCCATTGGGTTCACTTGGTCCACAACCTTGGGCTCCATCCACCATGGTGGTCACTCAGGACAGGAGAGGTGGTTGACATGTGGAGTTACTGGGCACCAAAACCAGCTCAGGTCAGGTCCACTGCTGCACTTGCGCTGCTTCCTGTAAGGCTTGTTCTCCATTGGTTCAGGTGATTTCTGCTATAGTAATTCCTGTAACATGCAACTCAAATCATGGGTTACAACAATTTAAAGGTATTTCCATTACAATCTCCACCCCTGGTCCCTTCGAGTCAGACCATCAAGTTTACCATTGCAATGAACACCTCCCCTTGCCCCTGCTCCGGCTTGAACTTATCCTCAGACTGCAGTCCCTTAGGGGTGTACCTGCTTCGGAAAGTCCGCAAGCCCACTAGGAACACTAAGTAGTTAAAATGTAGAGGGCAAAGGGTAGGAATAGCTTGGAAAAAATAGGATAATTTGACAGTGGAGGGATTCAGTTATCTGTGTTGCAAGGCCTGGGTTGGTGCAGCAGAGCTCTGTAACCTTGGCTTGGTTTTACTGAGAAAATTATCTTGAAGGTGTGAGCTAAAACTGTGCAAGATAAAAAAAGAAACACATAAAAGTAAGATTTTTGATACTGCAGTAGTTAGCAGGAAGGGATTCAATGGGGAAAACACTGCCTTAAAGTGTACAAAAGCCCAGGAATAAAACAGAAAATTAGGTGAAAACTCAGCAACCGTGATGACCAGCTCATTCAAAGGAGCAACGGAGACCAGCCCTATTGGACGTGACTGATGACTCTCAGGCCAGCGAAGACACATTGAATGTCTCATTAAGGTTGGTCAGAATATTAATACCTAGTTCAATAACTCATTAATCCCAGATATATATCATGTGTATTAGCTAATAAATAATTGCACTATACTCTTAAATCAGCTATATTCTACTTGAAAAGTCTCCTTGTACAAAGTAAAAAGCAGCTGATAGAAGCACCCAGTGAGGGAGGGTTACACCATTTTTCCCTGAGTTTGGTGCTGCTCCCCTGGCTGAAGCTCATCCCTGCTCCTTGCACCCCCAATTGCAGCCTGCTCCCGTCTCCACGGAAGACTGCCTTCCACCCACACACCACAGCTGCGCAGAAGGAGGCAGTGGAGCCACAGTGGACTCCACTTTCATCCCTGGGCTACCATACTAGGCTAATCCATTCTTGGGTCCCTGGCTTAACACCCTATGCAAAATTATCTTCAGCATAAGCATTTACTTTCATTAGCTAATTGTATGAGCTTATGTTTATTTGTAACCAAATGTCTCCTCCACAGCTTGTGGAGCTTCACCTCAACATTACCTTCTAGTTTGCTACATCTCATGTCCTGTTAATCCTCTAACCTACAGCAAGGTCAGTTACTGGGTAATTTATCTGACCCAAGCAAGGTGAGTTTGATCAGTTCCCTGAAGATGGAGGTCATACATCACTACAGAGGTATAATAGGGATTGTGAAACTCGCTTTCCTTATGTGTCTGAGAGATGCTCTGCCTCTTTCTGCAATTGTCTTCTCCTGTCATTGCCTGCAGACTTTTTTTCACCTAGCATTTCTCCAAACACATGCTCCAGGTGGTGTAATGCTGTTCTCCACTGAAATCTTTGGGATCTGCAGATAAAATATTATTTAAAAGTTGTGAGAAAGGGACATGTATGAAAGTCGAAGATGGTAGGAAAATAGCTGGATTTGAGTGGAAGAAACATGAAGAGGGTTCTAACCTCTAAAAAAAAAAAAAAAAAAGTGTTACATTCATTTCTGAATATGTTTATTTGGTGTAGCTAGGCACAAATTGCACACAGTGACCATCTGTGGCCAACTAATTGTCCCTAAGCAATAACTATCCAGCAGTACATACTTTTAAAAACAAAGTGTTTTTCTAAATATATATATGTGCTTTAAGTTTCACTAATTTCTATTAATTAAATGGAGCATTGTAAAAATTACTATCTATCTTTCCATGAATCCAAGAAATTATAGTATATGGTAGATATTTGATATATAAAGGCTTCCCTGTCATTGATCTTATAGATAAGTCCAAGGAATAACCCATAACATGGGAGAAAACCAAGCCCAAGAAAGGAAAATAATGAAATGGACAAAGCTATAATAGTTAATTCCTCACATTTCAGTTCAGTCTGCAGAGAACTGGTGTAAGTGTTTTTCTGGAGATGCTTCAGGAAAAAAAGTGAAGATTTCTTAGATGTGACGAGCCATGTTTTGCTCTTAATTATGTCACCACTAAACTTCAGTACCTCCATCAGTTTCAATTACCTGTTGTTTGCTCTAGGTCTTGAGGACAAAAGGAACGATTTATCACAATTCACATTTTCTCAAACTTCTGCTTGCCCTTCACTACTCTGAAAAAACATACACAAATTGTTGTATGAAAGAGGGTAAACATTTTTAAAAATAGAAAACCATTCAGGTTTTCTGAGAGAGTACAAATTAGTTTCACAGAGACCACAGGCTTTTTCCTTAAATTGTACATATTCCCCTTTCATAAAGTAAGTTCAAGTCCAAGTGAGGGGCCCAAGTTCCCCACAAAACACAAGGAACAAGTTAGGTTCCTAACGAGGCGTTTCATAAAGTGGTGCTGAGCACAGAGCCTGTTCTGGTAGCTGACAGGGAGGTAAAGGATAGAGGAATTAAGTGTCTAATAAATTCCTTAAGGGAAAAGCAAAACGCAGTAGCCCGTGCGGGTGGTCAGCTGGACCAGAAGAAAATTGTTTTGATGAGCACAGTTGGATTTGGAGCAATGCCTTGAATGTGTGTTTCCTACATGCTTGTTGCTGCTGTCATGGGCAGCAGAACCTAAGGCTTTGTCCTTAAACTGTATTCACCTTTTGAATACTTGGAAAACAACTCATGAGCCCTGTGGGTAAGTCTGGTGGGAAATATGTTGTCTGTGAATCCCACCACAGAGTATGTGTGAGTTCGGGCTCTGAAAAACTGCATCAGGATTTGTTGCATTCTTTACAGGAAATAGTTCTCTCTGCAGCCTTTTAGATGCTGGAAGATCCATGTGCCCAGGTACTCTATCAGATCCAACTCATTTTAAGCCGTTGTTCTGTAGGATGAAGCACTCAACACTGTTTCTCTCCTAAAGAAGAATTAGCTTGGAGAGGGAACATCTTAATTCTACTTGGAAATAAATTGCATGGAATTGTTACCTAAATTACCTCTACCATTATTTCAAAAATTAAGAACTAAATAAAATGTTTTCTCTGTAACAGAATTAAATTTCCTAGAGGATTAATCTTTTCCATTTTCAAAGAAAACTCTCTTGCTATAAGTACTTTATATAAAGTACAGTATGTAAATGCTTTTCTCAATGACTTATTTTTTTTTCCTCTAAAAGAGCTGCCAGAAGAATTGTCAATCCTTGAGCATAGTGAAATCCTCTTTTCTTTTCCCTGATGGAAAATGACTCTGTGCAATTTGTTTTACCTCCATATTTCTGGAGCTTTGATGAACCAGACAGACTCTTACATTAGAGGTTTGCTTATTATGATTATCTGATCAGGTCTTAGCAATATTGATAAGGAAAATTTTAGAAAAAAACTCACTGGACAGTGGAAAAGATACAAATAGCTATTCTTACAACAGAAGAACTTCCCTGGGGAACACGTGATCAGCTCTCAGCCATAAGCTCACTAGAGCCAAGACTAATAATGACACTATCAGAAAAAAACCTTTTTTGTTGGAAGGAGAAACTGTTGGAGTTACTAGATAATTGCTAAGGTGGGAGAGGATTGCAGCTCAGCTACAGAAACCTGCATGCCTGCATCATATAGACAAATAAAACTCCTTGTAAAGGCAGTACAGATGAGTCGGTGTATGGTCAGTCTGAAGTAAGAGTTCTGAAATCAGGCACAGACAGACCAGAGAGACACTGCTGAGGAGCTCTGCGTCCTGGAGCATGAGAGGTCTCAGGCTCAGCTACGTGTTCCTACAACTAAGGAAAGTGCTCTTCTGCACACAGATCTCCAGATAAACGTGGCATATTTCCAGAATTACCTCAGCTTAGCACATCCCCTTTTTGGTGGGTTTTTTTTTTCTGTTTGCTTGGGGTTTTTTGTTTGTTTGGTTGGTTTGGTTTGGTTTGGTTTGGTTTTTTGTTTTGTTTGAAACTGATAACAGTGGAAGGCTTAGATTTATCTTATGGAAACAGTTTACATAATAGGTCAGTGACTTCCTACAAAAAGCTTATAGATGGATTCTTTTACACATTTACCATGCACAGAAATAACTTGGTTTTTCTACCAAAATATGAGTAGGCTCATCACATGTTACAGGGAACTACGAAAAAGGAATATTGTATTTAAAGAAATCACACATTGAAGCCTGAAAAAGAAGATAGTGTGTTAATTCAGGTTATTACATGTAGAAATTGTTAACAGTCATGTATCAGGATGAAAAGGTTTTATGACATAGTCTTTTTTTTTTTTTTAATTTAGCTTCCCCCCCCCCCCCCCCCCCCCCCCCAAGTTATTAGCTTTGCCAGTGTATTTTCAGGTCAAACAAAAACTGGTTGCCATAATAGAATAAATATTTGACACATGATGAAGATTTGGTTCCTTCTCGATCATAAATTAAAGAATGTTCTTTATGCACGTATTACACAACAGTTTTATGGTTAAAACAAGATTTACAAATACCAAATAAAAAGATGAACTGAATCAAAATTTTAACTTGAGATACTGTTACAAAGTCATTCAAGGTCCAAGAAAGTAATTTTTTTGACTCTCATTTGTGGGGATTCAGTGCTTTGTTCAGAATAACCTATATATATTGCATGCCTTAAGACCATGACTATGACTAAATGTACAAAGTTGTCTAAACGCATGACTTAAATGTTTAGTATAGAACTCTTAGTTGCCCTCTGCCCACCAGAAATACAGTAGCAAAGTCAAGTATGCTATTCTGTATTCACGTATCGCTCTCTTATCTCCAAAGCCGTAAATATGTAATAATATTTTTCTGCTACTCCGATGGCCAAGCTAGCCCTCGGACACCACAGGGAAAGTCCTCTGTAGTACCTCTCTGCAACACTATAGAGAAAAGGGAGAAAACCCACAGCCATTGTTACTTTGTTTCAGTCTGACCAGAATTCACTTTTTGGCACTTTATTGAGGTACTGCAGGTAGGTCATACAGTCTATGTCTTTTTCTGCTCCAGAAAAGTAGACTCAAGCTGTAGCTTTTCATTGCTCGCATCGTTATGGAGAGAAGAAGTGTGACATTAGTCAGCATATGGTTTGGGAATCAGCAAAAGAAGGAAGGGCTAAGGTTGATTTTCAAAAGGCAATCTGTCTGAGACCTCAGAGACAGACACCTTGGTTTCCCCAAAGTCTGACCTCTGTGAAATGTTAAAATAAAAATGTTGGAAAGTACAGGAGCATAAATGCTCTTCTGATCCTAGGCTGTATAGTCAAGATCCAGGCCATCTGCTGGGGGCCTTACATCTATCGCTTTCATTGCTTTATATATATATATATAAAAGATTTCAAAGAGCCCTGAATTTTTCAGGTATCACTGTAAAGATGAATATCAAAAATTTATTTTATTTTCCATAGTTGAAAAGCTAGCTGACAGTAAGTAATGGCCAACTGATGAGGCATTTTGTACTAATGAGCCGTAGGGAGTGTCCAGTATTTGAGACAGGGAGCTACACTTTAGTTGTTGATTAGCAAAACTCAGTTCTGGCCAAATTTGTACCCTGTCTCTTCAATGCATTGCATTGCTTCAGGACATCACTGAGTCACTGTCTTTTTAATATCTTTAGTTTCAAACCCACCAACATTTGAATCTGGTTGCTAGCACATGCTTTGACCTGCCTGATACTAATTCAGGAGAACGACAAAGCATTCATGCATGGTAACTTCGTGTTTAAATGTTACTATAAATTAGAGTATCACTGAGAAGAATTTTTTATACTGGTTCTCAAGATGATGTTAGGTGCAAAAGACCAATGCATGCAGCTGTCCTGGTTTCAGCTGAGAGGACTGATTTTTCTTCATAGTAGCTAGTGTGGGGATATGTTTTGGATTTGTGCTGGAGACAGCATTGATAATATAGAGATGTTTTTGTTCTATGGACCCGTTGTTGAGCAGTGTTTACGCGGGGCCAAGGCCTTTTCTGCTTCTTGCACTGCCCTGCCAGCAGGATGGCTGGGTGTAGACAAGGAGTTGGGTGGGGACATAGACAGTACAGGTGACCCAAACTGACCAAAGGGGATATTCCATACCATGTGACATCATGCTCAGCATAAAAGGGGGCTAGCCGGGGAGGGGCAGTAGCAGCTCCAGGATGCGTGGCTCGGGGACAGTCCGGTTTCGGGACAGGTCTGAGTGTGCGGTCTGAGTTGTACGGTCCTTGGGTGAGAAACTGCATTCTGTATCACCAGTTTTGTATACTCTGTTAAGTACTGGTTTGTTTTGTTTTGTTTTGTCTTCCCCTCTCCCTTTGCTATCCTAGTAAACTGTCCTTATACCAACCCACCAGGTCTTGTCTTTTCCTTCCCATTCTCCTCCCCATCCCACTGGGGAGGCGGGGGGGGGGGGGGGGGGGAAGTGAACGAACGGCTGCGTGGTGCTCAGCTGCCGGCTGGGGTAAAACCACGACAGCAGCACATCAGCTTACTTGCTTTAGTTGTAATGGTTTTGTGGTAATGTCCAAATAATTATACATAAATGCTTAGCTACCTGTAGCTTAATCCTGTAAAGGACTTTGAAGCCGACACATTAGAAGCTTCAGTGTCTACTGTTTAAACCTGAGTTAGGTTCCCTCCTGTGGGGACATAGACAGGAAAGGGCCTTGTTACCTAGTCCTGTCTCTAGGATCTCTCTAGCATGAGGCACAAAGCACCAGGGGAAGGACTACAACTGTCCTTTTTCTGGCATCTGATGACCTCTGTCCACATGTGGGCCGTGAGCATCCTTTTGCTGAAATAGGGGTCACTATTCATTGTTTGAAAGGAATTTCTGGTTCTAATTATTTTTTGGAGCAGGAGGCATTACCATCTTGCTTAGAAAAGCCTAGAGGTCTTTTTAAAAGAATGTAACCAAATGTTTGTTTTATAAGAAGCCTGATCTCATTAGTGTGTAACAAGCACGTTCCAATAATACTGATAAGAATTCTGGTCCTGGGAATTAAGAGGGGGCTTAAAGCAAACAAAGTAGAATGAAGTTTAACAACAGTGATTGGATTTATAGGTCACAATTTGGGACTTGGGTGCTTTGATACCATCTGACTTCTCATGTGAAGGACCAAGATCCTAACTGAATCTTTAGCCTGTAGTCTGTAAAATGAACTTTTCAACATCATCTTCTCAAGTAGTCTTTCAAGTTCAGAAGTAAATTTGTGATTAGCATGCATTCTGATTCTGTTTAATCAAATATTAAATATTTTTAAAATACCTTAGTTAAATTTGAGACTCCTTTGAAGAATTATTTTTAAGATGCTCCTGTATCTTTTACCCCAGATTCCTTTGATTTTTACCTCTCAGTTAGAGTTTCAAATTACTTAAAAAAGATGCAGGTCAGAAATTTGCTAAGCTGTCATTATATTGCAGCATTGATTGCTGGTGATAATCTCACTGGTTTCAGACTGACTTCTAATTCATGGAGTACCTAAGTCTGTTTTGATTAGATGCTTTAGGATAATACAGGATAAAGGAGAAAACTAAATATGGAATGACAGCTTAAAAAACACAGTCCTGTTAAATGCAGGTTGACCAAAATGAGCATCACTTTTTCATGTTGCAATTACTCTTTGCTGTGCATTGGAGTCTCCATTCAGTAAACCCTCGTTGAAGAACTGTGAAAGGTTTGACAGATGAGTTGCTGAGGTAATTACTTAGTTCCTTTCCATCTTGCCAGCTTTTGGCTGATAAATGAAGGCTTAAATTCTGATTTCAACAATTCTAATCTCAGTAGCACAATCAATTACAGTAAAATGCCAATATATGTTTTTTTCCAGACTCTGGCCGATTTAAGACTCCTTCCTTGCAGTTGTTTATTGTTTAGGTCAAGGGATAGCAGATGTATGATAAATTTATCCAGTCAGAGATGAAAAGGAAATGCAACTTTAAGTGACAAGTGCATTTTTAGCTGATGCTGTTACCATCTACCAAACAATACCTTAATTCTCTTTTTATGTAACAGCTAAGTATAAAATGAGAGCTAAGAGGGAAAATTATTGCTTTTGCACAGATATCTCACAAACACAACAAGGAAAGAGATGAGTCTCTTCCATGAGAGAAAGCTAACGGACAGTGTTGTCACAAGAACATGTGTTTTTAGAAATTAAAAGAAAAATAAATTAAAACTCCAAGTTGTTAAAATAGTGAGATGACTGAATATTTTTCAATGGAGATAGGGGGTCAAAAGACCTAGGAGGAAAACTAATATATTTTTAAAAGGTTCTACATGATGTTGTCACTTGCAGTAGTGGAAAAATTGATTGTGCTTGATTATCTGGATTCTTGTCTTATATTCTTTTCTGTACAAACATGTTCTCTTCCTATAAATAAAGGATCTGAGGCCAAGTGGGTGATTTTTTTTTTTTTTTTTGGCTATACACTATAGCTGAGTGTGAATGTTCAGACAATTCATGCAGATGATTTGACTTTTACATTCAGATTTGGATCTGAGTTTTACTTCTTACAGATTTATACTTGAGCATAAACAAGGGAAAACAATTTCAGAGCTGAAGTCCAACACACACACTGTTTTAAATGTGAGGTTTTTTCACCAGCAAGCAAAATTGAAAACTGTTGATCTAGTAAGATGGTATAATCCATGAAATAATACCAAGAATTCCTTGATATTTTATTCAGAACTAATCACGTCACTCTAGATTGCCAGGTATTAATGATACTAATTAAAATTTGAGTCTCCTGTAAATTAAGCCGATACATAGGATTGTTGTTCGTACTTCATCTATATCTGCTACTAAATAACTGACAGATGACTACGCAGGTAAAGCAGAAATATTGACCAAGATTAATACAAGAAGAAGGCAAGAGGCTGAAAAGAGGAAGTCAGAGGATGTCACCTTTTTCAAAATGTTATGCATTCTTACTTTCCTCAGTTTATGGTACTTTACTGGAGACTTGAAGGCATTACTTCTGAAAGGGAATTTAGCAACTTGTATGCTGTAAGTAACTTTGAAAATGTTATTTCTGTTGTTGTTAAGAAATGCTTTCTGGAGAAAGCAAGAGGATTCAAGGAGAAAATGTGGGTCAGTGGCACCTTCAAAGGGATGGACCAAAGGAAACCTTTCTGTCAAGACACCAAAATGACCAGTGGATTTCTTTCAAGCAGGTATCTGCCTCAGGATACCAGGATGCCTGTTGCAACTTGTAACAAGTTTCTATAGGTTTTTTTTTTAAATTTATTTGTTAATTTTTAAATGTGCAGCAGAATCTGCACTTGCCCAGAAGCTCTCTGTGGGGATCTCTCTGGCTGTTCCCAGGTTTGCTGAGGTGGGCATGGAGGAACTGGGACTAAGCACAAAGGAGGGAGCACTGGACAATATTACACGGTCCTTTACGACTAATGAACATTTTTCTTTTCCAGCACAGAACAACTAAATGTTCACGTCTTGTTAATATTATTTTGATAATGAATGACCTACAGTTTTAGGTCATTTATCACTGGATAAAGTTTTATATTTTGCATAATATTGTTCTCTGAATCTCTGTTGTATCACATGCCTGTGTGTCTGTGTGTGCACATAGACTTGCCCTGCAGAATTTTCTCTTAAGGTCCCAGCCTGCTAAAAAGCTTCAGAGCTGCCACTGATTCCAAGAGACCAACCTACTGTCAGTGCTGGAACTGCTGGACGTATGCCTCACGTGGATGAGGGGATGATATGCACACATTCGAGTGGATGCTTCATTTTTCTCAATTCACAGCCAGCTGATGCCTTGCTTTTACCCACTTCTGTGCCCCACCACACAGAGAGCTCTTCTGTTAACCAGGGAAATACATTCAGCTCTGTTGGTAATATTTGGATAAAGAAATTATCTGAAGGAACCCAGTGTCGAAGGGATGGCTTGGGTTTGCCTGACTGGCTTTACTTCTGGTATTCTTTCAAAAAACATACCTGAGACTCAAACTTAAATATGATAAGAAGTTCTAAAATTGCCAGTGAATTTACTATTGACCATCTATAACCCATGAATATTCATTCTTGATTTTTTCTAAATTCTTACTGAACGATTATTTTCTTCTTCTGCAACAAGGAAAATGCCCCATATTCTCATGTCATCTTTTTGTTGGCAATTTAATTATTTCACTGTCTTCAGTTCAGTTGTTGGGGCTTTTTAAAGAGGATTTTCTAGGGTTAAAATTGTGCAGTATTTGTATTCTAGATTACTATATTTAGTAAGTAATTTTAAATATTAAAATGAACCATTACAACTCACTTAAGGACTCTCGCTGAGTATGTATTTTTTTAAATGATCATTTTTTTCTTCTTTTTCAAATTCCTTATTGGTTAAAGGAAAGTCTTAAAAGAAAGGTGACAGCCAAAATAAGTGTAGTTGCTCAGAATTAATATAATAATATAATTTCTTAAATGGTACACATTTGAACTATTAGTACTTTGGTTTAAAAAATCCATTTAGCTTAGTCCTTGAGGTTACTGAACAATTTTCTCTTGCAGAAGTGGCTTGTACTAGAGTCTGAAATAAACTAAAGAGGAGTGTAGGTGTGTTCCATCACATACTGTGGGCCACAGTGTGTCAAATTCATTGCCTACTTTTAAATGCCTTTTATTGAAGGATGAAGGGAGTTTGATTTATATGTATTAAAATATTATTCTTTTCTTCATACCATTAAGCACTGTTAAAAGTAGCTTTTGATTTTTCCATGCAGGCTGCCAAACACTGGAGAGATTTTTCTCAAAAGGGTTAGATTTTTTTTGGTTGTTGTTGAAGGATGAGTTGGAAAAGCACATCTGCCCCTGTCCTTTTCTGCCCATTCCTGCACCCGTCTGGCAGAGGGCAGGATTCAGGCTGCTGTCAGACAGGGAACACAGGAGGACAGCACCAATCCGTGTTCAATGAGGGGCTCAAACACCAACAGCAAACACACTGGGAATATGTTTTTCAAGTAGGGGTTGGGTAGTTTCCTACCTTTGAGAAAATGGAGAAGGGATTCCTGAACCCAGCTAATGCTCCAAGGTAGTCATTATATCACCAATACTACTGGCATCCAACACAGTGATGTCATCCACCTCAGTACTTCTAAAGGAGCTAACTTTGGTTGCTTGTAAGATAAACTGAAACTAAAATAAATTGAGAGAGGTAGTCTCTTCTGAAGACCTCCAGACAGTGGTTTTCATCTATATCTATCCATCCCATCCATCCTGAGACTAGGATTCTCAAATGTGTAGAAAAATTCAGTATTAATGGATGGTACGGCAGGTTCCTTGGCAAGGAGTGTTAGGGAGGTGGACTGGTAGAAGGCAGTGAGAATCCCCACTAAAACAGGAGAGAGATCTGACATGGAAACAATTCTTGCTGTATATATAGCAATAAACATAAAGATGCTCATGTGATACACCATAACTAACCATATTGTAAATAGTCAGAATACAGAAAACCTTCAGAAGGCTGCATATGCATTGATAATGCTTTAGACTAGCATAAATGTTTAAAGTTTGCTGTCTCTAGCTGCTGAAAATAAATTTAAATATAACTAGATTTAGGGAAAACAAATATGTTGATACTTGCCAAATTCTAGCTTTAGTCACCACAGTGAGCCCATTTGAAATTAATTTTGCAGTTTTTGTTTGATGAAGGGTATTGCTTTCTTTTGAATCTCCACATATGAATGATGCTAGCCAGAAAATAATTTTAAAGGGTCGGAAAATCCATTAGCTGGATTTACACTGTTTTAAAACTTGACACTAGTTCCTTCTCGTCGAGAGTCATTCTTTAACTCCCTCAGTCACTCATCAGTCTTCCTTTTGGGAACAATGTCTGCTATGGCTATGGGGGACAGCACCAGATACAAGCATGCTGAGCTCTGATGATATCACTGGCAGCTTTGAAAAGCCAATCTGCAAACCTTGTGAATTATTAGAGCTAGCTTGTGGCCTGACTTGGGCCATCTCTAGCTACTGATCAGTGCAAAAATTCCTCGAGGTTTTGTGCTAATAACATTTGATACTGAACCATTTGTCATCAGAAAGCATTTGGGTTAGCTCCAAACTGATGAAATGCACGCAGAGTTAACACAAGTCCTTCTTCCCCCCTATATCTGTTCCCACAATTTCATGACAATCTGAATTGTATCCATTGCTGTATGACAGCCCATATGATGCTGCTGGGTGACAATCCATCGCTCTGCTGTAAGCTACTGTGCTTCACTGCTTCCCGGGATTTCCCGTGGAGTTTAACTTCCATCTTCTGAGCATGTCTTCATGTGCTGAATATATTGCTGTCATGTAGACTGTAGTAATACCAAGACAAGCTTCTAAGGATGTAATTACACTGCATATCTTATCTTAGATGTTTAAGGTACCTAAACTAGAAGCTTAGCTTCCCAGAGCCTTCATCTGTTCAGTGCAGAGGGAAAGGCTTTCATGGCTACCAGTTCAGGGCAGAACCCCAAGTTAGGGGGAACCTGTCTCTTCCTCTGACTGTAACCTCAGCGTTGTCCTTAGGGTTAGGTGATGGTAATAACACTTTTTTCCTTTCCTGTGTTGCATAGGAAACCGAAAGCTTTGTCGGCAGTTTAGAGATAATAAATAAAAATGACACAAGTCAGTGGTCGCTAATGATTCATGCTGTAATAGCACGCAAGTCTCTGTATTTCTATAGAACTGCAATGGGTCTAAATGTGCCTCAATGACAATAGTATATATGCCAATCCAATGTTTTCTGAGTACTTCATATCAATTTTTTGCCAGAGTAGCTTTCCTAATTGCAATAGTTTCAGTCTTCTAGTTTCTAACATCACAATTTTTGACACTAATACGTTATGATCTTCTTCTCCCAGCTAACTAACATGGTTCAGTCGGTATTCATTCTGTATGAACTAATGCTACGTTACAGTCTCATATAGTATGAATCTTACTGTCAGATACTGATGAATGCTGATTGTCAAACATCATTTCATTAAATTCAATACATATCTCATGTTACTTGAATATAAATGCCATATCTAAATCTAAACTTTTCAGAACTGTTTTATAACTCTCAGCAGTGCTTTTAATATCAGTTATCAGAATACTTGATATATAAAGGAATTAACAAATATATACTTTTCCTTCACATTTTGTTTCAGTGAAAGGCTTTCTTTTCTTCAGTTGGTTGCTTTAGAAGTTAAAGCTCCATGAAGGCCCAGACTGGTACATCCGTTAGTTCCCTGAAGTTTGATTATGAATCTGTTTCTGTCTTTACAGGGAGGACATTCTTTATGTCAGGCAAAGTACACATTTCAGTGTCAAGCTTGACATTCTTCTTTTAGCCCTTTGACGTGTTAAATAACATAGAAGTCAAACTGCAGTGTGTAAAGTGTCTTTTAAATTTCCATAGCAGAACCGGCTTATATCTTATAGTCAAAACTGCCCTGTCAAA
The DNA here is from genome assembly GCF_011004875.1 of Balearica regulorum gibbericeps. Taxonomy (NCBI): domain Eukaryota; kingdom Metazoa; phylum Chordata; class Aves; order Gruiformes; family Gruidae; genus Balearica; species Balearica regulorum. The sequence goes on from NC_046184.1 coordinate 29,664,262, forward strand.
TCCACGTGCCTTTCTAAAGCTCAGCTGTGATTGTCACAAATAAAATTTCATAAAGCAATACCCAGTGAGATCACTGTTAATGTTCGCCTTTCATTTCATTTGTAACCTTAAATGTGAAACAAAAAGTCAGCATGTATATGTCAAAAAAGACACAATTATCACACAATCAGTTAGAAAATAGGTATTTCTGGAGGGATTCATTCCTTCATCCACCTTATTTATTAAAAGGAAGAAAAGATTCCTGTCCCACTATAATTTAAATAATGGGCATGCCACGTGTATTTGCAGTTATACATGGAGTAGTCTGTGTTAGGATTCGAGATCAGAGAAGTTAAAGGAAAAAGTGAGAGATCTCACATGCTCTCTTGTAGCTTTAATATAAACTGAGTATTCAAAACTTCAGGCATTAATTGATTACTCCTTTCCTAAGGGCTTCTATGCCTTTTCTATTACCTAATTGTCTCTGTCTAATTTATTTGAGGCTAATGCACTAATGTAGGGAAAAAAATAACTCTTCTAATCTCTTCCAGCTTCTCAGAATGACAATTTTGAAGAACGTTGCCAATCATTGTGTCTATCCTTTTGCAGGTAGATGTTGTTCTCTACACGAGGCATTTCTGTATTCTTGTAGAAAGTGTCTGTGCTGGTGTTCCTAACAAAATGAGGGATACCCAGAAGAAAGTTTTGTTACACTGAAGTTTTACCATCAGTTAAGACAACCGTGTTCTCTGTTGTTTCCCTAAGAAGCATCAAATATTCTGATTCTATTCGAATACTATGATGGACATACACATGTACAATTTTAAGCTTAAGTATGCAAGAGGTCCTGTTATAAAAATCGAGCTATATTTGAAAGAACAGAAATGATATTAGCATGGAGGCAGACTCCAGGATATACAAGAAGATAATAATAGAAAATACAGAAGAAACAGTGAGAGTCATCTGATCCATCTTCACATCCTGAGAAAATATCAACTCACTGTTAATAGAAGTTGCCCAAATGACACTGCAAGTACTCTGTTTTTCAGGGTTGGCTGTATCTGACCTCTTTCTTTTGGTCACCTTCATTGTTGTACTTGGTCAAGGAAAGGATGAGAGACAAGGAGTGATTATGGGGCTAGATACTGTTGAATTTTTGCTGTGTAGTTTTTCGGGTTTGCAATTCTCTAGGTTTCTTTGGAGTCCACTAAATAAAATCACTATACCAGTCTAATATTCATGCTGCAGTAATTCTCCATGGTCCAACCTTGACATCTCTAAAGGGAAGATACTATTCTGTAGACCCTCCTCGGCCTGTATTTCCCCCACTGTCTCAGGAGCAACCCCCGTGTTTGGCAGAGAGCTACGACTTTTGCCAAATGGGAATTTGTGGAGGTGGGGAAAGGAAGAACAGGTTGTGCTGCAGTTACAGCTGCCCATCAGAACAGGGGAAGCAAGGCACTTGTTGAGAACAGTCTCCTACTAACTCTTGAGAGAAGAGCAGGCTCTTTTGTCGATCTGTGAACAAGCGTACAAGAAGCCGTTTACCTGGTTGATCTGATTTTTCTGCTGCAACAGTTCTTCCTCATTTTTTTTTCTTGAGAAAAGTTTACTAGCTGTATGGAAACCTCTCACAGTCCAAATGCAGCCTGGAGCCTGGCCAGCGTTGCTTTGCCATGGCATATACAAATCTCTCTTTGTATCACAGCAGACAAGCGCTGAAGCTCGTGCTTCTCTTCTACAGATATTCTTGAATTAGGACCATATCAGTAAAGCAAGAATGAGAGGAAAAGATAAAAGAAAAAAAGATATACCATTTTAATGGAGTTTTTGTCAGAGTAACAAATAATTTCTGTGGGTTTGCTAATGCTTCTTTAATTAGAAGTATAGGATGTGTGAACAAAATATACAAACATAAACATATATATATGTGCACACGCACACAGAGATTCATTCTGAAAAATATCACTGTTATAGGACCAAGTTTTCTTCTTCTTCTTCTTCTTCTTCTTCTTCTTCTTCTTCTTCTTCTTCTTCTTCTTCTTCTTCTTCTTCTTCTTCTTCTTCTTCTTCTTCTTCTTCCTCTTCTTCTTCTTCTTCTTTTTCTTTTTCTTTGTAGAATTATTGTTTTCTTTTATTCTATTTTCAGATTTCAGTTGTTTGAAAGGATTGGCTTTTATTTTAAGTGGAATATTCACTTTGTTACCCGAAACCTATTTTTGTTAGTGATAAGTCTACTTTTTTTTAAAAAAAGCATATTTAGAAGAGAACTATGGAAAGAATTTGACCCCCCCAAAAATCCCATTATTAATCTCTTTATTTTATAAATTATTAAAGTATCTGAGCTTTGTATTGGTCATATTTTAAGTCCAGAAGGGAAAAGAGAAAGATTTAATACATAAAACTGTGAGATGGTTTAATGTGTTGGAGGTAGCCATGAAATGCCTAAAGGAATCTAAATATGGGAGAACTTCAGTTTTCAATTACGGATACAGAGCTTGCCAATTCTTTGCTGTCATTTTACAATGAAGTGTGGAGAGTGTGAAAGATGTCCCAAAGGTTTCTCCTTAAATGGGACAAGTAAAAAATGCCACCCCAGATTTTTTCACTCTCTGTATAAGCTGCTTGCATTTGAGATCAGGAGTACCAGAAGAGACAGAGACAACTAACTGAGAGTAAGAAAGGGTATTTTGCAGATGTGGAATAATTCTGGAAATGTTTTAGACTGCTGCATTTCAGGGTTTTAGCTTTGAAATCGTTACACACGTACGTAACTACACCCGTACTTTGTTCCACTGGCTTACGTCAGGTTTCACAGGACTTTTTTACCACTTACAAGAGCCATAGCATTCGGTTATAAGATTCTGACACTTGCAAACTTGACTTCTGTGTAATTGTTTTGGTGAAAAACATTAAGCCTGCTCAGAAGCTTTTGCAGTCTGTGAGACTTAGTGACAGATTTCTGATCTTTGACTATGCTTGACATTTTATCTGAGAAAAAATTTCAGTCCAAGGCCTATATTTTCAGTGTCCAGAACTCTTTTCACTTGGTGAAACCTGATTTTGAAAGCTATAAAAAGAAATATTGCTTGTCCACTTCAGGCTAACAAAAAGTTAAAATTTAGGGCTCTGAAGGTTATTTCAGTGTTTGTAAATTTGAAAAAAAAAAAATATGAAAAAGAATCATTCAGGTACTTCTGATACAATCCTATGTACTTATGAGTGGAAAAAAAAAATCTCTTTTTATGTTCTTGAGCTTCAGGGTAATCAGACAAAGCCAGTTTCTCTATTCACAACACAAATATTTTCAATGAGCATGCAAGCTGAGAGCCCTCTGTCTAGATTATTTCCCCTGTGAGTCATATGTTAGTGCTTGGTCAGAACATACTGAGGTTTCCTGGTCTTTTATAGTAGATAATCACAGCATAATTCTGTGCTTGATAACTAAATACAGGTAACTAGAGGAGAAGGAGACACTCCAAGCAGTTTGGCATGGGTACGTTTCTGGAGCTGGAGAGCAGCAGTCCCTCCACGTGGTGTTGTGTTGTGCTCCCTGGGCGTAGCCCTTCGTTCCAAGAGCACCAAAGAGCTTTGTATTGTGTAAAAATATGCCAACCTTATAGTTTCAGAGAGGTTTGATCCAGTCTTAAACATTATCTCATCTCCTAAATTGTACATTTTGATGAAAGCATGAAAAAAAAAAAAAAAAGGAAAAAAATGAAGTTGTATTTCTACTGATGTAGTTTACAACTTTAAAATTTCACCAACATGATACTTACTAAGACTGATAAATTAGTTTGAGTAACAAGTAGTTTAGTTGGAGCACTAGGAAAATTTGCTGAAGCTAAGTGTGAAATGTTCAAACGGCTGATAGCAACATCTTTGTCACCTGAAGTCAGTATCTCGTTACACAAAAAGTCTTATATTTCGGATGCAGGTGGCCATACTAGCAACATTTGGATCCTCATGGATTTTCACTTTTTTAAAGGTGAGATATGAAAATGCACCCGAGCCTAAAAAGAGATTCAGCAAAAATATAAAGCAAAAGGTCCAGATATAACAGGTTGGCATTACTTTATATTTAACTTTGAGAATCACTTTAACTACTAAAGAACAGAAATGTGGATCTAAGAAGAGATTTCAGAAAATTACTGAAATGCTGTAAGATCTGATTCCCTTACAGTGCCCATGAACATTTCCAGGATCATAAATCCTTAAACACAGTGAAAGTGATGCATTAGAGAGTGTCAATATTATCATTTGTCCCAGACAAGCTGGTAGTGAGTATGCATATGTTATTAGTATGTGGTCTGATATAATCTGTGAAAAATGACTTTGTGAGCAGAGAGTCACTCCAGTAAAACATCTTAAAATGTTTTTTTTTTTCTGTGCTGGGGATGACAAGGGCAAATTTTGGATCATTAAAAAACTTCGAGAAAGAAAACAGTTGAGCAAAAGGGAGTAATACAGTGTTCATACTAGAAACACTCCTAAGAGAAGATTCTCTTTTATTCTTAAGGAAGTTTTGCTATGCTCAACAGTGTTGCATGAAAATATTGAGCATCTAGCCAAATTCATCCCAAATTTAATGCTAGTCATAATAGCAAATAAATATAATAATTACAATATACAGAGGTAGATGAGAAAGCACAAGCTTGTTTGACAGTAGGTTAAATCTCTTGTTTGTTTTTTTTTTAATTTTACGGAAATATAAAATTAACACAACCATTTTGTTATAGTTTTCCCCTTTCTTATACAGACATAGAGAAAAGACATTTCTTACGCAAACTCCAAGCAATGTCCAAGTTTAGCAGGGCATTCAGTTGGAACACAATAAGGTTTATTTCCAAGACCGTCTATTTTACAGGTCCACCAAAGGAAAAGGAAGGAGGGAAAATGGTTAATCTCAGACTTGGGCAAAGTTGTTATCATGAATGGTTTATTTTCTGAACACTGTGCTTTAGCGAGTACCAAAATGATTAGTATATGAACAGCTTTGATAGATCCAGAAAAGAAAGATCAAAAACTTTTGAAAAGACAAAAATAGAACTATTTAAATAATTTAGTTTTTAATGTAGCCATTTAAAAAGATTACAGAGCAAAAAGAAATTAAAACTTTGCTTTGGACTGAATTAAGTGCTTAACTGAACACCCCCCCCACCCCACCCCTTTTATTTTCATTCCATTGAGATAAAGCTAATATTTTCTGTTTCAGATTGACCAGAAATTCATTTTCTCAAATTATTTAGTTCACATATATGCATATATACACATATACACACACACATATACTTTCCCCTCCCCCATTCTTTTCATGAGGGCAATCACTGCCTGAGATCACAACACCCAGCTCTCTACCTCTACCGTGTCCACTCTTGAAGCAGCAGGTTTGATCCATGAGAGAGAGAGAGGGTTACGGCAGAGACGAGTCACAGCAAAAACCAGGACTGACCCCAGTCTCATAATCTCTGCTAGGGTTGTTGGCACAGATCTCTGTGTTAACATCACGACATTAAATATCAGAGAAGAAGGAGGGAGGAAGAGCCGGCTGGGGGGAGACCGGAGCACCAGCAGACGTCTGGAGCATGGCAAGGCAAGGCTGCAGCAGGGTTTCAGCCTTGGGAGAAGCAAAGGAGGCTGCAGGGATGAAGGGAGCAGCACCCGACGCTGGCAGAAGCCGTCAGGGAAGCAGTGCTCGGTCAGAGCGGCAAGACAAGGCAGGCAGCAGGGAGCTTGGCTCCGAAAAGATGGGGAGCTGCTGATCTGCAAAAAGCAGCTGGAGGTGAGATAACAGCTGCTCCGTGGCAGAGGGCAGATATCCATCAAAACTAACAAGTTACAGAACTAATTAAATTCCCAGCTGCTTTTAGACAAGCGAGTAACAACATTAATTAGGATGGCTTTTTCCCATCTTCACTGGTCAGAGGGCACCGGCCTTTTGTTTTGCATTCATACTGCTCTATTTGAAACCATCTCTGCTGTCTCAGGAGGAAATCACTGAAAATAAACACTTTCAGAAAAGGAGTCTGGAAGTGTCTGATGTTATGAGTATGACATACCATTACTTATGTTAGGAGAGGGTTCAGAATTTCCTGTGCCCGAAGGATCTTGGTCTCAGCAATCCCACACAAACCTCTCTGTGCCTTGACGTTATTTTTTTTTTAAAAAAACCCCACAACCGAAAAAGCAAGTTGAACTGGAGATAATGGGAGGGTTACTTTCTATCTAATTTAGAGTTATTGTGTACCGCATAGGCGAACAATGACAGGAACAAGGTCATGATCTCACACAGCAAAGCATTGTAACGCTTAGTTTATAGAGTCCTACTCCTATTTTCTTGCTTGTGTTTGGCTGAAGGATACTTGCATTTTTGGCTGCATAGTAGCACAGCTTCAAGAGAGCACTCACAGTGCGCGTTAGCCAACAGCCTAGTTGTTCAAGCAGCGATCTGTGAACAGGTTTGGAAGATTCTCCTCTCTGACTTCATCTGCAGGCTGACATGGAAACAAAACCCAGCTCTTCAGCTTATACCTCTGGCAAGATTTATCACAAAAGCCCAGTCCTTGATCCTCGGCTAGGTTTTTGGTGAAAGAGACCTTGCCTCCTGTGCATTGTGGTGTTTCACTGTTCCTGGTGTGAGTTAGCCGTAAGGATGTCTGAACAAGGCTCTCCTGGGCCCGTAGGCATCATGGCAGTCGTGGCTGCTGACCCGCTGGCCAGAACGGGCAGTTTGTACGCTGGTTCCCAGCAGAAACCTTCGTCTTGTGCAAGGAGGTATCTGATGAGTTTCAACAGGTATTTTACTAGTTGGACAGTGCTGGAGAAAAAAGCTGTTTTGATTGCTCTCAGGGATGTAGAGACTTTAATTCATCCCAGTTTTGTTTGGATTTCCACAATTTATGTCTTCATTGGAATGCTCCCTCTAGCCAATTCATTGGGGTAGGGTTTGGTCAAGATTTATAAATATTTGTCTAACTATAAAATACTGTACACTTTTTGCTCCTTTTTGAGCTGTGGGCTCTAAAGAATTAATTTCAAACTTCAGTATTAATTTTCTAGTGTATTTGGCTTTTGGACTGAGCTAGGGACTATTGCCTAAGGACTACTAAGAGGATACATTCTCTATCCCTGTATATCAAACTGCATTTAAATATTTAATGCTGCACAAAAGCATAACTGTGTTAATGTCTCTCCCTCAGGGGTTTATTCCGTCAAAATTAAAAAATACAATTAATTTATTCAGGTTATTTCATTTTTCTGTGTCAGAAATGTCCAACATTTTTTGCATGAACCATTTTTGTATTTCATACTAATGATCTATAGCTGGTTTCTGTTCAGGATTCATAGTTCATGACAACAAATGATTTATTTTTCATAGATAACACTAATAGTACATCCATTGAGTTTATTCAGAATATAATGCACATAATAGGCATAAGTCAAGCTGAAGATTATCTGATATTCACTTTGGAGCTGATGAGTCAGCATTAACCGTTAATTCAGTCTGTGTCTTAATTAATCTTAATTTCTTGAGCTCCATCGCACCTCCACTTTACAAGTCACATACAGACTGTCAGCTCTTGCATGGCTCTTCTGCCATGTGCTCATGATCAGTCACAACCTGGTGATATAGCTGAACCAAAGGTTTAGAAGAGAGGCAGCATACTTCGAGGATTGCCCGACTCCTGAATACATTTTTTTTTTTCCTGGATATAAAATAGTATGAATTTAATACATGAAAGGCATACCACAAATCCCATCTTTTGTGGTGGGGATAAAATAGAGGACTTACTTTGAGAACTGTGTAACATTTTTTTCATTTATTATGTTCTTCCTTGATTAGCTATTTTATTAAAGAAGAGCTAGGCAATGTTTGTTTATATGTATTGCAGTTTGAAAAGATGGCAGGATTTCTAAGCACTACAGTGCAATTCACAGATGTTATAAGCATGAAGCAACTAATGATATGAAACCAATTCATCTTAGAGCACCTTTAATTCTATAATACTAATCAGGTGGATTCAATTTAGGTGAAAGTATAATACCAAGTTCAGTTTCTGTTAAAAATAAAATGCAATTTAATTAATTATTCTGTTCTATCAGTTTACCTTCGTGATGCATAGGCATTAAAGATGCAATGAAATTATAGCATATTAAGGTCAGTGTGAAGCTATTTACATCTACCCTGTGCTTTGGTTGCAGTGAAGGATACATAAATATAGCATGCTCAAGATTTGATGAGTAACACCTTTATTATGCCCGTTGACTAGCACTAAATTATAATATAACACCCCTGGCAGTACCCATGACAGCTGCATGAACATAAAATTAATTTCTTTCATCAGCATATTACAATTAATGGCATGTGAATTCATAATGATCAAACACTTCTTATGCCCGAGATGTTTATCAGCTGCTCAGAATACAAAAGTTACCATCTCATCTAGGTACCTTTGGAATGGTAATTTTGGATAGGCTGGTAAGTGACAGTAAGAAGAAGAGGTCACAAAATCAATATCTTATATATATGTCATCTTATATGGCACCTCCATAATAGTGAAGGTTTTACAATTACATTTAAACTTGGTGTCTGAGATGTTCAGGGGTCCCAGGATCCTCCAGTGCCTTTTGTTCACTGCTGACCCTTGTCTCGTGACCTATTCAGTCAGGCCAAAGGACCAAGCTCAACCTTTCTCTAGGCTTTATAAACAGGGCTTCGAGGCTTGATTGTATTTTTGCCTCACATTGCCATGATTTAAGATGCATGGTGTAAGCATTTACGTAACATCCGTTCTGGTGGCAGCTGAGCCATTATAGATAATAATGACATTTATCCAAAAGTCACCTTTCTGAAGAGGAGAACTTTTTCTCTTTCAACTGCGATATGGCTTTTAGATCCTGATTTATGAGGGAAGATCCACATTGCTCAGCACTGAACAAGTGTCACGTTATCCTTGTCCAAAAGGCCGTAAACAACACGCAGCATCTAGGGTTACCCCTGAGGAGCTAAGTCCAAGAGCGCTCTCCACTTGCACTCGCAAGCCAGCCTCCTCTGTCATCTTAATTTTGATGGAGAAAAAAACCCAGACTTGTGTCCAAACAGGTAAGGATAAGTGAAGTAGCATGAGTTGTGGAAATAACAGAAACAGGAAGATAATTCAGGTCTGGTAGGGCCTACTGAACCATATATCCCAACTGACTGCACAATCTAGGAATAACTCTCATTCCCCACTGGCATTTTTGGCATTTATTTTCTGATAGCTTTATTTTATCAACCAGAATTACAAAGTACTTGCAAATGGAGTATACACTCTTTTGGACACATAAACTTTGTTTCATCTGGATTGCAACATGGTTTATCAAGTTCCACTAATTGCACAGTCCACACGTGCTAAGGCAAATCACTGGCTTCTGGAGTGTTTGCATTAGGCAAACACAGTAAGAAATAGCTTTACTTCCAAAGAATGTGCAGGATAACCCTCTATTTACATTGAAATTTTCTATTCTGCGCAGAGAACTTACAGGCTTGGAATGAATCTTTTTATGTCCTGGAGAGTGTGCTGGAGAGCTCCTTCTGTGAGCAGAGGTTAACTTCTCTAGAGCAAATTGTTCTTGCTTTTGTCTTCTGCTATAAGAGGGATGTCAAATAGAGGATTTAGCAAGAAGGATGATGAAACTTAATGATAACCAAATCACAAGGCAATAATGGCTGACCTCTGTTCTGCAGTGTATTTCCGTTTACTTAATGTCTGCCTCCAGCCTGGTATTTAATAAAAAGTCATCATTTTTATATTCAACGCTATATTTAAAATCTATTTTAGTCTAATCAATATTTGTAGTATTATATCATTTTAACTCAGCAATAATAATGAGAAACAAATTTGAACCCATGCACAAGTAAACTTTTAAAAAAACCAAAGAACGATGAATGGTCCTAATGTTTGCTCATCTTGCATAAAATTGTTGCTCCTGGATAATATGGAACAATCCCAGTCTAATCAATTGAAACTTGTTTAAAAATTCAGCACCTATGTTTATTTGTATTTGATTCGCTGTGACTTATCCAAGTGCTTCGACTTGCATCTAACTACTTCCATTTCATCCTTCAATGGATTTACATATTGTGCTTGTGTTATGTAAGGTCTTGCCAAGAATTTGCTTGTATTAACTACTCTGAATTCTTGTTTATGCAGCCTCAGAGATGTTATACTTTCAAACCCTCAGAGATGTATTCAGAGATCTGCTTCAAGATCACCTTTTTTCACAAATTTTGACTATATGTCAAAATCTTTCAGGCTATCACTCAGTATGCCACTAAGGAGAATATCATGGCTCTAAAGACCATAAATAAACTTTTATTTCTTCTTAAGGAAAAGTAATTGCCTTGTTTAGTATTGAAAGAAGTGATAGAAAATCAGCTGGTAATCTCTCACAAAGGAGCACTCATTTTAATGTCATCAGGCATAGAAAGAAAAGACTTTCTTTTTGGCTGTGAAATATATATTGCAGCAGCACTGCATGTGACTATACAAGCAATCCCATTTAAGGTATAAAAACGGTAAAATAAATCAAGCTATAGGCTCCCTTAAAATATTGCAGTTGCAGCTGTAATTGGTTTGATGGCTCTAAAATAGATTGATTTCTTTCTGAATCTCTGATCTTCATAATCCAATGAATCACACTGCTTAACAAGACTATATCATTTATTGCTATGTGCAGCTAAATTTCTTGACAACTTTAAGATTAATAAAGTTTGCACCTCTGCATCCTCATTACTATATTCTGGAGTTTATTCTCTAAGCTTTCACTCATGTATTACTCTTCAACCCTCTATGTAATGCTGGGGTCTGCGTACGCCTGTGAAAGCTGTAGAAACTGAGTTGCAATCAAGCGTGCAGAATCAGCAAATAATAAGCTGACTTCTGGAAAGGTTGGAGAACAGAGTGGACTGGAAGATGACAGGTTCATATTCTCCTGCCTCAGCTCAGCAGTATATGATGGAGTACTTCACACTTTAAATGCTGTTTCTCTGGAAACCGAAAACTGTAGAAGACAGGTAGATGTTAATCTCGCTTCTGGTTAAGACGACCACTGTTATTGAGAGGCGTTCCTTAAAAAAAACAAATTAGGAGGACTTTTATTTTTATGAAATTACTAAAGGATAACTGAAAGAGAAATACCTAGAGTAGGTGAGTTACATGAAGGGATGATGATGATTTCAACATACTTTTTATTTGAAAATTTGAACTCAAGATTCTCCAAAAGTAGCAGAGGAGGGAGACACATGTCACCTCAGACTCTATATTATGATATTACATATTAAAATAAACAATATCATATATTATTATATAGTGGGATAGGATACTATATATAAATATATAATGTATTATAAAATAATATATTTTATATATTATAAACTGCAAATTCTAAAAATTAATATTTAAGATCTGAAGAGGGCTATTATTAAGGGCTAATCTATAGGCACTTCATTATATTTCAAGGTGGATGAAGACAAAGTGCTGATATTCAGGACTATTGCTTTCTCACTGAAACTACTGCAAGCTACTGATGTCGAGCCCCTCTGCCAAGCAAGTGAAAATTATTAATTAGATACTAATAAATATTAGGTTTTCAAACCTTCCTCCCAGGTGTGAATATGTTAACCTGGAAAACTCTGTAAGGGCTAAGGAATTTGTGACTAATTTGCTGCAAGTGTTCTTTTAGAAATCAATACACAGGATCTACTGTATTTTACAAGTTTGGTACTGTGCTTCAAAAGATTGTTTAAGAGCGCTCTGTCCAGTCAGAAGCTGTAACTCATGTTTCCTGACCACTGATAAAAAATAGCCCCAGTGCTGCAGCACTGGGATTTGGAAGAATGACCTGTCGAGCTGTGCTTCCAGGAGAGGAACAAAAATCAATACTACAAGAGAAAGAGAGGGCAAGAGCATGTGAAGACCTTATCAGGGAAATGTTTCGCAGTGGATATTGTCCGGATGATAAACCTGTGTCAAAGGTGAGATAAAAGGTGCAAAGACAGAATACAATCATCTCTCTGTTTTCAATTTGAATTAATAGGTTGTACTTCGTATAATGCCACAGAAACAGTACAAAGATATTAGATGCCACACAGTAAAAGAAGTCTTCATCAAGAAGTCTTTATTCAGACATCAATCTTACCAGTTGAGAGACTCTCTATGAACAGCCCTAAAGCCAATAGGACAAATACATCACCTGGGTGAACGGGAGGCTAATCGGTCAAAACAGGGTGAGGATATAGTTACTTCCAGCTCTTAGGAAGGTTTTGTTTGGTTTTTTTCCTTCCTGCCAGTAATTTTGCAGTATTGTGTAATTCTTTGCTCCAACTTCAGTCTCATCACTGCAATATTGTCACTTTGCTCACATCTGGTACCAGCTTTGGCTCCGTGCATGCGCCAAAAAAATTCTTTTGATGTTTGTGGCTAAAAGAAGCATTTTCCCCCAAAAGAATCAGAATCAGAAATCCTCTTTACTGTGAAATACAAAAATAGATCTCCCCAGCATCTCTGCTACAAGAAAGAGAGTGTCTTTGCAGATCTAAGTTGCTGCTTCATCTCCTCAAGTTTTCGCACTAGATAAACTTCTATATTTATTGAGGTAAGTAATATTGAGACAAGAGACTTAAGTGCTTAAAATATATGCACATTTCACAAGAAATAGACTGGAAAATTAAGAAATCAAATTCTAATACCAGGAAATACTCCTTGTCTGGATTACCACTGGGAGGTTCAGTTAAAAACCAGCCTTTTATATTTTTTATTTCCAACATGATTCTTCTTCTTTAGGAAAAAAAAAACCAAAACCAAAACAAAACCAAAAAACAAACCAAATGAGGGAGGAGAGGGGAGAGAAAGAGAAATTACTAGGTAAAATAATCTTAATTTCACAAGATATTATTCTTTATTCTTTTCTGTAGTAAATTGCCACTGTTTCATTGATTTTAACTGTCTAGATGAAAAATCTGCCCTGTACAATGGCTAATATCAAAGTTTGCCTTTTTTCATGCAGTGAGAAATGACCTTCAAAGGTGTAGGCAGGGAACGGCATACCCACCCACACATCCAGTCACACATGCACTCGCTCAGCTATTAAAACAAGACCTAGCCTCAGTCTAGCTCCAGCACCACACCAGGGAACCCAGGGTTTCTTCCGGCAGAGGACTGACTGGCTCTGTGTAAAGCCTGTGTAAAGAAAAAGAAATATTTTTGCAGTATGGGGTTTTCAAGGGTAATGTCAGAATGCAAGAGTGTAGCATGCTATGTAACAAAATACAAAACCAAGCAAAGAAAAAATGAGTCCAGGACAACACTGGAAAAAAAATACAAATACTGGAATTGATTATCGTTTTGAAGTCAACAGATTTATGGTTAGTACAATCACAAAGGATATCTTTTATCTGACTATTTGAATTACTGATGCAATTGGGCTCGTAGAAATTCGTTAAAACATTAGCATTTGTACCTCAATTAATTGAAATGACAAATGGTGATGGGTTCAAAATTATCACTAGAAAAGAAGCATATTTTTAATGTGTACCATGAAACACAAACTTCATGTCAGTGATCCTCCTTTGATTACACATTATTAATTATCAGTGTGCACATGCTTGATGTAAGAACTGCACATATCAATCACAGACAGACATGTATTCAAAGCTAAGCATAGTTTACTATGCTACTGCTGCTCCAAATTCTTGTACAGTTATTATACTATAATCTCTTCCTCTACGACTCAGATGAGAAATGGAGAGTCCGTAAATAAAGATCATGTCTTGGTCAGCCCACATGTTCTTCTCATGGGAACATTTTCTTTCTATATCTGGGCTATGCTAAGCTAAACTGGATTTTGTTGGCATGAAATATCACCTTTAGTTAGATTTCTATAAACAGTTATCTACTAGCAGCACCTGCAGAATCTCTTCATATTTGGGGAGGTGTAAAAATATATAGATTGGAATTTCTTAGACAAGAAAATGATTTGAAGAGTGTAGCACTGAAATTATTCAGCCATTCTGTTTTGCTATTTAAGTCTTTTGTTCTCCATGTGGGGACAACAGAAATGCATACAGGCTGTAGGGGCAAGCTGACACTGTCCCTTAAAATCCACGAAACTGCTCTGAAAGCAAGAATATGAAGAATATGAAAAGGGCTGAGTCCCAGAGGAAGTCCCAGGGAATGTTCTGGCTAGTTGAATTCTGCAATCGTGTTAATAATCATAAGTATAAGCCATAATACAGTGTGTTATACATGATATGAAGGCACACAAGTCCCGGAGGCTGCCTCTTCCCTTTGTTCACCTGTCTAAAACCAACTACAGCCTGTCCTTTGCTTTGATTCAAACCCATCTCTGAACTACGCCATACATTAAAAGCACGGCTGAAAAGCACGTTCTGCTTTAAAGGTTCCAGTTGAAAAAAAATACCAGATTCTTAGTTTTATCAATTTTAATGAAAAAGATTCCAATTTGGAAGAGTAAAATGCTTACTCTCTTTGCTTGGCAGACAGCTCAGAAAAAGCCTCCGCTTACCTGGCCACTAATGATCTTCACAGAGACTTCATTGTCCAACCCAGCAGGCTAATCAAAGATGCTTTTTTTCAGCCCGTTCTGATAACAGAAGGGAATATATTCATCATCATCATCCTGTGACTTACTTACATAAATGTTCATTATTCCAGAAGGGAGAAGACTAAAAAGCCAGAAGATCCTGTAATCAGTGAAAGTTTTTATCATTGGACCAATATAAAATATTATACAAAGCAGTATGAGGGCTGCTCTAAGTTTAGCCCACTGTCTGACCCCTTGTGCTCTTCTGAAAATTTTCTGATCCATCATCTTTTCTTCTGACTGCTCTCTTCTCCATCAGCCTCAAGGATGGGGATATTACAAGAGAGGTTCTGTTGACTCAGTACAAGCTGAGGATTTCTTTACATGCCTACATACACATATAGATAGATATTCTGCTGCATATTGTGATTTAAATGATCATGTACTTGAAGGTGAGTGACTTATGTTAAAAAATAAGTGTCTTAGCATGAGTTTTCAAAGTGTTTAGAGTATTCTGAGAAGCTGCTTAAGAATATTCTGGTTACCTATGGGGCTTTAGAAAACAACAAAAAAAGGGTAAATCCTTATTTAAAATTAAGAAGGACATCGGGTCCTTTTCCGCAAGTCCATATTGATATTCAATAATGCAGATTATGTTAGAACAAAAAGTATTGATTTAAATAGTTGATTTTTTCTCAATTTCTTATTGACTACAAACCACTATTCTGTTTTTCATTCTTTTGTTTTCTTAGGTCTGTACTTCCAGATATTTGGACAGATGCTGTTGTCAAGGAACACACAGTCACATACCTGGAACTCTATACTGTTAATTTATACTAATACTGGGAAGATTAATGCAATGTCCTGGGTAGATGTAGATTGTTTATAGTACCAATCTGGGTGTGAAAAGTTGTTCACTACTGTTTGCTCATTAATGTTAGCTATGTTGTCAGTTAAATCGTAGATCTTCACAGAATGTGTTCCTTTGGTCCTGGCAGGTATTGTGATTAAAATTTAACTTATGCAACATGATGTGCTGTGAGGACTGAAGAGGAGCACCCCAGGATGTCCTCCAGGTCTGTGCTGTCGATTCAGTGAGACACTCTGATTTGGGTACTCTGACTGGGATGATTTTTAGGGGCCAGCAAGCCAAGATGTGGCCTGCATCTCATTTGGCTTTTGACCATTCAGCCTTCTCCTTCTGGTTTTATATCTGGTACTCTTTGTTCAGTCTGGACTTCTAGGCATCACAGTGTTGCCATTAACAAGGCACAGTACGCAGAGATCGTGGTTTTGAGGGAAAGAAAGTGTGTGGGTTAAGAAAGGCCCTACCTATACTCAGGCAGAAGGGAAAAATAAAGTTCAGGGACCTACACCTTCTAGTTGGCTGCTCTTTCAGAAAACACATATGCTTCAAAACAGTTGTGAAACATGGAGTCTTATGACTCATTTTTTCTAGCAAATATTGCTTGTTATCACTACCAGTTTTAATGTCTAATCCTACTTTGATTCCTTCAAAATGTGTGGATTCCAATAATGCCTTCTGGCACTGAGATCTTTCGGCTATTGCTGCATATTTTTTGATAAAATGCATATCCTTCTGTATCCAGCTGAAACAAACTTGAAAAAAAAATAGTAAATATCAGTACCAGTTTATTAAACCTGTCAGACTTGTAACTTGCTTTTGTCAGCCAAAAATAGGATTCAGCACGATCTGGGGCCATCGTTCGCCCTTTTGCTCTCTCTCATGATGATGATTATTAATCATTTATCTTATGACACCAGCAGCATGCTAGCTGCTTCATAGTTAAAAACTAAAGAAAAAATCTCTACTTACAAAGCCTGTCATCAAAACAGACAAAGAGTGGGAGGAGGTACAGCATAATCATGACTGAACAAGGAGGTTTTGCTCAGCTTTTCCTGCCCCATGTGACTTTTTTCATGTGGATTGTGTTACTGGGGCAAACATGAGGTTTTTTGGTGCAATTTTTACTTCCTAATATAAAAGCCACATGGCAAAATTAAGATTGATCACTATTTTAAGTAGATGAGCTCAGGTTATCTGATACCAGGTGAGGGCAGACACTCGCAAGCACAGTGATGTCCTGGCACTCCAAGAGATGTTTCTAACTAGAGCAATGCATGTGGGGCCATTTATGCATTAATCTTTCTCATGCCGGGATTGCACGCCTCTTGCTTTGAATATCTGAGAACCCCTGGTAGCTAAGGCAGTCTTTCAGAAGAAAGGAGGAGGAAATCAGACTCAGCTTTCCTAGGTCCAACCAAAAGGTTATCATAAATGGTGGATGCCGCCCCCTTCAACAAAAGAGGCAGCCTGCTTAGGCTTTTTTGAAAGAATAATGCTACAAATATGCTGTTGAAAAATAACATGGTTTTGTCTTCTAAATCCCAAATCCAGCTTCCTTCACCATTGGTTCTCTCCAGAGAACTTAAGCTCTGGAGAGAAATGGGTTTTCAAGCACACTGCTACAAATACCATGCAATACTTTAGGGGCTCCCTGCTGTTTACATCTTTTTCTGAGGTGCCTGATTCTCTTTCTGTAAAGAAAGCCAAGTGCCTCAGCACACAAGTGAGTATTTCACTCTGAGGGTCTAAAAATTATACTGCCAGATTTACCTATTAGAGGCATAACTCGTTGTTCTCAGAGGAAGCATTTACCTACGCTCCAAGCAAGCACCATTCGAAGAAAACACAGTAGTAGCCAAATGAAAATCTATCCATCTCCCACGCTGGAATTGTTCCAGCATTGCCCTTTATGCTGCCTAGATCTAGCAGTCATTTGCTAAGTAATAGTAATTAATATTCCGTCAGTAGCTGGTAGATCTGCTGTGCCCCTTGCATATCCCTAGTGATGCAGCCTTGTCTGATGGGAGTGCTCCGTAACAGCCGGTAGCATGAGCCTTTGCGGACATCAGCTTGGTCACCATAATCTCAGTGTATTTCACAGGTAACAAAAGAAGTTTATTTTAACGGAAAAGTGTATTTTGGGTAAATTGAGGCATTCCTGTTTGCATGCGTGTGTGCGGCCTCGTTGTGTGACACTGGGTCCTGGACTCGAGTAAGTACTGCCAATGGGACACAGCTTCCCAGAGCTGTTTTGCCATCTTTTCCCAGTCAGTCAGACTTTTTTTCTTTCCCTTTATTTGAGCTGTGGAGTATTTCATTTCAAAGCATCCTCATTCACAGCTGGGATTTATCCTGCCACAGGACAGCCTGGGAAGTGTTCAGTCCCCCAAGGCTCAAGCCCTGTTGCTACAGCAATGTAACTAGGCTTTGAACTTCAATTCTGTATTAATATTCCTGATGCAGGAACTGCCAGGCTCTTTTTCTATTTCTAAAAGATATGGACAAATGACGTGACAGAGCCACCTGCAGAAATTAGCCTTGCCTGAAATGGCAGGCTTCAAAACCAGCAAGGAATAAAAGTCTTGCATTAAAAAGGTGTCTCAACAGCATTATTTTCCAAGTTCCTAAAAGACCTAGGAGAAGTAATTCCTGCAAGAAAGCAAGAAAGCAAGCAAACATGAAAGAAAAGAGTCATAAAGGAAGAACAGGGAACGATATCTTTATTTTTACCAATAGAGGCATCTACTTCTTTTGAAATTGTCAAAAATTAACTTGCATGAAGAGACTAGCATTTACAGTAGGAAATATATACAATTTGTTATTCCTTCTCGCTATTTAAAATACATAGTATTTGAAAACAAGGTGTTTGTGACTAATGTGGCCAGAAATTTATTCCTGAAACTTTTATTCTCAAGAAAACGCACAGGGAAAAAGAGGGAGGTGGTTGTTACAGATTCACATTTCCTGATTTAAGCAGTGTGGGCTAAAACTTAAGCAAATCCAAATATGCTGAGATGTGCTCATTTTATCTAAAATAATGGGGGGGGAAGATATTAAAGTTTTTGAAGAATGGTGGGTCAATAAGGAGACAGCTGCTACCTCACACACACACACGTTTGCTTTAATTTTGGGTGGTTTTCTTTCTATGAGGTCTGGAAAGGGGTTTGACCAATTGGTTTTACCATACCTTAGTTTTCTGAAAAGGATAAAAGTACAGGAAGATTCTGATAAATTGATCCAAATTGTCCTCATTCTTCTGAGATAAGAGAGGAGACCACAGAATGCCATCAGGAGCATTGTTTTTACCAGGTAAGGAACTCCCAGAAAGCTTTATTTGAGTCAAATCCAATCCATCTGGCCATCTAAAGAGAGCAGAAAACTTTAAGGTGTTTTGGGGAGGATTCAGTGCATGACTGGAGCGATATCCTTGCTCTCCAGTTTAACCACAGTGTGTATGGACAATCTTTAGATATTTTTATAGTAATTACTATGAAGTAAATACTTAGCAATGTGTAGTCAGAACAGCCACTAAAATGTTAGATTCCTCTAACAAAATGAATGTTGTATAAATCCTGAAATCAACACATCCAGAACCTAGACCATTCTTGTAAATATTGACTTTTTTATACTCACTTTAATTAAACTTGCAATTCTGCAGAGACTGAAAGAACAGAAGCAGACCACAGAAAGTATCCAGCAAGCTTAGGTTTGTGCATCAGAGTGGTAAAAAGTAATTTAAAATAGGGAATAAACATCGGTGAGAATCAGAAAACAGTAAAGGAAGTACATGATAGAGAAACTGCAAAAAGCACTACAGTATTAGAATGTTTTGCAGGCACTGGGGGAAAAACAGAATTTATATAATCTTGGTTTTTATCGGAAGGGAGACATACTTATGAATACAAATACAAAACTCCACCAAGCAGAAGATAATTCTTAAGAGAAATATTTATGTGACATACTGAATGATGCTGACAATTTCATTTCTCAATATCTGTGCATATATAATATATGGGGTTTTGACCTGCCTATAGTGTGAGACTGTGCTATAATGAACAGAATATCTATGCAAGTGGCAATGAAATATTCACTAAAGCAGTCAATACTGCTGAGATACAATCCAAGGTTAAGAAACATGTAACCTTGAGACTGAAAAAAGGAAAGTTAACAGAGAAAAGTATTTTCTGTCACCTAGTGAAATAAATTGAAAAATCCATAAATCTAAGGTTGTTGCTTGTAATTTTTACTGAATAATTGTATTATTCTGTGACTTTCAAATAGAAAAAGTATAACAGTACCCTAGTTTTCCATATTTTAACTAGGGATAAGGGAAAAAAAACAAACTTCATTTGCATACACCAGTGGGTCATGTCAAAATACATTACAAAACACCATACTAGCATTTTGAAAATGATTGTGGAAGCTCTTGGGGAGAGAGATGGATATGACCTCTTGAAATGCAGCAGACACATCTTCAATGAAATAACAAAGCTACATTACTGATCATAATATTTTCTTCTGGTAGTGCATTTAAAAACACAGCGCAGCGTTTCTTAATGCTCATTTGACTTCATTCTTTCATGCCAAAGGTTCATGAAATTGAGATTCTTCTGCCCTCACTTAGGCATCTGAAAGTTGAGCAGCTAGCTCAAAACAGATTACCATAGATTTAGTTTAGAATCAATGGAGAGAAATAGATCTCTTTATCAGGCGATTCATCTCATTGTCAGAAAAAATCAAGAATCAGTTTCCTTAAAATAGGTAACTTGGGCCTCTTCAGATCCAAATACCCGCATGTGCTTGGCAGATGGGATGCAGGATAGGTAGGACACCCCTGCCCCTGTGATACGCAGCCTGGCAACCTGAGGTGCCAAAAGTGACAGTAGACACCTGTGTTATGACAAGTGAGTCTTTCCCTGAGCATCCAAGGTAGGAGATACTCTGGAGGGCTCTGTTCCATTCTCCTAGCTATAAAGGGAGCCTAGGATGATGACTTAAATGCATATTTACAGCTTTTAGATATTTAAATTGGGTCCTACCTTTTATGCTAACATTCTTCCTATTAATAATCCACATAATTCTTCACACATATGAAGAAATAGATCCTCTCTGCTTTATATTTGCCATCATATTGTTGGCTTCAAGATAATTCATATCAGGAGAATCTATGCAAAAGTAATTTCCTCAGGTGGCTTTCCAAAATGAAATGTACCACAGCAGTGATTAATTTGAGGGGAGGAGGGGCTAAATATAGTCGTTCATGAGACTTTTGCGGTATCTATTTTAGATTTAGAAAAAAAGGTGAGAGATGAGTAAAATTATTCTGTTAAAACATTGCCTGTGTTTTTGCTGCTTTGCTCTCCAAGGTTGTCATACTGCCTAATACTTCCCAGCTAAGGGCAGTATTACTTTATGTGCTTAATTTTAGTTTATACAGCAAGAGGGGAGAGGGTGATTTAGAGCAGGTGCCTCTGTAAGGTGCTCTGAATTCCCTTCTAGGGGAGCCAAGTCCATGCTTTGACCCTAGATAGGCAAGAGGACCAAATCTCTCCTCTAAGCCACGTCAGTCTCATTTCATGCCAAACAGACAAAAGGTTTTACCTGCTCCTTTCTTTTGCCTTTTTTGTCTGCTTCTCTGTATGTTTATGCAGGGAGGGAGAAACATATGCTCATATTCTCATTTGCCTGCTATGGAGAGCAGATTGGAATTTGCCTCTTCAGAAAATCTCCTGAACAATGCAGTACATATAAAGTAAATGTCTCTCTGTTGTTCCTATAGAAGTGGTTTCCTTTTGTATAACTAATTGTTACGGGAGTAGGGACTCAAATCTAAGATGCCTACACCTGATACGGGCACTCCATTATGTCAAGTTTTCTATTTGTCTCCCTGGCCTAATGAATGCTTCTGTATTGGAGGTACAAATGGGAGAAAGTAATAGCCATGTTTCTCAGTCTCATTCCTTTTTAAGTACAAAACTGGAATTCAGGTGGGTTTTCTTATATTTTAGCCAGAGAAGAAAAATGAACCAGGGTCTCCGCAGGCTGTTTTGGTTTACGCCTTATCTAACTACACTTTTTGTGACTTGCTGGCTGGAAACAGGCTCGTACGATGATATGATTGGTGTGCGTGCAGCTACAGAGTCAGAAATTTACTTGTTAGAGAAGTTAACTGGTGGAAAATTGGGTGCTTTAGATAAGGCAACAAATATTTAACAAGGCCCACAGTGTGGGCCCAAAATGTGGACGCCAGTTTAATGGCGGGTAGACACCTGTGTATCACTATGGAACCAAAAATATATGACAGTATTTTGCAATAGATGGCAGATGGCTTTTTTGTTGTAAAGCATGCATGCGAGAGATGAGTACAAGGTACTTATTTATAAAGTCAGCAATGGATATAAGTACTGGTTTTGTTATACAGTTTCATCATGTAGTTTACATAAAATTATATAAGATTATAACATTTCATTACAGGAATGTTTATGCTAAGCTGGTTCTTTGATAGCATTTGCATTCTTTTAAGTGTCTGCATGATGACAGCAACAGTAATGAAAATAGTGGGCTTGGGGTTTTTTTTGTAAATAGGCTAGAACCAGCTGTCATTTTTGGTAGTATAGATGATCAGTGCTTTACAGAGCCAGGGGTAGAAAATTTCTAGGCAGATTGTTTCTTAGTTATTCTTAGAAGAAGCATATGTGCTGCATATCAATGCCAGGAAATCACTTGCAGCAAGTGTGTTGGTAGCAAAAAGATACTGCTATTAATTGGCGCTTATAAATTTGAACTACTCATACATTTTAGCCAGTGATATTACAGAGATGGATTAATTTAAGTAAGAATAGGAATCTAGTCAAAAAAATGTAGGTTTAAGTGTTAAATCAGCATTTCAGCAAAATGCCTTTACCAGGAAATTTTGTGGCATCAGGAAATATTATACAAAGTTAGTTACATTAATAGTTTTTGGGATATAGGTGCAAATTTCCGTGAAGTCTTTCAAGGGATGCTTTTGGGTGTTTTGGAATTCAGAATACCTAAATTGCTACATTTCATCAAATGGTACAGTTTAACTGATCCGACTCCAAATTTTCAAACTGGATCACACTCAGGGAATCATGGGAGAAAAAAGTCTGTCTTCAAAATTAGTAAGCATACACAAGGTAGGTATTGCAAGTCAGCAGTAGAAAACCTAACCACAAGGTGAGTATAAAGAGACTTTGCCATTTCCCCCCCACGTTATTTCTACAAACTAAGCAGCTACTCAGCAAACAAGGCTGAGTGAACACTAAAGCTGCTTTCCTCAAACTGTGAATGATGCACTACAATTATCCCTGCTTCTAAAATGTGATCCAGCTTCCTCTTATATCCTTAGTAGTATTACTCATAAGGACTATTTCCTTATTTTTCTCTAGACATTTGGAGAACTTGCTTCAGCAAAACAAACAAAGCAAACTTACAGGTTGCACACCAGGCTATTAATATGCTGAATTAAAGAAAATAAAGATTTTTTTAAATAAGCAAACTATGTATCTATGTATATATACAAAAAATATAATTAGACTGGCAAGATACATTGTGTGAAAACCGGTCTTTGGTGCAACAAAAAAGCTCAACAGAAACTAATATAATTTCTCATTCTTGGAGAAATTTGGAGACTGTAGGGTTCTGCTGTTTGTTAATTCAATACATGGGAAGCTATGGTCATGGCCAAAATGTACCTGTTTGAACAGAGCAAAATCAGTGGAGGAGAAGCAAGACTGCATTGTATAAATTGTATTGTTGATTTAAATTCAAAATTCTTTGGATGGAAAGTTCACAGACTTCCACAGCAGCATGTAGAAATCCTAGTGGATTATATAATTTTGTGTAGGTTGTGAAGAAGGAGATGAAAAATTGGAAGCTAATTTCAACCTGGCTAGCACAGCACAGTAATATTACGCACATGGCCTATAATTGAAATGTTCTTTATTCTCTGAAACATTTGCAGTATCCTGCTGTGGAGATGGGCTTATTTGCTGCTGCTGGTGGTTGATATTATTTTATTATGCTTTAATTTGCTAATCTTCAGTCTTGTGATCAGTTGTATGCAACACAGAGTTTGTACGGATCATGTTCGGTACTACTTAAGCTATACATTAAAACAAAGAGAAAAGAACTGATTTGGTTTCAAAGACTTCAGTCTTTGAGAGTTTTTAGCTTTTCAAGGATTTTTTTCATAACTTTGTACCTAGTATACTTTGTGGTGTGGTCATCTTTGGTCTGCAAATAGTCAGTTTGTTTTAAATGCTCTTGCTTAATAATTTAAATAAAATAGGTAACTGGTATCATGATAAAAGAACAGTAAACTGTGTGTAGGAATTGTGTTTTGCTTTCTTCTTTTTATTGTCACAGTAGATATTTCTACATTTATTCTATTTTGGTCAGAACATCTGATTCCTATTGTAATGTGACAAACAATAATATTAGATCAGTAACTAGAGTTCAGATTTTCAAAAGCTAGCTAGCAGGAAATGCTTTCATCTGCTTGGAAAGCTTTGGATCAAACCCCTAGAAAATAAATCCAAGCTACCTTCACTTAGTGTGTCATGGTTTAACCCAGCTGGCAGCTAAAACAACCACACAGCCATTCACTCCCTCCCTCCCCCCTAGAGGGTTGGGGAGAGAATTGAAAAGAAAAAGGTAAAACTCATGAGTTGAGATAAATGCACTTTAATAGGACAGAAAAGGAAAAGTAAGATAATAATCATAATAACCATAATAATCATAACAATCATAATCATAATCATAATAATATATACAAAACAGGTGATGCACAGCACAATTGCTCACCACCCAGAACTGATGCTCAGCTAGTTCCTGAGCCGCCCCACCTCCCAGTCAAGTCCCAGTTATATATGGACCATGACGTCATATGGTGTGGAATATTGCTTTGGCCAGTTGGGGTCAGGTGTCCTGGCCGTGTCCCCTCCCAGCTTCTTGGGCACCCCCAGCCTTCTCGTTGGCAGGCCAGTGTGAGAAGCTGAAAATTCCTTGACTGCTTGGCGACAATTAAAACATCAGTGTGTTATCAACATTATTCTCATCCTAAATCCAAACTGCAGTACTATACAAGCTGCTAGGAAGAAAATTAACTCTATCCCAGCTGAAAACAGGACATACTGTAAGAAATACTAAAGATCACCAACAAGGAAGTACCTATATTTTCTAAAAAACTAAATTGACATTCTAAATAATAGTGTAAGAATTATTTTAAAGAAAATCTATCATCCAGTTGATTTAGGTGTCTCCATTTTTCTTTTAGATCAAGTATAGTACCTAAGAAAAACACATTTGAATCCTTGAATGAGCACTGGAAGATGCCCATTTGGCACTGTTCAATTTCTTCTGCCATAATCATAGACTTATGGAACTTTCAGTTAGGCATAGGATTTTCCCTTTTATGCATCTTATTTATTCTATTTGTTACATTTCCATGAAGAAACTATATGAAAATAATGTCTATCTTACTCTCTTTTGAAACTACTGGAATTTGTTCATTTAGCACGCTCAACTTAACTAGATGGTTCTTGAGATATATTGTTAAAGGCCTTTCATATTGGAAACTCCCCAGCTTTCCCAGGCAGTTCCCATTCTTCTAATTTGACCATTAGAAAGTTTTTCTAAGCCTCCCATGCCTCAGTTTAAGTCCACAGTTTGTTCCAGTCACCATGGACTTGGAAAGCTTATTGTTTGTATTCTCCCTGCAGCCGGCAGCATGATACAGGTGCCAAGAATGATGACACATATCCCCTCCACCTTCTCTTCTCCAGACTAACCAATTGTACTTCTTCCAACTCTTCTTCCTGGGGAATATTTATTAATCCTCTGAAAATTGTCACTCTTTTCCTCCAGACTAAGCAGCTGGTCCATATTTTTCTTGATGGTGGGTTCCAAATTGAATATGATACTTCAGCAGAGATCTTTTCAGTATCCAGTGCACAGCTAAGCAGGGAGATGATTTCACATATTTTAGAGGTCATATGCCCATTTGTACATCTATTAATGTTGTTTACCATTTCACAATAGCATGACATAGCTCTCTTGTTCAGTTCTGTGGTCTCCAGCCATTTCTTCTCTGTATGTTATTTATGCATTTGAATATTCCTGCCCAGCTGTAGTATTCGTATGGGCCTGCTCTGAATTTAATCCTTTTTTCCATTCCATCTCTCAAATTTAACAGGCCTGTTTTGAATGTAGTTTCCATTCTTTAACATATCGTATGTGCCTCCCAGTATGGTATCATCAGCAAACTTAATGAGTAAAGTCACTGCTCTATCATTCAATTCTTTAATGAAAATATTTAACAGAACAATAGAATGGACTCTTGCAAAATTTCTTCTATCCATTCTTCTATCTTGACAGTGAACTATTAATAACTAGTCTGTGTACAGTTTTCTGTTCTATAGTATTATCATTTAGACTGACATTTCTTTTCTGGCTTAGAATTTCATGAGAGAGAATGTCTTTCTAAAGGAAAGATATATGACATCTATTGTTTCTCCTCTGTCCACAAAACCTGCCATTCTGCTGTGGAAGGAAATTAGATTAGCTAGACATTATTTGTTGTTGGCAAATCCATGTTGGCTGATATTCATTTCCTTGTTGCCTTGCAGGTGCTTATGAAGAGCCAGTATGACGATTTTTCCAACTGTATAGAAAGAACTGAAGTTAACTCAGATAGCTTGTAGTACTTGGCTCCTCCTTTTTATCTTCTTTTAACAGAAAATCTTCCTTTCTCTGGTCTTTTGATAAGACTTTTCTTTCATACAGTATCTTTGATATGACTCTTAATGGCTCTAAAATATAATCAGTTGTTCTTTAAGTAGCTAATGATGCTGTTCATTAGGATCATCTGGCCTGAAAATACATAGGTTACCTAGATAGCTATTGAGCCTAGCACCTGGGCATACATAGATATATATAGATATATAGAGACACCTACTTTGAGGTATCTTGGTGTATGATTTAACCAAAACATAGGCATCTGATGGCATTATAGACAATGCAGGCATCCTTCCTGGCTTCCAGGTTCCACGCCAGAAGGATATGCATCTCCTGAAGAATCTACATCATATCTTTCAGCCTCAAATATATAGCTATTTTACAGTACGGTAAAATGGAATTAACACCTATATTTAGGCAACACAGTTGTGCCTGTACAGCCAAAGAAGTCCAGAAAATTGTTCAGTCACTAGATGTCCGTTGCAGGGTGATCGGAATTGCTCTCCAGGCTCTTCTGCCTATGTTGACTAGATCACCAGTGACTACTGTGGAAACACCTACTTTAAAATAAAGACACTGGTTGTAGACACTCAGAGCTTGATTCATTTGGCCAGACATAGGCACTTATGCCAACTTAGATGGCAGATGGTATCTTGCCTGGCTTCCAGCCAGTCCAGGAAGGCACATGTAACCTGTAGTTCCTGTATCATACTGCCAGATCAAATAGCACCAGATACCTGTGTTTAGGAAATTAATTAAGGCTCTAAATTTCAGTCTTAATTTGGAACTTCATCCTGTTTTTGGACTTGAACTGCTGTCTTTACCCTCATCTTCTATGTCACCTACGGTAAGTTTGCTCCTGCTGAAGTGACTAGACCTTTTGTTATTGTAAAATACAGTTGCCATTTAGAGCCCTGTTTCACTCCTTTAGCTGTGACTCATTTTCCTTATTCATAAAACAGAGAAAAATACACAGGGGTTATAGCAGCTATAAATGAACTACTCTTAATAAGTGATATGAATATTCCCAGACAGGAGTTATTGTCTAAGTCCCAGTTTTTATTATTGTTAACCAAAGAAGCTTTGGGAGTTGACGTGAATTCTAAAATGAAAATATCTGTTGTTAACAAAGGATAAAATGTCTGCAGTTTCCCTCCTGAAATTCAAGTTCATTCTAACTGAGACATTTCTGAAAAGATTGATTGAAAGGTGGTAATGGAAAATCTGTAATGGTCATGAATCCGATTACAATCCATTATGACAGACCAATCATCAGAACAAAGCTACAGTGAAATGAATGTATGAATATTACCTGAAACACTTGATCAGCAGAGGTCAGCAACTTTTCAAGTTTCTCGTGGAAATATCTGCTTTGTTAAGTTTATTGCTTTTGCTTTCAGGTTTGTTTGGGACATATTCAATAATCTTGCTAAATGTCAAAACCAGTTGGTAAATGATGGCTTACAGCACAGTTCTGTGCACTGCAGACCCAAGGGCCTGATATGCAGGTTCAGTTCAAGAAGATCATGAGTATGATTTCAAAAGGTCCCCTCTAACCTAAACAATTCTGTGAATTAGAGGAATGTTCTTGCTCATACTGATGAGAAAAAAAAAAAGATTGTAGTACAGATAATGACCAAAGCAGCCATTGGAACCACTGATTTCATTCTCTGGCTTCAAAATAGCTACTTCTGCTTATAATTCTGTAGCCTAAAGTCATCCTAAAAAATATGTCTCACATTTCTGAAGAGTGAGTCATAAGTGATGGAAGATAATATTACCTCCTCTTCCGTCCATTTTTCCATTTTTTTCTACCCAAAGTAATGATAGCTGCCTGTGTGCTTGAAGTGGCTTCAAGCTCTGCAGAGGTACGTGTTTCAGAGTTGCACAGACAATATGTATGTCTAAGAGACAGAGACAGAGCTTTAGAGACACTTCTTCATTCTGTCTTAGGAACTCTCTGTGCTCAACCTCTTGACACATTTAGGTGTCTGAATCAATGTCAGTAATTTGTGTGAGTACAGCATATTTTCTGCTGGATAGCATGTCAAATATGTGCATGTGTTTGGAAATGCTGCATCATTCTGTAGAGGCTGCTCAAAACAAAAAATGAGGCATAAGAACACAGTTGGCGTTTCTTGATCATGAACTTAGGAAACTGAAGTGGTAGAGTCCTTTCAGTGTGGTTGCGCTCTCATTTTCTGTGCTGGATGGAGTGCTTGTTCCTGAAAGAATATCATTCTAGGGAAAGTCTCTACATTATTCTTCAACCTGAAAAAGGATTTACAGATTTTGTCTGCTGTTGCTAGATCTCAGGACAAAAGCTACAGTAATTTGTGACTTGCTGGGCCAGCTTAAGGTAGTCCACAAGATCAGGGAATTATAAGTAGCTCTCAGATTCTTCCATTCCAGCTCTTCCAGATTCTGAGCGCAGTTTCAAATTCAATTAAAAGAGAATTTTTTGAAAATGCCAGGTCTGAAGCATCTTGGTTCTGTATTTCTTACCTTTCCCTGGAGATTGGGCGGTTGAAATAGTTTTCAATTTGCTGCATCAGGGGAATACTGTGGCTGAGTAAATCTTCACTAATCCAAGTGAAAGTACTGAAAAGAAGGCCTTGATTTTTAAAGCAACAGTAACTCAGTTCTAAGTGCTTTAAAATTCAGACCACTTAAAGACAAACTATCAAATCTCCTAGAATCTCTTCCCTTCTTCTTCCTCCCCTTCACCTCTTTCCCATTCATCATTGCTCCTGAACTAGATAAAAGTTTAAACAGGCTGTCAAGATGTATCTGTCTATTTTTCTGTGTTAGTTTCTAAATCATGCCATTTTTCCACAGAATGGGTGCTTTGATTCATGCCATCTGAACTTCAGAATCTTTTCCCTCAATTAAAACAAAAAATTGCCAACATCTGTTTGAAACCTGGTCCTATTCCTCTGCTTTCAATCAGAACTTTTACTCATGCCTGAGAGTTTAAAGCTAAATTGTGGGCTTTAGAAAAATATACCTTTACTGTGCTCATACTAAGTTCAATATTTTGAAAAAGGGCGTAACTGGAGTTACGTGGGAGAGGGGAAGCTGATCTACAGCAGTAATTATTTGAGGAATAAGAAGAGCTGCAAATTTGAAG
Organism: Balearica regulorum gibbericeps; assembly: GCF_011004875.1. Taxonomy (NCBI): domain Eukaryota; kingdom Metazoa; phylum Chordata; class Aves; order Gruiformes; family Gruidae; genus Balearica; species Balearica regulorum. The sequence goes on from NC_046184.1 coordinate 29,693,580, forward strand.
TGACATTACATGATGCTTCAACAAAGAAAATACCTTTTACTGAATGCAACCTGCATTGACATTATTGTCTGCTTTCATGTCTAGAATTTTTTAAATGGGACTCTCTTGTGTATTTTCAATTTTTTTTTTAAGAGGAGCATTATGGAAATGTTTTGTATAAGCTTTTTCAGCCTGAAGTTCTATCATACAAGCAATGACTCACAAGTATGCATTTCAGGGCCTATCCTGCTTACAGGTTTTGACATTGGCTAAAATCCAAGACAACCAATAAAGAAACCACAATCATAAATCTTTAAGAATTAGTTACAAATAAATAAGAAGAATAGGGATAAACAATATGGGAAATTGGAAGGTTTTCTTGCTAGAATTATTAATGGTTCTCAGTGCGTAGATATCTATACCTAGTATCTTCTAATGCTGTCTTGGCACTTTCTATCCCTACATGTTGGTCCCTTAGGGCTACAGAGCAAAACACCTGTTGACTTCAATAAAATGTGGGTAATGTCTTCGTAGTAGCACCCTGGAGATTTTTTTGTTCTTTATTGTGAGTAATATGTCAGGTGGAGACATGGCATACAAACTTTGCGCTCACAGATTCCTTTCTAAGGCAGATCCACCAGTTTGCATCAAAAGACACTACAGCTTTCTCCTAGTAGAAGTAGGAGTACATGTATCTTGGATGGGATCAAATGCCTCATAACTGCAGAGGCAAGAGTAGGATTTGTGGTGTTGAATGCGATTAAATTTGGCAGCATCTGTTATCAAATTTGTACCAAATTCTATGTATAAATTCCTGTAATGGAACTCCACAGCTTCTGTTCTTTCTTCTTGCTGTGTGTTTATCCTTTTTTATTAGGTGTTCGTTATGATCAGCTTTTCTTTCCCAGCTGCTTTACTTTGCAACTAAAAACTTAGAAGAGAGTGGGGTGAAAGAGGACGAAATTAGAAGCCAAACATAGTCTTTAGGTGACCCTAAAAGCATTTCTTCCTATTGGGTAGCTAATGAAAACATTTATTTTGAGGTAACTCCATCCATGTGTTTACCGGGCTGGGAAATGCATTTACTTGTTTTCTGAGATAATACTGCTGCGATCAGATATTTCTTGCATTTTCAGGCTGAAGAGGCAATAAGGGTCCTCTGACCACATGAAGAAATGCAGTTCAAAGTAGGAAAAAAGGGTTGACATCAATAAAATGTGGTATCCTGCAGCAGATGCAGTGCTGCACCTAGGATAGAGTAACCTCCTGGAGCAGTACAGACTGGGGGTTGACTGGCCTGAAAGCAGCTTTGCCAAAAGAAAAACAAACAAACAAAAAAATCAACGTGGGGGGACTCAGTTAACAGCAAATTGAACATGAGCCAGTGGTGTGTCTCCACAGCAACTGCACTGTGGCTAACATGAGTGTAGCCATCAGGTCAGGCAAAGTGATTTTTCTCTCTCTCTCTCTGGCACTTTTGTGGTCTTTTTTGTTTTGAGTTCAAGTCATTTCTCCCCACATGACAACAATGACATGAATACATCGGAGCATGGCCGGGGAGGCTTCCAAGATGGTAAAGGACCGAAGCACACAATGTATGAGGAGAGGATGAGAAAATTGTGTTTGTTCAGACTGGAAAAGAAAATATTTGAGGGGATCTTATCTAAACCTGCTTAATGTGACAGTGCAGAGAAGGAGCTAAAATCTCTTCACGAGGCTCAGAGTGAAAGGATGAGAGGCAACAGTCACAAGATGCAATGTGTGAAATTCTTATTTGAATTTGATATAAGGAGCACAATTTTTACTATGAAAATGTTCAAACACTGAAACAGGCTACACAGAGAGCTGTGGGATCTTCATCCTTACTTCTCAGGTACTTTTCAGCATCACAGATGTCACTAAATTATTTAGGCAACTGAACTTTCACGTGTCTACCTTCATAATATAGTAACTGTGGTGTCTAGAGCAGTACCATGTGCACTCACTCACCATGATCCCACTGTGTCAAGCTCTTTACAAAAGCAGTTCCAAAGGAGGAATGAGCATAGTTTACTGTGGAGGTATTGGGAAACGAATTTTGGGAGAGGTTCTGAAGGAATTAATAGAGCTGCTTTGTGATATTTATTGGGAGTGCCTCAGGGGGCAACATGAGCAACAATATTTCTTGTTTAAAACATTTAAGATGGATTTGGTCACAATTATTTGTTTGAGAGTGAATTTGCAGGAAGAGTTATCAGGGGAGATGAGATGAATCTTAAAAGTGAAGACAGGATGCTGGTGTTCAATTCAACAAAGATGGGAGAGCCAATGGACAAATAGAAAGGGAAGTGATGTGTAACTGTTCCTTCTTTCCAAGGTCTCAAAAGCCTGGTACTATTTGTAGTGCTCTTCAAAATCTACATGAATCCGTTGAAAGTGACATATGCTTCACTCTGCTGCCAAACATATGCTCCTGACAGTCAGATATTTTTCCTATTCTCAACAACTGCAACCACTATCCTTCCTGAATGTAAGAAAGCCTTTAGGAAATAAACTGAGGAAAGGATCTATACAAGACTGGTGAGGAAAAGGAAAAACTTAAAGAGTTAGCCAAGAAGCTGGATAATTGGATGGAAGTTTTGGGCAACTTAATGGGTTACTAGAAGTTAGGACGTGTCTGACTGGATGGAAGACTTGTTTCCATGAAACGTATACGGTTCCTCTTCATTAAAAAGGTGCCAAGAAGAACCAAAGTGGTTCCTTGTTATGTTTGGATGACCAGAGAACAGCAGTTGTCCAAGTGTTTTCAATTTCAGCTTGCTTAGAAGATTCATTCTTTCTTCATTGACAAGACTCTTAACTACAGTGATATGCACATGGATATGTGTTAAAATGTGGTAAGTGCATAAGATTTCTGTATTAAAAGACTGTGTCTCCTCTATACACCTAACATTAATCAAAGGGGAAGAAAAAGTTTGTGCTGCTTGGATTCAGTTACTCCATTCTGTAGTGTAAATGTAAAGATAGAAGCAACGTGAAAATGACTGGTTTGGCAATTCTGTAAGGTACTAATACAGAAGTCTTCACCAACTTCTTAAATAAGAACCAGCTAGATGTGAGATCCTTTGGACATGCATGAAGCAGGGTAGATAACTGGAACTATTTAAGAAGCATCTTGAAGTATTGTGTGAAAATGTATCGAAGCTATGGTTGAAGCAATATTTTTCATGCACATGGGCTATATGAAAACATTTTCCCAGCTTTTCCATATACCACCTACTTGTGAAAGCTTGTTCTATTAAAATGGTTGCATTAACAAAAATGCTATGCAGTACCATCCCCCTAGATAGCACAGAAGCAAAATACTTTGACATTTTTTCTAACAAAAAGTGAAAGAGAGAGAAGTTCTTATGAAGGATCTTCTAATGTATCTATCGATTATATTACTGTAATAATTTTAGGAAGTCAAGGATCCACTACAACCTGAATAACATATTGTGCTCTGTTAGAAATATTTTTAAACAATCTGGAATTATTCATATACAATGTCTATTATTAACAAAGTAAATACAAAAATCATATAATTCAACCCAAGCAAAGCAATAAAACACAGCTTCCTGAAGGAAAGTACTTCAGTGTGTATGTACTGGTAATCAGTCCTTCCAAAATTCAAGACAAGTATTGGATTGACCCTGTCTTTTCTTTCCGTTACACGGTAAAATAAATGGATATAGCTTTGAGGAAGGAAATCTTCACAAGACTCCAGTCTTGGCAATTCTGCATTTGATCTCTCAGGGTAGGAAACAGACTGCAAGTAGAAAACATGCAGATAGAAGCTGTGAAACAGGAATGTGAAAATGATGGTTCAATGACAGACAGTGTGTTGAGATTTGTGTTCTGTTCAGCACCTATTCCTGTCTAAGGAACTGTGTTTTGTGCTTCAGTCTTTGTGAACCAGGTAGAAGGTTCAGGAGAGCTGTGTTAAAATTACATTAATTACTTAGAGCTCAGACAGTATACAGTGACAATAATCTGAATATGTAAGTATAAATGCAGATCCAGATCCTTATGCATGTGTGGGACTAGAAATGATCCCAGTGTGAAAGGGTGAGAGGAGGTTAAACCCCTTCCCACATTGTGGCACACCCTACCTCTAGTTCTTCTTAGAAGGAAAATCTGTGGGTACAGGAGCTACCAGGAATTCCATCCTGCCCACAGAGCAGAATACTTCTGAATATGGATTTCAGTGACAGACACCTCTTTGGCTAAAGCTGCTTTTCCATCAAAATACTGATTTGTTGAGACTGAAATGTTTTGTGAGGAGGGTTCTAATTCAGCAAGCATCAGCCAAAACACAGGCAGTCATTTGAAGGAACTTGGACCATCAGACAGGTTTCTATCCAAAACTTGTGTGAGTTCCTGCCAGCGTGCTGGGAATCCTGCTCAGCAGCTGCTGCAGTTCGAAGATTTCCACCTGTGAGCAGGAGCAGGGCTCACCTGGGATGGACGTCTGTTAGACACATCTGGGAGCTCCACCTCTTGCCAAATCTAGCTTCTGGCTGCCCACCCAGCAGCCAACAACTGCTGCCTGTGCAGCAGGGCTGTCCCACATGCCTGGGCTCTGCGAGCTTGGGAGCCTCACTCAGTAGCCTGTCAGCCAGACTCGCAGGAGGCTGAGAAGATAAGGAGTGGGACTGGAATCTGGTGAGCTTTAGTTTGACACATATTTTCAGAGCTTTCTTTTCAGTAGAGAAGTTGCCAAGAACATTTCAACCAGTTATCCAGAGAAGAAGGAACCTGCCTGGTCATTTATATTATTTTCACAGCATTGGTGTTGCTGTTTCCCTTCCACAGTAATAAAGCAGGGACCCTCCCTCTGCCAGTGACACTGATCCTTGGAGGAACCTTTCTGTATGAGGCCTGTGGTGCCCCCTGCCTCCTCCAGCATGGGCTCCAAGGGCAGCTCCTTCTGTTGTGCCCAACAAATCCATACTCTGCTGGTACAAAATCTGGAAGCCCCGTGTCATGCACAAGCACTGCAACATGCTGCTGTACAGGAGGCTTCTCTTGCTCTCCTCAGCTTCTTCATCTGCCAACATCAGCTGCACCAGACCCTTGTCCTCATGGGGGTTCATCCCCTGGTACAAGGGACTGAGGCTCTTCTTACATTGTGTTGTGAATTTTGGGGGAGTCAAAACAGTAGAGCTGCATGTAATGAACATGACTGCTATTGTTGTGCTTTTAGTTCCATTCATGAAAAAAACAAGTGCTGCTGGTTTTTTTCTTAATTTGGAAATGAATCTTCAGGTACAGGTAATGACTGTGTTTTGGAAAATATCACAGTGACTAAGCAGCTCTGCTGGGAGCCTGAAAGAGGTTCTGTGGAATTTCAACATTACTTTATGGAAAAAAAATTCTGTATTTCTCCCTTCTTTCCTTCCTGCCACAACAAATGCCACAGGACTTACTGCAGCTGACTATGGAAATGAGCTAAACCTGGAAGCAACGCTGAGCTATGCTCTTTCTTCTCAGCTCACTCTTTCTTTTTCTGCTCCTCCTTATGTAAATTTTAAATGTACTCAGGAAGACTCATTAGCACATATTAAGATTTGTTTCCACATCTTGCAAAGAACAGATGGAGAGAAAGGAAGATGAGAAAAACTGAAGAAAAGGTACAAGAAAATCAAAAAAAGAGGACAAAAGAAGAAAGCTAAGGAGAGGAAAGTCTAGAAAAAGAAAAGGACACAGAGACAATATATATTCGTGGTGCCCTTTTCATGACAAATACCAACATACTCCTGAAGTTAAAAATTCACACACCTATTGCAGTGTCTGTAAAATATAGTTCAGATCAACTTGCACAGTAATGACCTTACTGAAGCACCATGAGACGTATAGCTGACTTCAGGTATTTATTCACAGCACTGCACTTCCTGACTGTTCACACAGTGTTAACAACACTTACACTTTAAGGACCTATTTACTCACTCACAGCAAACTTCATGGTATTCCACAGTTTTCTAGATCATACTTGGCAGGATCCTTGAGGCTGAACTGCTTTACTATTCATTCTACCTGGCTCATGAGGTAACTCCGGGCTATGTTGATAGCTGCCCAGCTGACATGATGGGGAAGCATACTCCAAAGGACATTCATCTTTATAACCACCCCCGGTGTGTCTCTTCCTCTACCAACACAGTCTGGACAGCTGACATGAGGGATCCCTCCGACAGCACCCTGGTAAGTGTGCATGGAAAGGCTTACCCCCAGTCCTTGTAAGCACGTATGGAAAGGCTGTCCTCAAAACTAATTTTAGGACCCTGACACTACTGCATGCAACTTTCTGTAACAACCCTGTGGCATCATCAAGGTGCTTACTAGCACTGGAGAGTGTCCTATGTGATTCTCAGTACAGGTAGCTAAAAAGTAGGTTCAGGTAACTAAAACAAGAGCCAGCACTTTCCATAGGAGTAGCCAAGGGGTTTCAGTTGCCACTATTCAGTTCAACAACCTACAACCAACCAATCAACTAACCAACCACTGGTGAATAGAAGACAGCAGTGTCTGGGTACAACACACTTCACCAGTGAGCATCATATTTCTTGTATATACCTATATGATTAAAAAAAACAAACAAAAAAACCAAAACAAAAATAAATTAAAACTGAATTACCTGTGTCCATATGAAAGCAAATCAAAAGTAGCAAGACAGCAAGGCTCAAAAATTTACCCAAAATCACAAAGCTGAATAGTAACAGGACTGGAGCTTATCTACTCTTTAGTCAGTGCATTTTCCAAGGGACATTGCCATTTCTCCAAAACTACCACAGAAGACTTGCTAGTATCAAACTTTCTAAGACTTGGGGGTATTATTGTTCCCTCCAGAAGCAAAGAGTTAGTGGGAATGAAGTTATAAAGAATTACTTAAAAAGTAAAGAAAAAAATGGGGGGAAATTGTGGAAGAGAAAAGAAAGAGCAAAGGAAGATGATAAACAGTGACATGTGAAGGATGAAGAAACAGAAAGAGAAGCTTAATAAATGAGTGTGAAGAAAAAAAGGGAAATAATGTAAAAGATCTATAACAGGTATAGGAAAAGTGAGGGGAGCAGAAGAAAATGAGAGTAAAGTTGAAGGTTTTTCAGGTAGGTTCTACCCTGGACAATGAAATATTTCCAGAGAATCATTATTTTCCAAAAGGCAAGTGTTATTCTTAGAATGGCTTTTTCTGAAGTGACTTAAACTGGAGAAGAATCCATAATCTGGAGAGTCTGATGGACATTGGCAACAGAATGTTTTAGTATAGGCTAATGCTCGATCTTTTGAATCTGTCCAGATGTTGCTTTTCTAACACTATTTTTTAATTACTGCTTTCCTGTGTATTCCAACGTTTCTGCTAATTCATCTGACCCATCTTAATGTGCGAATAAACTCACATCCAGCAGTTTTGCAGAGCTGAGTGCGGTGTGGGCCAGTATCTGTACAACTCATTTGGATTTTCATGACACAGACAACACAATTTGGATTGTACCCAGTGTAAAACCAGTCAGTAATCTTGGGAAATTTGTTGATAAAAACATATTCTATTGACAGAATTTGCTGCATATGTTCATCTTACATTTAACTATGATACATTTCACTTTTGTCTTATTTAAGATTGCAAATGTGTATGGCAATATAAAAATAATTTGTTATACCATTTTAAAATTACAAATATGTTTATTAGCATTGAGATTTATGTATCTGGCTTCAGCTTGGTTACTATCATGACATGATTTTTGCACAGACACTGGACACATAGAAAAGTTCTTCATAGTTTCAATGTTTTTACATAGTATGCTAATCAAAGGTTATACTTCTGTGACCCCACTTCTTCATTCAACAAATTGCCATCTTAAAGTAAGTTTTATTTTACCTCTTCCTTTTTTTTTCCCACAGGCACATCAAGGTATATCAGTAAAATATTCCTAAGTACTGACTGGTATTGTTTTGGATAGCCTTTTTACATATTAGAGGTCACCATTCCAGCACCATTTTCCCACAATGTATCTGATTTTCACACAATTTTAAAGCCACATCACAATGCTTTTCACTTTATTGAGGAGCTAGTTGATGAGATTGTGTCTTAGATTTTTACAGGACTTCTCTGAATGTGATAGTCTCTCATATCAGTGACATTTAGTCTTTGGTAGTATAATTCTGAGGGTTTTCATATTTAAAGCTAATTTTATTTCAGAATGTTATTTTTATAGATCTGCCAAATTGTCCAGTTCAAAAGCAGGAATAGTTACTAATAATTTTAAATACAAAGTTGAATTTATTTCTGAATAGTCTTCACGAGAGGAATTATAAAGAAGATATCCATCATGCTGTTATACATCTCATCAGTTTTAAAACCAAACATGGTTAATTGCAGGTTTACACACAACAAAACAGCATAGTCCTCGTAAGCTCCATTGTATCATACTGATTTATTCTGATGCCTTGATCTTACTGGGTTTTTTTTACCTGCTTCTAAAGCCAATAATTTTAGCAAGACTGACCAGCTCTCAGCTATATGTAACACTAGCACAAAGATGGAAGATGCAGGATGCCAGTGTCAACTAGATTTTTTTTTTCTCCATCATAATACCTAAAGATTGACTATAATACGAGAAGAAATGGAGATGGTTTTCTACAGATATTTGGATTTAGCATAGTGAAGGTGGTAGTCACTAATGGATATTTTTAGCCAGATCAAGGCCATCTTTCCCAGTTTGCAAGAAAAAATGTGGTTTATGTTTTGAAATGTATGCTCAGTTTGCCTGTCTCTCTACAGGTAAATGATTTAACCTTTTAGCCATCTGGTAGTTAGAAGTAGGACTATTCAAATTGCTGCGCATAATTGAACTACAGATACAAATTTTTGCAGGCAAAGTATATCCCCAAAAGTGAGTCTCACCATTTTGGAAATTTAACTCTTCATTTGTACTTGTTCTACTACAGAATGTGCTGAGTCAAGCTTGTGCTGTCAGTGCTTGAGAATTATCCATTGGCCACCAACAAGATGTCTCATTAAGACCAGACAGTAACAAATAATCATCATGGCCATCAGTCAGAGGGACCTTTTACTGAATAAGTAGTTTTTCCTCTTGCATTTGACTAATCACATTTGCGTGTCCTGCAGCCCCACTCACACACAGGTCCCATACCCAATGTGAGAGCTCCATTAAATTCTTCCTGCCGCCTTCTGTGGCATGTGGAAACTCCACGTGAATCACTATGACTGTTAGCAAAGCTTTTATCATGTCCATACAGTACCTGCTCAGCGATCTGTCTCATCATCTGGAGTGTTATCTCTACCTTACCCAACATTATTGCTGCCAAAATTTCCTTCCCATTCAATCCATGAATGCCCACCACACTGACCCCCTCGTGTGCCAGTCTCTTCTTGTCCTGAGGGCTAAATGCTTGCCAGGTGAGTGACACGGTCATTTTATGGGAGAGAAGAGGAAGCAGTGACAAGAATCCTTTAGCTACAGGGTGACTATGGAAAAGGTCATGTATACAGCAGTGGAAAGAAGCTCTATTGTCTTCATTATTTCAATGCGGCTGTGTTGAATTGTAATCACTGTGTGATAATTTTGGAATTTATTCCAATTGATTTTGTATAATGTCTCATTACGTTGTGTAATGCTCCACAAAGAAAGACTGTGCAATAAAATAGTGCTTTAGTCAACGGTGTCCTAAATGATAAGAGTTCTCCTATGAGAGGCATTGTCCGTCATTTTCTTCAGTGTCTGGCTTCTCTTGTCTTCCATTTATTACTATTTTGTTATGACAGTAACAGAGATGTTGCTTTTCAAATTCATTATCATTGTTGTTTCTCAACATTTCCCAAATGAAACCATGGTGAGATAGAGTGCCATGCTTCCATTTCCCTGATAATCACTTTCTCCAAGGAAACTGATAGGTTTCAAATTTATGTTGATAATGAAGGTACTATTTGCCTACAGTTACCCTGGTAAGTTTTTTCTCTCTTTTTTTTTCTCTTTCTTTTTTTTTCCTTTTTTTTTTTTTTTTCCTTTTTTCTTCATTTTTCCCCCTTTTTTCAGCAGAACAGCCTTTGTGCTTTCCAGGTCACTGAAAATGGGACAGAATGCTCTGAGCTATGTGCCCTACTGAGTGGAACTGTTTTGTTCACATGCACTGATGCTCCCTTTGTAAAGAAATAAAAAATGCAATCAGGAAAATGCAAAACAATGTTTTTATTCTATGCTCTAAGTTCAACAAAACAAACACATTACAGGCCTTGTCTATATTTGAAATATTTCACAGATGTGGTCAGGTGCTGATAATTCCATTTTGTTACAGCATTTAATCATTTTTATTGCACTACAGGATTAATGTTTATATGAAGCTGTTCTATTTATGCAATGACACTTTAATGTAGTAGTATTATCCAAAGAAAACTTATTTCTTTGTAGATGTTTTCTCTGCATAAACAGTATTTGTTCTTGTATTAGTTTAATATTTCTAATATTAAAGGAAAATAGTAAAAATTTTCTAAAACCACATGGCAGTACTGAAATGTTCAGAATGAATTGCAAAATCTGTATTATTTTAAAGGATCTCAAGGAGCAACATGTGCTTTGCACAGAAATACAGTGCATGCTGGCTTGAGACGCAATACAGAAGAAAAGCTGAGGTGAGGGAAATCTTTGCTAGACATGGTTTTTATAAATACGTAAAAAAGGAAGTCTCTTGCTGTAAACAGAATGGAGATGGGGAGCTCACCCTGTCTTGAGTATAACATTACTTTTTCCTATCTGCTATTTTGTGAGATGAGTAACCTAAGACTGATGGATTCTAGTGCAGAAGAGAGAGACAGAAAAGGCAAAGATTCAAATATTTCAATACAATACACTTTGAGTAGTCATTTAGGGAATGGAAGGGAGGGGAAGGGAAGGGAAGAGAAGGGAAAAAGCTTTGAAACTGTGACTGAGTAATCATGATCATAGAAATGATATTCTAAACATGTTTTCAGTGTTATACCATAAAGCAAACTGGATAGAAGCCTCCTTATTCATGTCTATAGAACAGCAAACCATTAAAGACATTTAGCCTTCATCTCTAACAGACTAAAAAATTCAGTGAACATATTTTCTTTTCCTGGGACATACAATTTTTACAGCTATGGCAAAAGTTTTGGAATATACTCACAGATTTTTTTCTCTTAATGTATCTTTTCGGAATTTCAGAAGAGGAATCGGTGTTGAATATCCACCCAGAATTATCCACATAATGTCTGACAAAAGTTCCTCTTTCACGAACATGAAAACAGCATCTATACACGTTTATATCTGTTAACACAACTATACACACAGAGACATAATTTGAGATTGTTCTAAACTTAAGGCAGTTATATTGTTCAAAGTGACTGATTTTGAACACCTTTATTTATCAGTACACGTCTTGAAGCATATGATGGGGGACAACCTTCCTCAGGCAAATGTTGGTCTTTTTCTGAAAATCTTAATTTTTAATCTGAGTATTCGTGTATAAACTTCATTTTTTTGCAAATATAGATCAATGGTTCATAACATCCTGCATACTTTACTTGTTTTCTTCCTTTTTCCACCCACCAGTGTACTGCTGGAAACAGATAAACAGATAAACTGACTCCACTGGAGGAAAACTCAGTTATGCAGACTATAACTAGAATTGATGAAAACAAGCCAGCTATATGTCCTGTATCACAGAAAGAAGCATGAGTCCAGCTTTCCAAAGTACCAAAGACTTCGACTCAGTCCAGCCCAGCATGTTTGCATGGGTTGATTTTGGGATAGGGACTGGTCACTGGATGTTTTACTGGAGCAGTACCAGAGGGTTTAGTACCTTGCAGTATTGAGATTTATGTACTGTTCACCACCTCTCTGGTTCCCTCGATGTTCACTTAACAATTCAGAGGCAGACTGCCACCTTCTGAAGCCCTAACATCATTGCCTCAAGAATCTGGATTTTTTTTTAATCTTCCAAGCAATTATAAATCAGGTCTTGAGCCTGTTAAGCATAGGAAATAAGACCAGACATCAGGCTCATGTAGACCCTCTGATGGATTCCAGAAGTATATATTCTCAAGTAAGTATGCACATGCGACCAGTGTGTCAGGGAACTTTATCAAGCCAGAATACTGAAATGTATCAAAACAAGAAAGTAATCATATGTCATTAATTATTGTGGACTATCTTCTACAGACGGTATCTTTTATCATCTGCTGGGAATCTTTGATGTTTAACCTGAGTTTTCGGACAAAGTGCCAAACCTCAAGTTTTAATTCTAGGCACGTTTCAGTTTCTAAAGTTCTCCCCAGGCACTTCAATGCAGAATCTCTTTGATTCACTGCAAAATGAAGTTTGACACATCTTATTATGAAGAAATACTTCATTTGAAAATGTACAGAGTAGCTCTAGGAAAACAACAGCAAACTCAGAAAACCTTGTCAACAATGCAGCCCTTCTACAAATGCAACTGACAAAACCGAAATAATATTTCCCATTAACAATGAAGTTTGCAAATAGCTGTGAGTGGAATCTGTGAAGGTACTCTTGCTATAAGACCGTTAGCAGGAAAATGTTGAGGATTTATAAATTTGCTATGCTGTCCTGAGAGCACTTATAGAGAACTCAGTGCTCTGACTCATTGTTAATAACACTCTCACCTCTCTTTGTTGCTGTGGGAGAAACATAGGTGGAGTATTTATGCAGCGGGTCTTGTGGTACCAGTTCCTCTGAGTCAGTGTAGAAGACAGGCTGAGAGAGTTGGGGTTGTTCAGCCTGGAGAAGAGAAGGCAATAAGGGAGTCCTTACAGCAGCCTTCCAGTACCTGAAGGGGCCTACAAGAAAACTGGAGAGGGACTGTTTACAAGGGCATGTAGTGATAGGACAAGCAGTAATGGCTTTAAACTGACGGAGGGTAGATTTAGATTAGATAAAAGGAAGAAATTCTTCACTATGAGGGTGGTGAGGCACTGGAACAGGCTGCCCAGAGAGGTTGTGGATGCCCCCTCCCTGGAAATGCTCAAGGCCAGGTTGGATGGGGCTTTGGGCAACATGGTCTGGTGGAGGGTGTCCCTGCCCACACAGGGGGGTTGGAACTAGATGATCTTCAAGGTCCCTTCCAACCCAAACTGTTCTATGATTCTATGGTTCTATGACATATCACAAGTGAAGTGACTGAATCTGGGTTGCATGAAATCAGTCAAAACCTTGTATCCATTTTGTCCTTCTCAGCAGAGTATTATAATTTATGTGAAAACAGTGGAGTAATGTCCATTTACAAAAGGCTTGGATTTAGTTCTGCAGCCTTTTCCCCCTCTTTTTCTTTTGCATTCATCGTTCTCCTCTTTCACTCACATCTACAATGGCATCTTACACACCCAGACGTAGCTGACATTGCACAGACTATAAATCAGATTGTTGATTCACCTAAGTGTTTCAAATTTTCTGGCAATAGCCTGGAATGTTGTAGCCTTTTCCTTTCTTCCCACATGTTCCCTCTTTAGCTCAACATGTTGAGACTATTTCATGGAATAGTCTGTGGAGTGTGGGGGTGGTAGAAGAAAAAGACAGTCTTTATCCATATATGCTTTTATTTGTTAATTTTATCAAAGAAGTGGAAAGGTCATTAATGGCAAGTGCAGGTGTGCATGGGATACTGGAAGCAAGTTAAACCCTCATGACTTTCTCATCATCCCGAGTACCACTGTGTCCTCCTAGTGCTGTTGAGGCTTACTCATGCTTGGGAGGCATCTCAGTCATAACCAGCTGGAGGGAGAGAAACTGGCAGCCTCACCACCTCTGCCTGCTCCTATGGAATCTGCAGGAACGCTTAGCAGAGAAGCACACAGATCTGACTGTCACTCCCAAGGGGTTGTGTCCTTCCTCAGATTTTTTCCTTTTTTTCTTTTAAATCTCCCTCTCCATTTTATGTCTTAAAAAAGCCTGTAGTTTGCAAATGTTGCCGTTTTGTTGTGAGCCATGACTGACATGGTGAGACAAATCAATGCCTTTGACAGCCAGACACTGGGAAGGACTTGCTAGCTATATGAGCAGCCCGCCTGATCAGGTGCTGCATTTCTGTAACAGAGAGGGCATGAAAGGGAGTCAGTGCCAGAAACAGAAACATTTTCCAGAAACATTTTGCCTTGCATCCTTTTGTTTTCCTTGCGTGCATTATTTGTTGTCTGTGTAAGAAAGATAATCCAGCTACAAGAATAGTCCCAAATTTTCTCTTCCTCCCACAAAGGACTCTTTAAATCAATTTTTGCGCTATCCAAAATATTGTCCTATGGTGTGTAGGGGGGAGGTTTACGCACTTCTGAATAAGCACGATTTTAAATGCACTGTTTTACTTAACTGAATGCTCAGAAGGGAGGACTAGGTTCATAGAATCATAGAATCACAGAATGGTTTGTGTTGGAAGGGACCTCAAAGATCATCTAGTTCCAACCCCCCTGCCATGGGCAGGGACACCCTCCACTAGACCACGTCGCCCAAAGCCTCATCATTGCAATATTCCCTTTAATGGTTCATACTGTGGGGGATGAGATGCATTTCACTGCACAGGCCAAGGTGTCTCATAGTGCGGTTAGGGTGAGTACAAGGAAAGGCAGCCACTACTGCTTCTCTCAGAGGCAGTGTATGTGCACAGCCTAGCAAACGTGATGACAGCACTATGTCACCAAGTGGCCTGAACACAACCCATTGATTCTCCGGTGCTCCACTTACATAGTAGTCCATTAATCAACTTACCTGCCAACTGGACAGAAAAATTTCACATCTTCCAGCTCCAGTACAAACACCACAAGTCTAGATTTTTTTAATATTATATGAAGCTGCCTTAAGAGTCACATGGCAATATAGGATATTTTTTCTTTTTCTCACTCACTTTCATGCATGTAAATGAGGATGTGAGGGTTTGCAGATACAGAGAGCTGTCAGTTACCTCATATTCTAACTTCTTGGCAATAATGTCATTCAGAAATACAGCTTCATGCAGGTAACAGTAGCTTTGAAAGATAAAAAAGCCTCTTTTACATGATGGTATATCTTTCACAGGTGTGCTGAAGAAGGAGACCTAATTACTGTCTGTATGCAAACAGACAGATAAACTGTAAAGTGTTACACCCTAACAAGGGGACCAAGATGTTATAGCATGAAGAGGAAGGGTAAGAAGATAAAGAATTTGTGGTTTTGTTGTTACAAGGAAATCAGTATCATTCTTTGGGAAAATGTGCTGAATAACTAGTCTTTAAATCACCATAGCTAGTGGCTATATAGCAATCTAAAAAAAAAAAAAAAAAAAAAAAAAAGAGAGGGGTATTTTTGACCAGGCGATCCATTGATAGGATTTAATATAATAGGTGTTGCCATCTGCTCCACCTACAATTGTATTAATAACAAAGTGCACGGAGATGCTGTGGCCTCTGTCTGCAGCAGCATGTTGGAGAATTCAAGAGGGGTTCTCTGCTGTTTGTAAATGCCCTTTCTTTCTTTGAAGGCCCACACAGGTGAATAGTATCTGTAGGAACTGATAGAAACAGTTCACCAAGATAAAGTGTTCTTACATTTCTGACATGTCAAAAACATCTGCTTCCTTCTTAAATAAACCATTGAATGAATATTCGCATACAGCACTACTGAAGCATGCAATACAACTTCACTAAAAGCCTTCCACTGCCCTCCAGACACACTTAAGAAAATAACTCTAAATGGAAGGATGCTACACACAATAGCTAAAGGGAATGCAATCACATTCAGAGTAGATGAAGAAATCATAAGCAGCCACCTGCATCTCTAGAAAGTCCTTGGGCTCTTGCTACTGGCAATTCAAGCAAAACGCTTCACAGCATACAGCCGTGTCTGCTCCCAAAGCTTTCAGGTTGAACCACAGGCTCTGGCTTGCTTTGCTATTGTAAGAACAGCCTACCTCTATGCAAGTGGTTACCTAGGAATAGGAAAGACTCTTAGAAATAAGTAGTAGCCAGGCAATTCTTCCCTAGAAACTGAAGTGAAACTTTCTTAAGCATTAACAAAACAAAGCAGAGGAACTGCAGGAGAGCCAAGGGATGGATCCCTAAGACTGTCTTCTGTGCATGTTGGGGTACCCCAGCAGGCCAGCCCCAGATGCTTGCACAGGGAACTCAAGTTCAGGTTTTACTTGTACCATGGGACAGAGGGAAAATTTCTGTCCTGAAGTCACTGTTTGAAATAAGATGGGGAAGAGATGGTGATGACTAAGTTGGTTTGATACAGCCTTTCAGGAAAAATAGAAAGCACTTTGGCAGTCAGAAGCAAGAGAATATGATTAACTTCATACTAGGTCATCAGTCAGAATATATATGGAATATGTATTGACTTTGATCTAATTGTACTCTGGTTCTACAACTCCTTGATTTCAGATTCCCTTCCTTCTAGAAAGTTTAAAGAAAAATCATTTACCTGTTTGTTATATTCCAGTTGTGTTAGTTTCCACCTTTGAGATAAGCTCTTAAAAATCATGCTTTCATCTTTACTTTTCACCTATAAATATTAGGACAGACAGATTCCTACACTGCGCAAACAGACTGTCGCCTAACTTGGCAGCAGCTCAGTACTGTAAGTATCCCAGGGAACTCTCTCCTAATCCTCCCAGCTGAAGTGCTGCTGAGCACAACTCTCCCAACTGTTTTTGCTCCATAACATCTTGACTATTTGACCCTTGAGCTCCACAACAAAGCCTGAACTGAAACATCAAACAACATATTCTTAAAACACCAACATGTCAAATTCTTCATAAAGGATGTAGAGGTCAGCAGTAAATTTTTAAAAACCCTTTCCTTTTTCCATGAATAAGACCTGGATTTTTCAAGTGTGTAAAATCCTGGAGTAAAGGCTCTTCCTAGGGCTTTCGTCCCCTGTAGAGTTACTACCTCCTCAATAAGAAAAAAGGTGCTCTTGTTTAAGGCTGTGGGGGGCATACTGAGTTTCCCATCCCCTCTCTTATATGTTCTGCCTTTCTTTCCCTGAAAAATCCTGTTGAAAGGAGTATGTTTCTCAGAGTGAAATTCAGAGAGAAGGACTAGAATAGCTTCCTGCAGGCAGCTGCCAGGTTGATATATCAAAGCGATATTGCTTTCTGAATTGAGTGGCACCAATCAGCAGGAACTGTCAGTCTGGGGATATAATAACCGCGGTGCCAGTCGTCAGGAATCTAAATGAAAGTTTCAGCTGTACTTGTTGTATATTTAAAGTGCCTGTTGGCTTGGGGAGGGGAATAGGAAGAGGAAAGAGCTTTGCTGGAAGTGTCAAGGAAAGGATGGCATCAGAAGAAAAATTTGGTGAAGCACAGAGCACCTGGATTCTCCTCCTGGAGCAGTGTGACAGTCAGACGACTGAAGTCATGGCATGAAATGGATCTCGCAGATGCGACCCCCCGTAACTCCAAGCCCTGTTAACTATCTTTCTGAAGAGAAGGTGAAGATTCATATAAGCCTGTCACATTTGTCACACTGACATCCTACTGAACTGCTTCTCCGGACTCCAGTCCAAATATAGCTCCTCCAAAACTCTGCTCGACTGCTGTCTGACTCTGTCAATGCCTGAAATCTGTAGACACCTGATTTTTTAATGAATAAAGTTCCTCAATTCTTACCGAGACAGTGACACAAACTCCCTTGTAGCCTGCAGACCCAGCACCCTTCCTTTCACCCTGCCCAGGTGGGGCTCTGGGTGCACAGGGGAGCTGGTGACCCCCAGGGTGCTGGTCCAGGCAAGGAGGGCACAGCAGTGGGCTCAGCCACGGTACTCATCCATGGAGCATGGGGTCAAGGGAGCCCATTTCCACCTTCACAGGAAACTTTTCTGGCGTCCAGGTTATCACCGTGGGCATGGCTGGTTTGTCCCTCCTGTTGAAGCTGTTTCCCTCACCTTACTGAGTTGTGACTAGCGTGAGGATCAGGACTTTCAGGCAAAGTCAAAGAGGGAGGATCAGGCTCTGGTTTCTGCTTCCAGGGTTCTTTTGGACTACTGTCATATTAAGACTGCTCAACACAAAGAAATATTGTTTGAGCAAGGACAAAGCCCTAGTTGCCCCTCCTGAAGGAATGCCCATAGCACCATAAGGTGCACATTGGAAATCCCAAGGTATTGCCACTCTCAGTGCTATAACATCGGAGACCTTTTGCAGATCTAGGACTGAACGAAATAACTGATGGAATGAACTGGATCACCTTTCTGTGAGGGAACCACAGGTACTGGGATGAGTGTTTTTTAATCAAATTTTGGTATGTGAATCATATTTTACTTCGGTTTGTGGGTTTTTTTAATACTCCACACTGTAAACATGGATAAACCATGCAGTACCTGTGACTAGTGAGTAAGGCCACAGCATTGATTCAGTTTTCTGCGTACATGCTATGACTCACCAGGCAGAGGAAAACTCTCAGACCGTAGCAGTACAGGTATCAAAAACAGGTAAAGCTTGTCTTTTCTGGACTGCACAAGTGAGCCCTCATTCCCA
Organism: Balearica regulorum gibbericeps; assembly: GCF_011004875.1. Classification (NCBI taxonomy): domain Eukaryota; kingdom Metazoa; phylum Chordata; class Aves; order Gruiformes; family Gruidae; genus Balearica; species Balearica regulorum. The sequence goes on from NC_046184.1 coordinate 29,712,075, forward strand.
AAAAACTTAGCCTGGTGTAAGATTTATTGAGAGGGGTGTAGAGTCTCAGCTTCATTCCTGTCCTTGTACTCCCATGCTGCAGATCCGTGACTCCCACCTAACTCACATAATTGTCTGGAAAGCCATTCTCCTGGTGAATAGAGCAAAAATCTCACAGTCTATTAAAAAGGGCAAAGTGATACTCTATGTGTTGTTACAATTCCTGATCTGTTGTTTATAGGAGAGTAATATACAACAACCCCTGCAAAAAAAAATTTAAAGGGAGATCAGAGAAGGGCCAGGAGCCTGGCCAAAAGGGATTCTTCCTTAAATTCCATGAGTTGGAAGTATCTGTGATTCATCCAGCTATTGTAGACACACAATAAAATATTCTGCCTTCAAAAAACATTTGGGGTTTACCTTCTTAAATCATGCAAAATTGAAACTAATATCTCTAATGAAGAAAAGACCTCTTCAAATAAAAGAAATTTAGAATAAGATTTAAAATATATATTCTAAAAATGTAGCCTTCCTCTCTCTCATTTACTTCTAGTAATGAGAATGATAAATTATGATGTCTGTGGAGTGGGATTAAATGGACATTTTACACAGTTTCTTTCTTGGGGAAAGAATAAGATAAGGGTAGTAGAGGTCTGATTTCCTGAAAAGGTGCTAACCAGTTTAAAAGAATATGTAATATTGATTTTAGAAATGGATTCAGGTTAACCAGATATGACTGCAGAATTTCCTACCATCTGTCCCTTTGGGGAGTGCTCTGCAGTAGTACTGAAGATTCATGGCACATCTCATGCTTAGGCTCTTCAGGCTGTTTTGTCCTCCTGGATGTTGTCAATTGCATTTGCATTTCTTTTTATTCTCAGTATTTTGCACCCTGGTTCCACTGAGGAACACATTCTTGTGTACACATCCTGTGGCATTGCTACAGGCAGATGGTTTCTATCCCAGTGCATCATTGGCTGTCCTAGAATCCCGGATTTCTTTTTTAAAGGATTTTGCCTAACGTCTGCTGTGCCTTCAGTAGAATGATCTTTTGTATTATTCAAGTTTAGAAGAACCGTCAGAAAAAGAAACAACTATTGAAGGTATCCAAAATTGTTTTCCATTAACTAGTCAAAAGTAAATTCACTTCATCAAAGTGTTTGTGATCTTTAACCTGCAAAAAAAAGGCAAAGTCAATATCGAATGGCTGGAAATTTAAACTAAAAGCATTGAGAGTGGAAGCAATGTGCCAATATTTAATAGTGGCAGTAATTAACCACTGAGAGACCTGATTATGGGGAGACCATAATAACCTTTAGTCTCTGAATCAAGTTCATATCTCTCAGTATTGACAGACCTACTCTGAAACGGCTCCTTCATAGGGACTATTGGTTCAGATTATCTGATTTGCACTGTGTAAAAAATCAGAACATATCATAGTGAACATTTCCAGCCTAAAGTTTTCACCCCCAGTTTTATTTGGAAGTTATTTTATTTGGCTCTGTGACTGCAACGAACCACAAAGAGCTAAGTATAGTTAAATTATTCAGTGAAAATCAAAAGCAACTTGTTATAACTGATGAAAAGAAAATTTAAGTTCTTGATTCTTGCTATTTTTAATGTATCATATTTACATTCCCACTGGTTATCATTGCATCTGAGAGTTTATCAGGATATTAAGGAGGATAAGCAGTTACAGAAGGAGAACATCTATAAATCATTGACTAACTGTGAGGAGATTTGGGGAAAAAAAAATCCCCGATGACTCTGCAATTATTCATTACAGTGATTTGAGTACATTCCTCTGAAGAATTGCACTTGGGCTGAGATGTGGGTATGCCACTAGATGGATCATTGTCTTGATGCTTCAAACCTGTTATGTTTTTGTGTTACAGATTTGTACTTTAAAATTTTTCAAGCTTTCTTAATAGTGCAAGAATCACAATTTAAATGTCTCAAAATCATAACAGTTATTAGATTATAAACTGTCATACTCAGCGAGTTAATTTTTTTTATCTATTTGCTCGTCCATGGTTTCCTACTCAAGTTTCTTGTTTTTTGAAAGGCACAGACCATTCCGTAAAATATGCAAGGAGAGGTTCATTCAAAGAATGTAATGCTTGCAGGCAAGATCCACATTTTTTCACTTACACATGATGCTCCCATTTAGCTGAATATTCAGTGTCTTAGCTCACTTGGCTAATTCCATTTGATGATTTGATTTGCCATTTGATTGATTTTAAATCGATAACAAAAAAAAATCTCCATACACAAATCCTACATCTTTGCAATATCTGTTCATGAAACAGAACAACCCTCTTGTAGTGTGAATGCTTTGAAGATTAGACATTTCATGAGGCTGTCATATAAATACACTGATATTTATTTAGACAGGTCCAGGTAGGCAGTTGGCTCCTTGAATTTTGATATATCTGTTTGCTAACAACAGCCTTAATTTTATTATCTTTGTTGGGAGAGAATCATGGATTGCTTGGTGGGGACAAGGGTACTTTATATGTTATTTGAACATTTTTTCAGGAGCTCGTCCATTGTTTCTATCTTTATCAGCTTTATACGAGCTGCACGTCAGAGATATAGAGATAAGCAGAAGGAACTGTGTAATTTAGCCAGCTCCTGGGTAGATAAAAATAAATTTTTAGCAAATGGTTTCATTGTGTAAGGACAGGTAATGCAAGTGACACACATCAGCTGTCTTCTGCTCTCTGTTGACTGCTACAGGTGGCACCATCACTGGCAGAGTGAATAGTGATGCTGAGTTAAACTCATCTGGCACTTTGCATTATAAGCCCCTGTTTGCAGTTGCTCATAACTTTGCTGGACTGTGGCTGGAGGACAAAGAGGGATGTGCCCGTAACCGCTGGCCCCAGCTGTGCAGCGCTGGACTCCGGAGCTACCGGCAGGGACGCTGTCTCTCCTGCCCAGCCGGGAACAGCACGGACACGTGGCAAGGTAAGGGATTAAAACGAGCATGGATGGAGATAAGGAGGAGGACATTAAAGCAGGATGAGCAATAGGGATTTTAGCAAAAGGCATTTCAAAGAAGAGGCCTGGAAGAGGGGATGGTGGCAGCTATGTGGCTGCTGGCAGAGGGGGACTGAGATTAAACAAGGCTCTGGGATGGAGACACGAAGGGGACCGGCAGGAGGGTGGCTCTGCGATATCAAGTAAGGAGACAGAACTGAGGCGGAAAGACTAGGGCAAGGAAACAGGCTCTGAGTGTGAAAGAGCCCTGCTGTGGGGTAGTGTGTGGTAAGGAAGCAGAGACACTGAGTCCATAGGGGACAGCAGGTGTGGGCAGTTGAAGAGGCTGCGGGGGCAGTCCAAGGCTTTAGGTATGTGATGGGGAACCCAGTGTGTGGAGAGGATAAAGGCATGTAAAGAAACAGATTAAATAAAACTGTTGACTTGATATAAACTTTAATTATCTTTATCTTAAGGGGAACATATATTGACAAGATCTAAAGCAACTCTCTGCTTTGAGGTTAAAAGTTGCTAGGAGAAATGTAACCCCGCAACCAGTTAAAGCCATAACAGTTAGTTTCCCATCTCCTTGTCTGGTGAAGGGCTAATGTGACAGCTGCCACAAGGCATCTACAGTTATTCTAAGAAATGCCAAGAGGATGTAGGAAGATGTAGGAGTATGGGTGAGTGACAATAGCTGTTCATCAGTTTTCCTCCTGATCATGTCAAGTCATTACGCTGGACACCTGGTACCATCTGCTTCCCTCCAGCTGTTCCCATCAGGGAGGCTGGGGGAGCTCTGTTGCAACCATGACCTGTGCACCACTTTGCTCATGCTGCTGCAGCCCACAGTGCTCTGCCTTCAGTGAACAATACTGCAAAATAGTGAGATTTAAGGTGAACTTCCACAATCATCCAAAGGTTGGACTTGTCAGTGTTGAGCTTTGTGTAATGTTCATATTTCACTTCTAACGCTGTCTGGACCACATGAAAGAGGCCAACCATTATTCCCCAGTTTCTCTGTTAGCTCAAACAGTGGAATCAAATGCTCAGAATAAAAGTTGCATGAGGTGGACCATTTTCTGGGATGACTCAGGTTTCTGATGTATGATCTCTCAATGCATCTGTAACAGGCCTGAAAGGCCTGTGTTGAAGAAGACATGATTTCTGTAACAGAAAGAGTGGTTTTGTGATTAAGATAGTCTAACAATAATCCTATCCCTATTTCTGCCAGAAAATTCCTACCTAAAGCTAGATTAGTCATTGCACTAAATACTCCACAAAAAATATGGGGTTTGGTGCCTCAAACTAGCTGCCCAAATTAAAGGTTAATTTTAATCTTAATCTGTCTGCCTTTCTCCACATATAAAATGCAGATAATATCACCCCTCATACCACAAAAATACTGCACAAATAAAACTTACAATGAGTAACACCATAGAAAAGTCCCCCAAGGACATTTGTGATTCTGTCACATGGAAGGGTTTGAGTAGCATAAAGTAAATGTGTCCATGGGCCATGCACTGAAATATGAGGCTAAAACAAAAATATTGAGGAGTCACTCAATCACTGAGTGCTGTCCACCCAAGGCACTGAACAAGAGAGTCTTGCAGAAAAAACAGTATGTGATCCTCAGTCAAACTGCCACAATTCATAGACAACAAGGGGACAGCCCAGGGCTGAACAGACAGAAACGCAGCTGGAAACACAGAAAGCTTAATTCAAGCATTTTGTAACTTTTCAGTGCTTGCATTATAATCTCACTGTAACTTTACTGGACATCTTGTTTAGAACATAGGTTGACCAGAGGTGAAGGGTGTCCTGATAGCTTCACTGAAGTTCCACTACTGCCTGCATATTCTTTACATACTTTCAAAACACTTTACACACTTTCATTTCAATGTGCTGCAATTAGCCTGAGCCCCTGTTGAAATTATCTTCTCATTCAGTAGTCAAACTGCTGCAGCAGCAAAGTCTTACTGACCATGAGAGGTTTGGTGCTCATCGTATTATCATCATTGTAATTTGGTTCCTCTTGCATTCATTTTGATATTTCAATTTTACTCAGAATGTATCATGGCATCCTTTCACATTACCAGAGTTCCACGCAACATATGTTCACTTACCTTGAATGGACATAATTTTCACTAGATTTTGATTTCTTCTATTCTGACTGACACAGGCCTCAGAAACTGTAGAGAGGCAAGCACTTTTGAGCTCATTCAGGTACATCTTATATCTATAGTGAGGGAACTGATTGCAGTGGCCAACACCAATGCAGGTAAGAAACACGTATCTTAGCCCTGCTACAAGTTAGTGCCTGCTGCAACACTTGCTCCATGATAGGTGCAGGCAGGACTGCTCACTGGTTCTGGCCCCAGGGAATTAGCTTGCTGTATGTACAGATGGGAGCACAAGTTATGCTCATTTAAGAGTGGCATAAGCTGCCACAGCAGCATGTACTATCATGCAGGTGAAGGGAGGGTTCATACTAAGTAGACCAGAGCTCCTCCTGGGACTCCCATGCTTTCATTGTCCCTGTGTGATCTGGAAATTCAAAACCACAATCAGACCTAATATTTCTTAACATGTTCGATTTGGTCAAATATGAGGTCTTTTTCCCAAATGTATTGCAGTTTTCTGGACTTTGTCAGCTGAAACAAGAAGGGAATGTACATATCTCAGTGAGTGTTGCAGATGTGCCCTACCAGCTTGGTGCAATATTCAAAGGATGAGTTCTGACAGTTCGAGCCTCTTTTGCTCTAATGATGTGCTGAATCTGAACACCCTAAAGTGAAGAAAGCTGGAATTTCAATTCAAAATTCAACACCCATATCCCTAAATTCAAGAGCAGTTGGGGTTAGTTTTCAATATTATTTCCTTGCAGGGATAAAACCAATTTGGTCTGAAGCCAGAAAAAAATGTGGGGTCCTCTCTGCTCTTTGCTACTCTTGCCTGGCAAATCAATCTCATGCCTAATTGAAGACTGCACCTGCAGAGTAACAAAGGTGGGGAGTGTGCAATACGTTTTGAGTGACACCTCCCCATGATGGATGCTTTCTGACAGTGCTAACAAAGTGAAAGGATAACACCCCTCCTCTCCTGTCACAGGAGCCTGACAGCAGTCAGACAGTTGGCATCCTGTGTCAGCCGCTGATTGTGCTGCCCAGTCTGGTTTGACTGTTTCCTTGTGCCCATGTGATGTGGAAGGGGGCTGCTGAGCAACCTCCTCTGTAGTTCTCCCTTCCCTGCCCCGCAGCTTAACTCTCTGCTGGCATGTGAGCCAGAGCTCTCTGTCTCCTCAAAAAAAACATTACATGGCATCAGGCTTCAGAGAAACTTAACTAAAATACTGATAAGCAGATGCTAATGGTTGCCAGCCAATATTCAGAGGAAGGGCTCTTAGGAGGAAACATCAAATACACAGAGAAAATATTATAAATAACATAAAATATTAAATATTATCTGGAATGCTGTGCACACCTAAAAATAAGATGGAATTAAGCTAATGGAGATACTGCTGTTCTTCCTACACAGGTATGGCTCTTTTCTTCTCCTACCTCTATTAATAGGATTTCAGCTGCGATATTCATTTACATAGCATTTATATTGCATTAACACTAAAATAATTTAGTGCCCATGCAAACACATTCCTCCACAAGTTTCTTTAAGAGGTGGTTTCTTGGTCTCTCCAGCATATCATAGAATCATAGAATCATAGAATGGTTTGGGTTGGAAGGGACCTTAAAGATCATCTAGTTCCAACCCCCCTGCCATGGGCAGGGACACCCTCCACTAGACCAGGTTGCCCAAAGCCTCATTCAACCTGGTCTTAAACACTTCCAGGGATGGATCCCTGAAACTCTGTCACCTGGGCTCCACAGTTGAGAAAGAAAGGCAGCATCTCAGTCCTTTCAATGCCCTCTGGACTTGTGTCAACAAACTCTCTTAATTCTCCACATTCTGGCTTATAGGTTAATCATTGATGACCCTTCAGCTAACAGTTAACACAGAAATAGGACAGCTGTTGGATTCATGAAATACAAGATTTCTTCCTTGTATCTATAGGGTTTCACTTGAGAACTTGTTTCAGTTGTCTATGCATGAGTTTGTAGGGTTACAAGATATTACCGTCTTTTGCAAATTCAGGTAAATAAAATACTAATATCCACACAACCATACCATCACCTCAGGTGTACCTGCCTGCATTCTCTTCTCAAGAGAGGCAGAATCCCATCTTAAAAGCAATGAATAGCAAAATACAATGTGTAATCCATGGAGGTGACAACCAGATAGTTCACTGTGTACTCTGTGTGATCCATAAAACACCCTCTGGTAGATCAAAACTCACTCACGGCAAAGAAATGAAGCCATTATATGTACTGAAAGTGGTGAAGATAGAGGACAGAATTTACAACAAATTCATTTAGGTTGTGCAGTATTCAAGTCTCTTTTTTCTTACAATCTTTTTTTCTGCAGTCTGATTAGAAAAGCTCTTGGAGGGTGAGTATGTATGGCTTGAGGGAATAATCAACCACAATCTTCCTCTGATAGTGCCAGAAAAAGCTACTAAGCATGGCTTGTGACTACCATGCTCCTTTTCCTGATTTTTCTGGGTCTCATATTTGAATGGCCCTGCCCTCTATGTGTGGGTAGGCATCCAGAATATTCCAGCTAAGATCCACCTTTCTTTTATCTGTTTTTCTTCTGTTCTGTGGCACAAATTCAAATGCTTGAAGTACCAAAACACTTAGGCTACACCTTCTGATCTGTTCCCCTTTATCTACTCATCACCACTGCTCTTACATTGAAAGAAATACCTATTTTTGGAGCTGAGCCATCTATTTGAATCTGAGCACTTAACACAGCAGGGTCATGGTCAGTAGCAGGGACTCCCCAGGGACTCATTAGGACTTCCAAAATTGTGCCTAAATGCAGTATATATGTATGTATATGCTGCTCTGGCTCAGAAAGCTCAGGGGAAAATCCCAGTTTAACTGTAATATAAGTCAAAGCACAGAAAAGTAGTGGGCATCTTTGCAATCACAGACAAAACAGGAGCATCTTTTTCTGTTCACTATGAATTCTGGCAGCTGAAACAAGCTAAATCACAAAATTTTGTTTTAACTACTGCTCATAACAAATCTTCCTCTATCCCTTGTTCAGCAGGTGAAGCTTCAGTACGGCTGAGTAGGATCTGAGCATAGCCGTCTTCAAGTGAACTGAATTCGTTGGTGCTGGAGGAACTTAAGGACTTCATCTGAGCCCTTACTAAAGCATGTGCCAGCATGACCCATGCAGGACAAGCTAAAGGGTGATAAAAATGAACTGAAGAAGGCAGTTTCCTTTAATTTTTGTTCATCTATTTCCATTTTTCCCACACTGCCAAATATGAAAACAGCCCCAACCTGCCCAGTGTTATTTCAGCCTATTTGTACAAAGGTTAAAAAACCCAGTCTCTGGTATTTTCAGAGCTTCTTTTCTTTTTTAACATCTCAGTAGTTTACACAGCTAAGCTGTCAAAAAGCTTTAAGGGACTTGAACATCCAACTCCCATCCACATCAGTAATACTGTGTAACTTTAACTATGAAGCAACTCAAACACATGCACTTGTCATACAGCTTTGAACAAGCATGAAGTATTAATGTAGCCAACCACTTAATTAAACACACCAAGGTGTAGACTACTGTGATGGTTCACTGAAGAACAGTTAAGGGAATCACATTGCTCTAAAACTCCTGGGGTTTGGGCGGAGGTTTTTTTGTGAATCCCATGACTGTCCTCCCTAAGGAAGGGAAGTCAAAGGGAAAAGGCAATGCCAGGCAAGGGAAAGGTGAAGGAGAAGAGGAGGAAAGGGAAAAAGGAAGAAGGGGAAGAGGGAAGGTCAAGGCGAAGAAGGGGAAAGTAATAAGAAAGGCAGAGCAGTAGCGACCATTTTGCTTATAAGGAGGCCTTTTGGTTAGCATAATCCCCACCATAGAAGTGAAAGGGCTTTTAGCTGGAGTGCAGCAGTGCTTGTGTTTGTAAATTGTGTTCTGCAGCATGTCCTGGCGATATTTTTTTGGATGTTAAGCAGAATCTAGTTATATCCAATGACAAACTGAGGATGACCAAGTAGCGGAGCAACAGCGAATTGTAGCAAATTGGAGCTCAGTGCTGCATGAAAGCAGATATTTAGCCAGAAGGTGTTTGATTCATCAGTCCAAATGACACACCCAGGCATACCACAAGAAAAAACTCAAGTCGTAAACCTCATTCTAGGAAGGGTGCCTTGCAAGGTTGGAGAATCAGGAGAAGGAAGTGAGCGTTTACATTTATGATAGAAAGTGCAATCTTAGATGTGTCAACCAATCACGTCCGATATGGATAATGCTCTGAATTTGCATGTGTTCCCAAAATTATTTAACTGGTTTTGACATTTAAGGAATTTAAGAGGAGGAGATGAAGAGAGAGTTTCATTGTGCTCTTCCCAATCAACTTAAAATGCAGATTTGAGTCATTGTACTAAGGAAAGGAGAGAGAAGGCACGTGTAATATCCATGGCAGTAATCCAGGTTCTGGATTAAACTCCCTGATCCAATCATGCTTTCTGAAGCAAGAATTACTTTTTTTCCATTAGTTGGAGCTGCATTGTTCCACTGCTGCAGATGGCCCCTGTGCGTATTAATGCAAAGAAGAATGAGAAGTCGTTAGATATAGTGTGATAAAAGTCTGAAATTGTGTGCACTACCCTAAATACATACCATCAGATGGGGTGAAGACTGCTGCTGCCCCTCTAATATGAAATGTGTTTGGACTGGTCTAGTTGGATTCTCAGCTGCCTTTTATGTCCATTGTTGTCTTCTCTCTTTACTACCATTACTTTGACACTTGGTTGTAGAGTCCCCAGATAAAGAGTGGTGCGGCTTGCTGCAAGAAAAGGAGACCTTCTGGATGGCTTGTTGCAAAATCACTCGGGAATATCTGGTAATTTATTGAGTACATGTATAGATACAGGCTTTATGATTTTGAAAAGAGGACTACAAGAAGGCTGAAACACCTCCTGCCTCATGTGTGCAGCACAGGGCTCAATTCAGTTGCCCATACATAGGTATCTACTGACATCTGAGATACTGTGTGGTATCCAAGAAGCACACAGAAGTGCTGGATAAGACAGAAGACTTAAAAGAGACTCAAGTCCTTTTGGAACAGCTTCTGGGGGCCAGGTGGAAGAGCATGGGCTGTCTGAAGTGGCACTAGACAGCCATGTGTGGACAAATGAATCAAGCCCAAGGAATGGATTCAGTTCGTGATTAAGATACACAGATATCTCTATATGGATATCTGTATGTGTAGTAGATGGCCAAATATTTAAGTGCCCACTATAGACAAAGGAGATCAAGGGCCCTATTAATTTGCCTGACCACAAGTATCTAGTACCATAAGAGCTGCATATCCATACGAGATGGGCAAATGAGACCCAAGGACCTATAGCAGACCTGTGCCTTTCTGTAGTACCAGTTGGGGGCAGGTAGAACATCCTAGGGCATCTTAAATGAAACTTGGTACCTATGTTGAAGCAATGGCATGGGTGGGGGGTGGGAGGAGAGGGGCTCTTTCATTGGAGCATAGAAAGTTTCTCCAGAGTTGACACCATGGATTCCATTCAGTTGTCCAACCAATGTGGTTTGTGCTATTAGAAATTATCTTCTTGGCCTCTGCCCTCCAGAGACGAACAGACTGTGGTGTGTTGATCCTGGCTGGACGACAGGTGCCCACCAAAGCCGCTCTATCACTCCCCTCCTCAGATGGACAGGGGACGAGATAAGGACAGGGAGAGATCACTCACCATTTACTGCCATTTGGGGAAATTAACTTAATTTATTGCCAATTAAATCAGAGGAGGTTAATGAGAAATAAAACCAAATCTTAAAGACACTGTCCCCCACCCGTTGCTTCTTTCTGGGCTCAACTTCACTCCCAATCTCTCTACCTCTTCCCCCCAAGAGAGGCTCAGAGGGACAAGCAATGGCAGTTGCAGTCAGTTCACTACATGTTGTTTCTGCTGCTCCTTCCTCCTCAGGGGGAGGACTCCTCACATTCTTTTCCTGCTCCAGCGTGGGGTCCCTTCCACAAGAGACAGTCCTCCAGCAACTTCTCCAACATGAGTCCTTCCCACGGGCTGCAGTTTTTCACCAACTGCTCCAGCGTGGGTCCCTTCCACGGGGTGCAGACCTTCAGGAACAGTCTGCTCCAGCGTGGGTTCCCCACGGGGTCACAAGTCCTGCCAGCAAACCTGCTCCAGTGTGGGGTCCTCTCTCCATGGGGCCACAGGTCCTGCCAGGAGCCTACTCCAGCATGGGCTCCTCTCTCCACAGGGTCACAGCCTCCTTCAGGTGTCTCCACCTGGTCCAGCGTGGGGTCCTCCACAGGCTGCAGGTGGATATCTGCTCCACCATCATACTTCCTCCATGGGCTGCAGGGGGACAGCCTGCCTCACCATGGTCTTCTCCAGGGGCTGCAGGGGAATCTCTGCTTTGGTGCCTGGAGCACCTCCTGCCCCTCCTTCTGCACTGACCTTGGTGTCTGCAGAGTTGTTCCTCTTCTCCTCTCTCTGGCTGCAATTGCTCCTGGTGGGTTTTTTTCCCCCTTCTTAAATGCATTATCCTAGAGGTGCTACTACCATCACAGACGGGCTTGGCCTTGGCCAGCAGCGGGTCCATCTTGGAGCCGGCTGGCATTGGCTTTGTCGGCCATGGGGGAAGCTTCTAGCAGTTTCTCACAGAAGCCACTCCTGTAGTCCCCTCCTCCCCCGCTACCAAAACCTTGCACCAAACCCAATACGCAGTCCTTCCATTGGCTCTGTGCTGTGTTTGTTAGCCTTGTATGGATGTATCAGGTACCTAAATATCACAAATTACACTTAGACCTTCATTCACTTCAACTACAGTCTAAACAACTAGTTCACATGGAGACAACTAAACATTGTCAGAAAGGATGGCAATGAGCTGTTTTTCATTTAAGCTGAACTAAAACCAATCTTTTTTTTTTTTCTTGGAAAGAAAGCGAGCTGTTACAAAAAGCCTTCAGGAGAAAAAAAAAGTTACAAAGAAATGAAAAAGTTCTTTTGACTTTTGGTTGCTATGAAGATCTTTATGGCTCAGAAGCAATTAAGTGTTCACATGCTGGTTCTGTGGAAATCTAGAATTAATGGAGAGCTGTTTAACATCACATTTGTTTATCTGAATATTTTCACTCAGGACTGCCTCATTATGTCTTATTATTTTCATGTTTCAGCCCTAAAATCTCAGCATAAGGATCAATTATAACACTATATTTTCCTATTAAAAAAGAAGTTCATGGATCAGTGACAGAGTGCTGAAACAGCAAAAATATTTTTTCCATAAAAATAACCTTTTCTGCAGCAGTCTTGCTGATAACTTCGTTAAATTATGGAAGATCTCACAATCCCCATAAATGTGCATATAGGTCTCTTGTGCCTGTGCTCTCTTGGAATATTTGCACTTACCAGAACCAAGCTATGAAAAAAGGCACTCTTTCTCCCTCATTAATCTAGACTTATTTTCGGAGAAAGACAAGTGTACTCAGGTGGCTTGGTTTTTAAGTGACTGCCTTGAAATACTGAAATCTATTCAAAAGTGCCAACCAGCTCTCCGAGAGTTCGGTCCTATTAAACATTTCATTTTGTGCAGCCCTAGCTGGCTAAGTTACATCTCACATTAAAGCTGAATGTAGCTTTATGTTAATGACATTTATTGCAACTGGAGGTAGAAAATGTCTGCTCTAGACATCTAGAAATGCAGATATGTTTCCTTTTCTTTCCATTAGTCCGGTGCACATGTAGTTTTTTCTTCCAAATATGAAGACTACCACGTTCACACCAAACTTCAGGCTCAGGCAGCTGACTCCTCCATGCTTCTCCATCAGCTAGGAAGATGGCTTTGGGTGCTCATGTGGTATAACCCTGCACCTTTCTTTTGCTTTTTGACTCTCCACACCACATACAGCTGGTCAGCGGGTTGCAGTGACCACACCACAGCTGTCGCCAAGCAGGAGCAAGATTGTGGTATGGCTCTGCAGCCAGGGATTGTTCCCTGGTGGGATCCTCAGAGGAGCTCCACAGCCTGGCACTCTTCTTGCCTGAAGATCGACGATGTCCCATAAGCTGATCTACTGGAGGAGAGACAGGTCACGCTGCTGGCCTATGGAAAAGGGTAGGAAAATAAGATGGTTGAGATCTGTGAACAAGAGGGCTTAAAGGTGCTCTTCCTCCACAGAATAAAAGCCTGGATAGATGAGTCTATCATCAGCAGGATTTAAAAATCAGCTCTGACAAGAGATGGCAATACAACATTTGTTTCTTCTGGTAGATTTTGCAATTCAGATTTAAGCTTGTGACACTCTAGAGTATGAGAAAGCTGTCAGAGGCATTTTAAGCACAGTTATTTTTCTCTTTCCCAGGCTGTGTTAAGGTAACCTGGGTTTGTAACTTGAAGAATTACAGTAGAATATTTTGTAGAATTTTGAAGTATTTCTTAAATACTTTCTGTAAGACACTGCTTATGCTGCATACATGGTGGTGGGGTAATGTTTATTAGTATTCGCTTGATATAACCTAATTTATTCATTGCTTCATCACCCCTGAGAAATATGCACCCCTCCAAGTGCAATGACTAAACCGTATACCTTACCATCACGCATTCTCTCTCCATAAGATTCCACAAACAGTAAATGCTTGGAAAATATGTTTCTCCCTCCAAGATTAATCTGTGCAGTCAGGGAGTCTAGGAGATATGACAAGGCTGATGTATTGTACGGCAATTCATTTCAGTGAAATATTTCTACGTAACTGTTGATAGAGAACAAAGTTGGAATTTGCTGTAATGGTTGTATATGGTATGCACTAGCATCTCAACAGCAGAAACCTTTTAGTAGTACAGCAGCTCATTCCTACAGGGTTCTTTTCTTAAGCCAAGATGCAGCAAAGTTGGCAGCTCGGCCCCATCCAAAGTGGTGCTAGACAAGATGCAGAACCACAGGGTTTGGACAGATGTACCACTGACAGATGGTGCTGAGATTAGTCATTATCAATCAGCTTCAACTTGTATTTATTCCTCTGGTTCAATGCCAGTCATCGATGAGCCCTGACTGATAATGCCTTATTACTGGTTAATATTTATTAAGAGTTGCTGACTCCCTAGAGGACAAAGTGGAGTCATAGGCCCTGCTCACGGGAAAGCACAGACATAACATATCGAGTTCGTTCATTAACACTAAGACCGATGCAACTCCAGCTCTGCTGGTGCCACTCTCTGCAGGGGGATCAAGGGTTGAATACAAGCAGAAAGACCAGCTGCCACCTCTCTCAGAGATAGTTCCACCCAGTTAAGGCTGAAGTGTGCTTTTGGGGATAGCATAAGAGGAGCATAACTAGGTACTAATTTGTAGAAATCCAAGACTGGCAATTATACGAGTACTATGTCCACTTTAAAAATGTTAAAGAAATACATTTTATTTTAAATCTGTATTGGGCTTAAGTGGCAAGGTGACCCTGCCATGGGCAACCCAACACAAAATCATGAAGAAGGAACTGAGGACTTAACTATGGCTCAAATTTGAAATAAAATAAAATAAAATAAAATAAAATAAAATAAAATAAAATAAAATAAAATAAAATAATAAAATACCTCTGTTTTGTTGTCTCAGAGGTTAAAAAGAATACATATGTAAGTACATATATGCATACGCATATGTATGTAAGTATATTGTATAGAGACATAAATTTATAAGACGGTAGGTGGGACTGTACATGTCTCCCTGCCTTTTCCCCCCATTATGCCATCTCATGACGTGGCGGTGACAAAGCAGGACTGGCTGCACTGAATCTTCTATGAGCACCCATAAGATTGTACAATAATACCAAACACAACCCCCCACCCCAAAGCTACATGACTCTAATATAACACCAAACGTTATTACACTAGTCTCAGCCTTGATTTACTCAGAGACGACTCCATTGAATCCCACACCGAGACTGAACTCCCTCCCTTGACATTGCAGAGATTGAAAAGTTGATGCTAAAATAAAAGTAGTTGTCCTCACAGTCTGACTAGTATCTATAAATTATATTAAAATTCTCTAGAGAAAAAAAAAAGAAATTATGTTATAAGTAGTAGACGACATATTGCGTGTTCATTGTTGTGGTGTCACGGAAAAGTTTTCTAAAATCATCATTGCTGATACTGACTGGAAGAAAAATAAAGCTATAATAGATAGCTGCTTTAACAAAACTGTCCTAGCATGTCTTTTATTTGATAAGGATTAAAAGAAAATTACTGCATAATGCAATATACCCAAGTCAGCACAGCAGTAAGAGGAGTCATTTTATCTACTGGATTAAGTCTCACAATAGAATAATCCATGATGGAAGTTACAGGAATGGAGCAAAAGAGAGAGCTGAAAAGGGGTTGTGTTTTGCTTTTTTTTTTTTTTTTTCCTCCCAAGAGTTATAATACGATGATCTAATGCTATGTTTCCATAAGCAGAGTTTTTTTTCCCAAAGTATTTCCCAGGATCATTTCTTTTTATATATAACAAATTTCAGGAAATGAGGAAGGTTGATGTTTTATGCTTAATGTAGTCCCTGAAGAGCAGAATACAGCCGTGAAGATATTCTATGTATCTTATTTTATAGCTTCTGGAAATGCTTTTTTTTTTTTTTTTTTTCCTTGAACAAAGACTCTCCAGCAATTTATAAATGCAGTTAAATGTTCAGACATTTCAGTGCAGCAGAGATTTTACCTGTGCAACTGAGGACACAGGGAATTTACAAACCTCAGGTTTTCAACAGAAACCTGCCTCCAAAGCAGTGTTTGAGAACTGATTTCTCCCCTGCAGTGAGCTAGGATTTCATCACAAACACACCCCCAAACTGGTTTAATACTGTCTCTCCGGCATTGTCCGGGCACGGTGTCCAGCTGCCTCTCCCAGGCTGGAAGAGCCTCTCGGAGAGGGGATGTGGCGGGATGGCTCCAGTCTGCGCTGGGAGGTGAGGCCCAGAGAGGAACCCTAGCTCACGGGAAGGACCACCGCTCAGCTGCACCTCCCGTGAGGCAGCCTTCAAGAACCAAGTAATTTCTGCCTCAGGACATTTCTCTGGAAGGTGGGAAGCATAGACAGACTCAGAATCCCTCTAGATAATTAATGTCACTTCCTACTTTTCAGGGCTAATGTCATCTAATTAAAAACAAACAAACAAACAAACAAACAAACTTTAAAAATAAGGACCTTGACCTACTCAGAATTGATTCTTCAATGGAATACAGCAACTCTGAGTAATTAGTTGGTCAGAAAACCACATCTAATTTCTCAGTGGGAAATGCAGAGAAGGAAGGTAACTTCTCATTTAACATTATTTTTTTAAATCCTAGACAGGCTTTCAAATAAACATAAACTATAACAAGCTAATAGAAAAGAAGATTTGAAACATTTTAATTCACTGGGGTTCATGAGAAAATAATCTGAAATATGTATTATCAACTATTTTATGTGCAAAATATTAGATTGTAATGTACTTAATAACTGAAAGACAAGTTCAGCTGACAAATGACACTGTTATTCTGGGGAAAAGACATATTTACCAAAACAGTTTTCCTGATCTTTTTAAAAATCCCACGAAAGCTAGTGCAATTTGAAAAAAAAAAAATTTGAATCAATTCCAGACAAACGTACCTGAAAAAAAGATTCATACCTTAAATAACAGAGGTCTGAACTTGCAGCACTGACATAGATAAACAAGTTGCCTAATAGCTTGTTTACTGTGCTATTGGACCTGGAGCATGATAAAGTAAGCAGAAAAGGGACTGCATAAGCTTTATCTCCATAACAACCAAGAAAAGAACGATAACAAAAGAGCATGGAAAAGCCACCTTCACAAACCCGGCTTTAACCTTAGAGCAATGGGAGCGGTGCAGCACAGTACTGCTGATGTCTAAATAAGAAAAGACACAGTGTTGGCTCAAAATTATTGCATCTCACACCAAGTTGGATGCTCCAGTAAGAATAATAGGAATAATATCTAATACAACAATCATATGGATCAATAAATTCTTTTAAAGGAATTGAATTATGATCAGTATGTTACAGAGGAAGAAAAGATAGCATTGCATTAAAGTGATTTTCAGAATATACCTGTATATCAAGAAATCATTCACATAATACTTTCATTTAGCACATTTCAAGGTATTAAGCCATTTTAAAATTAGCTAGTTTTATTTCCTCTCCCCCCACCCCACCCCCAATTTGATAATTCAAAAAGCTCTTCACTATAGTTTGACCCAGCTGGGTGAGTTCTTTAAGGTTTTACAAAAAAGACAGCATTCAAAAGCAGTCTTCACAGAAACCTCCTAGCTGAATAAAAAAGGGGACAGATGTTTGAATCGAAGGAGTCATTGGGAAGGTAGACTCACTTGCAACCTGAACCTGTTCCTACTCAAAACGTCGGCAGAACTCCTGCTGGCTTTAATGAGCATGGGATCAAGACCTTGGGTTTTCTCTTTAGATTATGAATTAAGCTTCTTGATGTTAAACTACTTTTAGGGGAAAACTGCAACTTTAATGTGCAGGCCTTCAGTTACACAATGTCTAGAAGAGCCTTACTTTGGCCAAAACTCCTGGGGGGCGTTTTTCTTCCCCCCAGGCACAATATTTTCTCTATGGAAATAGTACAGACATGCTACAGGTATATGTAGCCATGCAGAATGGGCACGGCTACCCTGGCTGCCATTAGCAAGTGTAGTTAGCTCTTCCCTTCTCTCACAACCCACCAGCTCTTTGCATGATCTCTCTCACATGGTGTCATCCCAGTGGAGAAGAGGCAAAATGAGAATTACATTTTCTTGAAAAATTTAAAAGGTCTTTTAACTAGGAGTACTTTTACATGGAAAAAAATATCTGAAAATGGCTATTTGTCTTGGATATTTTTCCTAGGCTGTTTAATGCTTGTGAAGAGGGGAAAGACAAGGGGATTTTTTTTCTGGCAAATAAGGGTTATAGTAAACATGAAGTCATGGCACAGTTTTCCACACAAATATAAATCAATTTGGAGAGTAAAATAGCTTTAGTAAAGCTCTTTATTAAAAATAATTTCAGTGGCTCTAGAGAGCAACCTTGACCCATGCAGAAGATCCCCTGTCCCTGCCCTTCCTACCCTGGATCCTCCAGCCCGCAGCAGGGAGCCGTCCTTGTGCCTATGGCAGCCACAGCACAGCAAAGACGGACGGGATGCTTGCCTCAGTTTCCTTACTCGTGTGCAGTGCCCTTCCACAGAACAGAAAAATCTTGCCTGCACTGAGCACGTTTAACCTGATATTGAGACACAAAACTATCTACATGAAGAACTTTCACAAAGATTTCCAATCCAAATATCAATTAAATTTTTTCTAGGCAGATGTGCTACGGGGATGTGTACAAAGCAAATAAACTGAGAGTGGATACAACTACAACTGCCACAATTAGCAAATATGTATGTAAGATTTATACAAACACTAGTCATTCAAGACATTATTTATTCTTCTTTTCCTTGCTGCCATATGTCTCAATCAAGTCATAATTTCATTACTACCTGTGCCAAAATGTTTGAATTGTAAAATTATTTCTCCAAAACAATGTATAAGAAATACAGTTGTAAAAGACCTGCCAAGGCTGATGTTTCATACTTACCATTTCAGTATTACTTTTACACTGGAACATGTAACCTCAATGGTAAGAAAGAAGGAAACTTTTTTTAGTAGTTTTGCTTTTTTTCTAATTTTAATGCTCTGCTCTACTGACTACATGAAGGCACTGGTATTAATCAGAGAAAATGAGAAGCTAATGTTTAGCAGATGCAGGTGTAAAGCTGCTTAAGTATGACTCTGCAGCAAGATTAGCCTATTCAGGTACTGAAATACTGAAATACTACCTACCAAACTAACTCTGCATCAGGAATACTGGTAGTGGTTGGTTTAGCTTCAGTAAAAGACCACAGAAATTAGTAGATGAAATCTGTTGATGAAAGCACCTTTTAAATCCCACATAGCTGGATGCCTTACTTCTCACTCCAGGAACAAGTTGATTGAGACATAGTGCTATCATGACTGAGGTATGGAAGAAGGGCTCCCTGTGTAAAATCTTCCACCACCAATTCCAGCAGCTTTCAAATGACAAATCAGTTTTGCATAAACTTACTCTGAGGTACTCTTACTGAACAGCTCAGTAGAAAAATATTATACTAGCACTAACAGAGTTTGTTATTCAGATCATCTTGATGTCTTTTCTTTTGGTGGTATTCGACAAATATTGAAGTTTTATACCAAACCTTACAAGCATGTATAGTATCTAATTATAAGGTGTTACACACATTAGCATAGTTCTTTTGGAAGATTGGAACCTCTCTCTGGACTGTTACATACAAATTCATCCTGCATACCATTCACAAGCAATTTTGATGAAAGCAATTGTTTCTTTGCAGACTAATGTGCAAGTCCTACTTATAAAGATTACAAAAGGTTAATGGTGAATAAATAATTTAAGATATAACCAATATCTGGTAGGTGACCTCATTTGCTTCCACAACAGAATTCTTATCTTTTCTTAGAAGAGAAGATAAATGTCATAAATGAGCATCATACACATAGATACACATACAAAGTATGTCAATATTTTATTCAGCTGTGACATAATGAAACGTTACACTTGCTAATAGATTTTTAGCAACGTATTAGTTATATCAATGTTCTTGTGACTATTCTGCTGACAGCAAGGGAAAGCCTCCTATTAGTACCTCTCTAATCAGCCAAAGTCAAACCACAAGGGGGAAAAACATAAAGCAAAGGACTATCTTAAAAAATTCAGGGAAGTTCTAAGACTTTGATTATATTGGGGTTTTGGGGTTGGTTTTTTTTTTTTTGCTAAACTATTACAGTTTAACTGTCAGATATGTTGCTAAGAGTGTTGTAGCTGTAATTGTTAGGTAACTAGGTACAGTCATGATGGGAGTATTCCGAGGCAGACACCAACATCAAACACTAATTTATTTATGTGCTACTAAAAGGTAATCTATCTGTTAACAACTGAGTGATGCTTTAATCAAACATATTAGTCAAGCCTGATGCCATGATTTTGGCTCTGGTGCCTGCAGATTTTGATCTTTCTTAGTCTCTGAGATCAAGATGTTTGATTAGGGGAACCAGAACAGAAGTATCTTCTTTCTTCCTTAAGCTCTGTTGCGAATTACTGGCATTTCTATACACATTTCCTGTGGTTCAAGGGAATTAGTCACCAACAATGCTGAAAAGGCAGAGGTTCTCTACACCTGGAGAAAAGGCGGCTCCGGGGAGATCTAATTGCAGCTTACCAGTACCTGAAGGGGCCTACAGGAAAGATGGTGAGGGACTGTTTATCAGGGAGTGTAGTGACAGGACAAGGGGTAATGGGTTTAAGCTGAAGGAGGGTCGATTTAGATTAGATGTTAGAAAGAAATTCTTTACTGTGAGGGTGGTGAGGCACTGGAACAGATTGCCCAGAGAAGTTGTGGATGCCCCCTCCCTGGAAGTGTTTAAGACCAGGTTGGATGGAGCTTTGGGCAACGTGATCTAGTGGAGGGTGTCCCTGCCCGCAGCAGGGGGGTTGGAACTAGATGATCTTTGAGGTCCCTTCCAACACAACCATTCTATGATTCTATGATTCTATGATTCTATGATTCTATGAAGGAAGAGTTGGTATACAAACTATTACAGGAGCTTGACCCTTACAAATCCATGGGCCCTGACAATATCCACCTGAGGGTATTAAGATACAGTTCCCCACAGCCTCCTCCTACAGAAACTGATGCGTTGTGGTCTAGACAAGTGGTGCGTGTGGTAGGTGGGGAACTGGCTGACAGGCCACACATAGAGGGTGGTGGTAAACAGCTGTTTTCCAAACTGCCAAACTGTCACGAGTGGGGTCCCCCAGGGATCGATACTGGGCCCAAAGCTGTTTAATATCTTCATAAGTGATCTGGACTGTGGGATCAAGTGCACCCTTGATGATACCAAAGTGAGTGGAGAAGTGGACACTTTGGAAGGGAGACCCACTCTGTAGGAAGACATGGATAGGCTAGAAGAGTGGGCTAACAAGAACCTTATGAAGTTCAACAAGGACATGTATAAGGTCTTGCACCTGGGACAACATAATCCAGGAGTGCAGCACAGACTGGGGTCCACCTGGCTGGAGAGAAGCTCTGTAGAAAGGGACCTGTGGGTGCTGGTGGACAAGAAGCTCAATATGAGTGAACAGTGTGCTGCTGTGGCAAAGCAAGCCAACAGGATGCTGGCTTGCATCAACAAGGGCATCACCAGCAGCGATAAAGAAGTCATCATCCCACTCTACTCAGTGCTTGTCAGGCCACACCTGGAATACTGCGTTCAGTTTTGGTCCCCACTATACAAAAAAGATGTAGAGAGGCTGGAGAGGGTCCAGAGGAGGGCCACCAGGATGATCAAAGGACTGGGAAGCCTGCCATATGAGGAGAGGCTGAGAGAATTGGGTTTGCTCAGCCTTGAGAAAAGAAGGCTTAGGGGAGAGCTCATCACCATGTTCCAGTATTTAAAGGGTGGCTACAGAGAAGATGGAGACTCCCTTTTTACAAGGAGTCACATGGAAAAGATAAAAGGTAATGGGTAAAAATTACTCCTGGGGAGATTGCGAAGGGACACAAGAGGAAAGTTTTTCACAATGAGAACAATCAACCATTGGAATAATCTCTCAAGTGGTGGATTCCCCAACATTGGACACTTTTAAGATTCACTTGGACAGGGCGCTGGGACAGCTTGTCTAGACAGAGCTTTTGTCAAGAAAGGTTGGATGAGATGATCCTTGAGGTCCCTTCCAACCTGGTATTCTATGATTATATGATTGATTCTATGATTGTTTCCTCATTCCATGAGTCAGAACTAGTCTGTTCTAACTTATGCAGGTGAGCATAACCTGCCAGGGACTAGTCCATTCAAGTCTCTTCAGATGTGTATTACCTGCTAGCAGAGACGATGCCAGACATTTGATTCCTTCCAGCAGTTGCAGAACGGTACTGTTAACCTTAGATTTACTGGGTTTCTATAACTATGCTAATCAAGCAGACATTACAAAATATTTAACTTCCTCCTTTACCTCAAGCAGGCCTATGATAAGTCTGGGTTCAAGGCACACAGAACATGTTTCCTAAGTTAGCCTTCATGTTACAACAGTATGATAGTTTATAGACCAAATGCAAATATATTGTGTGAAAATATATATACACACACACACACACAAACTTGCTAATGAGACCAAGTCAAAAGTGTAAACATTATAAATTTGCCAAGAGACTACAGAAACTTTCTTTTTTTGGATGCAATTTCTAGATGTCAGGATTATATGAGACATTATATCAAAATCTTATTTAAAGCTAAATTTCAGAGGAAGCCAGACTGAAAAGAAAGTCACCCAGACAGGGCACATCTGCATAAGAGCAAACCAACCCATCCTTTACAGGGAGAGAAGCACTTGATCCTCAGTAATTATGAGCTATACTGATATTTTCTTCCCAATCTGTAGAGCTGTCTATGACAGAAGCCAGGCAGGCACAAAAGCTTTTCAGACTTTTAACAATTTCTCCTATATTTGCACATGTACCAGTAGAAGAAAAATAACCTGTCCTTCCCTCACCTCACCTGTCCTTTGCTTTGGTTATACACAGTGTGATAGCTGGCAGAAAGGGGTGTCAAAGTGAGTCCATCCAGCAGCAAGGAGCTCGCGCTCTCATGACCCGTAACACCAAGAGTGAAGTCAGTGATACAGCCCTCTACCTTTCTCTATGACCTCTGAGGTAAGCCAGAAAGCTTCTGGAGATGTCATAGCCTACCAGAAAGACCTCAACTCCAGCAGCTCAATCACCATTACTTGTTAGCCCTGAACCCAGAGTTAGAGGATCAAATCTTCAAGTTAAATTTAAATTAATGGGCAAATTTATAGTGCTGCTACCCTTTCCCTCGGTTAACATTTGAGTGTGTACAAACCCAGATGTCAGGTTTCTTTCTTATCCATTCAGCTACCCATGTTCTTCCAGAGCACTTCCCTATATTAAAAAAGAGAAAAGATTAAAAGCTCCACATCTAAATACTTTATCATCTCAATTGTACCTTAATGCAGAGTGCAGATATATTGGGGGGGGACACGACACCAACATGTTTTAATCTCCTATAGTTTAATCTACTATAATTTTACTGGCCTCTGTAAAATTATCTGAAATTCATGTTTACATATTGTACTGTTGACTATACTCCTCCATGACTGAATAAAATCCTGCTACGCTCAGTATTGCCCAAATTCTTAACAAAAACTTTTTCCTTCTTCATGAATCTGCAATCTAAATAATACTTCATGGTCTTGACAAGATTTTTGTGATCCACATCAGCAGGATAGCATTGTTTCAGAAGCATTTCCAAAGCCCTGTTTGAACCTGGCTCAGCTATGAGCAAAATTAGTTTGGCCAGTTTACATGCATTATTAAAAACTCAGAGTAGGAAGGTTTGGCAAATCTAAAGCAGCTCAGTTCACATCCTGAAGAGCTCTGCGAAGGCAAGTACCTTTCCTCAGGCAATCAGGTTTTGAACAATTCAGTGACTAGCCCGCACACAATAGGAATTCCACAATGTCTGCAGATAGCTTGTTATTGCCTGCAAACTTACCGCTTCATCCATATCTCTTTATATAAAAAGGTTTAAGATCCTTTTGATGGTAAGTGAGCACAAACAGGCTCAGAAGATTAAATACCGGAGGAAGTTTTTTCAAAGGCACAAAGAAAAGTGAAGTACTTATCTCTATACATGTTTGTCTTTAATGAATCTTGCCACGAACTAGTGCAATGGCATTTACAGCAGCGTAACCGTGACACGGTGTTAGCTCATGGCAGCCTGAACTCCAGTGATGGAATTCAAGTAAGACGATAGGAGCAGACAGATGGAGAAATGGCAGCTCCTTTCTCGGCATCTCAACTTGGGGAAGTCATTCCTGTCTGTACATACTTCTGGGGTGGCTGCATGAAAATAACACCAGTGGGATACTACTGGCATGCTGTAATCATGCCGTAGTGTAATATTGGATCTGCCAGAAATATCACAGACTGATCTTGTCTTCTGACAGTCAGGAGAGTGAATTCCACAGGATTCTAGTGCTGAGCTGCATATTCAGTCAATTTGCAGTTCAGTACAAGAACGAGGCAAAAAGTCACACAGCGATGAGCAGCAACAAATAACAACCTGTTCCCCTTCTGTCTAGGCAGTGAGGCACTTTGCCTTTCCCAGGCAGCCAACACTGCCCTCTCTGCTGCTTTAGCCTATCCATTCACACCTCCTTTTTCTTTTCTCTTTCTTTGCTAAGAGAACAATAGGTCTTCCTCTCCCTCTGCGAATACAAACATTCTGATTATCCCCTTTTTCTGGATTGAAAGCCAAATATAAATACCAACATAAACATAAATACCAACATAAATATAAATACCAACAACTGGCAGCGAAGCCCTTGGTCCCATTCTCATGACCTGTGGTTTCTATACAGCCTGGGGACAGCTGCACTTTCAGGCTCTTAAAATACACACATACCTCTTCAGGATTCAGTCAGGTTACAATATTTATGCTCCCTGAAGGTCCTCTTCTGGAAACCTTGTGCACTGCCCTCTTCCCCAGGAGGAGCAATTGGATGTGGACACAAGGCCACTGCACTTGTGCTTGTTGCAAGGCACAGGCATAAACTGCCAGAATAGCTTTTTTAAAATACTGTTTTGTAATTTAAACAGCAGCTTTCCCTTTTAATTGTATTTGTTTTCTTACTTTCTTATTACATCTGTCCAAAAATACTTCTGCTCTGTTATTCATCTGTGCTACCACTGCACTGCCTTGGGTATAGCTGATAAACCTGTTAGTGTTATATACTGGTGGATACTGGTACGGTAAGTCTATCTGTGAAGAAATAAGAGGTTGTTGGCAATGAAATTGCCGTCCGTGACAAAATTCCATGAAGTAAAGTTTGCTTTGGCAACAACAGGAAAAGTGGTATCTCATTCTTTGCTTTACTAAATCTGGAGAGGCAGGAGAAGAGTGGAATCGGTACATGTCATAGCGAGCAATGTTCCTGCTAAGCAAGGATTAACTTGATCCAAGGGCAGAGAGGTCAAAGGAAACTGAGATGCCTTCAGAGGGCTTGATCATCAGAAAATGCTTAGCAGTCTCCTAACTCCTCACCCGCAAATGACTAGCTATTTTTTGAACCTTAAGTCACTAGACAATACTAATTCATGCTCAATTCTAATGTTTTTTAAAAAAATTATAAGCATTCGCATAGTTACACATTTAAGTATTATGATGCGGATGTTTAAAGACCACAATTTAGAGAAATACAAATCTTCTAGAGTCAAGTAATATGTGGCTTTATGAATTAGCAGCATTATTTCCATTCTGCTTGTCATGTGCTTTTGTACATTATAGTAATAGCAAGACAAGATTAGAGAGAAGAGTCACCACAACATAGGATACATCTAGATTAATATTTTAGGTTGGAACAGTAGTTCAGTTTTGAAGCTTGGGCAGGCCTCATCACACCATTTCCCACACCCTGGTTTACACTGCAGAGCAATACTTTTGAGCAAAGTCAATGGACAGTTGTATTGCCTGCTTAGGGTACCTCCAGTGCACAGAGACTGAAAAGCCAGAAAAGGAAAGAAAGAAAGAAAGAAAGAAAGAAAGAAAGAAAGAAAGAAAGAAAGAAAGAAAGAAAGAAAGAAAGAAAGAAAGAAAGAAAGAAAGAAAGATGGCAGTGTTCAGCTCTACAAGCATTTTTGTAGATCTTGAGATGTTCAGCGCTTTCCCAAAACTTCAGTTCCCAGAGCTACGTTATTACCTGAGAGTCTCTGATTTCATTAGAAAAACATAAACTTACGGTTCTCAGGAGGTCAGAGAAAAGCTTTACAATTTTAATTGTCGTGACTTTAAAACAAATCTCATTATTTGGCAACTTTCCCTTTGTTTTTTTAATGCTTGAAGCTAGCATCTTCTAATTATTTTCTCTAGTGATGGTGACCCAGAATAATCTGTGCCAAGCTTGATTTTGACAGAGAATTGAACTGACACCAATGATAAGCAACTATTTATATGTCTATGCCTATATTTATATATATATATTTTATATATATGTGTAGTATGTAAAATTTGGCTGCATGCACAAAATAGCTTACTGCTGATGAGCTGGTTATTCTAGCCTTTTTTTCAACACTATTACTATTTAGTGAGAAATTAGCAACATTTAAAATGCTTGCAGAAATTATGTGTTCTAGATTCAAACTAAACTATCCAAATTTACCCCCAAAGGACACCAAATTATGTGGAACATTCTAGCACTGCCTATTTGACCTTTATTCTCTGTAATATGACCTTTTGATGGTTCATTTATTAATAATCGTGTGCACAGGATGAGAAGTTTAAAGGTTCTCGGCTTTAATCTGAAAAACCAAAGCCATTAGAACCAGAATTAATGTGTGAATGGGAAAAGAGCTCGCACACTCTCTCTTTCTCTCCTGCACATGCTTGTGTCATATGAATCCCACACATTGCCTATTAACTCATCCAGAAAATTCCGAATTGTCAAACTGAAATGATTTCTAGAGTACAGGCTACTGGTGATTAGTTATACTCATATCGATCGATACTTTGCTTGAAAATAGAAGCAAGCTTGTGTTGACATGGACTAACTGATCTGAATTTCAGAACATTAACATAATCTCATTATAATAAAAACATATTTTAAAGGCAATGAAAAACACAATTAACCTAAGGGGGGGAAAAAATCCTTTCTTAATTGAGTAGCTCACATAAGAGTCAGACATTGCTAATAAATACATTTAATAGAAACACAATTTGGCTCTGAATGCAAAAGAGAATCTATGGTGAACATTCTCCATGAGTCACACATGTTTTTCATTAAATAAAGGGCTTGTGTAGTTTGAATGACTATGTGTTTTTCTTTTTACAAGCTTATTTCTATAAAAATTATATATCGTACTTTCTCCAAATCCAAGATGGCCCAAAGTGGAGTCACATGACCCTCAGGCAATGGGAGGCCTCCATGAAACTGCTGTCTTTTTTTTCCAGGAGACAAGGAACAGCTGATATGGCATTGCATAAAGGTCCAGTACTTAGTCCTGAGCAACTCCATGCATTTAGGGAAAGGCGAAGATACCTAGCACCTCCTCTGAATTCATCCAGCCCAGGAGCTATGGATGCTGACTTAATGCAGCCCACAAGGGGCAGGGAGATGTCAAAGCATGCGACCTGACCCTATGGTTGCAGAAAATTGGTCTGAGACTGCCACATAAACTCTCAAATTTCATCTAAGAAAGATTTTATGTTATCTATGCTGTCATCTGTGATGAAGATACCATCAAAGGAGACCAGTTCCACTATTGACAAGTGTGACTAATCAGTGAGCACCCTGAGACTGTGGCATTCCCAGCTCCCGCTAGCACTGTCGTGCTCACTTTGCACCACAGAGGAAGAAACAGCACAGAAAGATCTCATCTTGGGAAATTTTTTCATGCTGGGTGATGCCTGTGTCCAATTAGTTTTTCTGGGAAATGATGCAGTCACTTCTAATAGTGAGAGCAGATGCAATATACAGCTTTACCTACGTGAAGCCTGGCAGTCTTACTGCAAACCTCTCCTGACCTCACGCTTCCAAGGTGGCAGCTGACATCAGTCAGAAGAGTTAATTCATACTTCTCATATGAAATTTTATCAAACCTGTGAAAACTTACTCAGATTCAGCCAAGTGATAAATCTCTGGAAAACCTCCAGTCCAAGGACTTTTTTGCTCAATTTCCCATCTCTGACAGTGACCAGTAGCTTGAGGACAAGTACCAGAAAAGACTAAATATGTGGTACTCCTGCCTTGGCATACACCCAAGCCTTGGGCAGAACATTGAGGTTATCCTTAAAAAGTGATCTGGATCCACTCTTGATTTCTGAAAAGCAATCACATACACTTTCGGTGTTCACCTAAGGTCTCACAAAGATCAACTGAACAAAAAGAAGAAAGGAATTTTTTTAGGTTTTTTTTTACAAAATTTGAAGGGGTTGAAGGAGCTAAAGTACAATCCAGACACGTAACAAAAAGTGTGGGGTGGGAGGGGATACAGAAAAAAAAAGATAAAATATAATTTTCCCATAGGATCACTTATCACATAATTAATGACCATATCATCATATGCTTTCACAAAGTAACAAATAAAATTTCTACATGCAAATTCTTGGCAACCATTTTCCAATTATCACGTGTTTTGCAATGTAACTAAAATAGTGTTCCTTAATAAGGAAACTTGGTCACTGGTTTAATATAAAAAACATTAAATAGTACACAGAATAAAGACATTTATAGGTTTAAGACAATATGTTTTGCTTTGGTAATTTACAATGATTGTATAATTTAAAAACATTTTAGAAGAATATTTAATATTAATACAATTCCAGTTTATTAATACACCTGCAGTTTTGAAATGGAAAAAAAAAATATTTTGAATCAAATAAAGAGTGAAAAATCAGACTTTCTCTAAATCTTTATTAAAGTCCTGTCATGATATAAGAGGATATAAGACAACTTCTCTTTTTTTTTTTTTTCTCCAAACCCAAGATAAGGATTTGATCTATGTTCTGTACAAAAGCATACAATGACAACATACATATAACAGCTGTATAGAACACATTGTGATAAAAAGGTAGAAATAATTCTATAGTTCCATCTTGGTGATCTGTTTTCTCTCTTTGTGAATATAAGGACAACGAATGTTGTCTTTTAATGATTTAATAACACATATGGATCATCTTTAATACGGAGAAAAGAAATGCCTCCTTCATGTACAAAGGTCAATTATGCCTTGAAGGCTTGTAGAAATCAATATAACAGTGATAATGAAAGGTTACAATTTAGATGAAGCCTAGCTATATAAGTTAAAATCCAATAATGAAAACTTGAGAAGTGCTGAAGATAAACCGAATAGTTATAACTCTAATAAAAAAGTCCTTCCAAGTAGCTTCTTCAACATTAAAAAAATTAATATAAATTTTGTGTTTGAGATAAATTCTTAAGTCTGCTCAGAGAGATAACCAAATTACAAACTTATTAAAAGGCCATCTGAACCTCATACCCATGCATGACTGCATATTTTAACTGGAATTAAAAATGGTCACCTGATCTCATTTTTGGTAAATAAGTTGAAAGTCATTTTCCTGGTTAAAGTGGTGCCCACTAATGTTACTACAGATAAGGGTCTGTCAGCGTTTTCATTTTGCAGTCTTATTTTTAGACGTTTAATGCAAGTTGGCTGTCAAATCCAGTTCACCGTTGAAATAAGAAATACCATGACTCAGACCAGGAATGTGCCTTAATACAAGAAAAGAAAAGAAATCTTGTGTTTAACGGTATTTAGGTTAAGAGATGCAGACTAAATGTTTTTAAAGCAAAGGTTAACTACAGAGCAAACATTTAAACTCAAATAGGTTTACAGGACCCTGGGGTCAATTTATGCCCTAATTTAATAACAAACAACTACATTTTATGGCAGTTCTCATTTAGTAAAGATCCTAATAGTGTAGGTAACTTCAATGTACGAATATTCCTTGCATGCTTAAGGCAAGTCAGACGTATAAACAATTTATTGAATCAGAGAAAACCTCGAAGGCACTTTGGAGTGTAGGTACCAAGGATGAGAAAAAGCTCCTCAAAGCCGTATGAATAAGGAGCTATGTATGCTTAAGGAATGAGACGCTTGGCTACAGTGTCTGATTCTCTCCACATCTTCCTCCAGCTGGGACCCTGTGCAGCTGACTCTCATCTTCCAAATGTGTCCACAAAAGACAGCAAGACTTTGAGTGGTGAGACAGCTTGTACATTTTCTTGGGAGCGAGTTTCAAATCTTCTCCCTGAATCAAAGTAGAGATGCTAGCTCAAGTCGTTCTGTGTAGCACTGCCCCACTTCTTACAATGGCAACATGTTCATGGGGCTACTGTCAGAGCTAAATATAGAAGGGAAGTGAGAGAGGCTCATTGACTTCCCTGGGTAGGAATTAGGGCACTATAATCAAAGTGCCTTTTTTTATGTACAAAGAGACTTTGCAAGCACATTAGGCACCAGGTCAAGTATTAAACAATTATTTATTGATCAATACACACAAAAAGTATCTAAGATTAATGAACTTATCACCCCAGTAACATGTCTTTGCTGACCAGGTAGGCATCAGTCATATGGGGAATATCTGACTTCCACTGGTCCCAAGAGCAGCTCCTCCGTGCTGCTGACTTGCTATCTTCCAAATCCAGGGTTTTTTCTTTCAGAATTATCTGTCTTTCAAAGTTGAGGTTTCTCCTCCTGAACCCTCAAGCTACTAAGGAGCCCAATCTCAACAATCTCACATCTCTCTGCAGGTTTGACTTTTTGTCTTATATAGCATGACTCCATAGCCTTTCTTATACCTCTTTCTCACTTCGCAGTTCCCTCGGAAGTCTGAGCCAAGGTTACGCATATGGACCATATAAGAGCTGGACCTTGGATTCTCGGTCACAGATAGCTGAATCCCAGGGTAATGATAAGGTTACAGTCCCCCCAGGGCTGTAGGATAACCAAATTCAGGTCCTTCTCTGATTAATATTACTAAAATGGAAGAGCTACAATAAAAGAGGAAGAGAAAGTGCCATCCTGGAATAACTCATAACTGATGGCTTAATTATTATGCATCCTCTTGGAATAGAAAAGCTAAATATCTTAGAGCAAAATTAAGATGAGTAAGGATGTGAAACACCACATTGTGACTCTGAGATATCCTTCGCTTTTTTTCCTCAACTAGGCACTTTCACCATTAGTCCGAGGAATCGCAGTGCAATCAGAACTAGCTAACGTGGAGAAGAGTCTCTGTTAGTGTCTATGTGCCTGCCCACAAACAAGATTCAGGTACCAACAGAGTAAGGCAGCACAGCAGTAGTTCTGCAGGCATCAGAAACACAGTTCTTTGATCAAAATGCATTAAAGATCCTGGGACCTGGAAGGACACTGAAGCCTGAAAGTTTATCATTTAGCACCCTGAATTAATTACATAAAAGATATCCAGCACCATAACTCTTTTTCTTTTGTACTTGCTTGGACCAACACATATGTTAATCCATTAATTATACTGAGAACGGCTGACAGAGTCCATTTGGGAGTGTGGTGGAAGACCTCGTTTTCCGTTTCTTTGCCAGGCAATGAAAGGTTTTGTTTCAAAAAGATAAGGGCAGTTTTGGGAATGTTCAGAAACTTAGCTGTAGTTCCTAGGACACAATAAAATGAAAATTATAGTGCCTGTGGAGGCAGAGAGCTGACTGTAGTGGAGCAAGGATTGCAGTCAGAAACATAAACATATAAAGCTTAACTTAAACTCCTCCTTAGATACCTATCACCTGCTCCTTTGGCATATTCGGTCCTTTATCTAGAGTACTCAAGAGATAAAATCAGGGCAGTGGATATAAATGAGCCCTTCATTCTCGGTATTCATGTTGCATTCTGTGGTAATGATTTAGATCCAAATTCTATTTAGAGCTAGGGAAAATATCTTTTATAAAGAAGTCATTGTAAATTTTGGCAATTTTTGCCTCACTTATTCACGGTCCTTTATTAAGCCAGCTCTATAAATGGCTAAACAATATCATATGAATAACATCCATTGCAGATTTTTGCTTTTTTTTCAATGAATAATTATCTATCTTGACATTTTCTAGTTGCTCGAACAGCCCTTAGTCTCAGACATATGGATACATAACTAGTAATACTACATCTGGAATATGCTGAAAGTCCAAGTCTTAAGTATCCAAAACTACATTTTCAAGCAATACATTGACATTACAGCATGCAATGCCTATTAAGTTTCATAAGAACTGAGCTGCTAAATCCTCATTCCTGTACGATCTTTCAGTGAATAGAAGAGAGAGGCATCCTTTGTATTGAATCCAGTGTTAATCTTCATTCTCCCTCTTTTTCATGGTGGATCTGAGTAATTCCTCTCAGCTCCCTAGCTCACAGACTAGCTTGAATAGCTTGTGTTTAGTGCCATCACCACATAAAGTCCCCATAAATCCTCCTACTGGACTAGATAGCTATGAAATGTGCTGAAGTCTGTATTAGATTCCCAGTTTTGAAAATTTAGGGGCAAATGCTTAAAGAATGCTGTGATTGAGCTGGGTATTTTGACTACCAATAAGCTGGAGCACACAGGTGCCATGATTTATAGTATTTTGAGGAGTGGTGAGACTGAACTAGATATTTCTAAAGTGAAAAGAGATATAACATCAGCTGGCTCTTCATCTGCCAGGAGAAAAATGCAGCCCCTGGAAGCATCATCCTTTACGGGCTTACTGATACTTGGCATAATAATTAGAACTAGCACATATCTAAAAACAGGTGGTAAAACTGAGTTTCCTTTATCACAACACTGTTAAATATTAATGAGTGGTGTTTTCATAGAATCATAGAATGGCCTGGGTTGGAAGGGACCTTAAAGATCATCTAGTTCCAACCCCCCTGCCACGGGCAGGGACACCCTCCACTAGATCAGGTTGCTCAAAGCCCCATCCAACCTGGCTTTGAACACTTCCAGGGATGGGGCATCCACAACTCTCTGGACAACCAGAGTGCCAGTGCCTCACCACCCTCACAGTGAAGAATTTCTTCCTAGTATCTAACCCAAACCTACCCTTTTTCAGTTTAAAACTATTACCCCTCCTCCTATCACACCATGCCCTTGTAAACAGTCCCTCTCCAGCTTTCCTGTACGCTCCTTCAGGTTCTGGAAGGCTGCTCTAAGGTCTCCCTTATTGCCTTCCCTTCTCCAGGCTGAACGACTCCGGCTATCTCAGCCTGTCTTCACAGGAGAGGTGCTCCAGCCCTCTGATTATCTTCATGGCCCTCCTCTGGTCTCACTCCAACAGCTCCATGTCGTTCTTGTACTGGGTTATTTTTCACAAGCACTTAGGGTAACAGCCTCTGCAGAATTCCCTGCTGCCTCCTCTGTCTGTGGAAAAGCACTGGTAAGTCCTTGGTTGCTGAAGGAGCAATCAGTGTGTGGGGTGCAGCGGTGATGGCCCATAAGATGCTCTTCCCTAAAGCGAGCTGATCAGCAGCTCTGGTCTTCTACTGTCTTTCCTCCAGCACTTGCCCCATCGTGTCCTGCCTTCCCCTTCCGGTAAGAGAGGGAACCCAAGCCTGACCAAACCTTGGCTCATCATCTTTTAGACTGCAAAATTCAGTTCTGCTCACTGTCCTGGTAAGTCTTCAAGAGGTTCTACTTAGAGGAGCCTTAAAATAGCAGAGAATCAGGCCTGACACACTTTTAGCCGTATAACTAAACAGTGTTTTATTCAGCAGAGAGAGGTTATTTTTACTGGATCCATAGATTGATTTCCATGGGAATTCTGTACCTAGGAGGTAAAATTCTTATCTGAGCAGAGATAAGGCATAAAGGCTGTGAACTGTTTATGCCACATCTTGCTGTTGGTGTTTCGTATGTGTTTAGATATGTTTGCAAGCACCTGCAGACAGGTGAATTTCAATCAAAGCTAGCTTAAGATCAGGTTCTAAAAATAATAGATGCAGTTACTCGTTGCAGGTCTGCAATAGAAGCTGCAGCTTGGTGCTTTAATGACCATGTTCCACATAAACATAAATTAAATGTAAACCCTACTGTGCTTAATTTGAATCAGAAAACTGACATGAGCTCACAAAACTGAAACCGGGATGGAAACAGACACCTATGGAGTAAACTTGAATATGACCTTTTTACATTTTTTATTTGTCTTTAAAATTTTCCTGCATGAAAGCTTTATAATTTAATCTACATGAGAACTTTAAATTGTACATAATTTATGAGCAATAAGAAAATTTCCTTTTCAACTGTTCCAGTCTATTGAATCTGACCACATTTGAGAAACACTTTCTTGCATCAAGCAGCAGATATTCTGAAACCATTTGAATGAGTACGTATTCAACCAACTTTTTAATAAGAGCTAATGTTTGTCAGGATCTGCACCTACACATTGACCACTGCAGGGTTTGGAGGTCAAACTGGAACTGTGGGGAGCCGTGGGGAGCCGTGGGGACAAGCCTTCATGCAGCCCCAGGGCCAGGCTCCCTGCAGCAGCCAGGGTTGAGGACCAGGGCAGGGCAGGTAGGGCATGATCTCAACTGGTAGCCACAGTGTCGAGTCAGCAAGAGAGGTCAGGAAGAGGTCTGGAGACAGGGATCAGCCTCCATCCAGGGTACAGCCACGTAAACTCCTAGAAAGGGAGGATGTTCAGGTCCCTTGCAATATTAATCTGACTCGCAGACTTGACTTAGGAAGATCTTTTGGTCTGTTGGTTAAACTTTGTTAAAACTGGTTGCTTAAGTCATATTAAAGAAAAAAACTGCAGTGATGATTTTTCAGAACTTAAATACTGCATAAGAAGAAACATTTTTTGAAAATATTTTTTTACCTGACATATTTATTTGCATTAAAAGTACTATTTTCAAAAAAACTTTTAGAAAAAATAGTATTCTTCACTCTTTTAGAATCACTATGAGTGGTGATTTGTGTCCTCACAGAGGAAACTGCCTCTTTCCTGACACTATCCTTTCAGTTGGCCTTCAGATGTAAAAACAAATCCTCCCATTTGGGACAAACAAACAGCAGCCAACAGCTGTGTTTCACAGAACCATGACCAATCACATACTGCTGGTCTTCATTTTCTTGTCAAAAATACCATCTTCACCCTCAGAAACAGGACTACAAAACTGCTGAGTATTTCTTAAAATACAAGGAAGGGCATTTTTGGTACAGCTGCCACCAATGTAAAAGCTAAGGTCCCCCCTGGCTGGCTAGAGCCTGACTCTGCATAGGAGATCTTGGAGTATGCAAAGCACATTGAAATAAGCTTGTGACTGGAATGCTAAAACATCCTGGGGGACCTGCTCTTTCCCTCCCTGGGACCCACGGCTCAGCACTTCATGCCTGTGACATCAGCCTACAGGGAAGAGTCACTGCTTTTTTTCTGAAATCCTCTAATTACCAGTTTTGAATTCTAGCGTAGTACTCAGTCCCACAAACAAAATTATCCCCCACCGACTTATAGTGGAAACTTGAAATCCTGTGTGATTGTGTGTATTTGATGCAAATATCTCATTGATTGTCCTAGTTTTGTGATTCTTAAGGTGTGGAATGAGTAATTTTCAAGAGGAAAAATGAGGACAAAGATGTGGCAAGTAGGAAGCCTGGATCATTTCTTACAGGTTCAGACCGTCCCTGCTCCAAAATCTTATATTAGTTATATTATCCTCTTTTTTTCTTGTTAATTATTCCATGGCTTACAAGTCAATTAAATGTAAATAGTGTCAAATTTTGTTTAGGCTCAACTGATTTATAGCATATTTTGGGACCTCACTTTATTGGGAAAGCCACTTTGCAAAGAAGGCAAATTTTGGTTTAAAAAACACTAGAATTATCTAATAAAGCTCAGTAACAGAAAATTAGGGAAATATATTTCATGTATTTGTTCAGTGGGTTTATATAACATGAAGATACAGGACTAAAACTTGTTCTTTGATAGCAAAAACATCATACATACCACCTGCCCAGTATCTAATTTATAGAGACAGAATTTTTTCAAAACAAGTATAGAATTGTAGTACATGATTTTCAGTAATGTCAAGAACTGCCAGTCACACAGCATTTTTAATAATCAGGTTGTTTGCAGTAATGAATTGCTGGATTAACATTTGCCATATAAAAATATAGTGGTCATAAAGTGCATGGGGTTGACCTTATTTTGGTAATATTGCCATCAGTGTAAGTATAAGGTTTTAGACTACAAGGATTAGACAGAAATAATGTGACACAAAACTTAGGGAAAAAACCCATGCAATTTCATTTTTTGTCTGGTTTCTGGTGTTGACTGCTCTTGATTTATTCAAAAAGAAACCCATCAGTTGTGCTCCTGAAAATTCATTTCTAAAGCAGGTAAGCTAAATTGCTCATCAACAGGTTATCTGTCATCATTTTGCTCCAAACTGTTATTACTACCTGTAGTTGGTCAAAAATGTTTATCAAAATGGATTTGATGGAAGCTGTGCTATAAAACTATTTCATTACAAAACAAATAGGAGAGAAACAGCTTGAACTTGAAGGGAATGTAAGAAGTTTTAAATCTCTACTAATCAGCATCTTGCTTATTATATGTTATAACTCTATGAATACGTAATAAAAACATGTAGAAATACAGATTACTTTTAGACATTTTCATTAAAGTAATTAAAATTTGCAATTTAAGTAAGTTGTTTGAAACTGCACACCATGGGAAATACTGAAAAATATTTTTGATGTTTCATGAAAACAAATTTCAAAATATCAAAATTGTTCACAAGTCATCAGCTCAGAGTTATGACCAGCTCTTCTCCCAGATAAATAGACCCGACATGGAGAAAAAGGACAGAATACCATTTACTAATTTTATCGGTCAGCCAATGAAGATTGGAAAATGAAGCATGAAGTAACTTATGTTTCCGCTCTTCATAAGCAAAGCAGCCAGGAGAAAGGAAACAGTATGCTGAGCTTCCTGCAACTTGCTTTTGTTCTGTCAAGACTCCCACTGATAAATATTAGACATTTCTTCTTGGTTCTTGGTCCACACATTTTGCTGAGGCATTTGAGGCTTTCTCTGCAATTAAGCAGACCCATTTGTTCACAGTGAGACAGCTAGGAAGTTTGTCTGTCTGTCTGTCGCCTCTGTTCATTTTGTGAGGACATCTCTTTAGGTGTCCTTGAAGTCATGTGAATCATCTATTGTCTACCTCCATTTTCACCCTTTAATAGTCTAGCTATGTGCTTAAAGTTAAGCAGAGAGTCAAATGCTTTCCCAGACTGAGGTCTCAATTTAAAACAGTCAAAGTTATATGCCTTAAGAGTACTCACAGTCTTGGTGTATCCACGGAAACAGGATGGGTGGAGATAGTTCCAATAGATAACTGTTTCCCCAGATGTATTAACACACATGCTTGCTAGAAACATATCATTTTTGGTGTTCTTTGCCAAGTTTTCTAATCACTGTACCTTTCAGGACAGAGAACCTCAACACAGAATGTGAGCATCGGCTTTTCTTCTGTGTTTATGGGAATTCCCATTTTTATATCATCATCAGGCTACTGAGATGCATTTGATCATTCTTTTAAATAATTTATTGAATTATTAAATGTATTATATTTATGTGCAATTTGTGTAATGAAATTTGCATAAATTCCTAAACAGTCCCATCTTAACAGTTTCTCTCATTTCAATATGGCAGGAAAGAGAGGATTCATAATTATTATTTTTTGAAAGTCAGATGAAAAATATAAATGAGAAAAACACAGTAGCATGTAAGGGAACACTGAAATTCATCTGTGCTCAGTCATACACTTGTTGCTCATTTATGCACAGTGTTATTAGTAGACAGAGGTTCTATTTTTGTTAAATAGGCTCAAGTCGTATATTCTTTTCATTACAATGCTCAGGAGCACTATAAGATGTTCAAGAACAGGATTAGAATAATAGAAAAACAACACAGAAGTGCATTATATTGAGTCTTTATTTCTCATACTTAAGTACAAGAAAAGCAGAAAAGGGAGGGAATGCTTTCCAGAGAACTGTCTCCTGACCTGAGACACTCTTACAACCTAAATATCCATCCCATTCCTTTTCCACAGATGAAACACCTTGCTAACAAGAATTACAAACACAGAGTTGGCAGTCATTAAGAAAATATTTTGAAGTTATACCTCCAAAAGCAGTTAGGCTTATTGCCCTTAATATGTTTATTGGAAAACTGTTCCGACTACCCACACTTCTTGTGATGAGAAACTATTTGATAATTTCCATCCAAATATAGCCAATTAATTATTATTCAACCTCGAGGATACTTTGTTCTTTAACTCAAAGAACTTTTATTCACCTCTGGTGTCTACTTCCTTTGCATATTTTCAGACACAATCCTGTCTCTTTTCATCTTTTGGTTGGCCAGATTGGGCAAAGTAACTTATTTTAGGGTAAGATTACTTAAACAAGAACTCATGCCTTTATATATCTCATTAGCCACCTCGTGGAAGCTTCCATAATATTTCTTTTTCGTAAATTCAAGACAACTTATCTTCCAGTGAGAATGAAGAAAAACTACCTTGAATTTACCATGAGACAAGTGCAGGCAGGCAAACACTTAGCAGAAACTACTTTAT
The DNA here is from genome assembly GCF_011004875.1 of Balearica regulorum gibbericeps. Taxonomy (NCBI): domain Eukaryota; kingdom Metazoa; phylum Chordata; class Aves; order Gruiformes; family Gruidae; genus Balearica; species Balearica regulorum. Next base: position 29,750,402 of record NC_046184.1, read on the forward strand.
GATAACTAGTTGTGGTGGGTTGACCGTGGCTGGAGGGCAGGTGCCCCCCAAAGCTGCTCTATCACTGCCCTCCTCAGCTGGGCAGGGGAGAGAAAATATAATGAAAGGCTCATGGGTTGAGAGAAGGACAAGGAGAGATCACTCACCAGTTACCATCATGGGCAGAACAGACTCAACTTGGGGAAATGAATTTAATTTATTGCCAATCAAATCAGAGAAGGGTAATGGAAAATAAAACCAAATCTTAAGACAACTTCCTCTCACCCCTCCCTTCTTCTCGGGCTCAACTTCACTCCCGATTTCTCTCCCTCCTCCCCCCCAGCAGCACAGGGGAACGGGGAATGAGGGTTGTGGTCAGTTGATCACACGTTGTCTCTGCCGCTCCTTCCTCCTCAGGGGAGGACTCCTCACACTCTGCCCCTGCTCCAGCGTGGGGTCCCTCCCACAGGAGACAGTCCTCCACCAACTTCTCCAACATGAGTCCCTACCACGGGCTGCAGTTCTTCACCAGCTGCTCCAGCGTGGGTCGCTTCCACAGGGTGCAGACCTTCAGGAGCAAACTGCTCCAGCGTGGGGTCCCCCACAGGGTCACAAGTCCTGCCAGCAAACCTGATCCAGTGTGGGCTCCAGTGTCCATGGGGCCACAGGTCCTGCCAGGAGCCTGCTCCAGCACAGCCCTCCCATGAGCTCACAGCCTCCTTTGGACACATCCACCTGCTCCGACATGGGGTCCTCCATATCCTGAGACTCCTCTTTCATTGCAGAACCTCTTCACTTTTAATTTTTTAGGGAGATTTTAATGTATATACTTGAATATACTCTAAAAAATATCTTTCTGACCATGTAAGTAATGGTTTTCTAGCATCAATAGAAATACTTTGCAGGTACTTCTTTGACAGTCATGTCCTTTAAGTGGCTCACAAGGTATTCTATGTTTGACTTTTACACTCTCAAACTTGCCCTCCTTTCTCATCTGCACCTGTTGCATTCCCAGTTTATGGCAGTCATTCTTCTTCTTAGTCCCTGAGTACATGACCTTGCACTTGGTACTACATGTTATCCTCCTCTTACTATTAATCCAGTTCTCAATGTCATCCAGCTCTTCCTGTATGATATTCTGATTCTCCTCTGTATTGATTGCTGCTCCCAGCTTTGTGTCATCAGCAGATTTCATCAGCATATAGCTACTCTTTGTGCCAAGGTCACCAGTAAAAACATTGCATATAATTGCCCTCAAGACCTATCCTTGAGGAATTACACCAGCTACTTTCTTCCAGCAACACTGTTCTGTTTTTAGCAGTCTCCCTGTTAGCCAGGTTTTCTTCCTGCTTTACAGCTCTTATGTCACGCTCTATCATTCCCAGCAAACTGTCTTTAGGAGCAGGTGAGTTTATCCTTTAAGATTCTGCTCTCTTTCCTTTGCCCATAATGCTTGCTATGTCAACAAAGACGGAGATCAGGTTGTTCTGGCATGATCTGTCATACATTATCCTCCATTGCCTTTTTTTCCTATTTTTCATCTGCCTCTCTGTCTTTGTCTTTTCCTTCAAATGTTTTAAAGCTATTCTAATCAGACTGTCTGGTATACAGTAGAAAAGGCATATATGGCTACGAACTAGTTTGTAAACAATTTGCAAATGCAAATTCAAATTATTTCCATGGGGCATAGTGGTAAAGCCCACTCAGAACCACCTCCTGTTGTTATTAAAACAAACCCTAAGGCCAGGGCTTAAGCCTCTTATATCTTCATAAGTACTCTAGCTACCAGTCTAGTGGTTAAAAAGACATCAGGACTTGCTCCTCCAATCATTTCTGGGAACAAACAATTTCACTTTGAATGCTGAAAATAAGTAAGCTCAGTCCCTTGTTATGAAAGAGGTGCCCACCTCTGGCTCAGAGAGGTTAATGGCCTGTCATAGGCAGGATCCAGACCCTTCTACTCTCCTTTGTACTGCTGCTTTAATAAAACCCTTTTTGGGGGGCTTATAGCTTTCTCCTTGCATTGTATGAGAGAGAATGGGTGCCTCACCTGGGATTGTGAATTGCATTAGGTGCCATGGAACCTGAAATTACACACATTATTATTATTTCAGTTTAAGAATCCTTCCTAATGTGATCTAGAAACCAGATTCTTTAAAACAGATCAGTGAGAGTTCAATGGAAAGGGCTTATTTTATCATCATCTATTTTTCCCTACTTGTAAGCAAGAAGAAATGGATAGCAAAATACCTTCTCAAGGTTGTAAACCTTTCAGGACAAGTGTCAAACTCAGTGTTTGGCATCATCTCAGTTCCAATATATGTTACAAAGCTGATTTTCTTTTGCTTTTACACAGAATACCAAAAGTCTCACCTCAGCTTTATAGTATTTTATCCCACATATATTTTTAAGGGGTTTCAAAGGTACCCACTACAGTAAAGTAGGCTTCAAAGTTCATGGGCATTCTTTGCTTTCCTGTTCTCACATAATATACTCAGAGATGGGCTAATTCCTCCTCCCAAAATTAGCTGTAAAGAAGTGTATGATACTAAGATGGCATTGCTTTATGCATGATGGACTTCGTCTAGCTTGTTTCTAATATTTGCTGGGTTATTTTGGTTTCCTGGCCCTTCAGAAAAGCTCTCACACATTGATAAGATGCAGCTTTATGATCTTTTTGCATGTTCTCTGAAAGAAAATCATTTTAAAACTTCTAACCTTCTTACTTCTAGACAGAGCAAAAAATAAAACTCATTAATCATGTCCTGCAGAATGTCACTATTATAGATGCTGTGGAGAGTTGCCACAGTGGCAGTAAAATATTCATATTTTCAGAAAACCAATTACAAGGTACAGTAAATCACTTAAACGTGTTATTGGTTATATTCAGAAAGCAGTGAGAATTTCTTCCTGTACGCATAATTACCTGAGGCAACCACTTCTTTTCATAATCAGTGAGGGGAAAATGATAGTTGATGGTGAAAAGAGAAAGTGTGTTTGCAAAGACACTTTCCAGCATAAAAAAGTCACTACTTTTCACCCTTGACTTCAACAGGACCTGGACGCTCTCTTCACCTCGGTGGTTAGCAGAAAGCGAGCTCCAAAGATCCATTGTAAAACCTTGCCAACAGCCTCTTGAAAGTACAATTTTATTATCTTGACCACCCAGCAGAACCCCTGTCCACTTGGTGTGTGCTTCCTGTGAAAACAAGACCCATGAGATTTTTCCTAGCATTGTAAAGGGACTTAGTTATTTTGTTTTCTCTCTGATAGTGGCCCTTACTCTCACTAGTATTCCTCAACTTCCAGGTGAATGTAAGTTTATGAGAAAAAAAAAATTATGTCAACATTTCTCATGGTCTCAACTTTTTATGTTCTAAATCCCTCTCTCACCATGCTGCCAGGTCACCGGTATGTGGCTTGGGGGATGCTGGGTGTCACCTGTGGCTTCTGTGACCACTTTATATGACATGAGGAAACCCATGGCTATTGTCACCTTAGCCTCTCCCTTAGGTCCTTCACCCCTTATGCATCTGCATGCCTTTTTCACCTTATTATAAATCTGGACTGCTGGTTCTCTGGATTGGAGAGTAGCCTTTTCCTGTGGTTTTGTATATTTTATAGCCAGAAACTCCAGGTGCTACCATGACAGAATGAAATAACAGTAGGAAAAAGCCCCACGGGTGTGTATTTTTAAACTGCTGCATACAACTGAACAATGCTGGGTATATGGCGGTGTAATCCTTGAACAATGATTGCACATATTTTCTTTGCTTGGATTCTGCTAATAGTTACTATGGAAATGTAAATTAAATAATTGGCGATGTGTTGGACTATAAATACACCTGTAGAAGTCAGCTGCAGTGCCCACTTCTTAAAGCAAAAGATTTTTGCATTAAATGTAAATGCAAGAAATGTTTGTCTGTAACACAACACAAGAGACCTCCTGTCATCTTTACTGAGCTGCTCTCCAGACAACACTCCCAGGCCTGAGTGAGAAGATATGTTGATTTTGGCAGAAAAGACAAAATCTCTCTCTCCTTCCTTAACCTCTCCTTGTTTTATTCCTTTCCTTCCTTTTTTCTTTCTTCTTTTCTCTTTTTGTTGCCTGTTTTTGTTTATTTTTGTTAGATGGATTCATTTGTTCTCTTTGACCTCTTTTTCTCCAATATCATTCCTTTACTCTTGTCGTAGAAACTTTGTGGAGTTAAACCGCAAAGTTGTTAAGATGGAGAATTATTTCTAAGCACACTTGCCTGAGTTTAATTGCTTTTGCTTGGCAGTCCCTCTAAATCTCCTTCCTGTGCTAGACCTCCTTCCTTTGCCATCAGTGGCTTGATCTTCATAACCTTCTTCTCTTGCCCTGCCAGTTCTCCCAGAAAAAAAACGGATGCTTCAGAGTACCGCTGACCTTCTTTGACTATGGATTGATTATGCTGTGCTTTCCAGAAAAACGTGTCACCCAAGAGCCAGCAGACGGTAACCTTTGGTTGCAACCAGGGTGATTCTCTTGTGTTTACGCTGACATAAATTGTAATAATCCCAGTGCCGTCAGTGAGTCAACTCTGTGCATTCGTATATATCTGAAATGAGAATCAGATCTTATACGTTATTATCTCTATATATTGTTAAAAGCTTCCAACGGACCCACTGCAGTATAAATTCTACACACGGCAGCTTTAATACCCATGGGGACAGTGCTTACTTATAAAAGTTAACAGGAATTAAGTGTCTAAATAAGGGCAGGTTCTTGAAAGATCAGATATAGTTTTCCATTGCTTTACTTTTGCTGTCACTATTGCGAAGCCATACTGTGATTGCTATCAGTTGTAAAAAGGTACACGACTTTGCGTTTACAGATGAAGCACTCAGAACAGGAGTGACACTTGGCAGCACGCTGACCATTTCGGTTTCTTATGTCAGGACTCTGTGATATATTTATAACAAGTTAGTCCTACACACACACATAAATATAACACATTTGACTTATAATTGCACTATTCACGTACATATAATCTACCTTACGTATAAGTTGCGCACATGCTTTGTGCTGGCCTACAAGACTTGAAATGCAGCCACATAATTACTTAACACTGACTACATGGGCAGAAATCATGACAACATACCTCCTATTTGTTAAAGCAGGTAAAATGACTTGAACTTTCCCTACTGGTGTGTGTGCGCATAGGTGTATACACACATGTACAAGCACATACACAAAGGCACATGCATCCTTTCCAAGGATTTTGTTATTGACTTCCGTGAGAGCAACATTTCATCTGTGTGAAGGTAAATTGATGGCAGACAAGAAATAAATTACAGTTTCTTGCCCTTTGACTACCTAGCCTATGCCTATGCCAGTGTATCTCTCTTGGGAATAGCTGCAACATAGCAAACCTGTGGGCCATCTGAAAGATGGCTGAAAGTGTTATAATTCAGCCTCCAAGACAAATATTTCCTCTTTCTTCAATATGGCAGAATTTCACCATCCAAATAACATTGTATTTGTGCCTAACAGGTATAATAATAACTTATTTTTGTTGTACCTCAACCCTACCATGAACTTCATTGAACTCGTTACTAGGTAACTTTGAATCTTTGTCTTTAAAGCAGACAGCATAATGCTTGACACTGTATACTGGGAAGATATCAATAGCTACTTCATAGTTAAATGGTTTGAGATTTGCAGGATTAAAATGTCACTATTTCACACTTTAAGGACTAGATTTCATGTCCAAATTTATCAAATTAATTCTTCAGAGGACAACTGAATTGCTATACTATTTTTGAATTTGATACTCATTGACTGCTGCAGTCAATTAAAATGAGCCTGTTGGGGCAATTAAATATCAAGAAATGAACAACTGTAATCCTAGGACTTTCAAACATCAAACATGTATTTATTGTTTTAACACCTCACAGAATATTTATCAATATTTAAACATAAACAGAAACTATTTCCAATTCTTTTCATAAAATGTCTTTTTACAGAAATGCAGTCAGAATCTCTCATAATTATAAACAAATAGACATCCTTAAATCTTCTTAATTTTAGGGTACTATGGATTTTCTCTGGGGTTTAAAAGTGAAAGTAGGTGTGTCAGGAAAAGTTTTTAAGCTTCCACCTGATCTGAATTAGGGCTAAAACGCCCTGGATGTGCCAATTCTATTTGCACATTTGTGATGAAAGGAAATTCCTATGGAAGTGAGGGGTATGCAGCTACATTTGGGCATGTTTGGATACAACCTTTCACTCGACAGGAGCACACAGGAGCAGTAGTTGGCCTTTGCATTAAGTGTGATCCATAATGCCATCTGCATTGAATGGTGAATGCGTCTAGGAAACACCTCAAATTACAATGTTAACTGTTAAGTAGTCATTAGTGTTACAGATGTTAATATATGGTGTCCCAAGAGCTTGCATGTGTTTTAGGAACAATATTAAAGTACCTATACATTTCCAGTGATAAGAGTATAGTCCTCGACAGACTGAACACTGGTAAGTTTACCTGTCACGATTTGAGTTTTTTGAAAGAGTCAAAATGCCATAATTGCAATGAGGGACTCTTCTTTTTCTCTGAAATTCTGTATGTTGTGACAAATCCATGGAATTTAAGTTAAAATTGTGATATATGGAGAAAATTCCATTTCCGGTTGTGGTGTAGCTGGGTGTGGGGGTTGTGCCTGTGTGCACACCCAGCACACTTTGGCACCATTTACCTGGGTGCCCCAGGAACTCCTCAGTTAGTCCCTGCACAGGGGAGACAAATGGCTCGATGGGCTTATTTGATACAAATACCGACTTGAAGGAACGTGATTGACTGTACTCCACAATGAAGCATTTGGCTAACCCTTACAGGAACTCTCCAGGTGGGAATTTTGGACAGCCACTTCCCCCAGGTGGCTCCTGCTGTGCTTAGTCCAATTACTAGACACTATTTTTGTGCTTAAGATGTGCTGATTAACTCCCTGGGTGGAGAAACTGGCAGTCCCAGGGACTCCCCCAGGCAATTTCTGCCATAGAATTGACCAAACTCCATATAGATTATTTTAAATAGACAGTAGCAACTGTTTCTGAAGATGCAGAAATGGTCACACAGGACAGTATTTTGAATTTAGTTAAGATGGGATATTTTTTACACAGAATTCAAGACAATTGATAGTAATGGTTCATGCTGGAGTAGTCACATAGGACCATGGCCCAGCTGAATTATAAGAATTCACTGGAACAGCTCAAAGAATCTCTTTTGATATAGCTGAAGTTGTCACTGCAAGGGATGTTTGTAGCAAAGACTCTCGTCACCTTCTAGACAATAACTGATCATCCCATTCAGGAAATCTGATTACAGGCATAAACATGCCTCATGTAAAATATCTTAATAAATTAGGATTTTTAAAAATGCTCCATCCATGAGTATCTGTGCAAAACAATAGGTGGGTCATTCAGTACACTCCTTTCCATACACCCTGTGGATAGTGCATATATTCGGAATATTATTTCACATTAAGGTGTGAAATAGCCTAGAGTCTGACCCAGTACTTACAGTGCTTAAAAGCACATTTGCTTGCCTTTCACCTGGTATTTTCTCTGCTGTGTTTTCAGAAGAAGCCATACAGAGTCAGACATCAGTGTATCTGCATAAATAAATTCTGTAATAACTTTCCACAGCTAAGACTATACATACATAAATATCTCCTGGCCAACAGAAGAATGAGCAGCAATCTTCAAAGGAGTTTTAAATTCCAGTAACATTAGAGCTTTGCAGGTACACTTAAAAGATCAGAAAGTGTTGTTTAAAATTAGCAAGAGGAAGCCCTTTAAGAAAGAGAAGTGTGCACGGCATTGCAATGCCAGGAAGCCAAATGGCATGAAAACTTGAGATTTGCTGCAAACACCAGTAATGAAAAAGATTTACTTTATTCTCCTCCACAGCAAATATATCAGGATTGCAAGCGCCAAGTGTGGAATAGTGGACTTTGGAATGGGAGTGGACAGAGACTGCATGAGTTGCTCTCTTTAAACAGAGCAGAAGGGAATTCTGAGCCAAAGAAGAAGTGGGACAGTTTCCCACAAACTCTTGTGAGCGAGTGTGAACCTGAGGTTCCAAAATTATCATCACAATAGCCAAAGAGGAGAGTTCATATATCTGTCAGTACTGAGGAAATAAAGGTAAAATTATTGAAGCTTTGCAAATATTTCAGTTCCTAAATGCTATTAACCTCTGTATGACAACAGTTTCTCTGTTAGTTTTAGTGCAGCCATTATTTTATTTACTTCAGACATGATATATGACTCTGTGTTGCCATTTTACACACCAAGATTTCACAAAAAAGTACAAATGATTAATCACAGAAATGCCCACAACTTCTGTTTCCTTATTCAATTTAAAACCAAACAATGATCTTCAAGAATATTTAAATAAGCTGCTTGCCAACCGCAGAAAGAAAAAGAAAGAATAACACTTCATTAGAAAATAAAAAGTAATTATTCCAGTGTATTCCGTTATCTTCTTTCATTACCAGTGATTGCTCCTCTTCAGCTGGTTCATTTAACTTGCTGTTTTAATCACTCATTTTATCAAATTTAATTTATCTAGACATAATCATGTAAATTATAAGCAGTAAATCAGGTAACAAGTAATAATGACAGATAATGTGGTTACTTTATTTTATTCTCCATGCAACAAAATGATATGGCTTTATCAGGGAAGGAAAACAGGAGCATTACCTGATTTGTCAGGGGTCTGTTTATACATGCACCAAAGCAGGAGCCTGGGCTTTGGGTCACAAATTTGGTTATTCCTATACAAACCAACAGGGTCTGGAAGAATTGACCTCAGAATCTTGAGACTGGAAAAAAAGATTAGCAGCTGTACACAAGAACTGGGGCCTATTTGGTTGCCTGAGAGTAATTTTTTCTAGGGAGCTGCAATAACTGTAACTCTGAATTTCTTTGCTTTAGACTTTGCTTAGCCCACAGCTGTGCACCTGTAAAAAGCCAGAAGAATGAGTGTAGGATTGCATTTCTGTGCATGTGCACATTATTGGATACACATGTGTATAACCAGAACAAAGGCAAGAAAAAGTTCTGTGAGTCTTAAGATGCTACACTAACTTGGTGACATCTTCAAAAAAATATTTTTGTCATTCAAATGCCTAAAGAAATTTCATCCAGCTATTTTAGCAGTCCCAATGATTGGACTTAAGAACTTGCCCTGAGGACCCTGTTCTCCCACTATCTCGACAGTTATTCTAAAAATATGTACCTCTCCACTTGTGAATACTCAGGTATGTGATGTACCAATCCTGGGCCATTCCATAGATAGAAATTCAAGTATTTGAAAGTCTATTGAAAATAAATACAAAAGGAAGTCTGGCAGAACCAAAGCAATTGTTTCTTTTAAGATCTGAGACACAACTGTCTAGCCAATATTTTTTTTAAAGTGTGCAGAATTTGTGCATATGTAATACCTATATTTTGTACTGAACAGCAGAATTGGTCAGGATGATCAATTCATACCTATCTGCCTCTGTTTTCCAACCACATGATGACACACAATAGTTGCATGAGGCATAAAAATGTCACTTCTGAATAAATGTTTTTAGAAAACAAGCAGTGAAAAATAGGCAAAGAAAATTATTGTGACAGTGCAAAATAAAACCTGTAGTAGCATCTAGAAAACAATGTTGATAATTATCCACTTTAAGAGAACATTATGTTCAACTGAAATAGCAGTCACTTAGTCTTATCATTATATTCAGTTCACATACGCACAATCCATAGGAATATCTTTTTGAAGAATGAAAAAGGCCAGCTACAAATTTTCACAACAAAATATCTTCAATTTTCATCACAGAAGCTGGTCAACTATATTTGAAATTTTTTGGTAAAACTGTTCACCAAACTTTATTAAAAAACCCCTTCAACTATGACTAATTTCCTGCTTTGTTCAGTGAATTAACTTTTTTTTTTTTCCAATACACAGACCTTTACAATTTAAAATTAATTTTGGTGTTTGAATGCCAACCAAAAAAGAGTAAAATAATTTTGTTTCTAAAAAAAAGCACAAGTTTATAGAGTCGCTTTTCATTCTTTTACTCCCATCAGCTATTACCTTTGCCTCTTTAGTTTCCCAGTGTAGCCTCATATGTATGGCGTATTTCTACACAATTTCTACACATAAATTTTCATTTCAATCCTGCTAGTGGCAGGAATGCCCACATAAAGTCCCTGAATACCAGCTTGGAACATTTTTGCCACAATAGCCCAAAAAGTTTCTCTGTCTTGGAACTCCTGACACACCCTGATAATCACGAGAAAATCAATTTGCTGGTGAAATTCCAGGAGACTTCACTGCACACCGCAGAGATGTTTAATGCCTTTTAGGCCTGTCAAAAATATTCACCAGAGCATATTTCAGCCCAATTCTTAAAATCATTTCATGTCTGTGGCTCTGAGCTTCACTTGCTGGGAAAAATCTGTGGCTGCTTTGATAAAGCTTTAGTAACGTCGCTCTTCTGATGATGAAAGCGTGGAACAGGATTCCTGGGCCTAAGTGTCTTTTTCTGCAGTTGTTTCCATGAACAAAAGATCTGAATTTCAATATCTGCTCCAACAAGTCCCTACCGAGTCCTCAGATAATACAACTTCTGTTCCTATTGTCTGTTCCTATCTCAGGTGTCCAAACACCAATGTAATTGTGAACATGTTTTCTTCTGGTCACTTTGTTGAAGATTTTTTCAGTTAATCCATCTTGTGCTAAGATTCAAATGCATGATGAAAGTTAGGAAACATTGTTCAAATCAGTAATTCTTAAAAACAATAATTTGCCATAATAATATAGTGTATGCTCCTAAATGACTCCAGTAGAAAGCAGTGCATCTGATGAGTAAATGGTCTGTTTTCTGTATACCATTCAGTGAAAACAATGCAAAGATCCTTCTTTACATCAGCAGTCTTTGGACTAGGCCTCAGACCTAGACAAGCTGTACAAGTGTTGGATATACATTCACCATTGATCTCTCTTCACTATGTTCCTCATAAATCATTTCCGACAGTCCCACATTTTCTTCTCTTATTCAGGACCATAAACAGAGCACCATCCTTGACTCACATCTTTCTTTGGCCCCAAGGCTACATCTAAATACTTCTTTCTACATAAAAACATTCAACACAGGTCTCATTGAACCACCTAGTTGAAAGTCTTGCCCAAACTCTCATCATTCCATATGTCTGTTATTGTAGTATCTGTTTCTTTGGTCTCAAGGAATGCTGTTTTGCTCTGCTCATGTCCATTGAGATTAGCACTGCAAATATAAAATTCCAATCTAACCTTTCTGCCCTTTCACCCCTCTATTTCCCCACTAGCATGTCCTTCTCTTCAGACTCAAACACAATCTAGTCATCTCCACTTTCAAGGTCATTCTCCACCTCGCTCTCTTGACACTATCAAAATGCATTTGCTGGTTTCCTCGTGACTCGTGACCTACTAGCCACCCAGTCACAACTGCCTCTTAACTTTTACACCCAGGATCTTTCTTCCTTATTGCTCTTCATGCTTGAGAAGATCTTGCAATAACTGTCTTCAAACCTACTTCATTGTTGTACATCAAATTCCCACTTAAATCCTCCTGTGACATTTAGAAACACTTGACATGATTTAGGCCTGTTTAACACCTTCATTTACTGTTGTCTAAACATTTCCTTGTATTCCGCTTTCATCTGTATCGTATGTTGTCTTTTCTTTTAACTTCAGATTGCAAATACTCTAGCACAGACACATTTTTGTTCTGTGTCTTCCCATCTCTTCAGGCATTACCATTCTATCCATGACTGTGAGCTAAAATAATAGAAGTAAAAATTGATATCAGATCATGTCAGCTGCTGCATACAACACATAGTAAATCTGAAACTTATAATTGAAAGCTTCATTTTCATAATCCTTTTTCATGTGTCTCCTTTCGCTAACTTCTCTCTATAGATTTTCACATTTTTGTCTACTTTCATTTAGAAAATTATCTTCTTCTGTCTCTTCCACCATTATTGCCTTGTGCTTGTTTCCTCCTCTGTCTCAGACCAGTCTTAATTTGTCTCTATTACATTTACATACCTTCTTCTTTCTCTCCCTTCTGTGCCTCTGTCTCTCCCTCTCTGTCTTACCACCCTTTTCCACTTCTTTTGGAAAATTCAACAGCTACATCTGCATAAATGGAAATAAATTGAAGCTATTCTTGACCTTAATACAAAAGTGGACATTCAAAAATAAATAATGTATTGCTGCAATGCTTGTTTCACTGAGTGGTCTGCAGTATATGTACTGGGATCCAGTTTCTGTGCCAGTCTCACCTGATTAAAATGCAGACTGTCTTATCATGCAGCTTTTGTTCTCTGAAGAGTCAAGCATGGAAAAGTAGAAACAATTGCATGCTCGTAAGTACGCTATAAAACAGACTTCTGAGAGGGGGGACCAATTGCTTCAAGTCTATTTCTTTTTGTAGGTGTGAAGTGAGTTACCATGGTATTACAAAAAGTACAGCATTGTATTTTTTTGAGAGTTAGTGTGTTTAGACAGATGTAGGATACTTCATGAAACCCCATCCTTCCCCATCTATTTTCTTAGTTTTGTTTCAGCGTAGATTTATTTATTTCAGTAGAGGCAAACTGAGTAGAGCTAGTTAGAAATATTTTTTTCCCTCTGGATAAAAAAAGTACTTTTTTTCTGTCAAAGACTAAAACCATTTTTTTTTCTACAGTATTTTAAACAATAAACTAGAAGCCTCTGCTGTTTTGTGAAGGTAGACTTTTGAAGAAGGATGCTTCCTTCTTCCAAATTGCTCGGAACTCAATAGCTCGCTCACACTTTTAACTTCATTGAGTTAAAAACACCATTCCTGTTGAAAAAGCCACTTCAACAGTTGAGTTTTTTTAATCTAATAATGGTAGCAAGCTATCAAATCAGATGATGAATCAGGCTATACAATGTTTTTCCTGCTCATGATTTTTTTTTCCAGATTTTACCTCAAAGAATTTGCAATCACAGTTACAATATCTGATCAGAAGGACCAATGTGGTCCAATGTTTATTATACTGGTTGCTGTATATTTTGTCACAGTATACTCCCATATAAAATAGTACAAAATAAGAAAAGGAAAGTGACATAAAACGTACTGGACAGTATTTACAGTGCATGCTGCTGTGTAAATCGGGACTATGAATACAGAGTGCTATGAGAACATAAAACCAGTATAGGTCACCATAATAATGATGCTGCCTGTTCTTCAGTTGCTCTGCTTTACATCAATTCAGAATGTGGTTGAACTGGACCCTTGAGCTGCATTGTGAACTTCTGTAAAGCCATTAGACTTTGTCATACATCAATTAACATGCCTGAAATACTCTCTCAAGTCACAGCGTGCCTGAAAGCCTTCAGTGCCATCTATGGCCCCTGGAGAACATTTCTGCTTCCTTTGGCCCATGAGGTGCCACCTCTCAATGCTGCCTGCACAGCTTCCTCCACTCCTTTCTGGCTACAGGGAGGACATGCAGGCGAGCTGGGCACTTGGTAGGATATTCCAGCGTCCTGCTTTGTAGATTTGCCAAGGTCCTGGGTAAGCAATGCTGTGTCATTATGTAGCTAACCTTAGAAACACCTGTCTCCAAGCAGGTTAAAGCAACCACAACTCAACATAATTTCCCAGGCAAATTACCTGAAGAAAGGAAACGACACCAACTGCATTATTTGATCTGAATAGCACAAACATAAAAGCTCTTGAATGCTAAAAAGCCTTTCACAACATCTTAAGGAACTGCTGATCTGAAAAGCAAGTTTGGAAAACCTTTTTTTACAAAATAAAGGCTCTCCATCGCCAGCATGCTGACAGTTTAAGTGAGCTTCCTCTCGTAGCAGTTTATTGCTAGTGGCACTAATGGTTGCTGATCCACCAGTCAATATGCACAACACGTTTCTCTTCCAAAGTGGCAGCCACATAAAAGTTTCGCTCCTGTATGAATTATGGTAAACAGAAAAAAAAAACCAACAAAACTACTGTATACCCATCTTATACCTCACATCAGAAAAGCCAATATACCAAAAAACTCTAAGCAATATCCAGTACTGGATATTAATTAATAACCAGAGTTAATTTAAAGACAGTTATCTTCTTCCATATTATTTTAAATGAAATCACTATGAAGAAAATGGCTTGCTGATCAAATAACACTTTATGTCACCCAGAGGAGATATAAAAACTGTCTTAATCTCTACTCCATCTATTGAAAGCTTGAAAATATTTGCCCTTAATTCTCTAAGTATTTTTTAGCCCAGCAGTAAATATCTGCATCACAACAAACCTAATTCTTCGTGCTTTTTCTCAAGCCATGACAGGTCCTTTCTTTAGCTCTGGAAGTCCTATATCTTGCCACAAGTCCTCTGCCCTACTCTGGGTCCAAGGCTGCAGTACTCCTGTCCTGCTGATACTGTGATAAGGTTGCAGCCATGGATGTCCATCACTCCTACCATGGTCTGACAGCCAGCATGGCAGCTCAACTTGATACTGCCAAACTCAGGAGTCTGACCAAAATCATGTTCTCGTTTGTAACAAACACACACAACCATCAAGCAAGGGTAAAGGGAACTGGAGCTATTACTTGTAGGTCCTCAACTTTTTCTTCTTCGATCATTAGAATAACCAATACTTTAATATTTGTTATACTCTCTTGCACCACAGAACACTAAATCATGCATATAATTAGCTGATAAAGAAATGATGAACAAAATATATATTTAGAGAAGAATAGAACCCACTTTTTTTAACTGAAAATCTGCATCACATGCTTCAGCAATAGAAAATGTGTCACACTGTCCCTGCTTTTAGTTACTGTGGCAAAAAGCAGAAGCTTTGAAGACAATCTACCTCTTATTAAGAAAAAAACAAACAAACAAACAAAAACCCCAAAACCACTCACCCCAGATGATTGGGGGAGTCAAATTTTGCAGAGCTGGCTTTAATCTTGAGGCAATCACTTTTCCCCTTTTGACTACTCTATGCTGTCCTAGTTTATGTCACCCCAGGCCTCTAGTACATCTGGCCTATAGGTGAATCTATCACTGCCATCTGTCATTTGTGGCAATTTTTTTAAAGTTGCGGTATATATAGGAAGAGCGAGAAAAACAGACATAAGCAAATTCTGGTTGATCTTTCCTTACTGGAGAATCAAGAATAACTTTATTACTGACTCTTCCTGCTTTCTATAAGAATAAAGATAAACAAATGAGAAACATTAATTCTCTTGTTCTGCAAGGACACATTCCTGAGCATAGTAAATTCATTGTTAAAAAATCAGCTTGGAATGGGAAACAAAAATGACACTTGCAATATTTAATTAATTATTTTATTGGATTGACCTTGTCACCAGCAGAAACTCTTGTTTGGTGCATTCCACAATTTTACTTTTTCTCTTGTGTATTTTTCTGCTAGGAGTCTCTCCCAGACATCAATGAGGAGTGACTTAAAATGCATAAATCTAAGATACAAAAGAAGAAAAACTGCCACTTCAGTCCCCAGGCTCCTCACTTGATATTCTCTAGCCCCCTCTAAGCTGGCCATCAATGCCACTAGCAGTGAAAGTGAGAAGCACAATGTTGCTGATGTTAGCACCTCTGTGTCAATTGTTGTAATATCCAGTGCCCTTGGGATGAGAAAATTTCTCCAAGCTGCAAGCCATTAATGCCACTGTTAAGTGTCCTCCTCCAAAAGCCATTGACAGAAAAAGGGAGTGCTCTTCCTATACTCAATAAAAATAAAATACTGTATACGGGAAATTCAGGTAATTGCAAGAACATAGAGGCACTCTAAAAATATGATTTAACCCCTTGGGCATCCAGCATAAGTACAGCACCTGTGAAGAAAAGCAAGAACTGGGATTCATCTGAATTTGTGTAATTTCAAAGTACTTGTCAAAAATATTGTATAGAAATGGGCACATTTGAGGTTCTGTTTATGTAAACTCTCCAACACACATAGTCAAAGCCTGTTTGAAAATTACATAGAAATGGATTTTCTAAAGAGATTTTCAGATTTCATGGTCTTTATTGATGTAGTTATAGATTCTCTCGTATCTGGTACCCAACCCAGTATCTTGCTCAGAATCAAAAACTATATTAAAGAAGAAAAAAAGGAAGAATGTAGAAATATCACAAAATACTGGTGCTGTTATCTATGCCTTCTTGTGATAATCTTCTTCATTTTCTAAATCACCACAAGCAGGGCAGAGTAGACATGCTGATATCTTTACAGTGTCTGTAGTTCTCTCTGAGGATAACATAGTCTCAGGTCATCTCCTTTCACAGGAAGAGCTTCAGGATGGAGAGGTGGAAGAATATGGCAGGAGAATCCTTCACACTGCAGATGAGAGGTACGTGGAGTTGGTATTACCTATCCTCACTGAGATTTAAGTATACTTGTTGCATGCTAATGCACAGCAACTCATTATGCCACAGTACATTGGTGATGAGAAAAGTCTGATTTTGGATAAACAGCAAAATTGCTTCCATGTTCCTCCAGCAATATAAGGTTTATAGCTGTGATAAATTGCATATATATCTGAGCCTTCATTTAAATCAATCGGTGGCCATTTCAGTTATTTTAAACACTGATATAAATCAAAATGCAACTGCTTTTATCTACAGCCAATGCTACAGACACAATGTTGATAAGCACAGCATACAATCTAGGTTGAATAACACTGATTCCTGCCTCCCATTCTCAGTCTTCCCTCAGAAAAGACTCAAATGTTGTTTTTTGTACTAAAAATAGCAAAAACAATAAGGTGTATTAAGAAAGCCCTTGTCAGAATATCATTATGATTTATTAAATAAGGGATGCTTTGATCTGGAATACTGAATAGTAATAATGCATTTACAAACACAGGATTTTGTTATTAATGAAATGTGTATATTAGAAATTAATGAACAATGTGATTATATAATGCAATATGAAGTTACAAAAAGACATTACTTGAAGGATAAATATAAAATTAAACTGAGGGATAAATTGCATGATGAAGTTTAAATGAAATTTAAAGCCCCTAAACAAAGGAAATTAATATCTGTCATGAACTGAACATTTTAAAATAAATTTAATAAGAAGATTTATTCTGGACATTGAATAAAGTTGTTTCCTTCAGTGCTGAAAATGTAAATTTGATATACATTTTAAATAGCTCTTAGAGAAAAAAAATCCTAAAATTAATGTTACAACTTATGAATCCAAATTCTACTTTACAAATAAAATTACTGGAAATACCTTTGTTCCTTGTAAGCCATTCCTAAATTAGTCATTTTTGTGAAGAAACTTAACTTTGCATGGATTGTCCTGTAATTTTCTTCTCAAGGTTTCCTGAGCATTCCTTTGAAACATTTAGAAAAGACTGTTATTGGAGGCAAGAAGCAAGTCTTGATAACCTGTTCCTTTACTGACAGGTCTTTTCATGTATGCCTATCTGTGCATGGGATACCACAAGGAAGTGTGGAGTGAACAAGAGATGTTCACTGGATCAATGGTCTCAGAGTGTACCCTCAGCAAGTTTGCTGATGATACAAAACTGGGAGGAGTGGCCGACACACTGAAAGGCTGCGCTGCCATTCAGTGAGACATGGACAGACCAGAGAGTTGGGCAGAAAGGAACCATACGAAATTCAGCAAGGGCAAGTGTAGGGTCCTGCACCTAGGGAGGAATAACCCCATGCACCAGTACAGGTTAGGGGTTGACCTGCTGGGAAGCAGCTCTGCAGAGAAGGACCTGGGAGTCCTGGTGGACAACAAGCTCTCCATGAGCCAGCAATGTGCCCTCGTGGCCAAGAAGGCCAGTGGTATCCTGGGGTGCATTAAGAGTGTGGCCAGCAGGTCGAGGGAGGTTCTCCTCCCCCTCTACTCCGCCCTGGTGAGGCCGTATCTAGAGTTCTGTGTCCAGTTCTGGGCTCCGCAATTCAAGAAAGACAGGGAACTGAGCGGAGGGCTACAAGGATGATTAAGAGACTGGAGCATCTCTTGTATGAGGAAAGGCTGAGAGAGCTGGGTCTGTTTAGCCTGGAGAAGAGAAGACTGAGAGGGGATCTCATCAACGCTTATAAATACCTAAAGGGTGGATGTCTAGAGGATGGAGCCAGACTCTTTCCAGTGGTGCCCAGTGACAGGACAAGGGTCAGTGGGCACAAACTGGAGCACAGGAAGTTCCATCTGAACATGAGGAAAAACTTATTCACTTTGAGGATGACAGAGCACTGGCACAGGCTGCCCAGGGACGTTGTGGAGTCTCCTTCTCTGGAGATATTCACAACCCGCCTGGACACGATCCTGTGCAACCTGCTGTAGGTGATCCTCCTGTAGCAGGGGGGTTGGACTAGATGATGTCCAGAGGTCCCTTCCAACTCCTATCATTCTGTGATTCTGTGATTTCTTACTGACACTCCATCCATATCCATCCATATCCTATGACCCATCAGAAAAGCTGTCTCTGCAACTGCCTGTAACACAAACCTTCTATATCACATCTCCTACTTGCTTCTGCATTGGTCAAAACGATGATTATGTGTGGCTAGTGGGATATCATTGAACTAAAGCCTTATGGGAAAAGCTCTCACAGTGAATGGGAGAAAGGAAACAAAACTCAGATAAGAGTCTCAAATCTGTGGTTTGGGCTTATCTCTAGTTAATTTAAATACTCAAGGATTCCTGGATGAAGAATGGATGTGTAAAAACATTATGATCAATAACAATTCAGGGTGAAAGACTCCTAAATGGGAATCATTTCAGTACTGAAATCTATATGGAAGAACAATCAATGATTAGACATATTTATGATATGAATAAACCGCCTCAGTGCTGTTCAGGAAAACAATTTATTTTTCCAAAATGTTACTGGCTGGAATTCTCCTGTTTTAAAAGTAACTAAAACTTTCAAAATCAATGATTACCCACCAACTAGTTTGCAAGCCAGATGTCTTAAGGAAAAGGAAACATCCATGCTATTCTGATAAATCAGGCAGTAAGTGCAGGACTGACAGATCTGATGGAAGCCATCATGATTAGCCTCATCTATATTTCCTTGTTTATTACACCATTTTCTATTTCAAGAAAATACTCCCATCTGCCTGCAGCATAGCTTAGAGCTAGAGTAAAAAATCTGTTTTTTCTTACCATACACAAGCAGACTAACTCAACAATCATTACACAGAACAGACATGGAGAAGAGAAACTTAAAATGTCACATCAACAATGTCACATTCTCAGTTCCTGTAAATCATTTTAAATTGGAATTCTGCACATATCAAAAATAGCCAGTTAGGGGCTTATGTCTCCCTTTTAAACCACATCCTAGTAGCTCCTGCTTATTTCTCTCCTATCAATAACTGGATAGCTCAGTTACTGCAGTGCTAGTGTATAACAAGCGTTTGCAATGGCATTGTGTTATTTCATCTAGGTACCTCAGGCCAGAATGCTAACAAAACTCAAGGGAGAGGAACAAAGGGGAAATGTCTTACAGATCCTCCTGGTATCACCATCAGGAGGGGTGTGTGGTAGGCTGTGCTCATTATCTGTTCCAGTCCTGTGACCCCTGTGGATTTGAGAGCATCACTGGGGGAGCAGCAAAAGACCACAGGTATCTTTGTAAGGACTCAATCACCTTTCCAGACCCAGGACTTTCTAATTTTCTTGCAGTCCACATGCTCACAGCAGCATGACCTTAGCATGCCTGTCTACCAAGGCACCTCACCTCCCTCAAAGGTGCTGCTTTCCCTAGCCATCTTTGTGATTCCAGTATGTCTGCAGTCCTCTAGCACTCCCATTTTCCAGCTCCTTCACCACTTTCAATCCTCTAACAAAGTAACTACATCTGTTCTGTATTTGTATTCTGAGACAGGTACAAACTCTGGGTCTTCTGCTTTGATATACAAAAGGTACCTGCACAGATACTTATTTTTTCTCTTCCAATTATTTACATCTAATTAACTTTTCAATCCTGATAGTTAAGACTCTGCTTATTTGTTTCTTTCTCCAGCCATATCTCTCTTAAATGGCTTTGGTCTACTTTTTCCCCAGATGTAGTTGATCATACTACTCAACTCTACCCAAAATTGCATTGGCTAAAGTGATGTCCATTTCTTTCTGCTCTAAATATTTCAGCTACAATTGAACTCAATTTGCTTAGCAGCTAAAATTCTTACATTAATACTGTACACTTGTATTTATTCAAACCTGTATGTTCTTTTGATCAGTTTCCAGCCTTACTGAATCTAAGAAAATAGTGAAAGGGGATGGTAAAGGTTAGATCCCCTTCCTTGACCAAAAAAGCCCTAACTCTAACCTCATGTATTGATCCTGACTGGGACAGTGTTACACATTTGGGACCTAGTGATACACATAGCAGTTAACCTGAACAGGCACAGGCCTGCCTTGTGCTGCACGCCTTGGCCACGCGATGAGCTCGGCTCACTGTAACAAGGCCACCTATCTGGCCTTGCCTTTACCTGACAGTGCAGCAAGAAGTTTTCATGAAAGCATCCTCTACAAATAGGGTTGTTTTCTTGTAAGGAAATTATATCATAGCGTGAATGGCTAAAAGGGAGAGCTCCTCTCCACGGACAGAATCCGTGCACTGCGGGAAAATCCATTCGGGCTCTGTCCAATGCTGCACAAATGCAGGGTGCCCAATATCTGAAGGGACATAAGATTTACTTACTATCAATCTCTTCTCATTCTGTTTTATTGAAGCAGTTATCTTATTAAGCCACTTGTCAAGCTTGTCTTGTTGGGATGCAGAAAGGATCCTGCACTGTCTCTCTCTTTCTTCACCTCTCACCTGCCACAGCCAGTGCAGAACACCCTGTGATCCCAAACCTCCAAAAAATCCTAAGCTACTGGTTCAATGCATTTTTTTCCATGAAATATCTCTTACCAGTTCCAAACATTAGTTTTGCTTTCCAGTTGTCATAGTCTAAACATTATGAGATACTCCATTGTTTTATGTAGTTCAATAGCCGGAAGTAATTAGTATTTTTATATGACCAAATTTTGTGTCTATTAATCATTTTCTGAAGGAGCTTTTGTATAGGTCTTTATTTTAAGGAGACTGAAAACTCCCAATTTTTCACAAAAAATGAAATATTTCCTTGAATATGAAAGACGACTCATTTTTAAGTATTGTTTTATTCTGTAACATGATTTGGGAAGTAATCAGCCACAAATGGATACTGACTGTCACAGTCTAGTTTCTGCTGGATTGACTTTCACTGATTTGAATAACCCTGGCTCCTACCGAAGCCAAATGGAGCTTCAAATGTTCAAATCCTTGAAAAATCAGGCCACATCTAAGCACAGGGTATTCTTTTTTCCTTCCTGTACTTGCTTGCTTCTTTAACTCGTACAGGGTATAGCAACATCTTTAAACAGACTGTATATTTTCTTGTCATTAATTCCCTGATCACAGTATTTCCTCAGGTCATATGTCAAGCAGTGACTAGATCTGAAGTAGCAGTACACGGGTGACAAGTAATAGAAATATGTGGCAATGTTTGGCATCCATAAAAAACAGTTTAACATGAGTGGTCCACAAGTATTGAAAGATTTGTTAAATAATTTAAAGAATTCTCATGTATTAGGTACAGGACATCTTTTCACCAAAAAAGTTTAACCCCAGGACTGAACACTCTCTGATAATTTATAATGGCAAAGCTGGAAAGTGTTAGGACAACTCCAATGCTTCTGGAATTGTCTTATAATCTTACTTGGGAAATGGTAGAATAACTCAGATTAATAGTCATTTTTATATCTTACTGGAAATTTGCTATTCTAACTTCATATCTTGATATATCATATGGCTGTCAGGATAGCATGTGGAAAAAAAGTCTTTGTCAAATATGTTTTCCAATCTTTTAATCAAATTTAGAGCAAAATACTACAATGTCTAAGGAGATTTGTATGAAAAACACACTTCAACTTCTGTTCAGTTTTTTAATGAACTAAACTTTCATATGTTATTTACTTGAAGACAGAGATATGATTGATGTCAGTCACTCTCAGATTGGGTGTAGCACCTCAAATATCCCCTGCTGCAATGCTTTGGCTTCTATTCACAGTAATGTTCATCTGATAAATATGAACTCTGGACACCACTGCAATATACAATAAGCCTTGTGGAAAGCCAAAGCAGCTCACTACTGCAAAAGTTGCATCTGTGCCATCATACGGTATAAAAAAGGAATTAAAAGAACTCTGCTCTGATAAAATCAGTATAGAATCCCTGAATATCAGCAGTCATTAGTTAATAAAAATTTCAGAGTTTTGTTTTGAGCCCATTGGAAGCTGGATGACAGAAGAAGTTATGACAGCAGGAAGAGAAGCTGTCAAAGGAGCACCAATGTGTAATGAAAGAAGACATTTCAGAAAATAGAATATGGCTCCATTTCTGCTTGTCAGGATTTATTGAGGCTGAATAGCTCTGAATTCACTGCTCAAAATGGACAGTGTACACTGATGACTAGTAGCAACCAGCCGTTCTTCAAACTACAAATCCATCTTGGAAGGGAATGCATGCCCAAGCACTTCCAGAGCACGATGTCTGGTTGCATAAGCCTGCTCTCTCACAGTGATTAATGTGATTGTCAAGCATTAACCAATGCTGGCACTCTGGCCCATTTACAGTGGCAAATGTTTATTATCAAAACCTGATTTCTTCAACTTTTACAGCATGTGCTGAAAAAGGAGTTAGTGCTTCCTTACTTTGGCTTGCAAAATTGACATGTCCATTAGAGTAAATTAATTGCTGGGAAAACAGGAAAACATGAAAAGAAATACATGGAACACTTCTTAAATCTAGACAGGTATACATTACTATATATGTCAGGTAAGTGCCACTTCGGTTAAATATACTGCAAATACAATTTAGTTTTGCATTGTGTCTTTCAAGCAGAAATCAAGAAAATACATGTTCTTTTATCTCTATGATCCTTTGAAAGACCTGTCTTTAGGGAATCAGAGCTAGAGATTCTTGGAGGCTGAATGTCTGCAAGCAAATGTATAAGATGCTTTCTTCTGGAAGGAAGCCTCCAAGGCTAATTGGTCCATTGTGCTGAATGACATTTTACAGACACAACACAAGACACATGTTCTAAATACACTGATACAAGATAGTTCCTTCCCAAATCTCACATACAGATCTGAAAAAGCTGCTGCCTTACCTAAAATTGCTTACACTCTGAGTCCTGCTACAAAATCTACTGAGACATAAAGAGCGAAACCCATGCTAATTTTGATGTTGATCAAGCTCTAAGATCAACTTTCTGTCTTGCCTCCACCGTGAGTGACCATGCGGTAGATAAGGAATTGGCTGGATGGTCGCACTCAAAGAGTTGTGGTGAACAGCTCAATGTCCAAGTGGAGAACAGTGATGAGTAGTGCTCTTCAGGGGTCGGTACTGGGACTGGCACCATTTAACATCTTTGTCAGCGACGTGGACAGTGGGATGGAGTCCACCCTCAGCAAGTTTGCTGACGACACCAAGCTGTGTGGTGCGGTCGACACGCTGGAGGGAAGGGATGCCATCCAGAGGGACCTTGACAGGCTGGAGAGGTGGGCCCGTGTGAACCGCCTTCAACAAGGCCAAGTGGAAGGTCCTGCACAGGGGTCAGCACAATCCCAAGCACAACTATAGGCTGGGCAAGGAATGGATTGAGAGCAGCCCTGAGGAGAAGGACTTGGGGGTATTGATTGATGAGAAGCTCAACACAAGCCAGCAGTGTGTGCTTGCAGCCCAGAAAGCCAACCGTGTCCTGGGCTGCATCAAAAGAGGTGTGACCAGCAGGTCGAGGGAGGTGATCCTGCCCCTCTACTCTGCTCTTGTGAGACCCCACCTGGAGTACTGTGTCCAGCTCTGGGGGCCCCAGTACAGGAGAGACATGGAGCTGTTGGAGCGAGTCCAGAGGAGGGCCACGAAGCTGATCAGAGGGATGGAGCACCTCTCCTATGAGGACAGGCTGAGAGAGTTGGGATTGTTCAGCCTGGAGAAAAGGTGGCTCCAGGGAGATTTAATTGCGGCCTGCCAGTACCTGAAGGGGCCTACAGGAAAGACGGTGAGGGACTGTTTATCAGGGAGTGTAGTGACAGGACAAGGGGTAATGGGTTTAAGTTGAAGGAGGGTCGACTTAGATTAGATGTTACAAAGAAATTCTTTACTGTGAGGGTGGTGAGTCACTGGAACAGATTGCCCAGAGAGGTTGTAGATGCCCCATCCCTGGAAGTGTTCAAGGCCAGGTTGGATGGGGCTTTGGGGAACCTGGTCAAGTGGAGGGTGACCCCCCATGGCAGGGGGGTTGGAACTAGATGATCTTTAAGGTCCCTTCCAACCCAAGCCATTCTATGATTCTATGATTCTATAAATCAACATAAGCCAAGCAACTGTTTTGTTTGGGGAAGAAATACTTGTGCTTACTTTGAATTTGGAATAATTTCAAAGAATAAGCAAAAGGGCCAAAGGAAGAGTATTAGCAGTGAATAACAAACCACAAAGGATTGCAGGTTCAGAAAAGAACGTACTGGAAGTCCACATATATCTTCTAACAAGCCTACACTTGTCCAGGAAAATCTCCAAAGCTCTTCATGAGCTTGTCCTAGACATGGTCAGACAGTCTAACATGAAGAGCGATGTGGTGAAGTGTGAATCCCACCTCTCTGAGGGATTTGACACTCTGCAATCCAAGGCCCAGGTCTGACACAACCCACCCATGTAACCTTGGCTCAGGCTGCTGAGGAAGCTGTGAAGCTGTAAGAAAGAGCACTGACAAGGTATGTACTGCAGAAGCAGGTAAGATAAGACAGATAAAATTGTAGACACAGGGACATTGAGATGGGTTGTTAGCAGCTCAAGGAGGAAAGTTCAAAAGAAAAAACATGAACCTTAGAAGGTATAAAATATTAAAAGGAAATTCAGGGATTTGGAAAACAGCAACCACTGAGGATGCACTCCATTGAGCAGTGAAGTCCAGCCCTGCCCGACATGACTGGAGATTGCTAACCAGTGAAGGCTCTGTGGTGAGCTCACTGACACACTGGCTCAGTAATCATTGCTATCTTGTATTTGTGTTAGCACTAAATAACGACTCTATACTTGTAAGTTGTGTATAGCCTATTTGCAGAGTCTCTTTGCATATAGTAAAAGATGCTTCAACAAAGTGACCTGGAAAATTACAACTGACACAAAGAAAATCAGCAATAAAAGAAAACTTAGGATAAGGAATAGGCACAACTGAAAACAAAGTAAATAAAATATGACCCTGGATAAGAGATGGATGCGTGTCCACAGCCTATTTAGCAAAAGCTACCAAGAGATGTGATTCCCTGCTGTGCAAGTTCTCTGCAATACATGATATTTATTTAAAAATAAGTATGTCCCATCAGAAGGTGGATTTCCAATGAGCAGCAATAATATAAAATAAAATCAGCATTGCATTTCAGCTTTTCACATACATGAATGTTAATCTGACATTAGCTATGTCTGCACTGCAGTTGCGGACTGACATCATTGTAGCTCATACTTTACTAACTAGCCTGGTGGCAGTCTAACCACAGCAGAAAAGAGCATTTTCTTCCAGTGAAAGCAGACAAATTCTTCCTGCTTCCATATGCTGAGCACCATGATATTGCAGCTAGGCTCTGACTAAAGCCTGCAGTGCTGTGTCTACACTGCAAATAAGCCATTTTGCTCAAAGAGGGGGACAAAGATCACTAAAAAGAGTGGCTTAAAATAAGCCACCGAATGCAGCTGAGAATGTTGCTGATCAACAGAAGGCAGGCTACAGGAAAGGCTTTTGAGACAGACTGCTGGAGCACTGCAGAAAATGACCCCAAGCAGCGAGTGCCACAGTGGTAGAGAGACCCAGATACCATTTCCTGGCCCAAACCCGTGGCAGAGGAAGGAGCCAGGCTCGTACACACTTTCAGAAACTTTTCTGAGCAGGGGCAGTATTAAGGCAGGGTAAATCTTGGGTTGCAGCCTTAAGCAAAAGGCTTCCTAGGATCATGATGTCAAGAGGAAAATAATAATGATCAACAAATCTTAGTACTAAAAGAAACTATGCAAGTAAGATGAAGAACAAATGGAAGTCAGAGAAGAGCTAGAATGACTACTGAAGCCAGGTTAGTTGAAACTGGCCCAGACAGCATGATTTCCTTAAAAGAACAAAACATAAAAAACAACATATCCTACTTCATTTTTAATAATTGCCCCATTTTCCCTTCATCATTAAGCTAATTGGATTGATTCTGCACAGTGACTAGCCACAGTTCTTTCACTTCCATCTTTAGACCTGTGTCGGGCTTAAAGAGCTTTCTCCAAATGCTCTCCAGCCAAAGCTGGGATCCAGTGGTCCTTCCTTGTTCTGTTTGACGACTCAGCCCTCTCTGGCACTGCTTTGTCAAATTCCCGTGTTTTCATTTAGTCCTTTCTCACCTCTTGTAGGTTACAGCTGCTGACATCTTTACCTAGTTGGATAGAATGATGAAATACTTTGGAAAGAGTACATGTATTTTTTTAGCGATAATCTCTGTCTGGCACTTTCTATTAAGAAGGAAATGAATTAATAATAGCACTGTTTTCTCTATAAAACAAACCTGTTTTCTGAGACAAGAGTTAAACTTTCTTTGGCAAGTAGGCAGGAAGAAATACAATAATTTAAATTTGGGTTCTCATGAAACCAGGAGAGGTTTTTGAGAAGAAACATATTTTATGTTTTTCTCTTTTCCACTGTTCTCTGTTATGCCTCACTCACTGTTTCAATTCTTGTTAAGCTGTCACTAAGCATTTTTCCCCTCTGGAATGACAGCAGGGCATGCTGCTTACACTGGCTAGACAGATGCCTACCCCAGAGAGTGAGCATATCAGCTTCTGGACTGCACAGCCTGTACCAACATGGTATGTGTCCTTGACTTCAGATCTTTGGCATTTATGTATGTGGGTGACAAGCTCGTTAGCAAGTCAGATGGTGCAGAAGTTATGCAATTCAAGTAACAGCCAAAGAGCTAATTCTACCCCCTGAAAATAAAAAAAAATAAAATCATTCTGGTTACTGTATAAATAGTTATCTGATAATTAAAATCAAGTCAAGGTCCTGCAGCAATATTTAAATGGTTAAAATGTGCCTATAAACCCAGAAATACTGAAAAATACTTACAGTTTAGTCTGATTTTGAACAATACTAAACAGGAGCCCAATCATCGTTATTGAAGTGTCTAGAGCACCAGCATAAATGCAGCTTTTGCATTTATAGGCAATATAATGTCTTTGTAAGGTTTCATTGTTCTAGAGCAGCCTCAAAGCAACTTCTTGCAGGCCTGAAACTTTGAAAAGATGCGGTTAACCTTCCTACACCAGCATAAAAGTCACCAAGAAGAATGAGGTCTTTTCCCTGTCAGCGTTCAAGCTGCAAGGGTAGCTGCATCAATTCCCTCCTAATTTGTCTGCTCATAAGTCCAGACAACCATATTATGCCATCATGAGTCCTCATTCCCCACTTTTACTCCTGCTAAGTCCATCCAATGCCAGCTTGGCAATATCTTACTCGAGTCTTAACATTTCTCAAAAGAAAGAAAGACAACAAAATCATCCCAAACTCTTCTGAGGGGTTGTTTTTACAAAGTGCAAGTGATTATATGAGATATAGAAGAATTTAAAGCAAAGGGTTCAAATGCACACTCAGCATAACTTTAGACTGGGAGGGATTCCAGCACATACAGTGACTTCATTGTAGATTAATACAGTTTGAACACAGAGATTTCAGGTGAGCCACCACCAGTTTGGGTGAAGATACTGCACTTACATAGACATGGTGTTAGATCCATCTGATTCACCATTGTAAATGTTTACAATGTAGACATCTGCAATTGTGTTGGACTTGTAAATTGTACTGTTTATAGAGGGGAAATAGGTTCTTCTGCAGTGTGACTCCTCCCATCCTAAAAGTATGAACACAAAATGGATCAGACAACTTAAGCCTTGCAAGTGCATCTATTTCTCTCTACTGACTATCACAGCAGGCTGACTACATCAGATATACAGTCGTCGGCTTTACTGATCCCTAAATTCAGGTGTGATGAACCCCATCCTGGTATCCATAGAACATCTCTGGGACACTCACTGTATCCATTCAAAAACTTGACACCTCTGTCAATGGGCAATTAAAGAGGTGAATTTGCATAATGGTTTTGTTTTGCGTTTCCACTGAGAGAGCAATTATTGCTTCAGGTTTTTTTCTTGCCTATGCCATGGCCAACCAGTACTATCTGTGTGCCATGACAAAACACAGTCCCAGTTTACTGCCAGTTATAGAACGTGTGAATGGAACATTTTCAGACTTCAGAGAAAGTACAGTGCAAATTTCAAGGAGCAAAGATTTGGCACAGTTCTCATTTTATCTCAGTTGATTCTCTTCTCCTGAGGCTCAGGTAGGTTGTCAGACTTCAAGTGGGATGAGATCCATTTAAAGACTGTGACATTGCAGGTGTCAGAAAAATCACAGATTCTACTTGAAACCAACATTTTTAATTACATTTGGCATTCCCAAGCACACTGCTGTCATTTCTCTACCACTGATGGCAATAGGCTAGGGAATGTCCAGCATAATTAAAAACTTTCATTTCTAATATATTCCATGACTTTTATGTACCTTCAAGCCTTAAGACTCCTATACTGAGCAAAGTGGAATGGAAACTATAGGAGTCTGACACCTCAAACACTACTTACAAAGTAAGATCCTGTGCCCCGGTACTGTCAAAAAGTGACTGCCAAAACAAAGCATCAGGAAGTGATTTACTTTATTCTCCCACCCCTCCACGGAGCTTAAATCCTCTTCTAGTAGTAGCTGATTAATCGATCACGTCTACTTTTGAAACCAGGACTGGAGGAGAGCTAATGGCATTGGTGCTGCTCTCTACATTCTTCAGAATAACAGTGTGGTTAGGTCACTCACCTAGAAAGTGGAAAATGCATTTTAGGCTCTCTTCCAGCTGACAGGTTTCAAACTTCCCCAGAAGACAAATACAACAATAGGTTAAAGGTACTACTCACCCTCCTGTCAAAGCACTGTCAGTATAAAACCAAGGCAGTAAAAATCGCAGGATCAAAAGTTGAGCCAATGGGGAAGATGCCAGCACTGTGACCTTGTGATTAGGCACTCATTTAGGACAGGCAGGAATGAGTGGTCCTGATCCCTACTCCCAGAAGAAGTTGTGCAGCTGACAACTGTTGTTGGTGTGCAGTTGTGCAGGTGAAAAAACTGGCATAATCCAGAGTGCAGAACACTGAAGTTTTGATTCTCCCTTTTGAATTATCTTGCTCAGCAGCAAAGGTTTTCAAGGCTCTCCTAGACTAGCTTCAGTAAAGCCTCCTCTAAACATACTGAACCATTCAATTCCTCCACCATCTTAAAAACAGCATACTGACAATCTTCTACAATACAGTATTTCTCTCTGAGTAAAACTTCAAATCCTGAGGATATATATTGCAATTTGGTGTCAGATGCTGTCTCTTCCTGTTCCACAGGACACCTAAAGGAGCAGTCACTTATGATTGCTGAAAGTGAGTGGCAACATAAGCATTACGTCTGATCCCTTCCTGGAGTAATTTATCAGAGAGATGATCTGCAAGGTCAAATGGCACTATGGTATCACTCACAAGTTCTTACAATGAATTAGGGAGAAGGACAAATTGGAATGACAGTGCAACACATGGCTGCTGTCCCATAATGTGACCTTCATGCAGCAAAATTTTAGAGCGGCCTTGACTTCAATATCCAGTCCAGACCAACAGTACAACTGCATATTTTGTCTGTAGCGTTTCTAAGACAGTGAGACAAAGAACATCTGATATCACACATCCATCTTGTAAGGGAAACTTGTTGCTTCATATGAAGAACCATACTAAAAATCAATTAAGGCATTTGAGAAGAGTTGGCCATTGGATTGTCAGGCATTTGTGTAGTTTCTCTTAAATCAGTATGTCAAACAAATCTAAATCGTACTGCTGTATACATATTCGTAATGAATGTAAAAGTTCCCTCCATGCCTTTGATCTGTGAGCCCAGGGACATCACATTTTCTATTTCCTCTCCACTCATTTTTTTTAATGGATTTCAAAGTGATATCCAGCATCAAAGTTA
The DNA here is from genome assembly GCF_011004875.1 of Balearica regulorum gibbericeps. Classification (NCBI taxonomy): domain Eukaryota; kingdom Metazoa; phylum Chordata; class Aves; order Gruiformes; family Gruidae; genus Balearica; species Balearica regulorum. The sequence continues at coordinate 29,780,587 of NC_046184.1, forward strand.
AAAGTTAATCATGATTCTGTAGCTAAGAAGTTACAGATAGTTCTTCACAGTTCCATAGTTAAGGATGTCACAGATATAGTTTTGTGAATAGTTGCTAGGTACTACTAAGGATGGCTATTGTACAGTCCCACCATTATGTTAGTATTTACCCAAATAATGTATCAATTAAGATGTGATTGTCAAGAGGTAGAAGCATAACCAATAAATCATTAGTCTGATCAACAGACCCTGAAGAACCATTTGGAAGTGCCAGAAGTATTGAGAAATTAGGGGAAAGGTAATTTGGGCCAGGGTCTCTGCAACAACCGATCCATGAGCCCCCTACCCAAATTATACCACCTACCCCCAGAAAAAAAGGCAAAGAACTGAGCATGCGTTCTAGTTTGCATACTAGGCAAAGAAATATGAACCAATCATTGCAAGTGGGAGTGTACTAATTTGTAACATTTGTGTATAAATATGACAAGACAACCGGCATTAGGTGTGCTTGATTTGTGGAAATCCATGGAGCACCCAGGTCTGAATAAAAAACAGTATCTCTCCTATGTGTGTGAGAATTGACATTGCACACTGGGCAACGAATCTGCTTTTCAGACAACAAATGTTTCTGCCACCACCGGACAAGAAGTCCATAATCAGAGGAGCAATTCTTCTCAACTGTGGGTGCCACCGAAACAAATAGTACTAGACTTGCTGTTGACTGAGCTTTACTCTTTCAATGGAGTTTCCACAACAGCAATGTAGGACTAGACTGAAATTTTACAAATCAGTGATCTAGAGAGTTAAGCAATTGAAGCATAATTCTGAATCAGCTTTGCATCCTGTGATTAAAGGACTGAAGACAAAAAAAATAATGCTTGACTTTCAGTGGCATATTTGTAACAGCAAGACATTGACTGGTAAGGTTTCAATGCAGTCTGCAAAAGTTATGTGTCACAAAAAAAAGACAACAGTTGTCTGGCAGGACATTTAACAAAGTCACAAAGGACTAACGCAGAATAGTTTATCACACAGTCTTTTGTGTGCTACAGCAAGCTTTTTAAAATCTTATACACCATGAAGAGAAAACTGGATCCAAACTAAACGATTACTGACATTTTTAAGTGCATGGAGTACAAATGTCTCCAGCACATATAAAACCAAGCAGTTCGGTGTAACAAATGCTGTCAGATGTCTGCTGTACTAATACTACAATGGTTCACATGTTATAGCTTAGAAGTGAAATGAACAAACAAATTTTTTCCACAATGCTCTAGATTTATTTCATGTGTGTAAGTGATTCTCAGTCACCCTAGGTCTATATCCACAAAACTAGACTAATACTCCTAGTCTTTTTTTTCATCTGTGTTGAGTGAAAGTTGTCATCAAGCACTAAGAGATCTCATCAGAAGATATTTCTTCACTAGTGCTGTACTGGACTGCTTTAAAATCTCACAGTAAAACCTCACCATTTCGAATGGAGAACAGCAAGTGGTGGCGTTTGTCATCCAAATGCCATATTTGATTGGCTTTTATTTTAGCAGACAAATCCTTTTGCAAAGCAAAGTGAGGGGGTTTTTTTGTACTGCCTTTACAACAGCAGACACTGGTCTGAGGAAGCTGAAGATGTTGAGTGGCCACTAACTCCTGAACTAGCTGGTGCAATCCAGAAGCCTCTGCCCAGGATGGAAATATGGCTATGCACAGTTCTGGATGTAGTAGGCAACAGTAAGTACCAGTCTAAGATTCATCTGAAGAAAGTCAAACACGAGTATTCAATTCCTCACATAGATGTACCCCAGGCTCAGAAAGCAGCAAGCTTCTAAAGCATTGTAAGTAAATTGGGGTTGTACAGAAAATGCTGATCCAGTATCTAGCACTAAATCAGTAGTCTGAGGCTGGTTTCCTGATGTAGAAGAAACATTAGCAACACACAGTATTGCATCTGCAAGATATTTCAGACAGCTTATCTCCACATTCAGGACATTAGCACCTGGCAGAGCAATTTCGTTTGTTGGTTAGAGTGAGAACTATGATACACCTTTACAAAATGTCCAGCCTTTCTACATGCTTGCATCCCATGTTTTCTACAGAATTTCTAGTGAAATGTACAGTTTACTGAGTAGGTTCAGAGAAGTGAGATAAGCTTGCTTTGTGTATTTTGAAACTTTGTAATTTTTCTTAGGCTTTGCTTTCAGCCACATTTGTTTATATGATGTGAACAGTATTTGAAATCCCTTGACTTAATGCCTTTGTCTGCTGCTGCCAATTCCATTTGGCTAGTAAAGGATTTAGCTTTCTGTTGTGTCAGGTCTGATGCAAGTAGTAACTGCTCTGTGATAAGAAATGCAATTATTTCCAATAACAGAAATGCAATAATTTCATCACTGTTTTCACTTTAATAAACAACAACCAGGTGCCTTAAAGAAAGTTCTGTAGACTCTTCCTTTTCTTGTCTCCCTTGAATGAAACTAATAATGTTTAGTTATAATAGTCAGTTCAAGAACCAAAAAACTTCTTCAGTGATGTGAGGCCTTTAACATATTCATCTTTGAAAAGGAGTGTAAAATATATGCCGATCTCTTCTACCAAAATAGTGCATAAACAACACACCTCACACTGCAGAGCTTTTTGACATTCATATTGAATTTTTGTTTTCAAAGACTTTCATTCAAAGATGAAAACTAATTGAAAGCTTACCCAGGCTTTGCGGAGGAAGCATAGGCAGATTCAGGGATGAGTGAGCCATCCTTGTTGGCAATTCACTGTACAACCAGAACAAAAAAGCAAACCAAGTTTATTAGTCAGATTATTAAACAAAGCAAAGTGAATGCCTGAGCAGTGGCAGGACCAAAGGCATGCATCTCCATGGTGGGCCTGGCTCCTTACTCCCACCCTCAGCACAACCAGTTCTTCTTGCATCAACAATGACATGGACATTTTCCCCACGTGCAGCAATGCTTGCCCTCCTTTCTTCAGTGTAATCTTTCTCGTCTCTTAAATCCACCACAGAGGTCATCACATCTTCTTGCTTTACATGTGGGATGTGCAAAGCACCTTCTGCAGCCAGTGCTATACAACAAGTGGGATATGCCCCAGATCTTGTTTTCCTTTAAGACTTAAACACCACTGTTGCATCAAGATTCAAATACTTTAGAACTTTAACTGTCAACTGGTTTCCTAATTTGCAATGTGCATGAAGCACCAACAGCAATAGGTTGGCTGTAGAGTTAGGTGGTCACCTCTTCCCTTTTTAGAGCAGGGAAGACATCAAGTGCCGCAGGCCTGACTCAGTTCCCTGAATGTCAGACATGACCACTATTAGAGATGTCTTTTGGTGTGGCACTTCATTTCCCATTGCTATTCCCAGAGGACATGAGGGCTGTGTGAGGTAAAAGTCCCCTGCAGATGTCTTGGAAATGACAGGGAGCTTAAATGGCCATAAACAAACATGTTTAAGCAGCTGAATGGAGTCTTTCACTTAGGGAGGAGTCAATCTGAGACTGACATCTAAATCACTGTTTGAAAAGGGAGTGAGATCATGTAGGTAGGACACCTACTAATAGTAATACCATGCCTATTATACTAACAAACTCTTTCCCTCTCCTATTTAAGGACTGGAACCTTACAACATTAAGGAAATAAGGAGGTATCATCACCTCCATTTTGTAAAGAATGAGGCTGCAGCAAACAGGATCAAGAGCTGGCCTTTGATCTTGTGTGGAGCAGCACACGCTTACATTTCCAAAAGTTCCAATGACAAGGCCCATTGAAGACACTCTGGTCTCTAGTGTCAGGTAACTGTCCAAAATTTTAGAACTCTGAACATAACCCACAGAGTCCATGCCCAACCACTTGGTGGTCTAGCAGCTGTGGAATTTTTGCCTGATGGTTACCAGAAAAAGTGTTTACTTCATTTCTATGAGCTATTGCTGTTCTTTGGACTGTTAAAGAATCCCTGGTGTTCTGAAGCTTGCTGTTAAACCCTAATCTTTAAGCATATTTAAGTACTCAAACCTCTTATTGCACAGGGTGTCCATGCCGGCGCTGGCAGTGGGGCTGCAGGGCGGCCCCTGTGAGGCGAGGCCGGGGCTGCCCCTTGCCGGACACAGCTGGTTCCAGCCGGCTCCAACCCACCCCCCGCAGGGCACGGCTCAGCCCTGGGCCACGGTGGCAGCGCCTCGGGGAAAGAAATTTAGGAAAGCGCAAAAATGCCTGACAGAGAGGAGAAGGGAACAAAAAAGGAGTGAGAAACAGCCCTGCAGACACCCAGGTCAGATGATACCCACGTTACAGAAGTTCCTGAAGGACTGTATCCCATGGGAGGGACCCCACACTGGAGCAGGGGAACAGCGTGAGGAGGAAGGAGCAGCAGAGAGAAGCTGTTATGAACTGACCGCAACCCCCCATTCCCTATCCCCCTCTGCCACTCAGGGCAAGGTAGAGGACTCAGGAATGGAGTGAAGTTGAGCCTGGGATAAAGAAGGGTGGGGGGAAGGTTTTTGTCTTTTTTCTCACCATCCTATTCTGTTATTAATTTGCAATAAATTAAATTAATCTTCTCCAAGTTGAGTCTGTTTTGTCTGTGATGGTAACTGGAGTGATCTCCCTGTCCTTATCTCAACCCACAAGCCTTCCTTCTTTTCTCCCTCCATCCTGTTGAGGAGGGGAGTGAGAGAGCGGCTGGGTGGGCACCTGGCCAAGGCCAACCCAGCACACGCGTTTATGATGAATGGCAGTCACACTGACTTCATCTAGGAACTTGATCTCAGCATTGATTTGTTCAAAGCATGCTGAACAGGGCAGCTGCAAGTCTCCAAATTAGAGTGCCTATTCATAGTTGTTAAAAATGATTCTGTATGTAGTAGAACTAGTTTCTTGCACGTTCCACAGGCTCCTCTGCTATAATCACAGTTTGATGTACATTCATGGTCCCACCTTCCCCAAAACCCAAAAATGTTTTACCCACACCATGCAGGCTGCCAGCCCTGTAGAGCCCTTGAGTTGTGTCTGGTCCCCAGGCACTGTACTCACAGCCCCTTCAGTTCCTTTGCCCCACTTTTGCTTGTGTCCTCCAGGCCCCAGCTCCCCTTTCTATCCCAGATTAGTACTCCTTCCCCAGCTATTCTGCACTGCAGCCAGGCAGACCTGTGCACAGGGTCTCCAGCCAGCCAGAGCCCAAACCCCACAAATAACTGGTAAGATCATGTATCAGCCAGTGCAGGCATTTAAATGGGTGTTTGCCAGCGTGGACTTTCATACTGAAGTCTTTCGTCTACTCAACCACTGCTTTTTATGACATTTTTAAGAGCTTAATGTCTTCAAGACTTCAGTAAAATTTTGGGGAAATTGGCCAGTGACTTCAAAATGTGTTTGTGGTGGGGGAAATGACTGACAGAGAGAGACAGAACAATCACAAAATAAGGAAAGCAGGCTAACAGTCTATTGAGCTACCACACTTTTCATCTTTAATGCAGAGGAAAAATCTGCAAAGACTTCAGAGACTACAGGTGCCATCACATAGCATTTCGTCTTGATCTAAACAGCACGAAATTGTAAGTTTGTATATTTGTACCTGTGACTCCTGCCATCTGCCCCTCAGATCAGGCTGGAGCATTACATGCTGGGAGTGCATATCACATTATGAAACATTACATGGAGCGACCTTCAGTCTCCTGGGGCCACACTTCAGTTATTAAAGATGAAAGAGGCAGCAGTCTTCTCCATTTGATTCCTGGCATAAGATCTCTCTATGCAAGGGATTAGTATTATTTTAAAAATTATTTTCTATAGAAGTTATGTATGTATTATGTCAGATTAGTGGCATCATTTTCTTAAAAAGCACTGAACCATGCATCCAAACCATGTTGGAAGAACAAATTTGAAAGTTACTTTAAAATGAATGTTACCGTCTTTCATGTTAGAGTGAGTAAATAATAACCTTACCACTAAGGCTTCCTTGGGAATCTGTTAAAATATGTAGCTGTCATCGTAGTGCTTCCTCCTCCACATTTGAGCCAAGAAGCTATCTGTGCCCCTTAGCCAACTCATCATGCTTTCTCTGAGAAAGTATCTTTCTGACTTCTGAAATGTGAAAGCAAGATTACAAATAAGAACACACTGTATTTTTATTTACACTCCATTTCTATGAAACGCTGTCTGCAAATATTAGTGGAAGAAAAGTTCTTCCACCAGTAAAGCCAGTAGGGAATTGAACTTCTGAGATCCTCACTCTGCCCAGGCTCCCTCAGGCCAGTCCTTAAATTCCTTTGGATATATCTATATGGCAGAACTCAATGCTGTGAGGAGACAGCCAAGTTAGCTAACATACAGGAGAGATGATTAAACATTAATTTTTACAGTACTGTGCAAGGGCTCAATACTGTATACTTGTATACCATATAATGCTCATGAACAAGAGAATATATCTGCTCTGGAGGAGAACCAGGGTAGTACAGCTACATACTTCTGCTCTCCAGGCTAGTGCAGATGGCTCCATGAAGCATGCTTTGTGGTGCACAATTGTATCCTGAGAATCCCAGTCAACAAAAGAGGGAAAAATAGCCCTCTTTGGAAGCTGGTTAGAAGTTAGAAAACCAAGCTTGCTTACTGTAGAAATGTGTACTATTCATACCGCAGCGTGAGACCCTTTCCACAATTCTTGTCAAAATGCAGGACAGTCTGTTCTATGGTGACTTGACAGATGTCACAAAAATGCAAAATAGGAACTGGCCTTAATGGTCCTGCAAACTGCCACAGAATGCGTAAAGTGGGGTCTAGACTGAAAGAGACCCAACCTGCCAATCCCATGGGATTTAAATGTCTCAAAGACATCCAGCAGAATTACATGTATGCTCTAGTTTGTACTTTTTCTAATTGCTCCAACTTCCTCCTCCCATCAGAATTAAAGATCACCACTTCTTTGGGGACTGGTAGGACCTTAAAGAAAATAGGAGAGATCACAGAAAAAGTTTCAGAGTTAATTAATGCCCATCAAGTCATTTATAAGGTTCCTACATTGGGTTTAGAAATGGGAGTTGAGGCTGAAAGACCGATTTTATCACACATCAAACACTCACTGTGTTGTGAAGTAGCTTGTTCCTTTCGTTTCACTGGCAAAAAGGAGAGCAAGTCCCCTGGGATCCCAAAAGCAGGCCTGGGCCAGTAAACAACCTCAGAGAGGTGAAATGAAATGCACGTAAAAGTGAATTCCATCCAAAAGTGCTCCATTTCACCCACTTACTCTGCAGTCAGAATACTTGGCTACTGTGAGTGAAGCAGTGAGCTATTATTTTTGAAGACAGGCTGGAAATTTTCTTCCTGCCTCTCGTTTCTCTTCCCTCCCAACATACGGGTAGAGAAGGCGTGTCCTTAATGCACAATGCCTCCAAGGGCTGCTTTTGTGGTGCTTCAGCCGCGCCTCTCGTCTTGCTCAGAGCTGTGCCTAAAGACACAGACTAGCTTGGAGGGGTAGCAACAACCATGTCAGCATTGTAATCAGGTGTAAGAACATTAAACTATCTGAAAGAACCACGCTGGCTTCACTGTCTGAGCTGAAAGAAATATGAAGTATGCATAAAAGTTAATTTGGCTTGCAAAAATTCTTTTAATGATGTCACAAGATATTGTTAGGCACCACATGGCTTTGGTTGTCACACAGGGGAAGTATTTTAAATATGATTTTCATCTTTATGATGCCCCTTTAAACCCTCGTATACAGACTCCGCTTGCATTGTTTCCAAGCATTTTGGTCCTGAGAAAAAGCTCTTCAAAGAAAGATATGACTGTAAATAAGGTGTGGGAACAAGCAGTTCCCAACAGGCTTAAAATTATTTTTCTCTGTGTCCCCCCACACCAAATCTCTTCAGATTATGTGTAGCACAAATGGAATGTATAATGTTTTGTGGCATGAATTCTCATTTGACTTGAAAAGCTAACACCTGCATATTTTTGCCAATAAAATAAAAAGAATGCGAAAAGCTGTAGGGTTTGTTGTGGCATAGTGTTTTCTAAGATATGTATAAGCTTTTCTTATCCTGAAACCATATATGCCTGTGCTTACAGATGGTGTCACCATAGACTATAGTTACATGAGGATCAGTTACCTGACTTGTTACCTCAATGTGTCCTTGCAGGACTGTATCCAACAAATCTTGAAGAGAGGAAAACTGGAAAAAAGCTCAGCGCAAAACATATTGCAGCATTAAAACACTGCGCTGAACAGCAACTGATCATCATTTTCTTGATATGGTTCAATCTGCTTATTCTGTGCATTTTAAACAATTTACCTCTTCTCATGTTTTTTTATAAAGAAAGGAAAAAAGAGGCTTATCAAGGGCATTTTGTATTTGTATTTCCTGTCACTGCTATAGGCTCTAACATAACTGTCATCACACCGAAACATTGATACAGGATGCAACATCCCACATAGTGAGGATGCCTCTCTTTTGTTTCCAATCCTTTTCAGAATGCCACGAGTCAGGTGCACTTCCAACACATGTGCAGGCTGTGTGGCACGCCAACAAACAACCAACTTGTGCCCAGTTTGGGTTTCCATCACTGAAGCATTTATTTTGGTTTCCATTTTGAAATGTAATTCTTTCTCGGCCTATGTCCGTCACCATCACAACTGACAGGTGCATGTGGCATATGCCAGCTAAGGTCACTCCTCATGAGTGCTCTACTTTTGCCAAACTATCTCATCTCTTAGCATCCTTCCTGGGACAGGTGTACAGCCTCCAGTAGCATTTAAGTGTTTTGGATGAGCATGAGAATGAACTGTTTAAAGCCTTTAGGTTCCTTTAATTAGAATTAGATAACTAGATATACCAAAGAAACGGAAGTACAACAGGACTACAGGTGAAACAAAGACGTAAGAGGCTACAGTAGGCATGAATGGTTTGTGACAGGCTGGGTCCTCTGAAGGTTCAAATGGGAGAATGGGCAATGTGCTCTCTATAAATTTGAGATAACTAATTCAACATTTGCCTACCTATTTTAGCTTCTGCTGCATATAAATGACTATATATTATTCATAATATTTCCTTCATTATGATTTGATCTTCCCACTCGACTCTTAATAAGTCTTGGTTTTAATTAGACCACCTGCAACTTGTAATGTAATGGAGGCACAACTTTAAAACTATGAATTCAAAACAGTAAGTGCAGCCTCACATGAAGAAACTTATCATGAAAAATAATTTGACATTATTGTTTGAAGCTTTGCATTTCTGTAATGTGATAAATGAGAATAATTTCCTCTTGCTGTAATTCTTATAGGACACAATGTTCATTTAATACAGAGTTTAATAGAACAGAAAGTGCTCATGCAATGGGAAAAGATTAGAAAAAGAGGTATGCAGCATGCATTTCAATGCAACCTTTCCTACACATCTATTTCAATTATTGCAGACCACCTGTTAACTAAATGCCTCATGACTAGACATGAGTATCATGTACCAGTTGTGGCTGTGCCACTTTGGATGCTAAGAAAGAGTGACACTTGTCATTCACATCATTGACTTGACAGAAGATAGCAATCCAATTTTCTGATAGTTGGTATGTATCACTATGAAAGGGTACACTGCTAAATTATCATTTCTTATTTAAAGGTACAATAGTTATTACATTTATTGTTAAAACATGCAAGGGCTACCCTAATGATGTGTAAGTAAAGCCTGAGAAGCACATTGGGATTCATAATAATTCACCACAACAAGCATGATTTAAAAATAAGGAATTTGTTTGCAAAGGCACTCCATGCAAACTAAGGCTAGTGAGCTCAGTCCACATTCTGAAATAACCTTGTTTCAGGTGAATAAACAAGGCTCCAGACATGAATAACAAGAATTCATGAATAATAACAATTCATGAACAATATTAATTAATCATTCATCCACAAGTTGGTAAAATGTAGCTAGATCTCTAAATTGCAATTTATGTTTCTGAAAATACAGAATTTGCAAAAACATTTAATGATCCACTGGAGATTACATTTTGAATTATCTTTTTTTAAAGGACAAAGACTTTATAATTCTATGGTTTACTCATAAAAGAATAATCTTTAAAAAGTAATGAGAACATGCTATGTAATACATACATTTGTTATTTTTTATTTAATAACAACTTTTTAAATGCAAGAATTAAATTTTGGAGCATGCAAACATGAAACAAGACGTGACTGTGATAATACCAGTTTTTGTGAGGTCATATTAACTGGATTGAATAAGCAGAAGTGGTTTATCTGAGATAAACCTTTTATGGTACTAAGTTCCCTTGATGACAGATTTTATTTAGTTTCCAAAGCTAAGTTTCTTACTTCCATATCATATCATTGCATGAAACTGTGGCAATTAATTTTGAAATTTTCCTTCTGCCATTTTTTAATTATGTGAAACAAAACTATCAATATGCTACCTATCACTCAGTAATTAGAGCCGTTAATGTTTTTAAGTTTGCTTGTGAAATTACTGTGTGATTACTTCTCACTCTAGCAGAAGAATGTAAATATATTCTACTGTGAGTCTGCAGCAAGGCAGAAACTTTGACACAACACTGTGCAGCTATTGCAAGGCTTGAAAATATATGAAATCTTTTTCTTTACCTCTGTGCTTGAAAATTGTTTCTACAGTTAAGATTTTGGCTGAGCATTGCATGATTTCCCTCCCACTCAAGCCTTTCTCCAGTCCAGAATCACTGCATTTCCTGACTGTTCCTCCTTTAAATCTGTTACAAGTTCAATAAAAGTCTGTGAGACATCGCTTCAAGCCCTTCAAATATGCTTCAAGATGTGCCAAAGTTTGCCTAGACTTGGCAAGTCAGAGCATCCTTACTGCCTCATGAATTGAAAAAACCTGGTTCAAAAGTCCCCCAGAGACCTATTATCTGTGGATCACTGACACAATAAACCAGAATAGCTTTCAAGGAACCATTTGGGTCAGCAGTGTCTCTTTGTACACAGTACCTGGGGAATCTTTAATCCATCACTCATTGACACAATTCAGAACCATTCCAGACTACTCAGGCTTTGCTTAGGGCCCATTAAGGCAATAGATCTGTACAACCTCCTAAGCTCAGCCTCCTAAAAATCCTTATTGAAGTTTCCAGCTAAAATTACTGATGAGTCTGTGGATGACCGGTTTTCTGTGTGAAGTACCTTCTTGTTTTAAAGCACGTGCCTGCCACAACGTAACCCTGTACACCACTCTGGCACCACCTGGAGACCAAGAGCTGTGTCACCTTCCAGGAGTAACTAAAACATGTCAAAGGATATTGTGTCCCTTATTTGCCCTCACAAGATCACTAAGGATATAAGCCCATAAATAACCTGCCAGAGCTCAGGAGCACCAACAGGCTACCACTGACCTGACCAGCCTCTAACCATCCTTCTCCACAGTTGCGACTTTCATTCAACTCCTGCTCAGATTTTGGCTAACACACAGCTCATGCTAAAGCCTGATGTATGCTGTGAGCAATGCCATTAGGTCAAAGCAAGGGCAACACATAGGCAGGACACAGTGGCCAGAAAGGTCTAACAGTCGTCATGCAGCCACTGCCACCTACAGCTTGCTGTCTTCTGCAGCCACAACCCTTGCATATTGAATGACTGGCAGTTGCTAACTCACAGAAATGGGATAGACCACACTTCCAAGCTGGAAGGTATAAATATGTCAGCTTACCCAGAAAGGTTTTGAAGTGGATCCAAAAGCAGCTGGACTCCTGAGGTTTTCATGCTTCCAGGTATGATACAGTGGACGTCTGCACCATGACAGAGGAAGAAGGATGAGCACTCTCACCATTGCCTAGGTAACTATTTTGCTCAGAGGTGCACAAGTTTGGGCCTTTCCACCTTTGGGCCCAATGCTGTTTAATATCTTCATAAGTGATCTGGATTTTGGGATCAAGTGCACCCTGATGATGTTTGCTGATGATACCAAAGTGAGTGGGGAAGTGGACACTTTGGAAGGGAGAGCCACTCTGCAGGAAGACATGGATAGGCTAGAAGAGTGGGCTAACAAGAACCTTATGAAGTTCAACAAGGACATGTATAAGGTCTCGCACCTGGGACAACATAATCCAGGAGTGCAGCACAGACTGGGGTCCACCTGGCTGGAGAGAAGCTCTGTAGAAAGGGACCTGTGGGTGCTGGTGGACAAGAAGCTCAATATGAGTGAACAGTGTGCTGCTGTGGCAAAGCAAGCCAACAGGATGCTGGCTTGCATCAACAAGGGCATCACCAGCAGCGATAAAGAAGTCATCATCCCACTCTACTCAGCGCTTGTCAGGCCACACCTGGAATACTGTGTTCAGTTTTGGTCCCCACTATACAAAAAAGATGTAGAGAGGCTGGAGAGGGTCCAGAGGAGGGCCACCAGGATGATCAAAGGACTGGGAAGCCTGCCATATGAGGAGAGGCTGAGAGAATTGGGTTTGTTCAGCCTTGAGAAAAGAAGGCTTAGGGGAGAGCTCATCACCATGTTCCAGTATTTAAAGGGTGGCTACAGAGAAGATGGAGACTCCCTTTTTACAAGGAGTCACATGGAAAAGATAAAAGGTAATGGGTAAAAATTACTCCTGGGGAGATTGCGAAGGGACACAAGAGGAAAGTTTTTCACAATGAGAACAATCAACCATTGGAATAATCTCTCAAGTGGTGGATTCCCCAACATTGGACACTTTTAAGATTCACTTGGACAGGGTGCTGGGACAGCTTGTCTAAATGGTGCTTGTGGTGGGTTGACCCTGACTGGAGGCCAGGTGCCCCCCAAAGCCGCTCTGTCACTGCCCTCCTCAGCTGGGCAGGGGAGAGAAAATATAACAAAAGGCTCCTGGGTCGAGATAAGGACAGGGAGAGATCACTCACCAGTTACTGTCACGGGCAAAACAGACTTAGCTCATGAAAATTAATTTAATTGATAACCAATCAAATCAGAGTCAAGTAATAAGAAATAAACCCAAATATTAAAACACCTCTCCCCACCCCTCCCTTCTTCCCAGGCTCAATTTCACTCTTAATTTCTCTCCCTCCCCCCCCCGCAGAGGCACAGGGGGATGGGAAATGAGGGTTGTGGGCAGTTCATCACACACTGTGTCTGCCGCTCCTTCCTCCTCAGGAGGAGAACTTCTCACACTCCACCAACTTCTCCAACATGAGTCCTTCCCACATGAATGGCTCCAGCGTGGGTCCCTTCCATGGGGTGCAGTCCTTCAGGAGCAAACTGCTCCAGTGTGGGTCCCCCACAAGTCCTGCCAGAAGCCTGCTCCAGTGTGGGCTTCCCATGGCATCACAGCCTCCTGCAGATGCATCCACCTGATCCGGTGCAGGGTTCTCCACCGGCTGCAGGTGGATATCTATATCTGCTCCACCATCATCCTTCCTCCATGGGCTGCAGGGGGACAGCCCGCCTCACCATGGTCTTCTCCATGGGCTGCAGAGGAATCTCTGCTCCAGCACCTGGAGCACCTACTCCCTCTCCTTCACTGACCTTGGTGTCTGCAGAGTTGTTCCTTTCTCATCTTCTCACTCCTCTCTCTGGCTGCAATTCCTGCTGGTTTTTGGTTTTCCCCTTCTTAATTATGTTATCCCAGAGGCACTACCACCATCACTGATGGGCTCAGCCTTGACCAGCAGTGGGTCTGTCCTGGAGCCAGCTGGGGTTGGCTCTGTTGGACATGAGGAAAGCTTCCAGTGGCTTCTTGCAGAAGCCATCCCTGTAGCCTCCCCACTAACAAAACCTTGCCACACAAACCCATTACAGTGCTTTTGCAAAGAAAGGTTTGACCAGATGATCCTTGAGGTCCCTTCCAACCTGGTATTCTATGATTATATGATTCTAAGTTATGAGTTGTGAGTTATGAATTAGAGAACTTGTGGGTTAGAAACTTCATTAATTAAGTGAGGAATTAGTGAATTCATGTGTTAGACTAGTCCGTACAAAGGAGATGGAGCCCTTGTTCATTGTGGTTTTGTTTTCTCTCCTAATGAGCTTATAAAATGAAGTTTAATTTACAGAGTACTTTGTCCTGTAAATTTGAGATATCCAAACAGCCTTGATGGTAGTCCTCTTCCAGGGTTTAACGGCCCATGCTCAAGGTCTGCCCTGATCTGGTGCAGCCATGTAACCTGGGATCTGACTTCACGGAAAACAGCCAAGTTGTGAAAAAGTGCCATGAAGTCCTCTGGGGTCTTCCCTAAGGTGAGACCTGCACTGAACTCCTTAGGTGCTTGCTAGAGCCACCTTGCAGCTCTGCCTGTGTCCAGCCTTGTGCTCTGATGGTCTTGATCCTGACCCTGACTTGTCTCCTGGGCTTCCTGGTGGGGCCTCAGACCTGCCTTGTGGCTACAGGTCCACAGGGCACTGGGCTGTCCTGATCACATCCCCAGCCCAGCCCCACTCACCCACCAGCCCCCTTCTGCCCAGCCCCGGCATAACCCAGATCAGGAATATTTGCAAGGTCCTGGGGAAAGGCTGGACGGCTGGGGTTAGGTGGGAACATTGTCAGGAGGGACAAGACTCTTTCCACAGTCATTTTTCACTGTGATGCCGGGCAAAGGCAGTGCCTTCCTCATGTCACATGCTAATCTGTTGTGAAGGGGTTGTGACAAAATACAAGAGCCTTGGGAAAGGTCTAAATGCAGATGAAAGAGCTAATCCTATCCATAATATGGTATAGCAGAGAGAGAGGATGGTGACTCGATTTGCTAAATACCCTAAATGTCTGCATAGCTTCGCCACAATTGTGAAGCTAAATAAGAAGAGCTAGAAATCTTACTACATGATTAAGGATGTGACTAAATAGTCACAGCATATATTTTGTGGAAACTCTCACATGACTCACTTGTCAATATTAAAGGATATAGTTTTTTCACTAAGAGCAGGCAAACAACGAGTTGTTACCCTGTATACTCAGCACCAAGTTAGTAGCTTGGAGACCCAGATATGGAGAAAGTTGAGCCAATTTAAGGAGGGTTTATTCAAGGTTAAGAAAATTAAAAAGTGGTACAGTCATAGGGAGCAGTTGATTACAGACAAGGAAGATTACGCCAAGGGAGTTTTTTATCTGCAGGAGGTAGCAGTAAGTATGGGACCTTTAGGTAATAGGAAATCTCAGCCTGTTGAATGTCTAGGGAAAGCAATCTAGCAGGACAGACATGTCATACACAAGTTAGGGAAATATGGTCTTGCTCGATCTCCTACTGCACGATGCAAAACTGGTTGGACAACTGGCAGCTAGATAACAGCTGACAGTAGATAGCTGTCTAAAATAGATGGATGCATTGAACTTCCACTGCAGTGTACCCTGGCTTTAGTACTAACTTTTTCATTAAGAGTCTGAAGATTAAATAGAAAGGCTTCTTACGCTCTTTTTATTGCATTATTACGATTATTATATTTGTGAAAGACAAAACTAAAAGGGGCTGCACATATCTTGGCTAGCATCATTAGAGTTCAAATATTCTTAACAAACAAGAAATGATCTACTGAAGAACAGGAAACAATTCACCATGAATAAATGCAAGTTTCTATTCTTAGCAATAATTGACTGCACAAATGCAGGATGTACATCTGATTTATGGAGCAGTTCTTCAGAAATTGATCTTAGGGATTACAGTGGGTCACAAATTGAACATGAGTGAATGATGTCCTACTCCCAAGAAAAAGACAACCAGTCATGATAGTATTTATAATTAGGAATAAGTGAAGGCAAGTGAAATAGTCCCCTTGCTCTGTCTAGCATGGATTAGGTTTCAACTGGAATATGGGATCCATTTCTGGGCACAGAATTTCAAGGAAGTTGTAGCAATCTATGAAAAAACATAAGGTATCAAGAAAAATGGAAAACTGTGGTTATTTAATCAAATAAGATATGACTAATTTGGAAACATGGTAACAGTCTTCATGTACATTGAGTGATGCTGCAGAAAGGAATTTAATACTCTTTTCTGTGTTCATGATGCACAAGACAAGAAGTAAATGGCTTAAGTTGCAGCAATAAATATTCATGGTAGACACTGGGAAAATCTGACTAACAGTGAAGGAGCAAAGCCCTTGAACAGGCTGCATGGGGATGTTCTGAAATCTCCATACTGGAAGTATGTCAAAAAGGGTTATATACATGCTTCTGTCAGAAAAGATACGATATGTTACAGAGCCCATCTTGGAAGTGGCAGGTCATTCTAGCCTTTTCCTATGATTAGAAAGTACCACAATGCTGCAGGGAAAAAAATATAATTTTAATTATTCTTTTTCTCATTCTTGTGGCTCTTTATTTGGATTAGAAAAGCAGCATTTGTCATTATGATGTTTGTTCACTTTTCATCCATTTATGATCTTTTTCCAAAGTCTATTTCTTCCTTTAATGAAGCAGGATTTTTTTAAAAAAAATGTTACATAGTCTAAGCATTATCATACAGATAATATATCTGATAGTTAAGTAAGCTATATCTTTACATGCAACAGGAAGATTTTAAAAAAAGAAATTAATAAGCATGTATCAGATTCAATATTTAATCTCCCAACAAGACAACAAGTATATTTTATATCCTAGTAGTCTTAAAGCTGTATGTCAACATTATTAGGTTATATATTGTGTATATTCTCAGTATGGTTTCCTCAGCAACTATATTTTGGGTAGCTTTGCTATGGCAACCAAAGATGATTGCTTATTTTACAGTTTCAATTAATAATCCATGGCCTGAACCATAAAAGCAATAGTTAGATAATACATCTATGAAAGGCTAAATAAACATATGTTACACAAGTGCAAGCCTTCTGTAAGAGTTATTTCTCTGGTGTAGGAATAATACATAAGTACATCACTAATTAGACTCTGTATTTCAGTGCTTAAAATAGAAACACTGGGCTCAATTCTAGCCTTATATAGAGGAGGGCACAATAGTGGGTTTTGCAACATATGTGACAGTCATCTATTATGTGAGAATCACATTATGTCAGAACCAACTCCTTATTTATAAAGGCAGGAGAATGAATTTCCCAGTATGCCCTTCTGCCCCAGTCCTGCCCTCAATTCCATGGGAACAAATCTATTAAGTCAAAGGAGTCTCTCCGTAAAGCTGAAAGAGAACTGGGCCTTTGTCAGTTTTGCTTACAGAATTTCTAACCACACTTAGCTGATAAACTGCTTTTGTTATATAATGGGCAATGTATGTTTCTGCAAGACTTCATAAAATTGGTGACAAAATATTCTCAATCAAAAGCATCTCAGATTTCAGCGCAAAAGCTGAACACATCTCTAAGCGAACATGATTTTCTGTCTATAGTTTGTACATATATAAAGAGTATTCAGATGATCTTAACCCTTTCGCAATTTCCACTTACATAAGAATTATTAAGTTTTTTTGCAGCTCTCCACATTTCAGCACTTTGTCATCTGACTATGAGGTGACTCCCATATTTAATTATAAATACAAGTCTAAAAGCCTGCTTTATGTTACCAGTTTCTGTTTGAACATTGCTTTCATAAGCCATGTCTACACAATTTTTTCTCATATCAGCAATGTTCTTCCTTACATTGCATGCAGGTCAAATAAATCACCCACTCTTTAGAAGTACCTTGTCAACCTATGTGAACTAAACTAACTTATGCAAGGTCTAAAAATTAAAACATGATAAATTTTGAGACTTGTGCAAGTCTTAATGTATGGTCTTACTATAATAATTCTATCGTCCTTTGGTATATATTATGTTATGTCATAGCTGTGGATTTGGTGAACACTTAGCAAATGCATGCAATGCATAATGTCATTGCATGTAGAGAGCTAGGTTCTGAAGGCAGTACCCCATGGTAGAATATGGAAATCCAATGGAAAAAAACCCACAAGAATCTACGCAACTATACATACCTTTTTTGTTGTTCTTGTTTAGGCCCCATTGTCTTATCTGTTCACAGGAGCATCTTTCCCACCTCAAAACATTTAAGATTTTGAGCTACACATGTGGTACAGTAATTTCTGAAGGTGTGATGGAGTTACCAGCTATATTATTCTGCATGTCATTCAATATTTGACTGTTCAACTCTCCCAGCTCATTTAGATGGGAATCCATGATAAACAGAATCACCCTCCTCCACATAAACCAGGGTTCCAGATTTAATGATCTTTGATCCTCAGATCCTAATGGACATACTTCTGTTACTCCATTTATCTGGAAAACTGAATAATCCCCAAACAGCCACTCCCACCTGATCTTTTCTTTTTTTTATAGCAGCTTTGATGGCTGATGCACTTTTCTCCATCTCTTCTTAAAGAAGGTCAAACCAGAGCCATCATTTTCTGAAGAGAACACAGGGATTTTTGAAGAGAACATTGCCTGCTGAGTAATTTAAATGAAGGTGAAAATAAATACAAATCAAAATCGTCATGTGCAGGTGCAGAAGTACCCACTGAATTTTCAAAATACAACACCTATCTATACATTCGATGAATTAATACAGAAGCTTTCACTGCTTCATAGCACCATCACATTCAATGTCAAGATGACCTTATCGTTTATTATCAAATTTTCCAAGTGCTCTAAAATCCATATGCTGACCTAGATTGTCTTGAAAATCTCCAGACCTTAAGACATTCAGGCAAGAAAGTCTGAGCAAGGCACAATGCAGACAAATACCACACTAGGAAAAAAAAAAAAAAAAAGGCAAACAACAAACAGACCAACCACATTCATCTTTTTTCCTCCATACCCAAGAAACTATGGCTGTAATGTCTCAAACCAGTATGTCAAGGTTTTGGGGGAAAACAGTCCTTACAATTTTTTTCATGGTGAAAAACCTTTTCCAGATAAAGCTGAATAATAAGAGTTTTCCACGAGCAAAGGGCTGTTTTAAAGGTAGCCTGGTGATGCTATAGCAGTGTGATTCCCGTTAACGTGTATTAATCACAGCATACCTGTCATATCCTATGAGTCTGGATCCCCAAAAGCCTGCTTAGTAGGAGCATGTTATTTTCCATCTGTACTCTACAGCAGTAAATTTCTCCTACGAGTAAAACTTCTGTTTTAAGAGATGATGGGTAAGATTTCATTTGCCCTAACTTAAGACATTTAAAAATTTGGGCATGAAAGTTTGAGTTACCCAATGACCAGAGGAGAGAAAAAGACATCTAAAAAAGGTATTTTCTAGTATCCAAGAAAGGTGTCTGAAAGAGGTTAAATAACTTCCAGAGATGCTTATTTCCTCACTTGTGAGTAACTGATGAGAGAGTCAAGCTGATGCATGATTGTGGCACTGGTGGGGGCACAGGGAAGAGGAAGACACAGGACAGAGAAAGGTGGAGGAAACCAGAAGTAGGCCCAGTCCTTAGGTAAGAAGTTATACCCAGCTGGACAAAAGTGAAGTGTTGTCAAATGAGATGCAGATACAATAGATCTGGAGGCTCCTGCCTTAAAGAATCAGTATCAACCAGTTAATTTCCTTGTCCAGGTACCACTTTGCATAGAACAGCGCTTCAAGATTAGAACTTCTGCTAGATACCAGTGTTACACCCTGGTTTTTGCAAATACCAGCACAACAGTAGATACTACTTTATACTTAAATTGTTTAATTTTATTTTCATGGCATTTTCCTTGGGATTTTACCAAGAAAATTTTCTTTCTATTTCAAGATTAAAGTGCT
Organism: Balearica regulorum gibbericeps; assembly: GCF_011004875.1. NCBI lineage: Eukaryota > Metazoa > Chordata > Aves > Gruiformes > Gruidae > Balearica > Balearica regulorum. Next base: position 29,800,198 of record NC_046184.1, read on the forward strand.
TCCACTTTTCCTCTGTAAATGCATTTCATTTTTCTTAATTACAAAAACCCTTACAAAATTGTAAATGGTTGATTTCACTGAAATTTCTGGACAGAATTACAATTAAATCACAGAAGACAAAAACAAAAGGAAACTCATCCAACAAATATCATAGCAGAATTGCTAAAGAGAAAGGAAAGGAATAGGAAGCATTTTAACAACAAATATAGCTGATGAAGACCTCCCTCACATATTGGTTACCTTATTTTGAAATTAATTTTAACACTTTTATATATTTCAGCAGCAAATATTACCAATTCTAATTTTATTTTTCACAGTAAATAGCTTAACTCTGGCTTCTACAATCACTCCCAAGAAGAACACTTACCTGCAAATGTGGTTTGAGACTGAGCTCCCTGCCTAATGCATGTATTTTTGTTGGTTTTCACACTCTAATAATTATCAAGCAACTTGCCAATGTTAAGCTTAATTCTTGCCAAAAGCCCTGTTCTTGCTGTAATCAATCAACACTTGCTCAACAGTGGTTTAAGTAAGTTCCACAGAAATACTCAAAATATGCCACAAAGTATAGAATTACTTATGAGAAAAATGGCAGACACTGTTTTCACAGCTAACTGCATGATTCTTTTCCTGTTATGACCTCAGTAAATATGATAATGGTTAAAAAAAAAAAAAAAAAAAAGCTTTGAATTCTGCATTTAGCAAAAAAAAGATATTTGAAAGTGTAATAGGTGGTAAGCAGGCAATTAAGCCTTTTAAATCAATTCCCTCACAGTGAGGAGGTAAAAACAAGGGTGAAAATCAGCAAAGGCTTTCCAGGCAACAAAAGAAATGTTGCCAGCTGAACAATGACCTCTTTAAGGCTACAGAGATTTGGACTTACCAAAGGTAAAAGATCTGGCTTAGAGAGAAAACGCTGAGGAAGAAGCTACAAAAAAGGAGGTCACTGACTTCAAAATTAATTATTTGACAAAACAGCACTGAGCTGAACGTTGAGGAGTGTAGTTTCAAATAGAGATCCTGCAGCCATGAGCCTGGACTAAGACATTTATAGCCTTGATACCAAATGCCAGTGCATGCTGTTTCTTGAGAATTATGAAGGATAAGGATTTGAGATTGGGTTATAAATAGTGGGAATTTCTTCCTGATGATACATAAATTTATAAAACCCACCAATTAAATGTTGGTACATCAACAATTATGATCCTGGGGAAAAAAAAATAAATGTAAGAAATAAATATAGGCTAGGAGGCGGGTTTTGTGGTCTTATTGCCAGCTAACAAACCACCACTAGGAAATTCAGAAAGGCTGACATACCTTCTATAGGAGCTTATTTAAATGTGTGGATGGTTTCTAGGTTATGCTGAGAAGTGACAGCTTGCTAGTATTCAGAACTGGCTGAGCTTAATAAGCAAAACTTAAATTAAGCAAGAACAAGGTAGTTTCTATTGAATTTACTTGGCAACATGCAACACGAGGAGTACAATGGAGAAGTTCTCAAACAAATCCTAAAAAATAGGATAAACATGAATATTCAAAAGCATATGTATACAAATTTCAGAGAATGAAAGAGAACAGGAAAGGAAATGCAGAAAGTCCCAGCAAGCTCAAGAGTTATCCCAAGCCAGTTTGAAATGGACACAGTGCCCCCAAAGACTCAAGGCAGCAGGAGAAAATAAACAATCTTTAAAACTTTTTCAGTCTGTAACAGAGAGCACACCAGTAGTGGTATCTCTGTCAGGATTGCACATCCGAGGCCCACACCTTCAGCAGCTGTAAATTATTCTGAAAAAAATAGCCCTATTATTGCCTCTTTATGTGTTCTGAATTTAACAGCAACAATGAACAAGTCTGAAAGAAGATCTCTGTAATGTTGTGATTGTTGAAATAAAACCTATTTCTTATACTCAGTCTTAAGCTATTACAAGCACAGTGGGAGGAAATCAAGCTGTTCCATTGAGAAACCGGTGTTGAATTGAATGGTATTGGTATTGAAGCTCTGGGATCCCTTCTGTGGGTACAATGACTCCTGTTACAGGGTGAGGTGGCTCCTGGCCATGAGCCTGAACTTCTGCTGCCAAAACATATTTCTAGGAGCAAATTGTCACTCTTATAATCTGCAGCTAAAGTGTGTGTGTGTGAGGCCCTGACTAAGTGCAGATGTATTGGCTTTTCCTAAAATATCTGCAGGTTGTGACTTTTTTGGTGGGGCGTTCAACATGTGGATGCCCACAGGCATGTCCACACCTGACAACGTGATGCTCTTGGTGTGCCTTGCTGCTGTAACTGCTTCTCCTAGCATCAAAGTCAAGTCAAGCTGCAGCCTCTCTGACACGCGGCGGTCCTTATGTGACATACAATGTAAAGCCATACCGTTTTGTACAAAACTCCGTAGCAAAGCCAGTGCTGCCTACAGGTGCAAACTGTGCCAGAATTTCTCAAAGATTCATCCTGTGAACTAAGAGGAAAACTTTTCTCTCTCATAAAAGACATTTCAGAAGGAAATAAAATATTTATCCATCTTTCTGCAACAGTGTTACATGCTCTTACTGCATAACTCAGGAAGTTAAAGGACAGCACGATATCTTAAATCATGTCAGATAAGGAGGGAGACAGTCTTTGAATTTTTTGTAAAGCCAGAAACTTTCCTAATTTATATCCAATACTTCTGCACCCCATCCCTGTCCCCACAGGTAGGTGCAGCCACAACCATAGTAAATGTTCCCAGAGATAGTATCTGAAAAACAACAGTGCTGAGTTTGATGGGGGCTGCTTACACACAACTGTCTCCATGTTGGGGATCATGAAGGCTGTCTTCAGATTGCTCTTACTTGGCCATACCTCCACGGTGCAGTATTTACTGTGACTGAAGTAAAAAGTGCCTGCACAGCTTTGCTTTCTGCAATATGCCTTCATTCATGCTCAGCAAGGCACTGATGTGAAGACTATGACTGCCTGGGAAACCCAGGGAAAGTTTTACACCTCCCCTTCCCTCGCATGGGGGCTTACGCCCTGACGCTTTCTGTCACCCATGTCCCCAGCCATACAGCCCCTATCACCCCCTCCAGCCCTCCCTGGCAAGATGGGATGGACACCAGGCAGAAAATTAAGCCAAATTAACACATTTGCAAGGGCAAAGCCCACACAAGAGGGAAGAGAATCAGGCCTAAGGTTTGTGCTGATCCACTTGTCTAAAGACATACATTAGAAAATCGTTCTATGGCACTTTGAGAATAGCAAACGCAAACTTCTACGGAAGTACAGAATATTATCATATCATTATTACTGTATTATTTGAAAAGTAACATGAAAAATGTCATTTCTAACATGCTCCAAGAGGCCTTACTGCTTAGAAAAAGAAGTAGCTTTTAAGGTAGCTTAAAAATAAGAACAGCAGCAATGAAAACATGCTCAGAGCATCCCCCCGTGACAGACCTGCTAATGGACATACAAAAGAAGCGATGTTGCCTTTGCAGGGAGATAGCCATGACAGATTAGCTTCAGGAGATGTCTCTGCAGTTGCTGATGCAAGATACCTACCTGCAAACCTTCTAATGAGGAAATATACAGGAAGTGCAAATCCAAATTATTCCGTTTGTGCGTTTGTTTTACTGGAACTGAATTAGAACAGAGGCAAAAGCATCCCACCACCACACGGCTATTTAGTGCATACTGACACCTTTGACATGCAATTTGTCTTTCAAGAGGGGGAAACCACCATCTGCATTTTAAAACCATTTAAAAGATTATCCAGGCTGACATACCTTTGGGTTTCCTCTCTGATCTGAGGCAGTGGAGTCGACAGTAATGTTCCTCGGTGTCACAATCAGGCTGCAATCATCAAGCTGCCCACTTCCAGAGAGGCGAAAATTTACCATGTTGACATATTCTTACTGGCAGTGTAGCTGTTTCATCTCACGCAGAAGGAACATACTGCTGTGTTAGGTTTTGACAGGTCTCTAGAAAAAAAAAAATGCACTTAGCTGGCAAATTCTGTGCAGAGACACTGCAATATCTAACCCACTTTCATGAAGACCAACAGAAACATTTTCACTATTATTGACAATATAATCAGCATGATATGGATTTTCATTATAGCATTTTCTTGTTAGTAGGTTTTTAGAGAAGCTTTGCGATTAAAAATATTGTTTTACTAGTATCTAATCTCTACCAGGAAATTAAGGCCATCAATTCCAAGCTCTAAAGACTAACATTTTCTCACAATCATTAGTTCCTCCCTCTGTGCCAGTAGCTGACTGAAAGAAGTTTTGACTTTGTTGCCAACTCTGTAGAAGACACCGTCACTTGAAATCTGAAGTCTAGCGTGTTGTGGTCTATGACCCCTTGTTTACCTGAGAGAAGTTAAATAAATTCAACCTCCTTTGTCTTCATTCCAGCATCTGATCAGAATTGCTGCGCTGTTAAAAAACAATGACTATTTATTGTTAACACAAACATATTCTCTCTTGGAAAAGAAATGCATCCTAGTTCGGCATAGGTTTTATAGTCACCAAACTAAACAGCATGTGGCTGTAATATTGGGGGATAAATATTCTGCCCTGCTGCATGCCCTTTTCTCACTTTGCTGTTTTTCATGATGTTTTTCTCTGGCTCTCAAGCCAATTGTTTGTCCTGAGTTATCCTTGGTGTGATCTCTAACAGTATTCGCTCCCTGCTTTACTGTACTGCCTGCGCTCTGCTTTTGGTTACTGAACAAGTCTGGCTCTTGGGGGTTGTCGCTGAAAGAACATATTGGTTATAAAGAATAACAACAATACCTGGGCCACGTTAAAAATGGTGAATTAATTACCTAAAGCGATTAGAAGGGCTTATAGATAAATATTTTCAATAGTAGCTAAGCATAATTATCATCACTTTATGGTAAAGAAGCAAGAACAGCATTGGGGATACAGGGATCTGCCTCAGCATATCTAAAATCTTGGTGGTGGTGCCAGGACCAGAACTGCCCCAGAGGCAGCCTGCAAGGCAAGAATGAGGTGTATATTTGCAGTGACTGAGCAGTATTGGGCCACTCAAAGATCTCAACATAGTGGGATTAGATGGGACTCACTGAAATAACCCTGTTAAGCCGATAGAACCCAGATTGCTTTTTTCTTACATTAAAAATCCCCATTTGTTCAAATAATGGGAGATTAATCTTTCCCACCAATAATATTTTCTACTTGATGCTGTTCCTACCATGCAGGCTCATAATTCCAGGAGGACAGGACTGAATCTGTGGTACTTCTGCAAGATTATGTACCAAGATAATCTTCATTTTTAGAACTACTGAGGAGAAACATTATGTCTACACTGTACTGCCAGCTAGAGCAGCTAGGCTTTGGTGTACTTCACACCAGTTAAAGAACCGGGGATGGGCTTGCCATGCCCCAGAATGAGAGCAGAAGGACCCGTGGTAGGACAGAGATGAGCGTATGTTGGTTTGCTAACCGGGAAAGAAAACTCTTATTAAGCTCTGTTTGGGCCCTGCACTACCATAAACCTTCAAGTCATCCCGACAAAGCAGTGAAGAGAAGGGAAATTAATTACCTGTGGTTCTAAATTGCAGTGTCTTAGCTTCTAAACGCTGCCTGGCACGTTCATGGGAACCAATGGATATTTGGAGTCAGATCCAAAAAAACCAAAAAATCTTTAAGTTCCGCAGCCCAGAGCACTGCAGTGTTTTTTAACCCCTTGGAGTCCAAACTCCTGAATCAATCCCCTAGCCGTCCTCTGCAGTGAGCAGGGCTGCATAGGCAGAAACTGGAGCGTGGTGCAGGGTGGTGGTTGTGTACACACGTCTCACCCTTCCCTGGAAGACTAGATGAGGGGGAAAGCCAGTTATGGGCAAAAGATAGTTTGAGAAATACTACCTTAATATAATTCAAATATAACCCCCCACTGAACTACGCTTCACATCCTAGGACTCTCCTATATGCCTTCAAAAACCAGTCTGTAGCAAATTTAAATTGCAAATGAAGCTACTCTAATCTTAGCTACTTGAAATACCTTACTACATGGATCCTTCAGGGTGACAGATGACTAGATTTAGATTTCTTTCAAGTTAGTCTCATGACAACTATTTGTGAGATAATACAATCTATTTCTCTGCAATTCTGAGGTAGGCTTTGGCTGTTCAATACACACTGAAGGCACCTTTGTTCCAGCTCCTCTGATACCCTGCCCAAAGGAAAGCTCAGCTACCCCTTCATTCTTAGTCCAGGGTCTGTGTAAGCCCCTGTCTGTCAACAAAAAACCACTTGTCATCACCAAGAGTGTGCAAACTGATGCTGAGTGTATAGCAACATCATCATCCACCTGGACAATTACAGCATTTGTAGTGTCTAAACCTTTCTGGCAGAGAGCTTTGAGATTTCTAACGCAGGGAAAATACTGTCTAAAACGAGAATCTATTGCATGCTATTTATTGGTTAATCACCAAACAGTAAAATTCTTGGGGCAATTTCTCAGTAAAACTATATTAAAGTCAATTGAAACAATTCAGGGAAACAGATAATGCTCTGTGCTCTAATCGTTTTTTATTTGAGTGTTTACTATTGCTAAATTTTGTGTCGACATGTAATTTCAAGTGACATATTTCAAGCCCACAAATCTCATGCCAACATTGCTAGGGAAAAAAGTCCCTTATTATTCCACATCTCAGTAGCTGCAGTGGGATTAAATCGAGGAGCAGAGCTCCAAATTGAACCATTACTATTCTCATTGATGTAAATAATACAGTACTTCAGAACTAAACCCACGCAGGGAAAAGCCAAAACCTGATTGTTTTTAGTTTTGTAAGATCCCATCATAAAAAATTCCTATATCAATGTCAACATCTAGAAATTCAGAGTGAAGACATCTTTTCCTTTTAAATAGTCTGACAGAAAAAATGATATTCATATTCTTAAAGTAGAATTAATGACCTATGCACAAAACCCAGTATTGTTTCTGTACATTAGAAATAAATCTGAACTGATGAGTACCTTTAAATAAAATATCCGCAGCTATGTTGGCACAAGGGACATTTCTAAGAGGACATAAGACTGCTGCCTTAGGACGATTGTCATAAGAGTAAATTACTTTTATACCATTTCCTACTCCTTCTACAGGTTTTGTCAGGAGAATGAATATATCTTACACTGCATTCTGTACTTGCTGTAGTCTGTCACAAGAATGAATTATCACCAAATTTTAATGCTTCAATATCATGCATTTTTATTCTCATTATATTCTCCCTTTTTTCTCAATCTTGTGAGAAAAATTATAATAATAAAGAGAAAATAGCAGAACATTTATCCATTTATCCATTCCCTTGACACCCTTAAGATTGTAACCAGAACAGAAAATTATATGAAAATGATTTGTTCTTACACTAAATATAGACACAAGGAAAGAAATAAGTTTAAAATTAATCAGTTCCCTGAAGAATATGAATCCTTGGTCCATCTTCAGTGCCCTAAAATGTACTTCTACATCGAGCATTGTCATCAATTAAAGCTACAGACAGTATTAAACACTGACATCTGCTACTGTGATGTGAACTGCTGTGAAGTAAGACTGCAGCTGGACCCGATACCCATTTTGGTCCGATGAGGCACAGAGAAAAGAAAGGTAGAGCACTAGACCTCTGAAATGATTTCTAAAAGCATAGATGTTAGGAAATCTGAACTCTGCAAGTCCTTGTCTCTGAACCAGAGAGGGACGCATTGCTGCTAAATATGCAGAATATGTTATATTTCATGCTTTTTGGTCAAGTCTTCTTTTAAGACAGAATGAAATACAGGTGCATAAATTGACATTTTCTTGATATGTAACATTTTCATACCAAGGAAGAAAAAAACACCAAACAGCTGTTTATGACAGTAACATTTTATAAATATTATCATACCCTTTCTCTCTTCAAATATATATATATTTACATACATATATACCCATTACTATATCTATATACATACACACACATATATACAGAGAAATGATATTACAAGTAAAAATAGCTGAAGAAGCTTTTGCAGGTGAGTTTAGGATGAGCTTGCAGCTAACGATGCTGTGGTAACTGTCAGTCCACATGTCTTCACCCAGGGATAAATGTAAATAAAATTATCCTGTATGCCTGCAGAGTATGAGTACACTCAATAGCAGTTACCATAGCCAAGTTCACATTGCATCTTCTTCTGATGTGACTAGTTCACCTAATTAATACTCCCAGTGTCAAGTCTGTCCTGTGAGGCACTCTACCATCATGTATTAAATGGCAATTCCTGTCCCAAAGAGGTTATAAACTGTATCAGTGAGAAATTGGAGAGGAAACTGAGGCACAAAGAGGTCAAATGACTTCCCAAGGGCATGGAAAAAAAGTCAGTGATAAAGAATATGATCCAGGTTTCCTGACTGTCATGCCAGTATCCTTTCTTTTTCTAGGAGGCATAACATAGAATCATGGAATCATAGAATCCTAGAATCATAGAATCATAGAAGGGTTTGGGTTGGAAGGGACCTTTAAAGGTCATCTAGTCCAACTCCATGCAATGAGCAGGGACATCTTCATCTAGATCAGGTTGCTCATAGCTCCATCCAGCCTGATCTTGAATGTTTCCAGGGATGGGGCATCCACCACCTCTCTGGGCAACCTGTTCCAGTGTTTCACCACCCTCGTCATAAAAAATGTCTTCCTTATATCTCGTCTAAATCTACCCTCTTTTAGTTTAAAACCATTACCCCTTGTCCTATCGCAACGAGCCCTATTAAAAAGTGTGTACCCATCTTTCTCAAAAGCCCCCTTTAAATACTGTAAGGCCACAATAAGGTGTCCCTGGAATCTCTTCTCTTCTCTTCTCTTCTCTTCTCTTCTCTTCTCTTCTCTTCTCTTCTCTTCTCTTCTCTTCTCTTCTCTTCTCTTCTCTTCTCTTCTCTTCTCTTCTCTTCTCTTCTCTTCTCTTCTCTTCTCTTCTCTTCTCTTCTCTCTTCTCTTCTCTTCTCTTCTCTTCTCTTCTCTTCTCTTCTCTTCTCTTCTCTTCTCTCTCCTCTCCTCTCCTCTCCTCTCCTCTCCTCTCCTCTCCTCTCCTCTCCTCTCCTCTCCTCTCCTCTCCTCTCCTCTCCTCTCCTCTCCTTTCCACTTCTCTTCTCTTCTCTCTCCTCTCCTCTCCTCTCCTCTCCTCTCCTCTCCTCTCCTCTCCTCTCCTCTCCTCTCCTCTCCTCTCCTCTCCTCTCCTTTCCACTTCACTTCACTTTTCACTTCTCTCTTCTCCAGGCTGAACAACCCCAACTCTGTCAGCCTGTCCTCATAGGAGAGGTGCTCCATCCCTCTGATCAGCTTCGTGGCCCTCCTCTGAACATCTATTTACCAACCTGAAAAAAAAAGATAAGTTAATGACTGGAGCTGATGTGAAGATTATTTCTGTGATGTTGGCAGAGTGCATCCAAATACACCTGATATTTTAAGCACCTTTAGAAAATACTTTGTACTTCACAAAGTTCATCTAAAGAAGCCTAAACATTTTACAAACTACAAGTAACTGCACTTAATTATCTATGAATTCAAATTCAGATTAGAAGCAGTATGAATTGAGGGGCTGTAAATCACATCACAAGACAGAGAAACTCAGATCTCCTGGGTGATGCTGGGAGGGATGCTGCAGCCCATTTCCCTGCCCTGGTAAATCTGTACATCCTTCTCACCCCTGTACTCTGCTGGTAGTACCACACTTTGTTTTCAAGGACTGTTAGTTACTAATAAAGTTTATTCATTCTCTTGCCCACAGTATCTTCCACTGGATTCTAAGAACATGAAAACATGTTCTCATGAGAGAATAACTAGTAAACTAGTTCTAGTTATTGTGTTAATAAACTCATATTGATGAGTTTACACTAAAACAAATGCATTCCCTGATTTCAAGGTAACACAACAGAGCATAAATGTGCTAGGTTATCATTTCACTTTGGTCAGATAAACCATGATTCTCGTGGAAGAATCAAAATGAACCTTTGTTTTCAATCTTAGTAGGCATAAGGATTTATCACATATACCGTATCTGGCATCCTCCCCACCTCCAATGCATTGTTTTTTGCTAAAAAAAGAAGTTCCTCTTATTGAATTTATTTTAAAAAGAGAAGTCCCTTCCTGGCACTAAACTAATCCAGAATCTGAGTTTAGGAAGATCATAATAAATTCACTTATTATTGGTCTGAAATGTACTTTTGTGGATATACACCAAAAAATCTTCTTGTTGACAAGAAAACAATTGACTACAAGCCTTAGAAAAGTCTTGTAATAGTTAAAAGTTCATTTTATCTGGAAAACTAATAATGAAGTCTGTTAGCCGTGTATCTGCATTGTGGGTAAGCTTTAATAATTTAAAAATCAAATAAGATCTCCATTATCCCCAGAAAGCAAGTAAATGATTTTCATATTAATAATAGAGTGATATTATTATAGTACCATAGTCAAGGTCTTTTTCTAATTATGCACTCAATAATGAAAATAAAGGAAGTATAAATCTATCTGTATTCAGAAAAAAATGGAATAGTATGGTGAAAGTCCATGGCAGTTGCAAAACATGTTAGATCTTGTGGACAAGGAAAACATGGTTATCCTCAAAGACCATAAATTATGGAAACATGGGTCACACAGCCTGAAACAACAGACAAAGAAATCACAGTTGTAAGTTTGCAGTTCTCTTCTTCAAATTTGTCATGAGAAAATGGTAAATTATTTCTTTCAGAAGGAGTCCTTTTCTAGATTTCATTGAAACACTGGCAGAACTGTTTCTGTCACGATAACTTCTAATGACATTTCAAGAAATTTTATGTATATCAGATGTATGGGTAATACATGAGAACAGCAATTCCTGGAAATCTGAAAATGAAGAACAATATAAATGAATGAAATTGAACATCTGATTTTAAAACAGCAAACCTAAGTACTTAAGACTTTCAAAAATGAAAAAGCATAAAAAAGAAACCAAGACCAATGTAAGAAACACCTTTGCATTCACCACAAAAAGTAAAAAGGTGACTTAACAACTCCTCCTTAACTCTTAGAAAATGACAGGAGACTTGAAAGAAGTGGCAAGAACAACAAGACTTAAGATCAATGAAGATAAAAACAAATTTGTGCTCATAAACTGACAAGAATAACTTAGAGAAGTTTATCTAACGGTCAATAACCAGGGATATCAATGTAAGCATCTTAAATACCTAGCAACATTAATTATTAGTAGCTATTGGATGAAGAGGAATATTAAGACATGAGAATTTCATTTTTGTCCTCTCAGGTACTGTTTAATTCTAACAACCACTGAAGAGAACCAATTTTAAGACTGCTATGCAAATCTCCTACAGGAGACCCTCCAGATGTAAGATATTAACCTTTACAAGAAGTAACTAAATAAGCATTGGAATGAATTTTGGGGTCATTAAGAAAGTGAGATTTAGAAAAAGATTTAATAAGAAAGTGTGGAAAGCCTCAGGGAAAACATCTGTAGCAAATACAGTGAAATTCTGTCAGCCTTGATTGGTGAGCAGGACACTGAATTAAGACATGATGCATATTCCCTATGAATATTAATTTCCCTCTGTGAGGACTTTGCAAACTGTTTAAATACCTACCTTTTCTGTACCCTTTAGAGACCCTACCACCAGGTAGCCTGAGACAGAATGGGTCATGGCCTCCTGGAAGCACCTTCCGTTGTTTTTTTCTGCTGCACAACCAAGAAAGAGGATCTTACTATGGATTATTAGTATGCAAGTGAAATGTGCTCTTAGAGGAAAAAGATACAGTGAAATGGTGAGAGCAAAGAGGGATCTTTCAAGTGCACGGTTTGAGCATGCCATGCCAAACACACTGTTCTAATACAGTGTGACTTCTCACTACCTTCTTTCCTTGACTATGGTGAAAAACTGCTAGTGTCTCCTCCTCTTTAGTTCTCCTCCAAGCTAAACCACTCACTAGGTCCTCCTGCTTCTCCATAGCCTGAAGCCTAGCAAATTTACAGCAGTAAGTCATCATTTTTCCACAATCACTTACCTGACCTCCAATTTTTGTCCTCTTGGCTGTTTTGAGGGTCAGTTAATCTGGACATCCTCAGCTGGGCACAGTTTTTTCAAGCAGGATATACATGCTTAAAAGTAAAAAACAGTTATATTATAATGCCTAGCTATTAGGCTTTAGCATGCTTACCAGCCTTAGAACGTCTTTGCAGGCCAGGAGGGCTCCTCCTGTGCAGCTATCTGGAAGGGACCCTGGGTGTAGCTGAGCTGCTGTCCCCCACCAGCTCCATTGACACCAATAACTGTGATGATTCAGTTCAATGACCCTATGATTCCTGACTAACCCTTGGGTTTTTCCTTTAAGATTTTACACCTTTCCATGCTGTGTTTTCCTCTTGAATGCTTCAACAGCTAACAATCCTGTCTCCACAATCCTACTTCTATCTAAAATTTTACCTTTCTGACCTTTCTGCAGAATTTCTCACAGATCTATCTCAGCAGTATGAGCCAAGGTTATGCAGCAGGGCTGTATGAGAGCTGAGACTTGGAGCCCTGAACACAGATGCGGGATCCCTGGGTTCATCTGGGTGCACAGGTTGTACAGTCCTTGCTATTCTTTGCCTACTTCTGGATTCCCATTTGCTTAACACACATTCCTAGGAAAAGACTCTCTCCATCTCTCCCAGAGCCAACAAAATAATCTCAGGCAGACTGGAACAGAGTGCAGGTCCCTGCCCATTACCAGGTGCAGCTCAGGGTCAATCATCTGAGATAACAAAGTCCTAACAGTTCAGGGAATTTTTAGAAAAGGGAAAGTGTTTCTTTCCAAGAACAAAGTGAGATCTACCGCTAGTTCTGGGGCTGCGATTGTGTCTTTTAAGGCCTGGATTCTTAGCGAGAGAGCTTTGATGTGATAGTCAAAGCTTTTTGTTTTCTTGCTCACAGCCCATTGTACTAAGGGACCCAAGTGCAGCCATAGAACTAACATGATATGGGAAACATGCTTTTAGCAGTATGATACTTCACAGCTGGTGTTTAATACAGCCACTTGCTTGATCAGCTGTGGCACAACACATCACCAGCCAGATGCTGCCACCTTCTGCAGGACAGGTGGGACCTGGGTGGTCGGTTTTCTCTGTCCTACCAGAGAGGTATACAGTCCAGGGGTCTTGGCACGTGTGACCAATTACACACTCTCTTCAGTGGTCATGGGAGCTTCGTTTTTTCATGCCTGACCAGGACAGGGAAGGCTACAAATTAATTGCTGACTTAAACATTATTTCAGGTACACATGGAGAGTTATAAGGTTTGTAGTAAAGATGCATTTGCCAGGCTTGAGTACTGTGCTGAAAAAGTGGTTTGAAACAAAGGAAGCACCTAAGCACTTCACTCCTAGTATAACTAGTGGGGGAGTGAGCAAGCAATCACTGATCACTCTGGTTACTTTTTACTCAAAAATCACATAGCATAAACCTTTTGACTACCAGCTATGATGAAATCAGGCCACAAGATTTGGCATCACCACTGCCTACAGGTTATAATATCAGCAAAGAGGGCTGATATTTTGTCAAATTTATCAAATATATTTATCAAATATTTTCTCTAAGGCATTCACATCTGCAAGAATCTGGAAAATGCCTTGAGAAATATTGAATCCTATTGCACAAGTATTAAACATCTTGGGAAGATGTTGGGTTGGAGTTTGGCACCCAAGGCTTTTCACCAGAAAATATAATGTATTTTTTATAATAAGGTCCACATAAAGGACATTTTCACCTGAGGAAAAATGTAGAAACAATTTAAACTGCTAAACAAAAGAAACATATAATTTTCATTCTGTGTTTTGGAATGAAAGAAATGAATAATGCAGAATGCAAGGATATTTCATAGTGATCTGAGGCATTACCATTGTGCCTGCTTCAACAGACAAGGAGAATCACAAAGATTTCTTGTAAGAGCCATCAGTGTTCCTATTCTAGTTGTCTGTACTGGTAAGCTGAAATCACAACTATAAGAAGATACACAATGGAAACAACATAGTGATATTAATAAAAAGTTTAAGAAGTTACACAAGAAGTTACCTAAAAAAGTCATCAGTCCTGAAGTACAATGACAATAAATATACAATTAAATACTCCATGATTGGAGTTAAATACACTGATTGGCAAAAATGAGGTATTCCTACTACATTTCCCCAAGATAGCTACAGCTACAGTTAAGCCAGAAATTTTTTTTGTCAAATCTACTTTTGCCAGACATGCTATAATCTGACAGCAGTGTCTGACAATAGGCTTATAGTTTGGAGGACATAATTTAAGCAATTTAAAATTATATATGTGTCTATATACCTGATAGTGAGTCCATATTAACTCCCAATCCAGAATAAAAAATGTTAAAACAATGAACCAGTACCTAGGTGGTCAGTCTGTCTGTCTTGGGTGCTACAGAAGGTGAGGGATGCCAGCTACTGAGTCCTCATCACGTCTCCTGGGCTCTTCTTAGGTTGGTGATGACATGCTGGGTTTGGATATGCTTTTCTGTATTCTTTATGAAGTGTAATTCCTGATCCTCCATTAGTTAAGACTTATTCAGTGTCCGTTCACTCCTGATCTGGGTGTCCTGAGAATCTGTACATGGATGCACTGAGATCTTGAAGATGTTCTAATATAGGTATCATCAACGCATGCCATTTTCCTGTTGTTTCTTCTGGTGCTTCTGCATTTCCATTCACTCTCCACTCATATCAGTCTTCATGGTTTGTTATAATTCCTTGCACAGATAATATAATCACAAAATGATATCAATGAATCATGTGCTGACAGCTCCTGACACTTTGCTAAACAAAAACAAAACACCTGCAGAGTTAGAAAACAATGTCAGAGTCACTGAAGAACTGCAGGATGAGAAAAAGACAAATTTGGTTTAAAAAAAGGCCAGTCAGTATTCTAGAAGCTGCCACCACTTCCTGAAAATTACACTGTTCATCTCTGTAATGAGAAACTACAGCTACCAATGACTGTTTCTCGGGCGATTGCCCCATGGCTTATGCAGGAGTTGTTCCCAGCAGACAAGTATGAGAGATGGACAAAGGTGTTTAGGAGACTGGGGAAGAGGAAAGACTTGGAAATGTGCCAGAGAAGGTCACAGGCAGGGACCAAGCAAAGCAAATTAGCCATGGTACAAACAGTCATCTGGACCCGCTACCCCCAAAAGCAGCTGTGCTAAGGGACCAGCGACTTATTCATCCAAGAGCAACTCACAAAATAAATAGACATGGTTAGCATAGTATTTATTTGTCTGTTTCTTAATGTATTTATAATGGCACAACATATTACTGCTATTTTTAATATTATTAATTTTCAGTAGAAAACATAAAAGATGACACTGGCCAATAGTGCTTTGAAAGATGGGAGCCAAACACAGACTAAGCCTGACCCTGGCTGGATCCCCAGCACTGCACAGCTACAAGTGGAGGGTACTGCATGTTTCTTAGTACCTAGCTCTGGGATGTTCCTGGTCATGCCTGGAAGCTAATTAGCAGACATTTAAGCCCTCTGCCACCAGTGCTGGATCATGTTGGAGCTTAATTCCACCCTGAAATAGCACAGTCCCCAGCCTCCCCTTGCCCCTGCGCAGCATGGGGTGAGGGGAGGCCAAAGACCCGCTCTGCAAGATCCTCAGAAGCCATGTAAGACTTGATTGCACAGGAAAAAAGTTTGGGCTCAAGCAAAGCAGCTGACCTCTCCTGTGACACCCGCTCATTTCTGCCTGGAACACCAAACTGTACGTCTTTCTGTATCGAAGGACACACTGTCTTCCTGAGAGACAGAGCAGCTTGGCAGCCAGGACGCTCCTGTCTGATGTGGAAAAAGCGAGTTCAAGTCCCTGCTTTAAATCAGGCCCAAGCAAAGTTCTGAAGCAGAATCTTTTGGGTGCAAGGTGCAAGGCGTACTATTCTGTACGCACACTGGCATTTACACACCTGGTTCCTGGGCTGCAGCAAAAGCTACAACCAGCTGAAGCACAGCTCGAGCACAGCCAAAGTCTGGGCCTACGCTGACGTGGTGGAGACCCCTCCAGCTGCATTGAGGGTCCCATTTCCGGAGCTGTCAGTTAACATCTCTCTGGAATGATTAATGGGCAGCTCGTTAACCACGGAGCAGTGTCAACTCACAGGTGGTTCTGTACATGCCCGGTGGAAAGATTATAGACACTTATGGATTAAGAGACAGCCAGGTAGTACTGATAACATGGAGATACATACAGGGCCTGAGTCCGCTTGATGAATTTGACCTGCATTTGGCAAGGTTATGGTTGCAGTGCTTGCAAGGTTTGATATTCTGAATTGTCTAGTGCATTTCCATCAATAAATTGCTACTGTTATTGATAAAGCCATCAATAGTTCATATTCAGTTACTCATAATCAAATGTCACAACCGGAACACTCTAAACAACACTCAGAGCTCAGTTCAGTAATTCATAGAAAGAGTAATGGAAAAAAAAAAAAAAAGAGGTGTTATGCCAAATTTCCTTAGATGATCACAGGGAGGATTAAAGAACATTAATTCCCTCATTACTCATCTCATCATAAGGTCAACTGCATCTAAAGGCTAAGTAATATGCTTTTCTGTAATACCGAGATCTTCAGGGAAGTATGACTGATGCATCTTATCAGCTTGGAAATGTCAGCTGGAGGAAGTGAACCAAACAAGTCAATAAGATTTATTCTACCTCCAGAATTATCCTAAACTCAGAGCAGATACTTAGAAAACTGTTAGAAAGCAAAATAATAATAAATACACTCTACTTCCAGGAATAAGTTACAGTTCTAGTATCAGCTAAGTGGGGGAAAAGACTTTGTATTGAACTTCTTCAACACATTAACTCCAGATACAGCCCAAAGCATTGATCTCTCAGTCATTCAGTAGGGTTTGTAATGCTAACAAGTAGTAACACTTTTCCTACCTCAAACTGACATCAAGGGCTTATCATTTGTCCTTCATGTAGATAGCAGGACAACTGAAGCTCCACAGAGACATTACGAATAAAGCCAAACACCATAGGATTATTAAATATCCAGGTAACTTTCCTTATCTTCCTAAGAGCAGTTTTTGCACACTACAACTTTTTTTACAAATATATTACTGTCACAATGACTTGCTGTTGAGATTTTCAGTCCAAGCACAAAGAAAAAAGTGATCCTGTGCAAAATGAAGGACTACAGCATGAAGAACTTTCAGTAATAGTTGCTGACCTTTCACTACAGAAAATTGTTAGAGCAGTGAAACTAGGAATGAGGATTTCTCAGTGGCTGCTAAGGGGTTATGCAGCCTTTCATCTGTGTACTAATTCAAATCCTGCCTGGACCAGCATTCTTCTTTCAACCATACTCAGCTGATGATTACCCTGCTAAAGTTAAATGATTGCCATCAGCTTGAGTGTGGAAAAAATTGTTAACTCTTAGCCTTCTTGTGTATTATCCAATATAATCCCTGTTCTGTGGGACTTTCCAACACAGCCTCAGCATCATAGCACAAGGCACCTGGTCCAGTAATATAAGTTAGAGAACTGATCAGAAATTATTGCTTTACAGCAATAAAATTAGATGATCTCCATCTGGCTTCACATCTTAAAACTCATCAAATCCAATCTTCTCTTTTCTTTCCCATAGTATGAAGAATCCAAGCTCTATCCACAGCCTGCAGTGTAATCTTCTACCCATACTTTGTGCCAGGCACCTAAATGTCAATAGACCTTGACATAGCTTTCTCTTTAAATCAAAATCCAACCTTTTCACTCTATACCTACTGTTAAAATACCAGTCCATGCTCCTGTCATCTCCCTCTTTGATCCATATAACCTTTTCCTTTTTGGCCTCCCCATGACCTGCATAAATCTTTTCTGATGCATCAAAAATAATAAAAAGGCAAGAAACAGAAGGACAATGTTTGTAAGGAAAGCAATGTCTAAACTAATCTGCATATAGCTATTGTGTTGCAAAATACATAACCTAATGAATATATGCTTTCTAATTGCCTGCAATCATGGATAAATAAGAGGCTACATTACTACAGGCTGGTGAAGAGAAAGTGTGACTTATTATCTCTATTTGGACTGCAAGTTATAAAAGAGTCAGAATAAATTTTGAATCCCTCAGTGCTTGACACTTCCAGAAGATGACAGACACTGGGAAAAGGAGTCCCCAGAGACTATGAATATGAGCAATTAGCAGGACCTATTAAATATTTTCAGGATATTCTGCAATAGGAACCGATAGACAATGTGTTTATAATTTAGTCAAAAGTATTAGAATGCAGATGCTCAGACAAAATTGGTTTCAAATTTAGTAATCTCCTGTCACCTCTTTTTTAGGAGTTTATTCTCCACATCCTTGGAAGCATTGCACGTTAGAATCCATTTTCAAATGATCTTTAATGTTGATGCCTTTTCTACATGTTTGCATGTAATTACAAAGTTTGTCTGAACGGCCATTGCTGGTTTGTGTGCAGAGATGTGCAACAGTACATAGCACTGAGGCATAAAACCCGGCTTCTATAGACTGAAAATCCAACATTAATACTGAGAAAAGTCTTGTCAAAAAGCAGGATGTCAGTTACAGGAACCTATTGCCTTCTCTGTTTGCTGGGATATATGTTTAGGGCTCTATCTGGCAGAGCCCTGAATGTGCTGCTCCTGACAGCATGAAGTAATCAGGCATGTGGGTAAATTTAAACAGCTGCCTCACCTCACTGACTGCCCGGGTACCACGTCAATGCGTACAGGGTAGCACATGATGAAGCACTTCACGGGATGTCAGCCAAATGTGCAGACTGTCACACTGCTCAGACTAAGGGGGAAGTGAAACATCCTACATACTGCAAGAGTGTATGTGTGTTTATGCATATGTATATACATACATATGTTTACATACATAGTAACACACTTTTTGACTGTGTTTGTGTTTTATACATGTATATTATCATGGGTATTGGGTATTTTATCTAAGAAGTGACAAAGTTCAAGCCTTGCTCTGCTCTGATACTGATGAGTTCACAGCCATAGACGAAACGATTGCAGATCACATTTCTAGACACTGCTGAAGAGAAGTAACACTTCCCTAATGCATAAAATGAGTAATTTTCCCTACTCCTCCTCTGGAGAAAGGACTGATTCTCAAGAGTGATTATACAAAACAGTAAGTAGCCCTCTAAGTGAAGCAGCTTCTATCCCATTTGAATTTGAGCACTGGTAGAATAAAATGTTTTGTGATTTAAGATGCTACCAATAAATTTTG
The DNA here is from genome assembly GCF_011004875.1 of Balearica regulorum gibbericeps. Classification (NCBI taxonomy): domain Eukaryota; kingdom Metazoa; phylum Chordata; class Aves; order Gruiformes; family Gruidae; genus Balearica; species Balearica regulorum. Next base: position 29,819,483 of record NC_046184.1, read on the forward strand.
AAAATAGTGACAAAGTATCTATCTATGTTGTACGTATCTTTACAGCTTCCATCACAGTCATCTTGGTATCTCAGCTTGAACATAAGGCCAGTCAGCATGGAAAAGGTTGAACTTTGTCATTGCAAAAGGCATCTCCTAAGACATTCATCGGCTTTGTGGTTTTGGCAGGAAATTCCATACATCTTGACAGAGATGGCACATTTTCACAAAAGGAGTTTCCTTTTCTGTTTCCACAGAAATCTGTGGAAGTTAGCACCAGCTACAATGGGAACAGAAGTGGCAAGAATAAGAAGGCACAGGAACCTTTCCTGACTGTGCTGTTGATCTTCCACAAGAATTTCAGGAATTCATTTCATCTTTCCATGTCTTGATTATTCCAGCTGTAAAATGGGGATGACCATCCCCATTGTCCTTCATAATGTGCCACGAAATCCATGCATGAAAGCTGATATTTAAACATCACCCAAAACCCACTATATCTATGAAAAAAAATTTTCAGTAACTTTGGTGGGTGAGATGATACAATATGATACGATATCGTATCATATCGTATCATATTTATTATTATTATTGATATGTATATTATTACTAAACATACACATGAAATACATATAGCTTTCAAATTTCCTGTGTCTCAGGTTTTTATCACCATGGTCACTGGAGCCATTAAGGTGAGATATGTCAGTTTTAATTCCATGTATTTACAACTATATTTCTCAGTTTACACATGACGAGCAATATTTCTCACTGCATGAATTTTCAGACTGGTAACAGAAGCTAAATGCATTTTCCTTTAAAACTTTGTGTAATCTGTGAAACACAAAGGCATTAAGCAGTTATATTTTTTCTGAATCACGGTGTCTTTTGTAATGACAGCTGTGTATTTAGTTCAACAGTGAAACTCAAACTGTTTTGCTAATGAAAAGGGAGCCAAATAACCAAGTGCTGGAATGAATTGCAGGCTATTGAAAATGGACAGTTGGCTCATTAAATGTGCCCCTCATGAATGATGTCCCTTCCCTTTAGACTGGCACTGAAATAATCCAGATTTACTTTGTATTCTACAAAGTATTTTTAGGGCCTTCTGTGATCAAGATAAGATAAGATACAGGAAATAGATTCCACAAATTAAATACAATTTGTTAGCTTGCAACAGCAAAAATTCAGCATTTACCAAAAAAATGCATGTAGCTTTTAGGATAAGTGACTTTCAGTGTAATTATTTATAGGACCTCCTGTGGGCTCACCCCTACCCTTGCATTGCTGCACACGCACCAGAAAATTTATGAAATTTTGGTGATATTGGCAAGAATAATTGCTCCTATTTTTCAGATACAGGTGGAATCACGGCCTCACTGAAAGCAAGGGAAAATTCCAATATATGTCAAGGAGACAATACTGTAGATAGGGAATTCAAGCTCGGAAACACTAAATAAAGATGTCCAAGATGAATTGAAACATTTTAATTATTTCTCAATATAGTCAGCTGCAACTATGACACTTCCTTTTCCTTTAAAGAGTTTAGTTTTATTCTCTTCTCTGTCTTCAGGAACTCTCACCCTGAGTTTCACTCTATGTGGCTCAGAACTTTTTATTTTTTCCTGTTTTCCTTCTCCAGGCTTTGTTCATTTTTAATTCTCTGTATAAATTTAATTGCTTTTTGCCTCTGATATACTTCCATAAAAATCTGTAGTCATCTCAACCTCTCGCTCATCGTGTGGCAGGACTGTTCACTGTTCATGCGTAGCAGCTGAGCAGCCTGGTCCCTGCCCAGGAGATTGACACTGGACCCTGATAAAAGGGTTCTGAAAGTTTTGAGTCAGTCCAAAAAGCTCCTCGAGAGCATGTGCTGAGCTGATGAACAGAAATACTGAGACAGCTTTTTAAGGCCCCATTAGAAGGACTACACGAAAGCATGTTCTAATTAGTGCCCCAGAACCACAGAGCATGTAATGAGAGTGTGATAACTTGAACAGCTGTCGAGGGGTGTATAAATTACTCCAAAATCCCTCTACTCCACGGATCAGTGTGAAATTTGGAGAGCAATGCAGCATTTTAGGGCCTTACTGTTTGCCGACAGCATCCTGGCCTGCATTAGGAAAAGCCTTGTCAGGGAGGTGATCCTTCACTTCTCCTCAGCGCTGGTGAGACACATCTGGAGCGCTGGGTCCAGTCCTGGAATGAGTCCAGCAAAGGGCCACGAAGGTGATTAAGAGTCTGGAGCATCTGGCACATGAGAAAAGACTGAGAGAACTGGGATGGATTAGTTTGGAGAAGGCTCAGGCAGGTTGTCAGCAATACATATACATATCTGAGCCAGGCTCTTTTCAGTGACATACAGTGACAGGACAAGATGCGATGAGTTCAAACTGAAATAAATAATTTAAATTTAAACATACAAAATTTCTATTTTCCATGAGAGTGATTGCACACTGACAGATGTTGCCCAGGGAGGATGCGGAGTCTCCATCCTTGGAGCTATTCAAAGCCTGACAGGACACAGCTCAGAGCAACCTGCTGTAGCTGACCCTGCTTTGAGCAGGTGGTTGGACTAGGTGATCTCCAGGGGTGCCTCCCAGCCTCAGCTGCTCTCTAGGCAGTGAGTTTTGGTGCGTAGCACAGCTCCTCCTTAGGAATTCTGCCATTTCTTCTGTCAAAGATACACTGCCTTGAGCCTGACACTAACCTCTTATTTTCCCAAATTGTCTTCTAATTTCAGCAACCTTCCTTTTTGAGCACCAATCTTGAAAACAGTATATTTTAGGCATGCAAATGTAAGGGACATTTTTTATAATACCAGTGTTCTCATTTATGACTAACACCCTCAGATTTAGATGGCTAGAACTCCAGAAGTAGGCAAGCTTTATTTCTAATAATGCCTAAAGCCGGAAAAAAATTTAAAAGGTTATTGACATGTTCCTACAGATAAACAGGTATCCAAAAATGGATTAGATCTAGATTTGAAGCATATGATTATACAAGTTTATTATGTTTAAATCAATTTTTATTTTCATGAAATTTCTCCTACTTATTACAACCATATGTACAGAAGTCAGGAAAACATCTGACAGCATAGCTTGGAAAAAACCCCATGTACTATACAAAACAATGTGTGGATGACAGCTGCTACTCCCCCTTTAAATCTCACTCTGTCATTCTTGTGTTGAATAGTATCTTCTTTTGCTTACCATTCAATACTGATGGAGGTGGCATCGCCAAGCCCTCTGAAGCTGAACTGCTTGTGCTGTATACATTTTCCTTGCTAATATTGTACAACAATTTATTTTTCTCAAAGAGAAGCAGAGAAACAATACACAATATTCAACCTACCTGTGGAATCACTGATGAATAATGTGAGAACATCTCAATAGCTTACGTTAGTACAAAGACTGAAATCAAGATGACTGGATTCAGACTTTACTTCCTCAAAGCTGGAGGGAGTTTGGATGCATCAGTCCAGTTGATATCTACCTCTACTTTATTATGCTTCTACAAAACCCCCAGGAGTCTGCTCCTCATAATCCAGAAAAAGCATGGCAGCACTCACAATAATCGCAGGGAATCCCCGGATTTGCCATTATTGATGGGTAGCTCTCACATTCCCCTGCAGAGTTCAGCAGGGAAGTCAATCAATGGGTGTTTAACTCTGGCTGGCATCCTCTGCACTCACTCCTGCGGTTTCGCTGCTCCCGCCTCCTGCCAGCACCAACTCCAGAGGTTTTTTTCTGCAGGGCTGGCAGCTGCCTCCATGCCGCTCTGCTCCAGCCAGCGCTGCACAGAGACATCTCTGAAATGCTGGCAAGAGAACTCAAAGAGATTCCAGCGGGCAGAGGAGATCCCCTGCCAGGCTAAAGGAGCAAAGGACTGAGGGAGAAGGAATCACTGGGCTATTTAATCCTTTATTTTCATGTCTCTATAAAGGACAGCAGGAAGCATGTGGTACCAAAGGAAAGAATTTTCTATCAAAAAGGGGCGCAATTCTTTATGTAAGCCTTTCCATGCTCTCAGAAAGAAGTAACTTTTGCTTCTCAGAGGGATCAAAAGGAGTCCGCTGGGGTGACAAAAGATAGGTAGAAGTTAACCTCCTGACATGGCAATAGGATAAGCCAGTATGAAGGAAGATTATACTGCAAAAACCTTCTAGGACTGAGAAGAAAATTGTCTTTGGTTCAGCAAAAGAGGAAATGTAACACCAGAGGATTAAGGAGTGAGGGAACACAGTAAAAATGACAAACCCCAGAGAGGCCCCTTCCCAGCAGCATTTTGAATAAACAAAGCTGCAGGGGTCACAGCGGGAGACAAGAATAATTGTCAGGACATGACTTTAGGTTATAGAAGAGAACTGTTAGGCCTAGGAGCTGCTGTGCTACATACAGTAAGACTTCAACACCATCAAGTGGGAATAAAAAGAGAGGGAAAGACAAACATGAGTTAAGGATGGTATTCAAAGCTGTATTTGTTGATAAGGGTGGCCAGGGACAATGTATAGAGAGCCAAGAGGAAAAAATACAGATGGAAGCCTAGCGCACTCTCAGCAGCAGAAAAGGAGGACTCGCTGCTAAAGATTCAAGAAGGAGAAATGAAGAATCAGGAAAGGAAGGGGTTTTTAAAAAAAAGCAAGCATTTACTGGATTTGGGAAGAGGAATGAGTTTTAAAAGCAGTCCACCAGTCAAAAAGACAATGATGAAACACAGGCCTTCATGTTTGAGATGCTAACTAGAGATACCAACGTGAGCAAGTCCAGCTGATGGCGGAAGGAATGAGCCATACTGAAGGAGATGTAGGATACAATTAGAGCAGTTTTGGACAGCATGTTTGGAGAGGTTAGAGGTGACAGGAATAAAACAGATGAAGCAATAGTACAGGAAGGGAATCCAACTGGTGTTTTCATGAGAGGGAAGGTCTGTGAGTACCTACTTATTTGAGAGGAAACTCAAGGACTTTGAGAAATAGATGGGAAAAAAAGAAGGCAGGATGAAGTGGACACACATGATAGGAAGGGAGGGGACAATGCAAGAGGAAGGAAGAGAAAGGATGAAGTCAACATTTCTGTGACAGCAGACTGAGAAGCGAATGTGGAAAAGGTTAATGACAGAAGTAATTCATGCTGTATTTTAACTTGGTTTTTCCTGCAGAGGCAAGTGAGGTGGTTGTGGTAGAGTCTACTTTCTGATGGGAAGCTCAAACTAAAACACCCAGAGAAGTCCAAACAATCAAGTCACGGTTTTTGTAGGAGAAAAACTGGATGCAGATCTGTGAGTGAAGAGATGAGGACATAGTGACAGCTAAAATGTCAGATTAAGTATCACCAGCGAAAAGTAGCTCAAGGGTGAACATGTTGATGTAGAAGTGATAATCATTGCCCTGTAGTCAATGTCTTATCAGTAATCAGAGCTAGCATTTCTCATTACAGCAGTACCAGTGAAGTCCAAAAACTGATCAGAAAGCTTCTCAGTGTGGTCATGCAATAAACAAATGGCTCTCAAAAGAAGATGAACCAAGTAGGAGCAAAAAAACCCCACCCTGAATACCCCTTCAGGGTGTAGCCTTGCTCTACTGATTATGTCATAACTTTTTCCTCTCCAGAAAGTGCACTTTATTTTCAATTTCCAGTCTTGTGTATACCTCCTTAGCCTTGTGCTCAAAATTTACAAAGCTTTAGCTTGTCAGCTCTGGGAATTCTGTCTTTCCTCTGAATATTAGTTACATAATAGCTTGAGCTAAGCAATCAAAGCAGCGATAGGTCAAAAGGAAGATTTGCCTGAGGTGATGCAGGAAGTTGATGGCAGAGCTTGAAGTTGAATACACATTTCTCTGCTATTCAGACAGCACAAAACCCAGTAGAGCCTCCTTCACTGTTTAGATTTTGTTGGCTTTTTTTCAAAGCAGTACTGTTTCTGAAGCCAAAGCTACAAAATGCAATGGCATTGAAAGAGCTAATAAGCCAAAGAAATATCCCCAAATGGCACTGCTTTCTAGCTCTCAATGGCACTTCCATATTATTAATAAATTATTTATCTTACAATTAGTATTTTGCACATCCCTACTCTACTTTGCCACGTCATTTCAACTGCCTCTGAATTAGTACAGGTGTTGAGAAGAGGGGAGAGATAGTCAGATGAGTATGTTAAGTCCAGTCTTCCCCTTGGATTTTACATTCCTCACCTTCAAAATACACAAGTCCAAAGATGCCATAGCTCTTTGGTAGTGACATTTCTAGTTATAACAGACAGGTTTGAAAGTCATTGTTCAACCCCCTCACATCTGTTTTGTGAGACTAAATGACAACTATTGAAAATTTTAGTTGGTAAGTGGTGGCGACAGCAAATACAGCACTGAAATCTACAGGGATGATTTAAACATTTTTTGACATTGCAGAACAGTGTAACATTTACCTGTCAACGGTGCAGGATGCAGTAAATAAGCCAAGCAAAGAACTAGGAGGGCCAGGACTCCAAGGCCCACTCTTTGAGATGACAGCAGTGATTGAGATGACACCTACCTCCTGCATTTCAAACTGCCCGCTTTCAGATTCCGTAGGGGTTACGATTTATCTGCAGTTCATTAAGGAATGGGCCAGGCATTGTAGCATTGTTCTCCTCCATGCCATGACAACTTTCTCAGAAATTTCAGGATTTTTCTCCAGTGAGTTCATCTGGCATCAGCTTCTTGAGAAAATGCCTTCAGAACTGAACATGAGGCATCAAGTATTTCATATCAGAAAAACTGGGCAATAGGTGTTTCATGAATAAAAGGGATACTTATCAGTTATATTGGTATTTATTATTATTGTATTATCACAGAGTCTAGGCACTGCTGCTTATAAAGAAGATGCTTTCATGCTGCTTGGTATAAAGAGGGAGCGAAAACTTCCCTATCCCTGGAAGTTTATCATCTAAAAGACAATTGACTGCTGCTGGATCCAGACAGATGGGGAAGAGGGCAGTAATAAAGGAATGATGACCAGCACAATAGTAACATCCCACCTCAGACTTACACAGTTCCTATAAGCATAAAGAATGGTTGCTCAAGGGCAATTACAGTGAAATTATATAAGGCAGATGCAAGTGATATGTACATTGAACAATCCATCTGGATTTCCACTGCTCTTTAAGCAGCTCATCGAAAATTGTTTCTGTAAAGAGAAATGTTTACAAAAGCTGGGGGTTTTTTTGCACAAGTCTGGGGAAACAGTGTGAAAACATGGGTTATCATGAATTAATGCTTGAAGTCATGGATTACAAATTCTAGGTTAATTTTGCCATTAGATTAGCAGAGTTTCTTCTAGTTATTTCTGCAAACATTTCAAAGACACACGTACTTTGAATCCATAATGACTGCTTACAGGTCTTTTATCCAAACTTAAGCACACACATTTTCCACTGAAAAATAAAACCTGAGCTCCGACTAGGAACTAGCTAGTATCTCACTGTGGCATTTACAAGAAAGACATTTTAACCCCCCGGTCTGTGTAACACAACATTGCCTCAAGCAGCTTTGTCCAAAGCAGAAATAAGATAAAAATCAGGACAAGTTTGACTCAGGTCTTGGGAGTGATCTCAGGTAATTAGCTAACACTTCTCTTAGTTTTCACTTCTACAAGGCACCATGCTGCTCTCCGCCCTGTAAAACTGCTTTAACACTCAGAGTAGGAACCGGTTATGGTGGCACTGCCGAGTACTCGTTATCACTGTTGCACGAGAACCTGCATCTGAAATGAAGTAGGCAGTGCCTAGAGTCAAACTAAAGGTAACTTGTGCTCTTTCCTTATTTTTAGAGCAAAGAGCAGACAATCAGCCCAAGTCGGTACATTTTTATAATTTTGCTTCAATAAGGCCGCAGTGTGCACGTGTGGCCTCTGCTCATTCGGCTGAGGTTCATCATAGTGCTCATTAGTGCTGTGCTCATTAGTCTGAGGCTCATCATAAAGGGCATCACCACGGCTCTGGCTGGAGGCCGCTCTCGGGAGCAGCCCGGCGCCCCTAGGCCGAGGCTCCCCGGTGGCGCCCGGCCCCACCGCCCCCGGCGCTCTGCCCGCCCGCCCGCAGGCGGCTCCATCCCCGCGGGCCCAGGCCGGCCGGGCGATCTCAGCAGGGGCCTGGTGCCGGTCCGGGCGCTGGCAGCGCCGGTGCCCCCGAGCCGCCCACGGCAATCACGCGGGGCGCAGCGGAGCAGCGAAGGCCGCTTAGCGGCGGTGGGTGCCGGGAGCGGGAGGCGGCTCGGCCGGGTCACGCCCGCCCCCGGCCGCGCCACCGCCCCTTCCTGTCATGGCCGCTGTCGGGCTGCGGGAGCGCGGCGAGGTGGCGTGGGCCGGCGCCCCCAGGAGCTGAGGGCCCTCCCCGGGCGGTGCGGCGCGGAGCGGGGACATCCCCCAGCCCAGAGCCGGCGGCAGGAGGTGACTGAGGGGCGCCGTGCGGGCAGGGCCTGCGCGGGGGGCTGCCCCAGGGAGCGGACGTCCCGCAGCCAGCCCACCGGCGGTGGGACAGGACGGGACGGGGCGCGGGCGAGCGGGGGCCGCGCTGTCCCGCTTCGCGCCCGCTCCGGGGGGAGGCGGGGGCCGGCCGGGGTGCGGGCCAGAGCCCCGTCACTGGCCTCCGCCGGGGGGGAGGCTGGCGGAAAAGCTGCTTGTTCCAGGTGGCCCAGGCGGCCTCGGCCACCGCGGAGTATGTTTTGTCGTGTGTCCCCCGGGAGTGAGCCGTTCCTGCGGGAAAAACTACTGCGGAGCCGTCCGGCCGGCTTGGTCCCGGCGTGCGCCTCAAAGGCACCGTGCCGAAGTTGGAGTGAAGAGCGAGGATGTTTGTCCTGCAGCACGCGTGTGCGCGGAGGCGCCGGCCCGGGGAGAGGCCGACAGTTGAATTCACGTCCTTGCAGTGTGCAAGAGCCTCCCCCAGCTCACGGGTCCCGAGGCTGCCCCTGAGCAGAAGGGTCCGTGGTGCGCATTGACGCTGGTCCCAAACACGGAGCGAAACGGGCCCTGCATGAAGCAGGCACTGATGGCTGCAGGCGGGAGAGCCTACTCTGACTTTTCCTTGCAGCAAGACTCCAAAAGATTAGTTTCCACGGAGTTGTGTAACAAGATAGCAAACCCACTGTAGTTATGACATGATAGTAAGTCATTTACTTTTGTATTTGTGAAGATACAACCTAAATTTTCTGAGTCCCAAGCAGATATTTGTAATACATTAATCACATTAGTTGCCTTTTGGAAAGACAATTCCAGGGGAGAAGGAAGGGAAATCCTGTCACGTTTCTTTTGTTTTCCTTGTAGATACTGCTGAACTACCTGTTTTCCAGCACTTTCCTCATATAATTTCCCTTTGGGATCAGCTGGTTGGCAGCATGCCTTCTACCGAGAACACCTCAAAACTTTTCCTGGTCCTTGTTTCATTGCTGCTGGTGCTGCCAGTAGTTGAAGCTCTAGATGCAGGAGATACCATCGCCTTCCTACTAGGCCTCGCCGTCAGTGTTGTTGGGTTCTGTGCCTGCCTCGGTTTGTATGCCAGGAAAAGGAATGGGCAGCAATGATTTCAAGAAGATGCTCGGATGAAGTGAATTTCCAAACACAGCTTCAGGTTGAGATATGGGGTCTAAAACTGAGCTTCGGTTCTGGATAACTTTCAAAACCCATGTAACAGATATTCTCCAAACCCCTCTTACTGTGCAATGCAAAGGAATCTAGACTGTACCCAGTAAAAGGGATTTGTAGGGTCTGTCCTCATGACAGTAACATGATTTTATATTGCTTGTGATTAAATATTGCCTAGAGAAGGGTAAGAACTTTTAGAATGGGAAGGAAAACTATAGTGTTTCACAGTAAATGTTTATAAATGGAACATGTGAAGGAGACCATCAACGAGTTCCACAGTTTTGGTTTCAGGAGTTAATCAGGAGGAAGCGGCTATTAATCTTCCAGTCAGGATGACAGAGCTTTGGAAGTACTCCTATCTAGAGAGCTAGCGAGCAGACTGCTTTGACTTGTGTACATGTGCTCACATTCTTTGTAATGACAATTAACACCTAACAGCTCACTTCTGCTGTCACAGGGATGAAACTTTGGAGAACTAAGAAAAGATGGAAAACTTTTTTTCTTACGTATTTTTATTTTAGAATGTGCCTCTCCTGTAGCCTGTGTTCTTGTTACCAAGTAGATACATTGAAGAATGGGACCATTATTTTTAACATGTATTTCACAAAGAAGTACATGTAAGGCTATGTTAATCAAATGAGGGATGTATTTTGTTGTCTCATGTTTATTTTTTGTACTCCGCTTTCCTTTAGGCACACCAGGTTTAGGACTTGTTTCATTTTATATTTTTTTCCCCAAAACTGAAGACTTACCTATTTTAATAAGGAATTATGAGTAGTATTTCTGCATTAGGGGGGTTATTAGAATTATAACAAGACAATTGTGCACATTTCTTTCCCAATATGGAAATAACACATTTTGTTAAAATCCTGGTTTTAGTCAACAGGTCCGTTGTTCTTGAGTGTCTTCCTCATGATAAACTTACGTTGTTAGCTAAACATTTAGCTAAACTTCTTACCTAATTGATGCATAAGAGCTCCACAGAAGATTAGGACCAAAACCAAAGTAAAAAATCCTGATGCGAAATGGGAGATGTAAATAGGCTTATTCTGTTCATTCTCAGTCAGATTGTGTGGTATACGGTTGAAAGACTCTGCACAGTAGCACATCCAGGACCCGTTTCTTTAAGTACCGAAGGTGAAATGGCACAGCCAGGAATGTCCACTGCAAGTCCCTCTGGCTTCTTAGGGTGTTCTAGCCATCTGCTTGAGACAAGAAGCAGAATAAGGAGTATAGGAAGGTGAGCTTACCACAGTTCACAGAATTTCCTTCTGATCTTGTGCTGTGGACACTGCCATCGTTGCTAGAAATCTTGGCTTTTATCTTTCAGAGCTGGGGAAAGGTTAAATGGGATGCAAAGCTATATATTTTGATACTAGTCTTCCCCTTTCTCTGCGAGTGTCACTGTTCAGTAGAGCACAAAGCAATGGCTAGAAAAGTTGTCAGGCAGGTTTTATGTAAGTAATTGGGTTGGCAAATTATCATGTTCTCCAAACTCATAAGATTTCTGTATTCTGTATGCCAGTTGTGGCTGGTTTGATTTCTCTCTCCAGCCTCTGAGGAGACAGAGCCCTGGTTATTTCATTCTTGCAATTTTGTCCCTCTGATGTGGTTGATAGAGGGAGGAAGGTAAAATGAACGCTTCCAAAATTGCTTGGGGTTGAACTGTAGGACTCAACCTAGCAAGCCACAAGAATGTAGGTTTCTGCTCTCAAGTTACAGGAATAGTAATGGTCACAAAGTTACTCTGATGAGATGCAAGTCTTGCCAGGTAGATGTTCATGAACCCTTTTTCTGGCTTCCAGAAGTCAGAAAGGGACATGGTGCACAATTACTATGTACAAATGAATTTTACAGCCCTAAGAGGAGCTCCAGACAGTAGTGTCACCTTTGAAAGCTGCCTAGCAGCAGTAAATGATCCTGTCCATGGTTACTCAACTGGGTGGATGCAAGCACACGTAAGTGGGATCTTCCACGTTGCAGCTTGGCTAAACCATTACCCTTAAAAAAACAAACAAAAAAACCAAACCACAAAATCACCACTCAATTCACTTTATATTTCTCAAAATTATGGAATTTTGCCAAGTTTTCAGTAGAACAGTAGATACTGTTCTTTCAATAGGATAAATTTTATCACCAGCAGCTTTTCACAGACTCCTTTATCTTCACTTTGCAAAAGATCTCTGGCAATAGTTTCACAAAATTGTGCAACAGTTTCACTGCAGGGGAACAAAATTTTAGTTGATAGGGGTATGAGGAACTGTGTTCTTTGCCTGAAGCAAAGGTGTACTTCATGGAAAGGTGTTTGCACAGCGTAATAGTGGTGTTTCCTGGGTTCTGACAGAAGCTTTATTGTTAAAGACTTGGATTTGTTGATGATTTGAGTGTGAAATCAGATGCTTCTGTTTTTTCTTCTGTCTTAATAAACTTCTCACAAATGATTTGTCAGTTTGATGAAGTAGTTCTTATGAAAAGGAAAAAAGGAATCACAGAAATGACTGAAACTGCAGTAATTCCTTATGTTACATATTATTTTCGTATATACTTCTGTTTATGTTAGGTGACTTTACAAACTAAGGTGGCGTAAGGTATGTTTTCAGTTGAACTTTTGTACAGTGAGTGTACTTCTCTTGGTCCTATTACTTGTGTGTATAAATATTCTCTCATTTCAGTATCAGTTACTTTAGAGCACTTCAAGGGAGCTGGTCCTCTTACTCTGAAACTGGCAGCTTGCAGTTGCAAAGAAGCCTATTTCTCTGATACAAGGGCAACTTGAAGCATTTCTTTTTCCTTTCGACTATGAATTTGTAACATTACTATTAAGTAGCTGCCTTTATACCAGAAAAGCCATTTATAGCAGTTTTCTAGCTGGAGACCCAAGGATATAAAGAACCTTTTTCTTTTTTTTTCTGAAGAAAAATTATGTTCTAGTGCTTTGTAGTTATTTGAATTATACATTTTTAGACTTCCAAAGAGATTGTTTTGTCCCACCATTTTATGAAAACAGGGTTCTAGCTCTTTTGGGACTTCAGCTAGTGCACAAAGCAGTTCACTTTGTGCACTAAACTAATACCATTAGTGGCTGTCTTCAGAGCAGAAAGCAAAACCAGGCGGATAATGCCCACCTCTTAACAAACACAACCTACCCTCTAATTAGTGGAAGAAAGCTGCAAGTCAGGAACGAGTAGCTTTTGACTGCTATGATTTCCATCAGCTTTAACAATAGCGTAGCTCAAAACCAGCCATCCCACGAACATTTAACAGTGTACAGTCCCTTTGTGAATGAACAGAAGTCCTTCACTCCTCATGGTGTACATTCAAGTGCTGCAGACCAGCTTGGAGTTACCATTCTGCTGGGTACAGCAGTACCTGGGGCTGGAATGCAAACACTTTACCCATTTATTAATGCACTTGCCTCTCTGGGTGCATTAAAACTAATAAACCACTGCCATGAACCCTTTCTCTCACTCGGATAAATCCTGCTGGTGGTGCTGCTTTAATACTATCATGAGATTTGGCAATTGTATGGCATCTTCCATCTGAGAACCCTTGTATGCTTAACATACTCATGTTTGCATCTTGTATCCTTTAATGAGTGGGACAAGTGGAAGGAGAGACAGTGACTCGTGGTGGTGTCACAGGAAGTGGGTGGTTATCTCCAGGATGCTCACTGAGATTTCTGTAGTATGTGTTTGTGGTTCTCAGTCACCGTGCCCCTGTCCTAAGACCTATCCCTGGACTAGCCCAGAGACTACATGTACTGACTAGACATGGTCTTGAAGCTCTGGTTCCTCTTTGCACAAAGCTGTTTACATCAGTTTTGCAGGAAGGGAGAAGGGAGTTGAATTCGCCATTTATAATAAGATAAAACATGACTAAATGGATGAACCATAATAGGTCTGTTACCATGGTAAATGTTCTAATTATTATACTAGAAAAGTAACCTTTCCGTTCATTTTTACATCCGATGAAAGGTTTGGCAGACCTAAGCTGATGTAATGACAAGAGATTGTTAGGAGTGGCGGAAAGGAGGGCTTGGATCTGGTTGTTCTCCCAATTTACGCTTGAACAAATTGTTAGTAAGTGATACGAAGTAAACAGAAAGTGTGAGTTGTTCACCACATTAGAAAAGTAAGACCACTAATTCAGAACCAAATGCAGCAAAACATATCAGACAAGATTTGATGTCACTAAAGATGCACAGGAGCCAAAACACTTAATTCCTGCTAAAATCAATCTCAACACTTTTAAGGGACAAGTTTTTAATACATTAGATACTGACTGACAAAACGCACGCTGCTAAGTATTAAATTGTTAAAGAATGTAACCCACTTTGAAATTACGAAGATTTTGAGTTTATATGAATACACAGTAGCACCTAAATACTACATTTCCAATATTCAGAAAACAAGCTTTCCAGCAAGCAAGTTGGAACTTACATACCAAGCTGCGGTATGGTAAATACCATAAAAACACATCTATTTTGAATTTAAAATAAAAGACCAATGAAATTAGAGAGATACTCAAAACATTTCCAGATGTACTGGTCTCCAAAGCTCAATTTCTCCATAATGAAATCAGAAAATACGTGAGGGGCTCTATCACATTAAGATGCCGGCACACCTTAGGCAGTTGGCATTGCCTTTTGGTTTTGGATCATTCATCTGATCGGATCACAACCAAGACTTTCATGAGAAAAATATACCAAAACAGCCCTTTAGAGTGCTAAGCAAAGAGACTCGTGTAAGTGTAAGTGAAGGCCTGAAAGTGGAGCGGTCTCCAGCAGGCGTAGGAGTTGCAACCATTAGGCAGGGAGGAAAGAACCTCTCTTGAATGAGGAAAGGCTGAGAGAGCTGGGTCTGTTCTGCCTGGAGAAGAGAAGACTGAGAGGGGATCTCATCAACGCTTACAAATACCTAAAGGGCAGATGTCAAGAGGACGGGGCCAGACTCTTCTCAATGGTCCCCAGTGACAGGACAAGGGGCAACGGGCACAAACTGGAACACAGGAAGTTCCATCTGAACATGAGGAAAAACTGGTTTACTCTGAGGGTGACAGAGCACTGGCACAGGCTGCCCAGAGAAGTTGTGGAGTCTCCTTCTCTGGAGATATTCACAACCCGCCTGGACACGATCCTGTGCAACATGCCTTAAGTGATCCTGCTCTAGCAAGGGGGGGTGCACTAGATGATCTCCAGAGGTCCCTTCCAGCCCCTACCAATCTGTGATTCTGTAAATGGTCTGTGAAACAGTGTCCCCAGACACGCTATTGCAGAAAGCAAGAGCTCGCTGCTGGGTTGGGTTAAAGTTTGTGTTCTGCTTGTACTTTACTGCACTGGCTGCATTCGGCCTCACAAGTCTTTGTCTTGGAAATTTTAACTGGAACCAACAAGGAGCACCTTTCCCAGCTGCACTAAAAAGCTTGTGCACATCTTCATACTGTTACCCTCCACTTTGTGAGTATACAAGCATGAAAATTACCTTCTCTTCCTCAATGGAGTCAAAATGCTGCAGAGCAACATAGTTCCATAAAACCTATGAGAGAAGAGTCTCTCTTCTCTTCTGTTTGTGCAGCTCTTTGCACACATTGCAATGATACAAATAATAAACTATACCACAGTGTGTCCCTTCCCTATCCTCTCATAGAAAAGCAGCAGTCCTAAAACATGACCGCTTTTAGTCCTGGCACAAATAAAGTGAAGAAAATTGTCACTTCTATCAAAATATGTTTTGCTTTCCATTTCATGAATTACCTGTGAGACCAGAATGTCTTTAACTATTTCTAGAACTGTTCAAGGACTTTTTCTGCCAACCTTTTTCTGACCTCAGATGGCTATGGAAATTACATGGTTGATACCTGCACTTATTTCTTAGACTTTAACCTAACATGTTCATAAGTCATAAGGTAGCAGTTTTAAACTTTATTTAATTCTATGCAAATGATCTGCAGGATTAGCAGAAGTCATGTTGACTCATTTTTCATTGAAAGCACATGTTTATTTCAGTGTCTACATGAATAGCAAGGAACAATTATGCCTTTTTAAAGTTTCGTCTTTTCAGAAAGGCCATTTGTGGTCAACTTCCAAAAGTCTATCATCTGAGATGTGGAGAGAGCATATCGTCCATAGAGTCTACAGACTATAGTCTATATCTAGCTAAAAAAAAAAAAAAAAGTCTTTTTTCATAAATGCAATATCCCAATGGGCCTTACCTAAGTTACTTTTCATCTCTTCATAAAAATTAAAGATGTTGATCATATATCTGGAGTAGTTGCCAATAAGAAACCAGTATTCAGCAATAAATGTCACACAGATATGTTTTTCATTCTGTTGTATTTGCAGAAAGAAAACATAAATCCCAGAAACTATTATACATTCAAAATAGGCAAAAAGTGCTTTTCCAAGAACAAGTCAGTGTTATCTAGTAATAATTATGGCCCTGCTGAAAATCTCAGTGAAGTCAGCTCAAAAAATGTTATTGTCCTAAAATTAAATGAAGCTTTCCTAAAGGGGTGACCGAACTGTGTCTTTTGAACCCCATACAACTTTGCCCTGACCATCTCCATGCCAGTGTTATGGCAGCAGGTTGTCCTGATGCAAGAGATGCTGGATGACCTCAAATCCTGCCTGGGAAGTGACAGACATCTGGGTGTCCCCAGGTGCCAAACATGTGCCCGGGCCACTGCTACCATCTCGCTCCATGGAGCCATCTCCTGCTGTGACAAAAGCCAGATAAGTGTGCAGGTATTTGTTTAGACATTCAGGAATAGCTGTGTGGCTTATACATCTTTAACCTTCTTCCATGCCAGATTTCACATTTCAAAACTTAGTATTGTATGTTACACTTTATTTTTAAAAACCCTGTACATAATCTTTTAAAATATGGAATGTGCGTGGGCTGCGGTGAGCGCCTGCATTTGAGAGAAGTAGGAAAGCAGAGGTCACTCCATCAGCTGAAAGGATATTTCTAAATCGTCCATCCACAAAAGGGGAAAAAAGAAATCGTCTTTGGGAAGAGGCTGAGCCAGGAAATGCATGAGGTGACCTCCAGAGGTCCTTTCCAACCTAATTTACTGTATGATTCTATGAAATCCTAGTTGTAAATGGGATGCATAAACAGCAGCTCAATTCACTCGTATCTTTATGGCAAACAAGGATATATTTGTGGTGAACAAATCTAATCACAGTGTGAGCCCATAGGGAACCTGACCGCAAAAGCTGTGAGGCTGTTCAGTCATCATGTAAGACCACAGGGAAACCAGATGTACCAGGATTCTCCCACTGTGTCTAGTGAAACTCAATCCCTGAGGCATTAAAAGGTTATGGAAAACAGGGAGCAAATACAGCATATGTACAGTAATCCTCTTTTCAGTGTGGGATTTTTAGAGATGGGTTTATGGGGCTAGTACTGTACTCCAAATGGAATTCAAGTGCTTCAGTGCAAAGCCTCAAATGCGAATTATCTCAACTCCTGCCCAAGTCAACATTTTGAAAATACTAAGATTCAACAGCCTGAATAAAAGACTGTGTCGCACACGGAGTTCCCATTGGCATCAGTGGGAGTTTAGGACAAAGTCAAAGACAAAATAGAGGTTTGGATGCAGTAGCTACGTCGATAGGATGGAGGAGTCCCTGGCACTTGCCCAGTAGTGCACTTTGCACCAGATGGTGCTCCTGGGGAACTGCAGCCACATCAGGTTCCATCCCCATCTCTTTCCTTAGGAAAATATTAATTGAATTATTTACTGTGATAACTGAATGCCAAATTTTCATCTGGTTAAAAAAGAGCCTGAAGTTGCTGAAATCAGTGCAGTCATCCTGATTTAAATTCATTTTGAACAGAATCGCAAGAAGCTTCATTCTGACCTTGCACCAGCCCTTACACTTCTGTGTAATGCAGTAGAATTATTCTTGATTTCCATTTATGTGGAAATCTAAATTGGTTCTTAAAATAGATGCTGACTTTTTTTTCTCTCAGCCTGCTACAGTAAATTATTTGACCTACATCTTAATAAATATTAGAAAAAAAATATTCTCCCCACTTTTATTCCACAAATACACTTCAGAACTTGAATATTCAACTTAGACTCCATTGTTTCTCCCCCCCAAGATTTATTGACTAAGGCAAAGAGAAATCCACAAGACAGCCCACTTTTAAGGACACCATACTCATAGAAAGTGCCTTTTCATACACTTTTAATGTATGTATGCTGTACACATCTGATGCACATCAGCTTACCTTTCTGCTGTGTTGTTCTTATCATTTTAGTAATAAAAATAATCTGACTTGTGACTACGTCAAACTGTTCCTCAAGAACTCCCTTCACCTAGTCTACATGAGGTTCTCTTTATGAAGTGAGAAGCACGTTGTAATTTTTTTTTTCCTATCCAGAAGTAACAATGAAGTCCCAGTAAAAAGGATTACATGCTCTCAATTTCAGAAGGGCCAGCGAGGAAATTATTATAGCTGTAGATCGAAACTTTCATGAGTTTTGTCAGAGGTTTCTCTGCTTAACTCCCAATAGACTTAATAGGAATTAAGAATTAAAATCCCTTTTACTTCCAAAGGAATACTGACCTTCCAATTGCGAATGTAGAGCATGTGATCACGTTATGCACCCTACCAAAATAATCTGAAATTGTCTGTACATAGTTGTCAGACTGCTGCCTTAATATGTCATAATGCCAACTGTCTTAACTCCGGAGAATGAAAATTGCCTGATTTAGTGCAAATTACAAGGCTTGGGAAGCAAACGTCATAGAAACAGGGTGAAGAGGCACTGACAGACATCCCTTAAATGCACTCTCTTTCATGCGGTAGTAGCCTAGCCATTTGCTCTGTAAGTTTTCCATGTCCTCTTACAGGACCGGGCTTTTGTTTTTTCCATTATCTGGGGTTGAAAAACCACTTTCCTTTTTTCCTGCAGCTACGGCTGCAATCAGGTTTCTTAAGAAATAAATGCTAAGGAAGTAAACTTCATGAGTGAAAGTTTTTAGGGTTGTTTTTTTGTATTTTTGAACCAGTTGATCCCTGCTGCCTGCTTACAGTAACTATTTCTGGTCTTATTACCAAGACTGAGACATGTGCAGCTTATATGGAACTGGGACATTTGTAACGAGCTTTATAAGTATGTGTGTTTCTCTACCCTTAACCACAGAAATAATAAAAGCCCATACACTACACTGGTTTAAAAAAAAAATTTCTTCTAGTATGCTCACACTAAACAGACCAGAACAAATCTTTCATCATTCCCTGGTAGAGACACTTCAGAAATCCTTTCCTAAAACTGCTATACAATGCAGGGGTTTTTGCACATTACAGCATACCTAAGCCTTAAACCATAATGCTGAGTCAAAGTCTACTAGACTTGCATCTCTTCATTTTAGCACTTGGAAGCCCAATGTTAAAATCTCAAGATATTCTTAGTGTTAGTAATTATTCATCCTCTTACTTTTTCTTATATTTTTCAATTTCAGAAACCTCCAGGCATGATTTAACATGTAGGGGTTTTTACATTAAAAAGAAGCATTTAGCATTATTTTCTGTTTTGAAAGGTATCTTACTGTATATGTTCATTAGGAGCCCTATTTGAATATCCACATCCTAAATTTAGCAGATTTTTAAATAAAGGTTAAAGGATCTATGGGTTGAAAACTTACTTCACCTTAAAATAGTTTTGGTTTAAGTAGGTTCACAACTGTATTGCAAGACTGCTAAGTGAAGCAGAAGTCTGAAAGTTTTGTAATTAACACCATAACTTTAGCTCTCTCAAACTTCTCACTCTATCTACCAAAGGTTATCCCAGCTCCATTCATTACCTAACTAGGTTTCCCTAAATCGGTCAAAAGAGCATTTAAACCTAGCCTTGCAATTGCACTAATTCTATGTTCTCAATTGCCTCTGGCTGTCTGTAACAGCAGAAAATAACTTCTTCCATTCCTGCAACAAGTTTTTTCTTCTGATTTCTCCTGTCTTACACCAGAATTGCCATTAAGTTACCCTCCATTTTTTAACTTTTACTTCTTTTTCAGCTTCACCAAGTTTTCCCAAGATGCGATCCATGTTTTGGTAACTAACCCACTTGGGCTAATAAATCATCCTGAGCAATTGCCAGCTCTTTTTGGCAATTGAAGGTCTTCCATTTGATTTCATGTTGTCTGCATTTCATCATGTTCCACGGCTGGCCTTGTGGCAATGTCCTTTGAAAATTCAATACACCAAAAAGGTTAGGAAAAAAAGAAAGAAAAAACTGCTCTCTCTTCAATATAGAGTGTGCAGGTTGAAACAGATATATCTTGAGGACCCATGATATCAAAGAGAATTCATAAGTTTTACATAAATTCCTCAAATTGCCACAGTTTTGTTATGCATGCATATTTATGAGGAGATATTATACATAATAGAGAGATACAGTATATCAACTAAATGTTCTGTTAGCTTTTGAAGCATTACATTAATAGCAAATTTACAACGCAGCACAGAATTACACAACAGGTACATTTTACTTGGCTACTGCTGGTCCTGTACTGTAAGGAATTGGTGTGTTCACTCATCAAAGAGCACTTTTATGTCCAGATACATATCCCAGATTAGGAAAAACAGATTACTAGTATTCAGATCTCTTCTTTCCACATTTTATTTTAATAATGGAGAATGAATAAGTTCACTGACGTTTAATAAAATTAGGCAGTGAGAAACTGCAAGAGCTTAAGGGGTGATTTAAATATCTAAAACATGAATTGAACAGAATTTAGGACATAAACCCTCCAAAAAGGGACCCAGAAATCCTCACTGCAGCAACAGCAAGACTTACCAGCGCTCACTTTTCAGTTGGCATTTACACTTTGGACCTGAGGTTGCAAGCTTACCATTCGTGTGCAGAACTGCCTGAGTGTGCAGCGCAGAATCTCTGCGATCTGGATGTGAGACAGAGCATAACCAAAATGTCTTGCTCCCAGCAATGTCCTTAGGAGAGTCTGATCTGCCTGGTGTGTTCAGGTAAGGTACCCCAGCAGCAGTGCTGAGCCCAGTGAACACACAAATGCTGCAGGAAGCCCACCTTTTCCATAACCACCTAGTAGTTATATCACACAAAAGAGAAGATCTGGAATTCAAGCCCAGTCTCCCGCCTCCAAAAAAAGCTTTATGGAGTACCAGGAGGTACAAACCTGGAAGGCACGCTCTCCTGAGTATCCTGGACCTGCTATGTGTAAAAATGCAAGAGCAATGTGGGAGTGCGGGGGAGGAATGGTGTGTGTGGACAAGACAGACTGACCCCCATGTCTGGTACTTAGGACATCTGCCTCTTATGGCAAGATTTAGGTCCTAGTCCCAGCTCCACAGCTGGACATTATGTGGTCAATCAGAAAACAAAGCAAAACCAGCACTAAACACTCTAGGTAGCAGGGACCAGATCCCATGTGTTTCTCCTGCCAGCTGAGTGTCCTATCTGCTACAGTGCAACATCCTGTTCCTGCTCAGTTTTTTACCCTTTTCCTTAAATACCATACTCAAACATTGCCTAACTATATGCAAATACTAGTCCAATTAAGTAAAAGATATTGCCATTTGCTACATGAGGCTTCACTAGTTTTGTAGATGACATTTCAATAAACCATTCATTCTTTCATACGTCCATGAAAAAGGCAATGCAGTAATAGATTTATATTTACAGTTGCATCATAGAGCTGCATTCATGCATTTCCTCCTACTGTGCCATCACAGTGCTGTTCTGATAGTATCTGCAGAATTCAAACTGTCGTGTTTCTTAGCAGGTGACCTACCTTTATCCAGAGATAGATGTTCGCTGCATCCTCACAAGTAAAAAACTTAAAATTGCTTCTCCTCATTCTACATAAAAATGAGAACATTTCATACTTCATATCCAACAAACTGACAAGATGGAACCATGGCATTAGGTTCTAGATATCAAATTAGTTGCGGTGAACAGGTAACAGTTGAGTTGACATGGGAATATCAAAGAGTATTTCCACTTTCTAGATCATAAGACCTGAAGTTCACCAGTAGGACATACATTCATGCTAGCTGCTGGCAAAGCCAGTGTTCACTCTCCATCTCAGACACTACAGACTTGACTCTCCATTGTCTCAACTTTATACAGTCAAAGCAATTATCATTCAGGAGTTTTTTTAACCAATTTATTTTCTTAACCAATTTATGTTTTCTTTGCAGAGCTTTAAATCAATCCAGAGCCATTATACTGTACATGTCTGTATTTTCTTAAATTAAAATTTAAACAATAAATTAGTCGGAAATCTAATGCCTAGATGTGAACCAGTCATATCAGCAAAAATAAATATTTCTAACATTGACACTGTTCATTTTTGTCCCTGAGCACAGCCTAAAAGTTCTCTGAAAGCTGTCAGTGACAGTTATCCTATTTTATCCTATTATTTTAAAATCTCCCTCTCAGTATATTGCTAGAAATAGAAAATGCTATTGCCAAATAGTCTCTCTAATCCTACAACATACTGTCCATTCATGGTTCACCTCTAACCTAACCTTAAAGATGGCAGAAAATTGAAGTATTTATATATCTCAGCTCTACAAAAGTGATTGATTTGACATATATCCCTACACACTAATAACAGTCATGCAAACAGTTCTATGACCACTGGAACAAACAGCACAGTAACTGCAACAGAAGCAAGGAAGAGCTCAGCAGTGTGACTGTTGATCCGTTTGATGCTGAACTAGGAAGAGGATATGTGCAGTCTGTCACAGAACCAGCTCGGTCTTTGGGTCTAACACAGTGCAATGCTTGCCATTCTGCCCCTGGATACAGAAACCACGGTGACGTATCCCGTGTCCAGCTGCAAAGCACAGCCAAGCCTGGTCACAAAGAGTTCGAACTGGGAAGGGAATAAGCCTCCAGGCCAGTTTTGACCAGCTGATGAATCGCTGTATGCAGAAGCTTCAGGTATGGACCAGGATTCCAAAGGAGTGGTGGCCAGCCTGAAAGAACAGCAAGGGAGAAAGGTAACTCTAGGCCAAGCAGCCAACACCTACGTTCACAAATTTTATAGGAACCTCACCTGCCTCTGAGACCTCTCTGCTCATGTATCTGACTTCACTAAAATCAGCCTCCAGGTTTAAGAGACAGTGAAGGGGAGGAAACGTGCATAAATTCACTTAGTCATTATATAGCTTCATGACAGAAAGTATATGAAAAATAATGAACCATAATCACTCCTTTCGTTAGGCCCCGATCACATCCTAATAATCTCTGGTGAGCCAATAGCACAAAAAGAGATGGGAGCAATACCTGGCAGCCTGGCAGTCCCCCCAGTCAGCCAAAAAAGCATTCTGCATATGCCTATATATGCTGGAAAACTACAGAAGAGCTTGGGATAAAGTAGGTTTACCTAACTGGTATAGTTATGTGCATCTCAGACACGAGGCTGTCTACACTTAGTATTGAGTGCATAAAAATGTTGGACACAGCTCAGCTGGAAGAAGTCAGCCTTTCCCTGTCTCAGGCAATTTCAGGTTCCTCTCTCAAGGCGAGCATTCTGTTCTGTAATGTCACTAACCCCATTCATTTTGCTCCACAGTGTTCCACTGGTGTCTGTAATGGCGATAGGAAAAAAGCGTTCTTGAATGCTGTGATTGGCACTGTTAATGACCATGACACTGCAGAGCTGCTGTGTGCTTCACCAGTGGTTAGCTGATTTCAGGTCTTGAATTTCCATTTATTAAGGTAAACTGGGAACATTACATAGCCTCTGAGAAAGCATTTTATTGAAAACTCAAGTGTCAAAATAGCATAGACAAAAGGACTATCAAACATAGTATCTGAGAAGGGGTGAGGTGTGCAAACAACACAAACCACACTCTTCATTTAAAAAAGAAAATCTACAAGTTTTTGCCTATCGCTGGTTTCTAAAGCTGATACACGACACGTCTAAAATCACAGTAACAGATTCCACCACTGGAGTAAATTAACAGCTTTCTAGTTAGTGGTCCCAAGGTGCTGACTTGCAGTGGCTGGAAATCTTCTCTTGTGTGGGGATGCTCCACTTTTACCCAAATGTGGTTCATGAAATGTCAGAAGGTAAGATATGAGAACAACACTCAGCGAAGAGGCCAAGACTGCTTAAACACGCATCAGAGTCAAAAAGTCATTAGCATGGCCCTGGGTCAGTGCTCCCAGTTCAGCTTCTAAATTCTGAAAGACTCTCTACCTGTTTCATACCAGATTGTTTTCATATTATCAGTTAGCCAAGCCTCATGCAAAAATCATGCCTTTCACCTATGGTGGTTTAGTCATGAATTCCTTATTTTGGTTGCTGAATTGTACCACTATGATGGATTCATAAATCAGCAAATGGAATGTATTTATAGTAGTTGAAAAACATATTGTAATATAGCTTATACTAAAATATGTACAATTAATTGAATTAAACTGCAGATGAAAATACATTCCATAAATGAATCGCTACTTCTGTAAGACTATTCCCAGTGTATGTGCACATGCTTCAACAAATCCCATCTGCAAGATTTGTAAGGAGTGGTATTTTATTTTTTGTAATGGAGAAAGAAGCAAGTCTTTTTCCTCCCGTTCCACATTCAGTTACCAAAACACCAACAGATTTTTGGGCACAGAAAGAGAGCAGAGAGACTGGATATAGCAGGAACTTCAGTAACCTTGGTCCACATTTTCCTGATGTTCTCACAAGAGGTTCTCTCTGCTTCCCAGGATCACAGGGAATAACAGCAAGTGTTCTTCTGGTTCAGGAGCTCAGGACCTCACTGTAAACCCTGTTACTGAGGCACTTCTACAGTGTTGCCCATAGTAACTAAAAAGTGTTGATGGAATAACAATTTCAATACTTCCCACTAACAAGACTGTTCAGAATTGTTCACATTAAAAGATTTGTTATACAGACATATAAGATAGTTTTACTCTGTTATTAAAAAAAAAAAAAAGCAAACCACAAAAAAACCAAAACTTGAGCTAAACAAATTACTCAAAGATTAAATTTTGAATATCACCTTATTTATATATACAATTTACAAGGGAGCCAAGATGGCAGTATTAGAGAAATATTCTCAATCACTCAAAAATATTATCTCAACAAATGTATCTAGTTGGAACTACTTCCTCAGATACTATGAAGTTTCCTTTGGTTTTTTGTTTTCCTTCTGTGGAGCTCAATCATCAATCTGCATCACTGTTGATGTGACTGGCTCTATCTTTTTTAAGTTAAGTGTTATCACTCCGCCTTGGCTGTGAAAACAAGCAATTTGGTAATTCTTCAGTACAGGACAGCATACATATGGTGCACAAACAAAGACTGCATATGAACCTTTCTTTGCCTCTCTAATTCTCTCTTTAACGAGAGGCCATTTGTGAAGTCCAGCAATTCAAAAATGTAGCTTATCTTTTTGCAGGGACAAGTAATTAGCAGTGCAATTTAACATTGGTAATTATTCATAGCCACAGTTAAGTTCATCTGCATTTCTAACTACCTGATATGCAAGTGAAGAAATTACATGTCCACACTACTTAAATTGCACAAAAAATAACCGAACTTAACACTGCAACACTGATTTAACAATGTATCTACAAAACCTAGATGCAAAAGACCTGTCTAGTCTTTCAAATGTAGTCCAGTGTTTAGAAGCCTGAGCATACAGGTAAGTATCTAAAGGGATTTTCAGAAGCATATTAGTGCCTCAGTCCCATTAGAGTAACAGAGAGTAGAGGTTTTCCTCTGTAGGACAAAGCCTTTTTCATATGCCTAGCAGATAAGCTTATGTATATTTGCCCTTAAACCTTCATTTATCCCTGTGTAAACGTGTAACACAGATCAACTTTTAAGAGCAAAAATTAAGTTTCAAAGGGCAGTTATGAAACATTTTTAAAAATACCAAATTAAACAATTTTGAGAAATATTTATAAAAGATCTGAGGATCTGGCTAAATAAAAAAAAATTAATTATTATCCATCGGAATTGTTATAGTCACATGAATGCAATTTTGTTATAGGTGAAAACATGCATCAGTGAGACAGACCACTGGAGAGATTTTCGGTGTGGGGTGAAATTTATGTCTGTGCTGAGAGCCGACCCAGGAGCCAGACACTACCAACAAATGTCTTTACTCTCCAAATACTTTACAAAGCACAGGAACCAAATATATTGCAGGTGAAATTCTCCATTGTGCAGGGGTCTTACACAGGTCTCCGTATTACATAAGTCCTACTTAAATACTATTTTCAAGTTGCACAAATCTACTGCACAGGCAAGAAATTTCCCTTGGAAGAATTCCTTGAGCCCTTTGAAAAGGATGTACTTTGATAGCATCTATCACAGTCTCTTAAGCAATACATAAATCCTGTGCTGGCCTCTGTACAGAGGTGGGTACACCTTGCAGAGTATCTCTCTTGTTTTGTAGAAATGTTGCAAAATCCTACAGTACTTCAGAGTTTGCATTATACAGACTGGGTAGACATTGCATATATACAGATTTCAAGACAGCCAGTAAACACCTCAATTACTAATACGGACATGAATATTTTACATTTTAGCTATTCACAACTTCCGACCCTAAGCTGAAATTCTCATGCCGCTAAAACTGTTGAGAGAGTTATTAATGACTTTGGTGAGGTCAATATCTCACCCAATCTTTTCAACTGACAGTTACTTGCCATCTCTAGCCTGTCTTCTAGCCCAATCTTTACCTCAGACTCCATTAGTGAGATTTCTCAGCATCAGACAATTCTTAAAAACCTCTCTCTTATGAGGAAAAAGCTCAAAACAGTAAGAATCATCTACCCAGCATCCTCACCTGGCTCACAACTGTGGTACAGGATTTCAGGACACGTATCCTCAAAAGAAATTAGGTTCCAAGTACCCAAAACACTACTTACACACCAACAAAGTTCCTCTGCAATAGCACTCAACTGTCCCCCACCCCAGTGCCTGAGTTCCTGGTACCTTGGCCACGTGCACCCAAGCATCACCACCACCTCACGGGAATGAGCTGCCCAGATCTGCAGATGATGCCAAAGACCAAGAATATCAAAGCAGGATTCTCCAATAAGGTGATCCTGATCTGGGAATAGACCTAGTGGGTCCAATTCACTGGACCCAGTCCCTTGGTCATTCTTAAACTGTACCTAAATTAAAAAAAAAAAAAGACAATTGGAATACAGGAACCTCAGTCACCAACAACAGAGCACAGTACTTCACTAGTTACTTTCTAGGACATGATTATCAAATAACTCCAACAGAAGAAAATGAAACAGCTCTGTACCATAACTGTCAATAACTTTGCAGTGGGGTTGCCCAAACCTGGAGATGGTTCATGTCTTTGATCTAAATCAGAAAAACAGGGAAATAGTCTTCGCTCTCTCATTTTCTAGGGAAAGCTCTAATCAGTCTGTTGCTAGCTCTAACGGGGTACATGAATGCTCTTCCACTTACATTTCAGCTGCACTCTCTCCCTTTACCCTTCCTTCCCAGGGAAAAGCAGACTTATATACTAAAGTTAAAAAAAAAAAGGCAGAGAAAGAAATTTACCTTCTTGATAGTAATCACTTATTTCCTCTGAGATGGTTATACAGCACGCAGGTTGTCTGGGTTTTTTGAACCTCCTTCATGTTGCCCTTATTGTTGCCACCCTTACATTGTGGAGTGGGCAGTTTATTCAAGGTTCAGGATCCCTCCTTGTGGCAAAGCCCCAAGAAATTCTGCTTGGCTACTCCTAATCTGCTCACCTTGCAACAAAGGCTGCCTCACAGATTTTTTTCCTGTACCTTCCATACCTCTACCCCAACTGTTCTGAAGAACTAGTTAGCACAGATCTCTTCACCTGTCCTTCCATAGCTCTTCTCTTCATCCCCTTCCAATAGCACATTCATTTCCTGGTTCATGCTTCCCGGAACTATGTTTAGCTGATACCTGCCTTTGCCTCCCAGATTCCCAATGCCAGGACTCCTGGATTTGCTTTCGCTCCATGGGGGAAGTGACCTGCTCCCAACACAACAGCTTAACACAGCATTATCTCACGCTCCACCAGAAGTCTCTCCCTTTCTCTAGGGTTTCTCTGCCTAACTCTACCCTTATAATAAAAATAATAGAGTGTAATCCATCTGACGTATTTTAGACTTGTGATTCAGAATGAGATGATCTGCTCCCTAAAGCATCTTTTTCTCACCATTGACTACGATGGGAAACTAGCTTAGTTACATTTACTTCAGTATAGATGCCTACATTTAATTGAACAAAATTACAGCACTGGTTCTCAGATTACACATATGATGACAAATGGATTTATCCTGAACCAGTGGTCAAACACCGAATGAATTCTGAAGTCCACGGATTACTTCTAAACAGTCTGTGACAGGTACAAAAGAAAAGCAAATCCTTAAATGTTATATAGCAATATACTTCTATAGCATCTCTAAGAGAAAGCACAGACAGAACAGGTTAAAAACTACTGCACTGGATCTGTTTTACAATGATGATGATGTTGTATTGTTTACTCTTAAATACAAACCATAAATCAGAGTTTAAGAATAGGCCCTGACCATGAACATACTATAGCCATCCTGTACCACATATTATAAACCTGCTTCCTAACCTGGTATTTTAAGCATTCAATTTTCACTGCATTCGGAGAATTCTTTGCTATTAAGTGACCATTAAGTGCCTACTCTTGCTGGCTTAGTAGCCAATTCCTTATCCTTCCATTTTAACATTGAGAATTACTTTAAAAGTAATTGTGTATGTAACTTTGGGTACATATATTTAACAACAGAAAAGGGATAGCTGGAGAGGTCTGCTTAGCTTAGCTGACTGTGACATGAAAAGTGCAGCCTGAAGTAGTAACTTTAATGACCACCCAAAATGCCAATTTTTAAAAGGAAAACTAACCCCAAAGATGAGCACCAACACAAAATCATCATAATTACATAAGAAAAGATTGTATGGCACCTGAGCTCTGTGCAAGTTTTCTGCTCAAGAACAAATTTTATCTGAAGCAAGTCACATGCATGAAACAGTGTGATTTTTGTTTTAAAGAATTGTATTTTCCAGCAGCTGCAGACCTTTGGGCCTGATCAGACTGTTACTGAAGCTAATTTTGTGGTTTGGCCACCAATTCCAATGACTTTCAGCAAGTGCCAAAAAAAGATGAACCCAAACTTTGACAATAGCCTTAAAAAATGCCAGTAGTCTACTAACGGTCTCAAAGATGTGACACACATTATGAATGAACCCCATAAATCTATCCCCCAGAAAGATTTATTCTGACTTGAGCAGAAGCTCCCAGTGAAGAAGTTTTTCAGAATCCAAATCTCTCGACCCAAAATAATCTGTTCCTCCACTGCCTCGCGGCCAAAACAAATTACTTTTGGGGCAAGCCTTTCTTTATGCTCCTGCCTCTCCCGAATAAACTTCCATAGAAAACTGAAGAGGTGGGAGGGTGGAGGGACGTGCTCTTTCGAGTTCTACCCGAACCCTTCCCGTTTCCTCCTGGATTTACCCAGCCAGGGTCGAGGCCAGCGGGCGCGGGGGCCGGCGAGAGGCCCCTGCGGCGGCCCAGGCCACAGGCCGCCTCACGGCGCCGCCGCCTCGGCCCACCGGCCCCCATGACATCATCGGGGCGGCTCGGTATCGATCCCCACCGGTTTACGGCTTGGGCACTGCTCCGCGGCGACTGCCACTGTCACCGCTCTCGCCCTGCGCGCTGAGGAGAAATGCTGGCCCTGCTACGGACGGAACAGGCTTACATTAAAATTCATCACTGTCGCCATGCAGCGCACTGGCAGTTCTGCGCCGGCTTTGGGCTGAACGCCGAGAAGCCGCTTTAGTGGCTGTGAGGCGGAAGGCGCGGTGTCCTAACGGCCCCGCGGCAAATACGCCTTCCCCGAACCACGGTACTCCTTAAGGAGCTCTGCCTGGCTCAGGGGTTAGGAAGAAGGAATTCACCGGGTGGGAATCGGCAGGAAAGAAAACGAGCCTCGAGCGGGAGGATCCGAGCAGCGACAGCTGAAGAAACCGCCTGGTCCCTCTCCTGACAGGCTGCGACGTGCACCACGGCGGCCGCTTCCTAGCCCCCATTTTAAGCGAAAGGGGCGGGAGGGGGAGTTCAAAGGCATAAACAAGGATCGCAGGACCTAATTCCTCCCCCTCCCTTTCCTCAAGCTTGCTTGCCCAGGCTCGCCAATAACTCCAGCTCGGCTATGCATCGCAATGGGAACGTGCTGCCCGGAGGCTGCCTTCCCCTCACTGAGGAGGCTGCCGCTGCTGCTGAGGCTGCCTTCCCCTCATTGGGGAGGCTGCTGCCGCTGAGGCTGCCTGCCCACCACTGAGGAGACTGCTGCTGCCGCGGAGGTTGCCTTGCCCTCATTGAGACAGCAGCAGCTGCCGCCGCCACTGAGGCTGCCTTGCCCTCATTGAGGCGGCCGCCGCCGCTGCGTTACTGGGAGAGATTGTGCCGCTGCGACAGGGGAGGACGGGGCTCGGCGCGCAGGGAGGAGGCGCAGTGAGCATGCGCCGGCCGAGCCACTGACTGGGTTCTCAGTCAAGGTACCGAGGGGAAAAAAAAAAAAAAAAAAAAAGGAAAGAAAAAATAAAGAAAAAGGAAAGGATTGGGAGAAAGAAGAATGAAAGACGGCGGAGGAAAACAAAAGAGGTTCTAAAAGACCGCCAGGATAAAGCAGCCCTCGGTCGGCGGGAAGGAGCAGCTCTGGCATGTAGGGATCTCCGGCACCAACAGGTAGGAGGAGAGGGGCTGGGGAGTCGGGGGGTGCCGAGGGCTGCCGCAGCTGCAGGTGCGTGTGGGGAGGGCTGCCCCCCTCAGGTAGCGGGTCTGGGGGGGTGATTTCTAAAGAAGCGGCATGATGGAAGTGTTCGCAGACAATGCCTCTTCCGCTCTCCCGAGCTCCCCGCCGCGGGAGGCTCTCGCATGGCTCCGGCAGATGCGGCTGCCAGGCAGCGGCACCCGGGCTCCCTTGCAGCGCGGCGCAGTCCAGCCCTGCATGGCCGTGCGTGGGGGGGAGCGGGTGTCTGTGAGTGTGTCTGTGTGAGTGTGTGAGAGTGTGTGTGTGTGTGTGTGTGTGTGTGTGTGTGTGTGAGTGTGTGTGTGTGCGCGCGGAGGTAGGGCCGGCCGCGCGGCGGGGACAGCTCCACAGAGGAGGGGAAGCGGCGGGGCTGGCGGGAGGGGGGAGGGGGAGCCTGATTTCATGGTTTTAAAACGATGCCATGATCTGATCAGCCTCTGTTTACACAGCAGCAATCAGGCTCTTTTGTGGACGGTAAGAATGGAAGGATTTTGCTGGGATTCAGTGGGAATATCCTTTGTACACCCGAGGTGGCATAGGAAACACTTCGTGTGAATAACCAAGGAGCCTGATCATGCCTGCTGTGGCTCCTGTCCCTGGCTCTGGAGGGAGAAAAAAACCCCAAAAAAACAAACAAACAAACCCCCACCCCCCCAGCAGCAGCAGACAGTTCTTTAATTTATTTTATTTTATTGCATGAAATGTGTTCCGGTATGATTCACTGGGAGGATTAGTGGGAATCGCGAAGCCCTAATTAGCTGGAAAAATCAATTTATTATATGTTTATTTAAGCATAACCGAAACCAGCCCTCCCGAAAGGATGGGCATTATATCTTGGGTGTGTTGCCTATTTTTGCACAGTATTTACACTGACCGTTGCTTATTATTAATTATGTTGAGGCTTTAAAGATTTGCCTGACCATGAACATACTATAGCCATCTTTTAAAGATAAAGCGGGGGGGGGGGGGGAGACCCTCAAGCATAGTGCTATCGACTGTCTGACATACCTGTTTATTTGAAAGCCTAAATGATAAAATTATGGTTTATAGGAAGAAGGGAGGGGGATAATGAATACTGTTTCTCTTACAATGTGCATGAACTAACACAGTGTGATTAATGTGCTTTGGTGACTTGGGTTAAAAAACATAAATTCTGCAGGGTTTCTTTGGGTGTGATCCGTATCAACACAGCAGCTGCCTCTAAAACATTGACAAATACTGTAGCCATAAAATAAATGTAGGTAATGTCAAAATATCAGGAGTCTTTGGGGATTTTTTAAAAATATGTCAGTGATTAACTCTTGGGCTTGCAAACTGGGAATCTTTTGATTCATAAAATCTCTGAGGCTTTAACTGTAAAATTATATATGCTACCAAATATAAGGGGCACCGGTCAGTTCTGAAACTAACAAGCCAAATCTATGAAATGCCAATAATCAATCATGCTAAACAGTAAGTATAAAAAAAAGCCTCATGATTTTTAAAAACAAACAATAGTACTCAAATTTACAACTTCATTTGGTTCTCCATAAATTAACATCTTTGTTAGCACTTTCTCACATCATTTCTTGTTAACTTAAGAACTGATAGCTCGATTTTTTTTCAGATATTTTGATGGCATGACAAATCAGAACGAAGAGGATGTACTGTATGACTAGACACAAGATCAGTTCTGTTTGTGGATTACATTTTCAGTAAGATGTATGGATCTATTTTTTCCTTGTTCTTATATATAGATCATGAGACTTGACTGAGGCAATATACATATCATCCATCCATCTATGGCGAACTACAGCCATGCAGCTGACAACATTTTACAAAATCTCTCTCCTTTAACAGCTTTTCTGAAACTGACTTCACTGGGTTTCATAATAGGAGTCAGTGTGGTGGGTAACCTTCTGATCTCCATTTTGCTAGTCAAAGATAAGACCTTGCATAGAGCTCCTTACTACTTCCTGTTGGATCTTTGCTGCTCAGATATCCTCAGATCTGCAATTTGTTTCCCATTTGTTTTCACCTCTGTAAAAAATGGCTCTACCTGGACGTATGGGACTCTTACTTGCAAAGTGATTGCCTTTTTGGGGGTTTTGTCCTGCTTTCACACTGCTTTCATGTTATTCTGCATAAGCGTCACAAGATACTTAGCTATTGCCCACCACCGTTTTTATACGAAAAGGCTGACCTTCTGGACTTGTTTGGCCGTTATCTGTATGGTGTGGACCCTCTCTGTAGCCATGGCTTTCCCCCCAGTTTTAGATGTGGGCACCTACTCGTTCATTAGGGAGGAAGACCAATGCACTTTCCAGCATCGTTCCTTCAGGGCTAATGATTCCTTGGGATTTATGCTTCTTCTTGCCCTTATCCTCCTAGCCACACAGCTTGTCTACCTCAAGCTGATATTTTTTGTTCACGATCGCAGGAAAATGAAGCCAGTCCAGTTTGTTGCAGCAGTGAGCCAGAACTGGACTTTTCATGGTCCTGGAGCGAGTGGTCAAGCAGCTGCTAATTGGCTGGCTGGATTTGGAAGGGGTCCCACACCTCCAACCTTGTTGGGAATCAGGCAAAACGCGAACACCACAGGCAGGAGAAGGCTACTGGTTTTAGATGAGTTCAAAATGGAGAAGAGAATCAGCAGAATGTTCTACATCATGACATTCCTCTTTCTGACCTTGTGGGGTCCCTATTTGGTAGCCTGTTACTGGAGAGTTTTTGCAAGAGGGCCTGTAGTACCAGGGGGATTTCTAACGGCCGCTGTCTGGATGAGTTTTGCCCAAGCTGGAATCAATCCTTTTGTCTGCATTTTCTCCAACAGGGAGCTGAGGCGCTGTTTCAGCACAACCCTTCTTTACTGCAGAAAATCCAGGTTACCAAGGGAACCTTACTGTGTTATATGAGGGAGCATCTGTAAATCTTTAGCCTTGTGAAACACTACCATTCTCTGCTAAGCAATTGTGGCCTGTAGCCATGTCTTGAGAAGAAAATCAAGAATGGGATGTCAGCAGTTGTAAGGATTTGGGCAACATTCTGCAGTCTTTGCAATAGCTCACCTCTAATCCTGTTTTAAACCTAAACATGTTCCTGCTGACCACTGCTGAAGGTTTGTAATTAAGAACAAAGGACTGAACTACTGCCCTGAATTCCTTTATGTGGTTGAAATCTAGATTATGAAAGTAGCAGGTGCTAAGTATCAGTGCTAAATGCTGTGTATATCACTACATAAAATAAGACCATCAAAAAGATTAGCATTGGACATATTAATAAATTAAGTTGATATGAGGTTAATGTGTTGATAAAACTAATTTTAGACATCTGAAGACCTTTAAAACATTTCATACAATTATTGTTTTGCAAAGACTGAAAACTGGGGACTCAAGTACTGTAACTGATTAAAGATGTGCCATGCATTATTGGATTATCACACTTACAAATCTGTTTGCCTTGTGAGTAAGTTTTGGGGAGCATTCCAAAGCAGTATTTTTGTTCAGATTTAGACTTTACTTTTTTTTCCAAATATATTACTCTTTCTAAATACCATTTTCCTTAACAGTGAAATTACTAACATTTAACTGTATTCTGTGGTTTTTGCTGATTTGGTATAAAGTTTAATAGACTCTTATTTATATTTTTTAAAAAGCTAGATATCAGTCTGTTAGGCAACGTTAATGATAATATCCAGTCATAATTGAACAGTTATAATTATACAGAATAAACACATGTTGCCTTAAAGGGTTATCTAGTATCTTCCATTTTGTTTAGCATTGAAGCAAATAAGCAAGGAAAATTGAATCAATAACTCTGGTCAGTCATTTGGGAGTGCATGAAAGATCACTTAGTCCTCTTTTTTCCTTTTTACTCCAATGGTTCCCAAAATCAGTATGCACATCACTGGGATGATATGATTTTTTTCTAGGTGTGCCGCCCTTTCTAGTTTGTTCTGAGAAACACAGGCAGTTGATGTATGTTTATATTTTAAGACAGCTGTCATGGGGAGACCGCAGCCTTAGTATGATATCTTGCACAATTTGTGAAGCATTTATTCTACTGAAGGCACAGTCTTGTTTATATTTTCTGCACATTTTGGTGTATTGGTTGTTTTAAATTATTTAAGTTTTATCTTGTGAAAGCATATAATATGATTTCTTAGTATTTTAGAAAAACATTAGAGTCTGTGAGTCTTTCCTTCTTTAAGATACAGATGTGTGGATTTCAATATAAAGTTGCATTTGCCAAAATTTACCTGTGTAGCTTGTTAATTTTCTTGGAATAAAATTTTACATTTTTCCAGTTATACAATTAACCTTTTTTATTTTGTCTAGTGAGCTAGCATGAAGTACTGAGAATGTAGCCATTATGAATTATTATCCTTTGCAGTCACTGTATTCCCAAACTGTAAATGCATGAATGATGGGGACCACAGGATTGATAAATGATATTATCTACAGTAGCACTATTGTGTAGTTTATCATAATTACCCATCTATCTGTTCTAATATGTCAGTTATATTTAAAGTTACAACACAGTATTTGACATTAACTTCACAGTTTAATTTTGGAAAATGTGTATATTTGAAGCACAACATCATGAGTTGGTCAATCATAAAGAACATGTATTTTTCTTAATTTTTGGAGACAAGACTAGAGGTCTTAATTCAGTATTGGTATATCTTGTCCTTTGTTGTAGTTTTATGACCAGCAAGTTAATATATACATACACAAGCAGCAGTCAATAATGGAAATGCTTAAATTTGTATGATAACATTATACAACATATGCAACAATTCAGAGAGTTGTGTCTATATGTGATCAGACAACTTGATCAAAGATTTAGTGAGCAATCTGTTTGACCTCACTTACACTTTTATACTGAGGTTGATTGGTTGAGAGGCATGGCTTTATATACTGTGTTGAAACAGAAAAATTGCTAAAATAATGAGTCCTCATCAGTACAAGAATGTTTCAGAACGTAATTTGAAACGGGACCAATAAACTTCTACCAAAAGGACTTTTTTATTACACTGAAAAAGGCTTTGAAATTAAGGTAGTTAAGCAATTGTCAAAGACAGTAAGAGTGAATAAAAACTGAATCATATGTGGAGAAAAATTCTGAAAGTTATCCCACTTAAGTTTATTAAAAGGTTGATTGGCAATAACTTCAGTCTAATTTCTATAACATAGTAACCTTTACAAGGAACATTGATATTACATATTGTAATAAAGAAGTACATATAAATAAAGTTGTAAATAGTGTTATAGTTGTAGAAGTAGTCGGTTCTGAAGATTAGCCAGAAAATTTTCAACTATGAAACTTCAAAAGCTGCAAATTTGGGGCCTGACCTAACTCCTAATAAAGTCAGTTGGTGTTTTCCCATTAACTTCATTTGGAGCAGAAGCAGGCCCTTACATTTCTATAGTACTATGCTTCTGAAATACTAAGAAGGCTGTATTTACTATGCAGTGGGAAAAGAAAAAAAAAAATTAAAATTATTTCCCTGGAAGTTTTGCAAGCAGTAACTGATGTAAATTAAAAAAATAAACAGTAAACAAGTCTGAAAGCAAATATTTTGCTAAAT
Organism: Balearica regulorum gibbericeps; assembly: GCF_011004875.1. Lineage (NCBI taxonomy): Eukaryota > Metazoa > Chordata > Aves > Gruiformes > Gruidae > Balearica > Balearica regulorum. The sequence goes on from NC_046184.1 coordinate 29,855,450, forward strand.
GTTTTTCTTTTGATATGAATATAATTCCTTTGGCTAACTGGAAAATACACAACTGTATTACAACCTGACAGAGGAGAGGTACTTTTTTTAAAGTGAATTTTTATAATTATTCCAGTAAGAAGTCTTGTGACCAAAGTATTTCCTTTTATTTTCTCCAATGTTAGAAGAACAAGGGGATGTTCAGTGAATTAAAAGGCAACATGAAGTAACGTTTTATGCACTTATTACTCAGTGGAACTCACTGGCACAGGATGTCAAGTAGTTTAGAGAGATTCCTACAATAATTATATGTATACATGAATTAAAGCAGTGCTTGCAGGTTTTGTCATCAGTGTCATTTTGATCCTAGTTAGCATGCCAAACCCAATGTATTAGGGTATAAATTCAAAGGAGCAAGAGGATTTATTTCAATCCGGTACACTGTTGTGTCACAATGTGGAAAGCCTTTTGCTTTCATTTTATTAGTACAGGAGTTAAGCTGTTGCCAAAGCTATAGTACAGGGCTGCTAGTTTACTCTTTTCTTCTCAGAATAGCAAAGAATATCACACTATTTTATATCTGCATTGATCTTTAATGCTCATGGGTAATGTGAAATTAGTAGTTTTAATTTTCATGGTGGCAGAAAAAAAGAAAAAGAACAGATTCCCTGGAGAAAAGGCTGTCTGCACCTGTTGCTTTCCTGCCCTCTGTTGCCCCACTGGCCCTTTGGCTGCCTCTCCATCAATCCTTCTTTGAGATTAAATGTTTCATATACTGAGTCTTATATTTCTCCTGCTCCTTAAGAAGTGTCTCAGCCATCCCTCATCCCCAGCAGATAAGCTCCTGCAGCAGCTTCCCAAGGTTTTTCAGTGTCTGGGTTCCCTCCCTGACGACAGACAGACACCGCCAGTTGCTTCCAGCTGCCTTTGTAGTTCATGGAATTGTCATTCCATGATGCTTGGCTAGCACACTTTTGGCTTTGGTCACAAAATAGACGCTATCTAGGTTATGCAGAGAAAAATGGGAATGGGGAGGGGGCAGCAGGAAACAACTTCCCCTCTCCCAAGCCCTTCATAAAGAAGGGGTTATTGTTGTGTTGCCCAAGAGCATATGATTTTTTTAAAGCATATTCAATGCTAATGACCCTCTAAATTAATAAAATGTACAGTTAGCCAATTAATGCTAATTAATTGGCTAATTAATGCTGGGTTTGGTACAGCTACAAAATATTATTACAAAATGGCTTTCCATCAGTCTCTAGCCCTTGGGGGCAGAGTCGTCCACTGTATCTATCTCTTTGTAAGCGTATTGAGTTTGTTCACTTGTATTGTCTTTCCTTTGCCTTTCAAGCATGTGAACGTTTTACTTATATTAATAGGAGTCCAGTATTGCAGCAAGCTGTTATTTCTCATGGGTTTAAAAAAAAAAGTAAAAGGGACCTCTCGTGATTTTTGAGGTGAATTAGAGAGGTATTTTGACAAACAATTGGTTTTTAGCAAATGTCGAATAAAACTGTGGGTTGCTGGGCTCCTTCATAGTTACACAGTCAGCTCTCAATTATTGAAAACAGAAATGGAGTAGATTAACCTGCATAAAGCTAAAACATAGGTAATACAAAGCATATGCACATTAGATAAGAACTTCCTGTGTTTATTACATTTATCGAGGAATGAAGTTAAGCTGAAGTAAAAAGTGAGATCAGAAATTCAAAGAAAAATGGTGGGTGTTTTTCCTTTTTTCTGCTTTGTTTTAGCATAGCACTGCTAATCTGCAACCTGGGTTACACACCCACAGACAACCGAGAGTTGACTGTACAATTCTGCATACCACATAGACAACTTCCTCCTGGTTTATATTCATTGAGAGCTGTATAAGTGCACACTACTAATCTGATTGACTTTTCAGAGAAAAGAGAAGGTGCAGTCTGAGATACTGTTCTTCAAAACTAAAATCCAATATATGTTCTTTGCTTTTGTTTACTGAAGTGATTTTAAGTGTGAATAAATCAGTGATCAAAATCAGTAATGATCATAAGCATTCTCTGGCCATGACCATTAAAAACTGGACAAGATGACATTTTGCAATGCATATGCCAGCAACAAATCAAAGAGTTTGATATTACACACCATGACTTTCCTTGAGTGGCCTGAAAATAGCTCATGCTTTATATTTAGAAAAAAATATGATGAAGCTGTCCATTTAAATGGATAAAGTCTTCAACTAGCCAGCGTGGAAAAAGAAGGATGAATTTTAAAGATTGCTCAATATAAATAGTGGAGAGTTTCTGTGTTGTTTTTTGTTCAGCTGAACTGTGTAATTACATAAGTATATGATGATCAGAGGAGTGCCACAGTAAATAATTTAGATTTTTTAATAGTCTAAAAAACAAATATGTAACAACAATCTTCGGCTATTTGAAATAAAATAATTGCAGTTAGTTGTCCATACGTTTCATAACATTTAGATAACAAAACAATTATTGCCATTTTCAGTACTCAGTGATGTTATGTACCTGATGCATTTAAAGAACAATGTGTTTAGACAGTGAGTTGGCTGATGCAGCCCAGTGAGAGACTTATTCTTCGCATCACAGTTTTTGTACTATGCTTTGTATTTAATAAGCACAAGAGATACAAAACCAGAATTCATCTGATATAATCTTCAACAAACTCTGCATTAGCTACAACAAAACTTCTCCAAATATTAGGCAAATTACCATCTCCAGAGATTATTCAAAATTATCCCTGTGCTAATTCACAAAAAGTTGACTTCACCTTCGTTAAAGAGCAATTTAAAGATGTATATTTTTTTCATCCCTTCATTGGTTGGCTAAGACAAGTTCTACTGTAATGTGGAATTAAAAATCCCAAGTATGAAATGATTCATTTGAATTTCAATTATTATGTTATCAATAGGTGACGTTGTAGTCACATTTTAAATAAATCGACAAAGGTTATGGTTGAAGAATGTAGACGATCGCTTATGATGCAAAAAACCAATCATGTGCTTACAGTTCATTCTTTCTGTTATTTCTGTGGAATGTTAAAGTTTCAATTTTAGGAATGCAAAGGCAAACTCTGAAAAACAAGTATGTTGGAGGGGAAAGAAAGAATAGCCAGAAATACATCTCTTAAGGTTATCTTTGCAATGAAGAATGTTATCGTATATGCATTGCATTTTCTGCATGGTTATAATCTATCAATCAGCTTGCCTACTTTTGCCAGTGTATGTATGCAGCATAGATACAATTCTTATGCCACCAGCAACTACAGCATTTCCTGAGCCCTTTTATTTTCATTCTATAACCATCAAACTCAGGCACGCTACCATCCTTACGCAAATTGAAGAAATTGCTAAAAATAGAAAGTTGTGCACTGTAATAATTTTGGCGGATTGGGTCCTTGAGATAGTTTAAGAGGGTGGCACAGATACTTCATGACTACTCTAAGCAGCAGGTTGTACGATACAATGAAGTTTTCACTCCTGTTTATGATCCAGTTACAATCCTACTGTTGTCCCATAGTGAAACCACCTCCCATGGAACTGGCCCACCACAAGCCTGTGACCCACTTCTTGTTGAGTCTAAGTAGGACTTTGGTGGTGCATACCCTGAGTACTAACAACGGATGAAATTCAGCAATGAGCAGAGATAAGAAATGCCTAGACAGCATTTGTAGGCTACAGACAGGTGATACATGCTTGTCTTCTCAAAACAGAAGAAGTAATAGAAGAAGCAGAGGCTCAGAGGTAAATGGTTTTTGTGAGCTGGTTGGTATTTCATGCCCTGTTGGCCCCTCAGAAGTGACTGAGATCTGTTTTATTCTTGATTTGGGGGGGGTTTTTTTGGAAAACACATGCCATCTCAGCTACTCCATTCCATCCTACCCATACCAGTTGAACATTTGATTTTATGCTTAATCAAGTTTGTGTATTCTTTAGAATACATATTTAATAGTAAAACATATTTGTAGCTTTGTACTGATTATGGAGATATATATGAGTGTATGTGCTTGCTCATTTCCATAAGCATTTCCTGTGTTACAGACACACAAATCCTATTTTTGAAATTAAGACACTCTACAATTACTTGTTTCCTGAATTCTCTGTGAAGGTCCTTAAGCTTTGGAAATTTCTCCTATTTGATCCAAAACACTCAATGCAGATTATTAGGGCACAGTGCAGGGAACATTTGATTTCTCTGACTGTAGGACTGTTTGGACATCATGAAGACTGGAAATGTATATTTAGCTCCTGTATAATAATTTATGGTAATGACTGGGCACTAGAATCGATAGTGGTGGGACTGGTAGAATAGGATATTTTGGTAACTGCAACTTTAAATTACATTGTAAGACATCTAGCAGAAAGGAGAAGTGCTCCTTTTGTAAGATGATTATGTAAATGGAAAGTAAACACACACACAAATGAGTACAGTTCTATAGGATTTTGATTAACACATTCAGTCATAGCTATAGCAAGATGGGCATAAAGCAAAAAAGAAAAAGAAAGTAGCATACCATTTGATATGTAATCTTTGTAATTTTGGCTCAGTTCCTGCAATCCCTACTCAAGAAAAAATTTCTTCTTTTGTGGAAACTTGTCTCAATAAAGAGTATAAGATCTCTTGATAATTTATTTAAGTGTTCATGTTTTTTACTTGACTAGTTCTCAGTGAGAGCGTGGCATAGCAGGACTTTAAATGTAGTCTCTGTTATAGTCTAGGTGCAAAAGCAATCTTTTGATTGGTTTCAAGAGGGAGTGTATATGTACATATATAATGTGTATATATATACTTTTCTCAGACTCTCTAAGATAATATAGTGTAGTTGATACCAAGTAGGGACAGCTCAAGCCGTGGTAGAGGGCACAGAGTATCACACTAGTGTATAATAAGTAAGTATAAAATCAGATACAAGGAAAGTGAGGGACATTTAGTAATAGCTTCCTATGCTAATAGTTGTAAATAGTGCTTTTGGACTAATTTGTAAACTTCCTTGTAAGTTCCTAAGTGGTGGTAAGAGCATCTACAGTAAGGTGGGGGTGTACTACTGCAGCTGAGTCCTTATCCCCACTACTTTACATAGGGGCAGACTGGAACCAGTGCACATTACAGGGTGGTTCCAGCCCCAAGCACCTTGTATGGTAGTAATATTCACTAAATTCGGCAGCCTAAGGATTTACTCCAGATGGATTGTTTTGTCACAGTCAACTTTTTGAAACTTGTTTTTCTTTTAGTGCTTTCTGTAAGTGGTATCTCTTCTTAAAGGTGGAAAGAAGTGCACGTAAAGGGAATGAATGGGTTGAGCAAATCCTTTTCGGCCCAAAATTGGTGTGAGGAATTTCATGAGGATGGAGATAGGTGTGGAAGCCCCTCACAGTTTTACCACATCTCTCAGACACTCTTGTATTTCAGTGTAGTTAGCATATACGCACACAAGTGGCTCAAATAGTCTGCCCCAGTCAGCATTTAGTCTCTCATTCCAATGTACATCTTCAGAAAGACAGACACCATTGTTTGTGGAGACTCTTCTATATAGATGACCTTCCTCTAAGAGCCACATTGTCACAAAAGCTGAGATTTGTTGTATCCTTTTGTATTTGAGAAAACAATTCAATTTTGTATCTTTTGTATTAAAATTTCATGTTAAATTTGCTTCTCAGTGTGCTAACTTAAAGGCAGTATCACAGAAAAGTCCATTCCCCCCTCCCAACCAGGAAGACCGCCAGTCTAACTGGTAAACACAGTATTGGTGGAAATATTATGATGCTTTGGCATCATTACATAAATGCTGATACAATAACAATTATTGAAATACTTGATTATATGAAATCCCTGAAGGGGTTAATTTCCTGCTTTGACATTTTCCTTATGCAAATAGCCTCATTCCATTTCATGCAAGACAGGTTTGGCAAATGTGGATGCTTTGGGTGGTATTGACATCTAAGTTATGCCATCTAAGGACAAGTGCTGGCTGCTAAATAATTTATTCATTTAAAGTTCAGAAGAGACTGTAAAGCTAGCTACCACAAAAAAACCCCAACAAACCAAACCAAACAACAAACAAACAAACAAAACCCCAACCAAACAATGTTTTCTTAAGTCATGTATGTGATCCATTAAACTTGGCTTTGGTACCTGGGTATTGTCAGACTTAGCATTCAAACCTCATACAGAATTGGAAACCAAGCTGTCAAGATAATTTCTAGTCACTGATTATAACTATGAAATGTTATTGTTATATATATATATTCTACTTGACTGCTTCTTTGCAAATATTGAAAAAGCGTGTATGAGACTCAGATGGAAAAGCCTTGACCATACTGAAATTAGTAATAAAATGCCTATTGCTCTCAGTGAAGGCAGGATTCTATGTATCAACCTTAATTTCTAAAGACAATGGTTGTATGCCATACAATGGATGTATACCTTTCATGTATGCCCAGCATGTCTAAGAAATGAGTTTTTCAGGCCCAGTTCACATTCTTAAGCTTTTTAGTTCTGTTTTCTTTATGTCAAGGTCTTCATATTATGCTTACAGCAATGACATCTGAACTGTTATTGTAATTTATATAACCATGTTGTTTAATAGCCTCTTAATAGACAAGTACCCCTTTGTATTAGGTTCTGTGAAAAAGCAGCCTCTGTCTAAAAGCAAACAATGAAAAGATAACATGAGATGGGTACAGACAAGTGGGATTCTAAGGAAATTAGGAGACAGTGTTGATAAGCATGATGGGCAAGGAGATCCCAGCATATTCAGGTTTTTTGGTTGGTTGGTTTTGTTCGTGGGGTTTTGTTTGGGGTTTTTTTTGAGGGGAGAGAGATGATTGAAAATGGAAGTTTTAAAAGAATTGAAAAACAACAAGGGGATGGATTCTCAGAAGAGAAGAGCAGCTTGGAAAAAAGTACAAAGGCTGTTTCCTGAAAATCTAATTGTCAGTGATAATTGTCAGTGATAGCCTGTCAACATGAGCAGATTGGAACCTCTTGATAACGGACGAAAGATGATAGGCCAAGACGAGCAGAATGAAGTTGCATCAAAGCTGAAGGAGGAACAGAAGATAACTACTTATTCACAGCAGTAGGGAGAAAGAGATCATTAGAGGTCATGTTGAAAGTAAGGCTCAATGAAAACAATTGGTGAAAGCCAGGGAGATTGACTCCAGGTAGCAATTGCAGTCAGTGAGCTTAAAAAGGAGAGGTAGAATAAGATGGAGGAATAATTGCCAAAATAAGTGGGATACAGACCCCCTCCTTTTTTTTTTTTTTTTTTTAATTAAGGAAGAGACTGCATAGTGCCTGAATTGTTATGGGAGGAGACAGAGGACAGAAGAAGGTGATGAAACCAGCAAAGGAGTGGATGAGGGACAGGACTGGATATTGGAAAGGGTAGTGGGATATGAGGATAGCTGAAGGAAAGGCTGGCAGAAAGACCAAATTTGGATGAATCTCCTTGGAGTAAAGTGGGGAGATGTGGATTTGAGATTCCAGGAAATGGAGGACTCTGGGCAAGATGGAAAGGATGACAATAACAAGAAAGTGGAATGACATCAGTCAGGGAATGGGAGGGACGAAGACGCACAGAGCAGCTGTGTTGCAGGAGAATGGCAAGAGCCAACAGTGAGGATCATCCAGACAGGAACAGGTTGCTGTTGTCTAGTAGAAGTTCTGTGTATCAATGACGTGCTAACCCATGGCAAAAGGAAGCAATGCTAAAGGATTCCAACATTAGTGAGTGAGATCTGGGCAACTGTGGTCACAGTGCTCTCAGCCTGTTGTAGCCAGTATTACCTATGAGTTCAGTAGGAGCTTGAAGAAAGACTGAATAGTATCCATTATTTACCATTCTTCCCTTCTTAACATTTTAACAGGATTTTCTGTTCTACTTCCATATTCTTTCTCTTGCTTTTTTTGTAATGTTACTCTACTAAGAAAAACTACATGTTCTTCATAAGTGACACTATGTATTTAGAGTATGTTGGCCCAGCAATTTTGATAACTTTCAGACTGAATGATAGCTTTTCAGAACAGTGCAAGTGCAGTTTCTGTGCAATTTGAGAGCACTGCAGTATTTTATTATCATTATCTCCCATAATGGTGGTATCTTGGTCTGGTGAAGTGACCATTAGGATGAAAGCCAGTAACTTCCAGGTTCTCATTGCAGCTTTGCCACTAACATCATTGCATGGGTGACCTTGGGTGATTCGTATATGCCAACTTTTCAGCTATCCACTAATTTTAAGCAATCCAAGGACATTTTGGATTCCCAGTTTAAGATACCAGTGAATCAATTTCCAAGGGAATGCAGCACCCATAGGTATTGATTATGTTAATATGGTAGATGTAAAGATGGTAAAACTGATCAAAAATGTTCTATATTTCATTTGTTTTGCCAAGTCTTGGCTTTCTGCAGGAAATTTCAACTTTCACTTTTCAGACTTTTCCTTCCTGAGAAACTGAAAATATTCTGCAAAGAAAAGTTCTATTTCCTGACCACTCTTTAACATTAGGGCCATCAGTATTTCCAGAGAGTCTTCCAAAAATAAGGGGACCATATTAGTGGTCAGCTCGAAAATGTGGTTGAAAACTTTTTTCTGCATAGTTTGCCAGATGAATAAAATAGCTAATAATATAACTTACTTGAAGGATGAGAGACTTAATTATGTAATGCTTCTAGATTTCTGAAACTTGTTCTAAATCAGGATTTACCCCCTGTAATTGACAAGGCCATGGTAAGATGCCCACAGCCGCCCTAGGCAAGCAAATAATTGTTAGAATTTTTTCAGTTAAAGGTTGATGAGACAGTGTGGTGGTCAGCTTTCGTTGCTGACAGTAGGCTGCAGCCCAAAAGTTTGGAGACAACTGTGACAGATGATTTGGGATGTTCAGATAACCTCATCTTGCCAAGAGATATGTTCATTAAGTTGTCAAAGAACTGAAATGTATGCATTGCCCATCCATCTGGCATATAATTTAAATACAGCTGAATTCCTGACCTCAGATATGATATAAGCATTTCTGAGTAGACATGACTGATAAATTTGCATAAACAGAGGCTCTTAGAATAAAAATACATTTTAAAAGGAGAGTTAAAAAACACTTCTGAGATCTACAGACTCGTGACAACATTGATAGATGGTAACATACTCAAATAAAAAAATATTTTACTGAGTACTAAATAATATTTTTAAAATGTTTGCACAGGATTTTTAGTACAATTAATAAAGTCTCTCCATAGCCTGAAGAAAGGTGTCAGCAGTTGAAGTGCCTGAAACTGAGATACTGAATTCATCACAATGAGTTTTCTGAGGGCTGAATAGATAATCTGCATGATTTTAAATATTAAAAGCTTTTGTCAGGGTAGATGTGCCTGCAAAAATGCAAGCTGGCAGTTACACATGATTAAGTCACAGTTGTCTGGGCAATTCCATATCTGGGTTACCACAAGATGTTATAAATAAAAACAAGTATTGATACCTGATTTTTTTCTAATACTTCTGTAATGCTGTCATCAGTTAGGTGGATTTTAGCAATGTTATTTTAATACCTTAATATTTGACACCCAATCATAGCAATACAATGTTTAAACCCAAACCTACAAAACCTGGGTGATACCTAATGACCTTATGGGAATAGTAACACCTTGGACGCTAGGTGTGTCCCTTGGGGGACCTAGAGCAATCTAGGTTCCTTTGGCTGTCAGGGGAGCTTCAGCAAACAGATTGATGGTTTGATTGATAGGTTTGGAGAGAGATTCTCTGAATTGTGGAGACTCATTGTAGGCACCTAAATCAGAGCCTGAGGCTTGATGGTGAACACTCTTTCAGTCTTTCTTCAGGTGTCTCTGTGAGAACACTGCCTCACTCTCAAGACTGAATGTAACGAAAAGGGAAGACTCATTCTTCTTTATCTGTGCAGGAGAGCTGGTGCATGAATTTAAACTTCTACACAAGCAGATGGCAATATTTTCTTTTCCACTCCCTTTTCTCAGCATGGACCACATCGCTGTCTTCAAGTCACGAATCTGGGGATATGTTTATCAAGAGAGCTAATAGCAAAGCCTCCCTCTGCTGTATGAGCAGTTTAAAGAGTGATGTATTTCTAACAGTCTCATGAGCATGTTGCAAATTTGCTTCATTTAGAGGCACTGCTGAGCAGCCTGTCAATAGCTGTTCCTGCCAGTGAGGCTCTTGTGGATACCCATGGGACACCCATGTCACCAGTATGGGTGCAAGTGACCCTGCCTTCTTGCAGATCCTCAAAATCCGCATGTAATTTAGTAGTTCCATAGGGCAGAGACTTCTGCCAGCACTCACATGAAGAATGCTGACTTGTAATATTTTGCTACTGGAGGTATAGGTATTAGGTATTTCGACTACAATTGTCCTATCACCACTTCCTCTGCACAAGTACTGCCCCGCTCTTTGTCAATTATTTCCTTTCTCCTTTTCCAGTTGCTACAGCCTTGAGACATTGTGTTCTTGGAGGGCAACAACTACAGAACTCAGCCATATTTCCATATTTGTCCCTATTCAACGAAAATTCAGCAAATACAAATTCATGTCCTGAGCACGTCAGTGGTATGGAGGCTCAAGAGCAACCTAAAGTGGAAAATGTTCCATGACCATTGTTCTTCCATCATAGGTCCTTGCCTCAGCTCACAATGACCACCTTATAGTACATTCCTACACATATCATTTAGCAAAGAATCCAGACTGACTGGTATTCTAGGATACCTGTGGTGGGTCCAAGCCATGCTATGGTTATGCTTGTCCCATTGCTACTGCTTGAAGGGCATGGTTGAAAGGTGGCATACCGGCCCTTGAAAGCCTCCTCCTGCATGCAGGCTCGCATCCAAACAGTTCAAGCTATGGCTGTAAGCCACACCCAGCTCACAAGATGATTTCCACAGTCTGAGGGGGTGACCCAGTGCTTCTATACTCATAAGCATGGGCATGTCCTTAGCCAACTGGTTGACTAGTCAGGATACTCATACCTATGTTGTCATTGCTTATACCTCTAACCCAAACAGCACACTGAGCAGCAAAACTTGTCTGTGAGGACCAAGGAAGGAATAAACCATGGGCCATGCAGGGTTGGCAAAGGGAGGAACTGCAATGGGAGGAAGGAGATGGACATTGGTTTTCAGTGTGAAAGAAGGGGACAAACAGATGACAGAAATTATAGTGTCAGGAGGCAGAGTACGTGGGAGCAGTGTGGATGTTCAGGGAACAGAGATGATGTGAACAGACTACAGGAGACATAGGGGTCTTGGGGCAAGGAGCAGAAGAAATGCATGGGCAGGTAGGCGCATGGGTCTGGGTGGGAGAGTATGGTGGTTTGAAGGCTGCTGGAATGTAACCATTCATTAGTAGCCATTCTGTGCATGGAGAGGTCAGTTTAGACACAGCCAAGATGTCTTTGGTTTAGGAGGAAATGTGAAATGTGCTTTAAAAATGAGACAAATGCAGCCAGAAAGTTCTCAAGGAGTATGGGGGTCAGTGGCAGTTGGACCTGGTGATCCTGTTTTTTCCAGGCCAGCTAGCAATTCTGGTGTACACTCCACTGAGGGCATGACAAGGCAGAGAGAATGTATAGGAGGCCATACTTGAAGGAGGTGTGTGATTTGATACTTCCCCTGCAGCCTCTCTTGGTGTGCTCCTGTGAGGCCTTAATTGGAACTGAAAACTGCTGCTCCTTTGCAGAACTCCTGAGGGAGAAGGGAAACAGCATTGCCTTGCACCCTCGTTGGGATTATTTCTTTCCTCCTTTTCCCCCATGTGACACAAGCAGGGAAATTAATATTCCAAGCCATTGAGCCTGCTTGGTGAATCTGGCACAGCATTATTTAAGATGACTGAGAATTTATTTTAATTGATTTAATCTAACTCAGCATTTGAAAAACCTTGAAGATCATATTATGTGCTCAAGCACAGTTAATTTGTTTGTTGCAAGGACCCCAGTCATAAAATGTGTATATCCAAGGCCATTGTGGAATTAAGACTTAAGCCATTTAAGCAAGTCTGCATGTGAGTAAATAACATTCAGCCTCCTGGTGCCCAAAAAGTATCCAGGCAGAGCCCAGAGAACCGAGGCTTTCAGCACAACACTGCCCTCTGGAGCTCTCGGAATCACTCTCATTGCAAACCAAACAAAGGACGTAAAGGAGAAAAACAGAAGGCGGCCTTGATCTGCAATGTAAAAATGAATAGCACAGTGCACACAGTGCAATGAGTAATGAAAGCAGCTATACTGCAAAAGCAATGGAAATATAAAGACATTCATCCCCATCACAAATGCCTACAAATATTTTTCAGCATTGAATGGAAGGCGGAAATAAATTGAGAATTTTAAACAGACCTGGAAAGAATGACATACAATAACAAAAATGCTTTTCAATTTTGCTTAAAGGTGTTGGCAGCATTGTAACAAAGAAAAATCAACAAGCTATTGGGAAGGAGAAAAATAATTTGCTCTCTCAAAAATCTATTTTAGATGCAGATCTTTTTCTGCTATGCATCCTTTCACATTTTGATAGTGTTTGTGTCAACGCAAAGATGATATGTTACCTTGTGCTGTCAAGAGCTTACCAAAATAAACCTCATCAACAAGGCATTAAATAATAATATCACCTTTCCCCTGAAGTTTTGATATTCTCTGTGATGTACTTATGCATATTTTTAAAAGAACTTAAATTATTGATTCCTCCTTCCATCAAACCTGTCTAACCAGTGAAGTGTATATAGAATGCAGTCCTGTACTAAGCTCTGTTAAAGAACAACCCACAACCCTTAATTGAAAGCATGGGCTTGTTAGAAGTAAATTTCTTGGTTTTATGAAGGGCCTAATCTTGCAAATACAGCCTATCACCAGTAACAACTCATCATTGCTGATATTTCCAATAGCAGATATTATTCTCAGTAATACACGTGCACATAATTGGATTCAAGGATGTAAGAACCACATTGCAATACCTTCTCCACCCAGTATTTTTCTGTTAAGGTGAATGATGGAAAAGCTGAGGTTAGAAGGGACTTCTGGAGATCACCTAGTCCAAACACCTGCTCAAAGAAGGGTCAGCTAGAGGAGGTTGTTCAGGGCTACATCCAGTCAGGTTTTGAGTGCTTCCAAGGATGGAAGGTCCACAACCTGTTTGGGCAATCTGTTCCAGTGTTTGACCCTCACAATAAGGAAGTTTTTTTCTTATTTTTAAGTGGTATTTGCTGTGGTATTTCTCTGTTTGTGCCCATTGCCTCTCATCCTGTCACTGAGAAGAGTCTGATTCTGTCTTCTTTACTCCCCCAGTCAGGCATTTGTACACACTCGTAAGATCCCTCCTTAAGCAGTCCCAGCTCTTTCAGCCTCTCCCCATATGTCAGATGATCCAAGCCCTTAATTATCTTTGTGGCCCTTTGCTGGACTCTCTCCCATATGTCCATGTCTCTCTGTTACTGGGGAGCCCAGTGCTGGACCCAGCACTCCAGACGTGTCTCACCAGTGCTGAGAAGAAGGGAAGGATCACTTCCATCAACCTGCTGGCAATGCTGCTCCTAGAGCAGCCTTGGATGCTGTTGGTCTTCTTTGCCACAGGGGCTTATTGCTGCTGGCCCATGTTCAATTTGGGTCCACCAGGATCCCAAGGGCCTTTTCTGCAAAGCAGCTTGCCAGCCAGTCAGCCCCCAGCCTGTACCGGTGCCTGGGGCTCTTCCTCCTGCGAGGAATTCATAGTGCAATTCAGTATTATCAGGATAGTAGCTGCCAATGTTTGAAAAGAACTGAAATAATGACTTGGGAATAAATGACTTGTGTTACTGTAGTTGAAAGAAAGGTTATCTGAATACCAGTAGACTAAGGGGAATGGATTGCAACAAACAGAAATGGCAAGAAAAGGGAAGCAGTGGTCCCCTGGCAAGTCAATGTCTGATCATAGAAACAGAACTCCTGAATGATTCACTCGGGGCTTGATCTAGTACCTATTTAAGCCAGTGAGAGCTTCCCCGTGGTTTTGGGGGGCAATGAATGAAGCCAAAAGGTATCATGAAGAAAGGAAGAAAAGTTGCAAAACAATTTTTTTTTTCTATCCTGCTAATAATAAGCATGCAGTGAAGTAAGCTTCTAGAAATAGTGGGAAATTCTGAAGAGATTTCATAAACTGAATTTAGAGTACTAAAAATTTTAAAAACATCAAATAAGAGCATTAGTAATCTTAGCCACAGTGAGATAAAGAATTGTTCAGCTGCAAACATATAATTATGTACATAAAAGTTAGCAGGACTGATACATATATGGGAAAGGATATCCAAAGTAAATAATAACACAGAAATTGTACTGTCCTCTCTCCATTGCTCAGGGAATAAAAAACAGCTTGGCACTACAAGATTTAAATTCATGTAAATGTCTCAGGCAGTTGACTGCTGTGGAAGTAGTGAAGAAAAAGAAGTGATTATACATTTTACCCTGTGAGGCTAGTTATGAAATACTGATGCCAACATTGCAGTATATAATAAAGCTAATAATAATTAGCAGGTTTCATCCTTAGTGCAGATGAACAAGTTTAATAACATGTTTTAATTTCACTTCAGATCCAAATGGATAGCATGGGTCAGCTTGGCTGATCTGCGTATGCGTGTATCAAAGACTCTTAAAAGCTGCTTTTCCCTTAACAAACTGAATTTCCCCAATACTTTCTTTTGTAAAATGACACAGAAGCAGGATTTCAAATATATTTTCCTTCTCACAGAATGCAAGTTGGAATAAAGTCGGAATACAAAGTTTGTGGAGCACATGTCGTGGTTAGGTAGGAGATAGGCTCTGAATTTAGGGCCATGGATTAGGGCTGCTTTTGGAAGATAACTTACGAAGCAGATTGGTCCCTCCATTCCTGTCCTAAAATAGAAATAGATCAGAAGGATCTGAGGTGTTTATTTTTGCATCAATGTTGTTAGAAAATCTAAATTTCCTATACAGCATTCAAAAGTTTACTTATTTCACTCTTTCATTAATAATGAATCTTAAAACTCTAGATGGAAGCTCTTCTCTTTCCAAGGTGAAGAGCTCTTCACCTCCCAAGGTGCACAGCATTTTATATTCGGTGTACAGATACACTGAAAAAAGTTTAAACTTATTTCTGAGTGTCCTTCCAGATAAAATTGCTAAAGTAGAAACCAGTGATCAGAAATCACTGCAGGTCTTACTTTGTTTCTTCCTATTGTTTATACAATTATCTCTATAATCCAGCCACATTTTGGTGGATGCCAGGTTTTTTACTTGAGATCTTTAGGATTGTTTCTAGTTTAAATACCTTCAGATATAAAATCTTTAAAGTGTTCCTTTCTAGATTTGGATTGTCAAATTTGTTTTAAGTTAAGCTTTCTCACCGATAGCATTGTTATCATTGCCTAATCATTAAAGGAGCAGAAGGTCTTGTCCTCAGTTTAAGTCCAGCTCTGTGTATGTATTTAGCTAACTCAGAGGACATGATGTGGCTCATAGTGATAAATAACTATGATGTTCTCCAGAAGCTGGCATCTTCCCTGAGGTCTACAGTATATCTAATTGAATTGGCCCTGCTGAATTTAATCTTGAGATCCCCAACACACCAAAATTAAGTACAATTTTAAGTATAGTTATTAAATTATACTTTCATTTTACTAGGAAATATGGGTATGCAACACTTCAGTGACACATGAGATGAAAGATTAGTAACATCTCAATGCAATTTAGAAGAGTTTACAACTTTTCTTTAAAATAGAATGGCATTATTTAGAAAAAAAAAGAGAACAATTATTTGAATATTTACCTGATATAGGTTAAGAGCAAGTCTTTATTTTTCATTGGTCCTCTGATGCTAGTGAAATCAATATACAGCTGAGGATGTGGACTATCATCTAGGCACACTGCCAGCAAAGTGAATGGCTCTTTACCCTTGACTTCAATAATACCAAGTAGAGGACCAAAATGACGATCGAGATGACCATAATTTAGGCACTGGAATGCCTAAAGATAAGGCAACTATTTCCTACTTGTTGATTCAGAGGAGTGGCAACATATATCCTTAGAGAGTATATCAAATTAAGGGGAAGAAGTTGCCTACCCAGTGGGCAACTGAGAAAGCCTACAAACTGAGCAAAGTAAGAGCTTGCTGGTGAGTGAGAATGGGCACAGAAACACTTCTGACCTCCTGTCCCAAGGCTCTCTTGTGCTGTCAAGTTCCAGAGCACAAAATCCTCTCCTGAGGAAGGCTGATTCTTTTCAAACAGGGCTCTGGGGATGATTAGAGATCTGATAATTCACTCCCTCCTCAGTTTGAGTGAATTCAAACCTTCAATTCCTTCATCCCATGCCCCAAGATGAGACTATGGAATAAGCTGTTTAAGTCATTGTTTAAACAGTGCTGTGAGACTGATGAAATGAAAAGGAAAGCAAGCATGAAGGAATTTGACATTAGAGCCTAGTGATTATAGCTCTTTGCTAAGAGGCGTGTGCCCTAGGTTATAGCCTACCTGATAAACTCCAAAATCATTGCTGATAATCTTGGACCACTGTTTGCAAAAAGAGTTTATGCTGGGTGAATACTTCTGAAGTTTTACTGAAGTTACAAACTGATTAGCCTGGTATATCAGGTTAAATAAAGGAACAGCTGGAAAAACCTAGAAAATAATTAATCCCAATGATGGGATTCACGATAGGATTAATGAATGATTAATCCCAATGAAGAAAAGTTTTAATTGACCTACACTTCAGTACTTCTGACTAAATTACAAATGTAATTGTTAAAAGCAATATTGGAGATGTAACATACTTACACTTTGGTATATCATTTGACCTAGACTTGTACAACTTTCTGCTTAAGAAACAGGATATAGATTAAAGCTATTGAAATCTAAGTACTGACAGCATGAAACTGTAGACTCTGAAGCCTCATCAAATAGAAAAATTTTTACTGCCACCTTCACAGATTTGTTCTTGGATTTGTTCTTGGTTTCATTTTTTTATCAGTGACCTGGAAGAAAAAAACAAAAAACATGATTGAGAAAGTTTACAGGGATTGAGGGAGCAGTAAAAAATGAGGCTGACAGGTCACTGATACAACTTGAACTGTGTTTTTGAGCAGGCACAAGCAAACAATATGCTTTTCTGTTCAGTTTATTGGCTCATACTTAAAGATCGGGAGTTCTGTACTAATGAGCAATCACTCCCATGATGACTTACTGTCCTGGTAATCAGTCAGACATCAGTTCCCAGGGCACAAGTGTGGCTGAAGGGGCCAAATGAAATCCTTCAGTATTTAAACAAAACCATGTAGAAGAGGAGTAAGGAGATTGTCTCATTTGCACATTTGGTACGGATGTGACTGCCAGCAGAATACTGTGACCAATTTCTGGCTGGGTAAGTGCTGAAAAATTAATCAAGATTTAGAGCAGCCCACAGCAGCACTTAAAAGAAACTTATGAAAAGACTATTAAGCCTGAAAGGCTAGAGGAACTGTTTTATTTGAGGGTATTGCTTAATCCTATCCAGGGAAAAAAAGAATTTATTTAGCTGAAAGATCAGCTTGGTATAGATCAGCAGAAAGGCCAATGAAACAGTGACTCTACCAAAATCCCTTGGTGGGTTGGGGTGTTTACAGGGAGGGTTAGGAATGTAGTGTCTTCATGCTGCAGCCCTGTTGGAGTGAGTGGTTCTGCAATAGTAAAAGCTTGTAAGCACAGTCTAAATTAAAGAAAAGATGCCATGACTTGGCCTATCATTGCTATTACTGCTATGCAGTGCCAGGTGAACAAAAGAAACAGAAGGTCAGATTAGATAATCATCTTAGAGTCTTGGTGCTTATCTGAACCGTATGTTTATCATACCCTGCTTTAATCATTTGTATCAGCAGAATTATTTTCTAATCTCATTAGAACAAAATGTCCTAAACCATTTAATATTTCACATGTCTAGTCAAGCCACCATTCCAGGGGAAACTGTATTTTTCCATAATATTTCAGCACTAAGTCTAGAAGTGCACCACCTTGCAAAAATGAGGATGGGGGAAAATCATAATTAAATTTCTCCATTAAATTAGTCCCTAGGGAGGGCATTGTTGAGGTTTGAAGAACACATTATTATAGCTAAAAGGGCAAAGCCATCACCATGTGTTTAGCTGGTGATTTGTTAGCTTGGAAATAGCAAAAATGCAAAAGGTAACATTTGTGATGCAGTAACGCACTGCAAACAGCTCTGCATTTTCCGGGGCATTTCACATGCAGGCTGCCTTCCAATCAGTGTGAGCCAGGTGAAGTTTTGAACACTAAATATTACCTGGTGAAATGACTTTGCACAGTAATTGACCTCCTGCCACATGTCACTAATACAGTGTCCTTTCCCCTAGCAGTGGCCTATAATAGAAGTTTTTGGAAGAATATTAACCTGGCTGTATATTATTTTCTGGTTCATTAAATATAGTAGCAATTCTGGCAAAGCCTTTAGTTGATGAGAGAGGTTTGGCCTCCACAAGAAAACGTTGTCACAATACTAGATGCTGTATCCTTATCTAATTTACTTATAGCCAATACATTTTTGAATAGAGACATTAGATGGCAAAACCACAAAGGACAATTTATGATTTACACTCTACAAAACTATCCCAGTTCTCAGCCACCAGTTCTACCTCTGCTGGAAAAAATTCCCACAATCTCAAATATCTTTAGTGGGTTCTCTTTTACATATAGGCCTTTGGCTCCTCTTCCCCTGCCGTTGGTACAAACTATTTTGTGGTAAATGCTTGATGCTCCTTTGCCGTGAGGATTCTGAGGGAGAAACAAGCATATCACCCTCTTGGTGGCTTCACTCAGGTATATAAGAAAGACTCTATAAAACAAAAGGGTTCAAGTGTCTGTTTTCAGTGCTTCATCCAGCTTTAAAGCATCTGCTGTTGCCCTTAAAGTATCTCTTTCAGGCCATTTGTCACTGTCCTAGTTTCACTGGCAGTGACAGTTAACTTTTGCTTAGCACCCTGCAGATATTTACTTACTACTACAATATATTTTCCCTTGTGTACTAATAAAATACCTGCATTTACAGAGGACCTTTTATCCCAAAAGATTTCACCAAGCTCTGCAAGCTATAAATTTACAGCAGTACTGTACAGGTAACGTAGCTTTTTGCTCAGCACAAAAGACAGTAGCCAAAATCTGGGAATCCTGATGTTTCAACAAGCGACTGCTGAACACAGAATTAAAGCAGAGGGAAGTGCATCTGAGGGAGTGTTAGTCTAGGGTGTAGAGCTAGGTTCAGCTCCCTGCTGAACTATACCCACAAAACTGGCACGGGCATCCCGTGTGACTCGGGAAGGTGCTAATGCCCAGACCCACATAGCATGTGGGCACCTGACATGGGACTTCTGTGGAACTGAAGCACTTCATCTTAATGGTGCAGCCCTCAAACCTATGCCTGGCTCCTTAGGCAACAGTAGATCTGTCAACACCTACATTTTGTGTATATTTGTGATGATAAAAAAAAAAATCAGTGATGCTAACATTGTGCATATCCATGTGCAATATTCAAACTTCAATCATACTGCCCGGACTGAAAAATTTAGTGTTTATCTCATGCCTTTACCCAGTCAAGACTCACAGATGAAGTGTCTGCATCATTCTCAGGCCCACTCCGTTATGTATGTTTAGGTCAAGCTTAATGCAGAGTGGCAGCAGTTCAGTACTAAATACAGTATTACAACTGCCACAGGAGGAATTCTGGTTCTGATTCCCGGTCTTGGCAGTGGCTGTCAGAGATCAGTGACAGGGGAGAGGTTGTTGCTTTCCATCGAGTCCTGGCTGACTGTGAAATCGATAATGAGCAAGAATGAGGAGTTTTCTCCAGCTTTGCCTTTGGTCAGTGTGGGGGGCTAGTCTCACTGAGGCTAAAGATAGCCTAAAACTTAAGCGTCCTTCTTCCTGAGCAGGCATGGTAACTGTTAGACACTGGTTTTACAGAAGACAGCACATGGTCTAAAAGGAAACCATGAGACTTGCTCCACCTTTAGAAGAACATCGGCAGGTATTAAGCCTCAGAAAAAGGACTCTTGGCTGTCTGTGCCAAAGGGATAGAAATCTAGAAGCAGAGGCTGGAAGGAAACTGCTGAGCAGCCTAGCAGATCCCTCCAGGTGAAGGACTGAGGGACAGTGCAGAGGACATCCACCCTCAGCCCAAACATAGCTTTCATGTCTCACCCATTAACAAAAACCAACAAAATCAGCTTTCCCTCTTCACACTATGAGGCTGCACTGTAACAACTGAAGTCAGGATTATTTCCAAGTTTATAAAGCTGATGTATTTAGGATCTGATTTGGCTGCCATGAAATACCTATCTAAAATAAGCAATCATCTGTCAAATTTTGGCCTCAGTATCAAAAGTAAGCTTTGGATCACAACAAGTTAGAAAACATAAACCTTTATATTGGATTTATATAGTAAGCCAAATGCAAATTATTACTTTTCCTCATTTTCAGTTACCTCTGGCTCTTGAATCCATCCTCTACTAATTCTCCTCTGCATTATTGGTCTGGAATTTTGTCTACATGATGAGAATCATCTAGTTGATAGCACTTTAAATTCATCTATAAACAGCTTTTGATGACTAATATGCATTTTTCTGTCCCTGCAATAAATTTGTTTCAAGCAAAAAGAGACTGTTTGGAAACACCACCTTAAATTTCCTGATAAATCAACTACTTAATATTTCATTTCAAACCATACTGGGAAAACAAATCTAATTTTTTCTCAGGGTAAAGTCTGAAGGGAAAAAAGTAAGATAGCTGCAGAAATATAGAATTAGTATTATTCTGATATGAAATATGTCTTCTTAAGCCATAACAAGAATGATTTTATACATGTTGTTTACATTTTTCTATCTTGAAAGACAGCCACTTTAGATTCATTTAATTTGAATTCTTACATGGCCTTTTCAAATAAAGAGAATGAATAACCAAATGGAAAATGCCTTTACTTATTCCCAGCTCTGAAAGTGACTCATTATTTAAAATATTACCATTAAAAATAAACCATTTCCACAGATAAGATGAAACAGGTAATTTTTTTACAGGCATCCTTACAACTCTGGCAAACGTGAATATCTGTTTACTGGCATGCTTTTGAGAGGTATCCTTAGTAATATACACAAAAAAAAGACATCACAGATGTCTTCTGTCCTACATTTTTTATGCCACTGTCACGCTAAATGGCATTAGACCTTATCATACCTTTCTTTTAGATTCTTCTTTTTCTGCTATATCCAGTACCCACTTGCTTCTGCAGTTAAAACCAAAGGAGCTCCCAGGTTTCACCATTGCTTCTCCTGTTCTGTATTAAGACATCACTACTACAACTTAGTGATACTGGATTTACACTGCTGCTCGATCCTGCCCAAGGACAGAGTGCAGAAGTGCCCTGTTCAGCCTTGTATAAAACAAAGCAGCCCACAGAGATTACACTGAGCGTATTTTGTGTTACTGTCAGTAGCTCTGTCATTGGTACAGTCTTACATGGCTGCCTGCATTTGAACTGGGGAAAAAATTTTCAAGGAGCAGCAAACATGAACTGGAGCAGAAGCTCAAGGACAAGAAGTCCTGTCAAACCAAAATATTCTTTCCTCACCTGCCCACAAAGACAAAACTTGTGATTAGGGAGGATTCCCAATGCAGGTGTGCTATACTGTGAGTACATGTGCAGCAGCAGTAATGGGGAGACGGTGCGAGTACGATTGGCATCCAAGAGGAGCAGCAGTTCTAAACCCCACCATTCGGGTCATTTCACTGATCACTTACCTCTGAGTTTTCTCATCGTTCTTGGGTTCTTTGTTTTAGCTAAAGCACACAGTGGAGAACTGCATTAGCTAAAATAGTTCTTGAAGGAGACAAGAAGTTAAAGCACACTGAAGACTGAGTTAGAGCTTGACATTAATATTTTCAAGAGGTAATGACTCAGCTCAGTCTTGTCACAATTCTGTTGCAAACTCAAACTTTCATCTTTGTTTCTGCTGACTCCATGCAAAAGATTTTGCTACTGAAATGGAATCACATTTTCTGATGCAGGTCCTTACTTCATGTCAGTCAAGCTTCTCTGCCATTGGAATTACAGGATTGTCTATGCTGTTGTGAGTATATTAGGAAAGTGTACAAAATATTTATTCCTCAAAAGGTATCAGATCAGTTCAAAATTACCTTATCTACTAAGTGGGGATCAACCCCAACATTACATACCATACGTGGTGGCATGTGCTCTGTGCCATGTGATGGGGCTGGTTTTATTTCTTTATAACACTTCCCAACCACAGCCTCCACCTCTGCCAACTAACAGCTGATCATTCTTGCAGCCACATTTTTTTATTTTTATATGCAAGACTACCATACATAAAAGCCTACAACATTCTGTTGCTAATTTTAAAGAAAATCCCCTTTCCTTGGAAGTCAGTCAGTACTCTGAGCTCTTTTGGCACTCTATCCTAAGGTTGAGATACAGGTAATATTTTTAGCTTTCAGGCCAACTCGAAGAGCCTTACTCATTCTAAGAGGCTGTTCATGCTCTTCACCATGAAGTACAAGTGATTCATGGCTTTAGTCCACTCAGGCTCCTTTACAATAATATCTACTGTACAGGAGCATAGTTTCTTAGTGTAATGAAGTTCTCCCTCTTCAATAGACTAATTTGACTGGTATAATTTGACTGACATAACTGCTGGGCTTTCTCTTTAGTGAAATACAAGTACACATCATGCATTTTAGTCATTCAGAGCATTTTTAACTCAGATACGTACTTTTCTGAGAAGCACTTAAACAAGTTATTATTGAGGTAAATATTACATGCAAAAAAAGTAATTTTTTTTTTTAGCTTACCAGCTGAACTGATGCAAAAGGGGAGTTTTTCAGCTCATTTTCAGAGTTGCACTGATTAGTTTGTTAGAGTTCAATCAGGCAGGTCATCCACATTCCTATAACAGTGCTCCTATTCTCTTTCATAGTTTTGCCCCATTCTGTCTTGATAAATTAAAAGATAATGCTGAGGAGCCCAGTTTATCAACAGGACTTTTGTTTTAACTAAGCAAGGGGCACTTTCACTAATCCAAGCAATAATTTTCTCACTTGCAGTCTGCAAGTTGTATCCTTCTTTATCATTCAATAAGAAAAAGAAATGTCAACATTATTTCTTTCTGCAACTTCGAAAAATTTGTTTCTTTGTGCAAAAAAGCTGGTGCAATCACAGTCTATGACATTCTGGGCCACATCCCGAACATCTAACAGGTTAACTCTGGTCAGTAGCCTGCCCTTCCATAGTATTCTCTTTCACCTTTTATGAAAGTAACTCTAGACTATTGCCTTAAGCATTTTTTACAGTGAATAAAACTAACTAAGGGATAGTCAGGGA
Organism: Balearica regulorum gibbericeps; assembly: GCF_011004875.1. Lineage (NCBI taxonomy): Eukaryota > Metazoa > Chordata > Aves > Gruiformes > Gruidae > Balearica > Balearica regulorum. Next base: position 29,878,834 of record NC_046184.1, read on the forward strand.
CTACAGAGTATTTATGTAACATCTCTGAATATTTCTCGACAGTCTTATACTTCTTCAGTAGCTCCTTATTAAGACATGAAATCATTTGACACTTTGCCTGGATATCAAACAACAGGAGATAATCTATGAAAACATCATTCTTGATTATTGCTACACTTCAGTGATACAGGTGTTAAGACTGCTTCAGAAGTTAAACTTCCTCTGGGGAATTCAGAGTCAATCAGCTGCCAGTCACGTCTTACAGTAACTTAAGCCATAGAGTTAGTTCCTCTTAAAGGCTTGTATTTCAGACTGGTGTCTCTTTCAATTAAATATATCCATTCACAATGAATACTTGTCAGTTATTCAACTGTTGAAAAGTAAGTGTAATGCAGATCGTATTTCTATTCAAATTAACATGGTTCAATATTTGCAGTATTTTGTGGTCAGATCATAGAGACAGCTGGAGAAGCTTATAGCAAAATGCCTTCAGATAGCTTTAGTTCTCTGGTATAGTTTCTTCAATGACACAGTTTCAATTTATTTTAGCTAGTAATAACATTACACCATATGATACTGTGTTAAATGTTGGGCTTGATCTCCATTATCTTTACAAATGCATAGGCATAAAGCATATAAAACATAGAAAAGGGTAAAAGGGGATGATAGTTCACAAATTAGCAAGGTCGCGTAGTTAGGGCTATCTGGTTAGCTGTTTTACTATGCAGCCTACACATCCTCAATGTGAAGCTCTTAAGTAGCATCTGCTTTTTGACACAACTTAAAGACGTTGGCCTAAGTTATGCGAAGACTTCAGCCTATGTGTGGGTATGTAGCAAGCATGAAATGAGATCTGAAAAACTGTTACTATTAAGTTGCACATTTTCTATATTGTACTTTGTACGTTGATAGTGGAGGCTCTTTGCTTCATCACCTCACCTTCACTGTGTAGGTTAACAGAGCAGCTTCTGAGAAACCAGGCAGTGGCACATGGCTCTTGTGCCAAGATGTCCCCTGATCACATAGATTTCCACCAGACCGCTTACCCAGAAAGCTCTGTAGAACTGCAGTCTTATCTGGTATGCAGAGAACAAATCTTAGGTATCATTAATTTAACCAGTTAGAGTAAAATTTGTTTTGTCTTAACTTGTGTTATCCAATCCCACTTTTTTGTCTCTGTGGAGAAGGAAGTATCAGCAGGAGGCTGACAGCCTGACTGCTGTTGAGGCAAAACTGTTCCTCTGTGCACCCACCACAGATGCTGCACTCTGCTCCTCACAAAAAACCTTCGAGTAATGCACTAGAGAACACGCTTAATAGCCTGTATTTCTCCTTGCCTTGTCTCAGGCAAAAATTATATGAGGATTTCTTTTCACAAACAAAATGTTTGCTTATGTTCAAAACAATTCCTCCGTGACTCTTCTTGGTTGTGCCATTGAATTTAGCCTTGTTTCACAGTGGTGCCTATACAATACCAGTATTAAATATAACCCTATGCACTCATTTAGGGAACATCTTGTTGAAAGAGCAGAGATGTTTCTTTCATTCTCTGCTACAAGCCACTAAGAATAAATCCTATTAAAAGTAATGCAAATTGCTGTCATTAAGAAGATAATCCTGTTTGGCCTACATAGAGTTCACATTTTTCTCCAGTAAAACATTACACATTCTTGGTTCATTCAGCAAGAAGCATGTAGACTATGCTGCTGTTGCTGATAAATAACACAAGATCTTCTTTTTGTTTTGCACCCACCCTCAAGTTATCATTGTTTTATGCAAAACAGCTGTAAACCCTGGAGCCAATCTAGTAGAGTTTATAGCTGAGAGTTACCTGAAGCAGGAATCACTAGTATTCCGTGCATGTGGTCTGACACTGACCTGAACAAATTTGCACACAGTCATTATACCTCACAGTACCCAACACTAATAATATGTTAATTATAATAATATATTATACTGCATATCATACAGTCACTCATACTGAGATCTTGTCGGTGGGGAAATGAGAGCAGATCCTATGACAAAAGAATTTTAGGTTCTAAAACAATGATTATATAGAAGATAGCACGGTCTGTCTAAATGAAAACTGAAAGACTGGCATCCCATAATCTCAAGTCACAGTCCTAGAAATATTGTGCTGCCCTTTCTGAAAGCAATATAAACCATCACAGTAACTCACTCTGAATATACTAATGGAGGGTTTAGCTTGGAGATGGAATAGATTGAACAGGCAAATTGACTGCAAGTACTTTAAATACCAGTCCAAAAGTCAGCATGTTTACCAGAACATTCCATTTTATTTGGAAACGGGGTTTCCAACTGATGCGCAATGCACACTATTAAATGAAAAGTTGAAAGACTATTTTAAATGACCTGCATAGTTTTTCCACATGTGGTTCAAGATAGCTTTGTACACATTCTTTTTTCAAGGTTCCCAGACTTGGGAATTTCAAGTTACGTAGCTTTAGCGAAGAATTATATGTAAAAAGAGCATATTGAATTAAACAGAATATACAGTATTTCTATACATGGATGGAAGTATAATGCCTTTCTAATTGTTTCTTAATACCTTAAAATCTGTCTAATTACAGCAATGTTAATAGTAATTATCAAACCTGTTTACTAATTCTTTGATTCTCTTCAGGCTACAACATGTCTCTTAGGAAAGTGCCTGAGCTACTGGCCATAAGAGTTTTTAGAATAAAGGAATTATTAAAATTCCCTGTCATAACAGTGCGGGAGGGACTGCAAGAGTGGTGGGACCAAAGGAAGAGCCCATAGGCAAAACCAAGCATGGATTCACAAAGGAGAGGTCGTGCTTGAACAACATGATATCCTTCTATGATGAAATGGCTGGCTTGGTACATGAGGGGAGAGCAATCGATATAGTCTACCTGGACTTTAGTAAGGCTGTCTCCTGTAGTATCTTCACAGACAAGCTGATGGGCTGGATGAGCAGACAGTCAGATGGATTTAAAACTGTCTCTACAGCTAGGTCCAGACAGTGGAGGTTCGTGCTACAAAGTCCTGTTGGAGGCCAGTAGCTAGCAGTGTACCCCAGGGGTTAATAGTGTATACAAAGCTGTTCAGTTTGATCTGTATGGTGGGGTAGAGTGTACCCTCAGCAAGTTTGCTGATGATACAAAACTGGGAGTGGATGATACACCAGAGGGTTGTGTGGTCATCCAGAGGGACTTTGACAGGCTCGAGAAGTGGGCTGACAGGAACCTTCTGAAGTTCAGCCAGGGTAAGTGCAAGGTCCTGTACCTGGGGAGGAACAACCCCAAGCACAAGTACATGCTGGGGGCCAAGGAGCTAGAAAGCAGAAAAGGACCTGGGGGTCCTGGTGGATACCAGGTTGGCCACGAACCAACAATGTGCCATTGTGGCAAGGGCTAATGGTATCCTTGGCTGCATAGGACAAATGTTGCCAAAAGGTTGAGGGAGATGTTCCTTCTCTCTACTCAGCACTGGTAGGGCCACCTCTGGAGTACTGTGTTCAGTTCTGGGCTCCTCAGTACAAGAAAGACATGGACATACTGGTGAGAGTCCAATGAAGGGCCACAAGGATGATTAAGGGACCAGAGCATCTCTCCTGTGAGGAAAGGCTGAGAGAACTGGGACTGTTTAGCCTAGAGAAGAAATGTCTCGAGGGATCTCATCAATGTATATAAATATCTGAAGGGAGGATATAAAGAAGACAAAGACAGGCTCTTTTTAGTGATGCCCAGTGACAGAAACAGAGTCAATGGGCACAAACTGAAACACAGGAGCTGCAGGCTGAACATCACCTTATGTGAAGGTGACTGAGGCCCAGCACAGGTTGCCCAGGGATGTTGTGGAGTCTCTATATTCAAAAGCCGTCTAATATGGTCCTGTGCAACATGATCTATGTGGCCCTGCTTGAGCAGGGAGGTTGGACAAGATGATCTCCAGAGGTCCCTTCCAGTCTCAACCATTCTGTGGTTCTGTGATTCTGTGAACCAGAACTCTATTATTATGGTCAGAGATAATCAAGAGGACAGAGTGGTAATGACTTCTGCAAAGACTAAGTATTTTACCCAGTGACTGTGATGCTGACAATGTTGTACTTCTTACTGGCTAGACTGAGGCAGTCCCAGAAGCAGTGGGAAGCTCAGACGCATGTTTCCAGCCTCCTAGAAAAGCCTACACTGTCCATACCTGTACAGACCTCAGCCAAAAGGCCAAGTAAAATTTTTTACACGAGAGTCATTTATTTATAGAACTGTGATAAACATTTGAGGATTATAGACATGGATTCATTAGCTTTCCATGCCATGATGTGTGTTTCTTTAATGATGTCTGTTGTTAGAAATGTCAGTTTTCTTGGTTTCCTCACATTTTGTGTATTTAACAGATGGTCACATCTTAAAGATCTGATCCTAAATGCTCCCTCCTATAGATGTAACCTCTATCATCACTGTCATCTTTTTCTTCCAGTGAGGCTGTTTTCATATTGGGATCTCTTCTCATCAAATATTGCATATTTTTTGTTACGTTTTAGGGACAGAGAAAAAAAAATATTTTTTCACAGTTGGTAATAATCTCTCAATATAGCAGATTTCAATGTAGCTTGCCAATGTTTCCTACTGATTTCAAGTGTCTGAAGTGGTAACTCACTCTGAGTGACACCACACTGAGTGGTAACTCAACAAACGATCTTTGACATTACTCCATGTCTACACCATTAAAGTAGTAGTTATTTCCATCAAGCAATATTTCTATTTCCATTTCCTTTTCAGTTAGCTCAGAGGTACAAGAGAAAGTACAAAGTCCCATCTCCATTCCAGATGACAGTAATTTCAGCCTCTATAGCAAGGTTCTTTTGTCATTTCATGAATTCCACAAAAGCAAGTTAAAACAAATAAACAGTAAGGAAGAAGTCTCTATAAAAAGTAATAACTCATAACAAATTTATTTATGGAAATACTGCATCAGAATAATAATTTGCATATTTTCTACCAACTGCCATTTGCAAATCCCTAGGATGGTTTTCATCCAACTGTGATCATAACAAACCTTTCCATCTGTGTATTTTTGTATGAGAAATCTTCATCAGAATTGTTCCCAAAAGGCCTGATGAGCTCAAAAATCTCAACATGGTTCCATCATTCTCATGGGAAAAGTGATACAGAATTTAAGAAAATGTTGTAGTTGTTTCTTAGGCTTGCTCAGCCATTCCAACAAATAGATCAACTATAATTTTGCTTTGAAAACACTACAAAATGCATACTAGCAATACTATTACATTAAGTCCTTCTAACTTCTAAAATATGTTTTCTAGCACACAATTTATGTGGAACATTTATCATTTCAAATCTACTAAATTGCATGCAACTTTTATAAAGAAGGATGATTATTCTGAAAAATAATTCCACATTTCTATAGCATTTCTATAATATTTTCTGGAGGGTCTAAAAGTTCTCCCCAAAGAGTGGCAAATAAACCACATCAGTATTCCAGAAAATATGTTAGCTTCCTTTTACATGTGGGTAGAATGAGGCCATAAGAAGGTCTGCCATGTGATAAGGTATTTCTTACTCCTGGCAATAGTTGCCTGTGGTGTTGGAAACAGACATATTTGGCAAGTGATTTCTATCAAAGTCCCAGAAAAAATCCTTGTTAGAATGAGAAAAAAGATCTAGATATATTGAATATCAATTCTGGTTTAACCTTAAAATTATCATTTGACTTTTATTGATGGAATGGGAACAGCTATAGTAAATTACAACAAAAGTTTGTATATTTAACTTCTAAGGGGAGCAAAGAAACAGTAAAGGAAAGATCTTATACTCTCTTTTGAAACAAAATTCTCAGTGAAATGAAATTCAGGAAAGTACTTCAATGCACATCTCAACCCACCCTTGTTTACAGAAGTGATTTGCAAAAGTGAGTCTTTTGGGTTTCCCGATTCAGTACACAATTCTCCTCTGTTCCAGAAACTTGTGAGTAAAGAGGTAAGTGAAACTAAGGGAATTAAAATCTTTCCAAGAAACAGGAAGATTTAGGAAGGGAATAAGGATTATCTGAAAAATGCGTCACAGCTTCTTTTAAAATAAGCCATCTTTTAAAGTAGGCCATCTAATAAAAATGTGCATTTTCCTACTTTCAGACTGAAATAAACACATCAAAAGGAAAACATTTAAGCAAGTTTTAAACTTTACAAGTGTGCCTAAGTGAGGTACTGACTAAAAAGACTGGCAGAATCAAAGCCTGATACAGGTAGGGAGTTGCTTTTGCAGGCAGTAGGACTTTGCTGGAAGAACACAAGGACAAGCCATGTGCTCTGAAGCAGACAGGAATATTAATCTAAATGAGAGATCTGACTTAGTAGTTTTATTTATTATTTTCTATAAAGTCAGCCAAGCAAACATTTTCATATCAGATTTACCTTGCAGATCTGGTAAGACACATTTCTCAGGTGAGGCACCTTGCCAACAGCGGAGCAGTAAGTACTGTGCCCTGTATCTAAGAGGTAGAGGCGGCCCCATACCAGCTAACATTGGCAGGCACCAGTATCACAGGAGAAGGACATCAAGGCATCAAACAATGAAGAAACAAATAAGCTTATCAGACACCATAGCACAAGCATCATCTAACCGCATTTGCCAGTGCACTCCTAGGACCAGAAACACACTCCTAATTCAATGAGAGATGTTATCATTTTTGCCATGTGATAGAGGCACATCTATCCAGTCGTGTTGATGAAGGGGCTGTGGAGAGAGGGAACGAAGGAGGCAGGGAACACATCATGGGCTGGCAAAACCGTGAATTCAACCACCATCCCACTCCTTGCTCATGCCTGCAGGTCCTTGGAAAAGAGGCTGCAGGAATATGTTGTGGGCTAGGAAAACTGTTAGGCAGGCTGGATCCATCTGACGAGTCGTACGTTGGGGAAAACTGAGCTAAACTATGAAGGAGTTCTGAAGAAAACAGTTGAGAAGCCTACAGGTGTTGCTGAGAAGTTACACTTTTTTACATTGCAGCTCATCAGAGACAATACAGAAGCACCTCCTTGTTCTAATAGAGTAGACAGTCATACATCCAAAACAGCACTAAAATAAGTTAGTAAAATAAGGGGAAACCAGTCACACTGTCCAGAAGGAATTTGCAGTGAAACTCAAAAGGAAGTTAAGATAGTCTTACTTCTGCACTGGGACATGGAAACCTGAGTTCTCAGTCCTCATGCTGATCTCCTGGCTGATTTTGAGACACTCACGTCACCACCCCATGCTTCTATTTCCCCAGCTCCAAAGTTCTGATAAAAATAATTGTCTCACTTGTTAAGTACTTTTGAGATCTGATTTTATTGATAAAAATCAAGGTGCATGTTTAAAAGGAGAGGCAAGCAGACGTATATAATCTGTTGCTAAAATTTATTGGAGGATTAGAGTAGAGCAAGTGTTTTACTGCTCTTTTAAGAAGACAGTCAAAGGGTGAACCCAAGAATTACAGATCGATAAGACTTAATCCTATTCAAGGTTGTTCTAAATGCAAGAAATAATTTAAAAACAAACCAAAAATAGCTCCATGATGGTAGTGACAACAGTTCCATCATAAAAAAAACTGCACCAAACCCTCACAAATAAACAAGATCATGCCTCTTAAATCTATTAGAATTATTTTGTTTATGGAGAGATTGTTGATATTTATTTAGTTACTAGTTTTAGTGTGGTTTTGGACTACTGACTCTGGGAGAAACAGTCAGTTTTTGAAAGTTCAAGACACTTTTAGCTGAATACTCAAATACAAAGGCATGTTGATGGATTCTAGATTAGCTGGAACCATACAAGAGAAATGTCTAGGAGTTCTGTTAAAACTACGTATTTTGAAAAGCTGAAAGAAAAAGAAAATAAAAAGAAAGGTAGCTTTCATTTAAAAAAGCATAGAAAATAATCAACAATATTTCTAATCCACATCCTTGGCTAGCCTTCACAAAATAGAAAACAGGGATTGGGAAGATCAGAAACATGGTGACTGTTGGGAGAGAGGGGGATGACTGCAGCCCTGTCCAGAGGGTTTTACAGAGAGAAAGGGTCTGGAACAAATTTTGCCCTTTATTGTATACATAAAAACGCCTCGCATGCTGCTGAGTCATAGTCCTTCACTTCAGATAGCCTGCAGGGCATACTCATGAACTCCAGTACTGAAAGTGCCATCATGTCATCACAGGCATTAATGTCACAATTCCCTCTTGAACATTGTTATAGAGCTCATGTGTAAAGCAGTTTAATTTCCAAAAATTTTTGTGATCGGTTCATAGTAAGAAGTACTTTTTTTAATACTCAAACATTCAGATTGCCGCAATAAATAGGTTACAATTTTCTTTCAAGAGTTCACTTAATTATTTAGACTTGTAGACAAGCAGTGCTATGCTAATGAAATTTGATAAGATACAGTTTTCACTCCTGGAAGAAGACTTTGCAAATACATTTCTGAGAACTGTGATTTGATTTAAAAGATATTTTACAGCGAGTGGGATGGGGAAGTGTGTTGGACGAGATGAATAATATGGAAAAAAAAATCGTATCATTGCACCAAAATTATTTCAAAGAGGAAGGTGATCCCCTATAACATATTTTATAGGAATGCTGTAATTAACTAAAGCCTTTTCTGATGTCTAAGTACAGCAAGTATACAGAGTGTAAATTTGATGTTTAGTCAGGATTTATACAAAGGATTTTGACTGTGATACGAAACAAGGAAAGATTTGATTTGTGATTTTATATTGGTAGATGACAAATTCATAGAGCTCCTATGGGCAAGAAGCCATGATGATTACCAGCTCCTAATAAATGCCTAAAATGTCTTTGATGCACAGATTTTTGTTTCCTTGATAGGAATGTTGTCAGACTAGGTTTCATTAGCCATGTTTACTTATTTGATATCTTTGCTTATTAAAAAAGGAGTTAATTAAATGAGTCCCAAATAGTGAAAAAAAAACTTCAATGTAAAATGTCTGGTTGGAGGGTTCCTATTTAGACAAGATATTGGCAATGAAAAAGAATCTTGTCCCTGTGCAAGCTTTAGCAAAGCATTTTTAAGGACAGCCTTAACGTTGCACCAAATAAAACAAGCAGAACAGCATGCAAACTCTTTGCTATGGTATTTTTTAATAGCAGAATTTACCATAATTTTAAGACAGTCGGGTTTCCCAAATTCCAAAAAGGATGTGAATATTTTCAGCCTAATCTTTGTGAGGCTCAGGACTCTGCCACAAAGCACAGGTCTGTATTATTAAGATAGCAGTTCTCAGCAAGTGACAGAAATAACAGCTTGCTTTCTCACAACAGAAGACACTGAAGTATAACCAGCATTTTCTAAACTCTTTTAAAATGCCTTTAAAATAAATACATATGCTTATTTACTTCCAAAATACTTTTAAAAATCATGGCCATTTTCTCTCACATTTTTAGAAGTAGTAGCATTCCAGGATGCCATGGCTAAAGCACACTGATGCTGTCAGAAATTATTATATCAGTGGCTTAAAGATGTCAAAAAGTATCTCTTAACTGATGGGAAAGGAATTTCGTGTGAGACATTTTCAAGAGAGAAAATGACCACCTTTTCCTTAAATAAGAAAATGCTGTTAACATGGGAATCCTCAAACTAGAAGCTTATTGCCACTTAGCAAAGAGCTGGGCTACAGGCAGGTCCCTTTGTTAAACAGAAAGATTTTATTTAATACTCATTTTGCTGTGTAGGAGAATGACACAAGGGAGACCTTTGTTAAGGTTTATTTTACATAACAATTTCCCCATGGGAGCAATGCTTATATGCAAATCGCATCCTCGTGTGAGCAGCTCTCCTGGGTGGGGGATTGATTCTGCCAGCGATGGTGGGCAGCAGCTGTGTCACTGTTCTCTGTGGGCTTCCACTCAGGGACAAAAGCTGTATTTTATTCAGGTTTTGTAGGAGCCCTGCCAATAACTCAGAACATCTCCCAGCCTCTGTGCCTCCTAAAATGGCCAGTTCCCAGTAGAGAAGAAGGTAGGAATAACAGACAGTGGGCTCAGGGGCCAAGATTTTAACTCTCATCAGTGCTTCCGTCCACAGCAGACTTTTTTTGTCTTTCTCTACACTACTTCAGTTTCATATTATTCTTTATTCTGTCATCCTCATATGAGAAAAATAATATAAGTTAATCTCTTCCAAAAATTCACCTCAGTCTCACACACAACTGATATCTTACATGTCTCTCATTAAAGCTAAGGCTTGCATTAAAAGGGTGTTGGTATTAAATTATAATGGTGCTCCTATGGAGGTACGTATGTTTATTTGAGCACCCAAAAACATTCAACATGATTAATGTGATTGCAACCTATGACAAGGTAATTTAAAATGATCACTAAAAATATCACCCTCACATATGTTATTTTTAGAGTATCTACAGCAGTAGCAAAAACAGCATGGAGAACTGGGCACAACTTTCACAAACACAGTGTAAGATGTGAAATCTAAGAAGAATAAATTAAGTTACTGGCATCTGTTTGTCTAGAAATAGAATCATCTTACAGTGTGCTCTGTATAGAAAAGGAAAACACACACTTTTGAAAATGAGTCAACATTTTCGGAAAAAGCCGATAATTCTGAGTATGTCATGTGCTGGTTGCCCAGCTTGGACACATGAAGGCTGGTTTGTTACCTGAGCCCTTGTCCACATTTCAAGTCCTTTGTCCATGTGTTTTCTGTCATGTATAAAATGGAAAGCATGGCCTCATAGGCTTGGAGGTCCCAGGCACCAGACCCCATCTATTTCCCTCCCTGCCCAGCATTGAAAGAAAATAACCATTTTTTAAATATGTTGATTTTAACAATTAATTTCTTGTAAATGTTGAGGGGAGGGGAACAACCTTTATTCCACTCAATAAAATTCCTATTAAGTCATACTTAAGACCTATAAAATTGCCTGGGTAGTTGAAAGTCAAGCTACCTTAGAGATTGTGGAAGACAAATGTTAGTATGGCCTCCAGAAATTACAACTACAGTGACAAAATAAATATATGTTAGTATTTGCTGTATAATTTTTCTTAATTTTTGCTAAAATTTTCAGATGCAAACCTCCTGTATCATAGGGTAGGATACAGCTTGCAAAATCTCTGGAAAATCCAGTTGTCTCTTTTCCTTTTCCAAGGTAAATTAAATTTCTATAGACAAGTACTTTGTCAAGATGCTAATGTCAACAATTTACCCAGCTCCACAAGATGTGACAGTATGAAGTTATAAAATATGTCAGAAAAGGTAAAAGCCATGTTTCATGATATTTTCAAAGAGCACATTTCTTTTGAGTTTAATTCATGTTCATGAAACTCTTTCGAAGATTAAAAGTTCTGTGTGTATGCATTACTGCTTCTATTAACAATATGCATTTATTTTTGTTTGGGCAGAGAGAGAGAAATAATACATTATATTGGCTATGCGGGGTAGGCAATAGGCATTGCAGCTGTCTACTTGTTTTATTTGCTTGATACTACTTTGCCATGAAAATTAAACTTAAATTCTGATAGCAGCACATTCCTGTAGCTTGGCTCACATCTTACCTCATGCACTTCTTGCAGGCTGCTGCCCAGGAAAGCATCAGCATGATAAATTCTATTGGACTCAACAGGATTCAAACACAAGCTGAAATTAAAGCATATGTATAAGTGTTGACCTAAAAAGAGATGGATTTATGCACCTTTTAATATTTTTTTAAAGAATTTAAGAACAACTGTTATTTAAGAGTTTAAGGACAATTACATCATTTTGTTAGTTACAACTATTACATTGTTTTGTCTTACACTTTGTACTGCTCCCTGCTTTAGAAATACCTGTGTAGAGTCATAACACCTGTGCTTGGTGGGACTCTGCAAAAGCCTGGAGATAAGTTGATAAGCTCAAGTTCAATTGTAAGTATATTGTGATGAAAGCCGTAAGTAAAATCACAATTTTGCCAAAGAGAAGATGAATGTTACTGTGTGTCTTTGCACCGTATTATGTTTGTTCATTTCACTCTAAATGAAAGTCAGTCATGACTAAGGACAGCATCTGGATGCTGTTCTGGAGCAAACATTAATGAGACCATGTTATTTCATAAAGACTGTCCCATTTTCAGTGTCAGTGAGGCTGGCTTTTTTGTCATTGATAAGGGCTGTCAACTGCATAATTAGAGACCAAGAGAACCATTGATAATCAATATGGTCCAACTGAAGTGATTCTAAAAGCTTGTGGAATGTAATGGACTATGATAAATCATCCAAAATTCCACATATTTTGTTAAAAAAAGTCTGTAAATATGCTCCAAATTAAATTCTATAGAACTTTGCCATTAGATGCAGAGCTTGTCTTATCTGTGGAATGATATAACTGCTATCTATCAACATCAATAGAATATTGAGAAAAGCAAGATAGCCCTGTTATTTTGACTCAGCAGAGTAGGCAATTTTTTCTGTATCTCTTGTCTACATGATTGTATATAACTGTTAACCTATTTTCTGGACAGTTACACCTATGCAACTTATTCTAACAATTTTCTCCAGCTTCAAGTAAGTACCTTGTGTTTTAGTGAGTCAAATTTGTTTAATCAAATCATATTTTATGATTTGTTTGGTTTGGTTTGGTTTTCCTAAGTGTTCCAGACCATTGTTGACTGGTTGCTAGGTCACAACCAGAAATACTGGAACATAAATATGAAATATTAATTTCCATTCCCCAGTGAGAAATTAATTTGTGAGAGGTGGCTCAGAAGGACACCTGTGCAGGTGAATAGGCAGAGTATTTTCAGAAATAATCTAAGCCTAAAAAAAGGATGGAATAGGTTTTCATTCCATCCTCCGTAAGGTGAAAGGAGTGTTAATGAAGAACTTTAACTCAATTTCCCCCTGAGATGGTTCCTGGAAGAGTTACATTGTTGATGATGCAAGGTAAGAGAGAAAACTTCAGTCATGCTCAAAATACGGAAAAGTCAGCTCAATCCCAGAATTTGGTTTCTGTTGTAATTTATGATTATATAATGCTCTTCCATTATATTGTAATTGGACAGGTCAAACCTGCAGATTAATTCACAAATAAATTAATTCCCTAACTGCAAACAGTTGAAACTTGCTACACACTTATCATTTGTATTAAACTTGCATACAAATTCATAGATTCATGTAGTCATTAAAATGATGTGAACAACCAAACACTGTGTCTCACAATGCCTTTAGACCTCCATTTTACTACACAAATATGTCACCTTTAAGATTCATTTGTGGTCCATAATTTTTCCATATGAAATGTCAGCCTTATTTTTAACCTAGGAGATGGATGGATGGATGGAAGGAAGGAAGGAAGGAAGGAAGGAAGGAAGGAAGGAAGGAAGACAGATGTACAGATCAATTTATTTCTACAAATTCTTTTTCCAAAAATGTCAAAGTTGCATCACGCAAAATATCTGGCATCAGCTATACAGTTGGGGGCTGATCCTTGAAAAGGTCTAATCCTTTCTGGAAGGCACTCTGCAAATGACAGGTCTCTTTCAATGACATGGAGAGAGCAGTGCTGCACACTTGGCATCATCAAAAGCTCTCCAAACAAGAGTTTGAACAACTGTGCTGGCCAAGGGAAAGTACAGGGGAAGGAGGCTGACTTGTGCACCTTTATCCATTCAGCTGTTACTAGCAAGGCAAAGAGACTGTTTTTACAGATTTGCCCTAGGAAATACTATGCACCTAAAGTGCATATTTTCCCTCATCTCAAAACTAAGAAATAAATTTCTCTCCAACTGATAGGTGACAACCACCTACATTTTTACAAGGGCAAGTAGTAACAGAACAAGGGGTAATGAGTTTAAACTAAAAGAGGGTAGATTTAGATTAGATCTAAGGAAAAAATTCTTCACTGTGAGGGTGGTGAGGCACTGGAACAGGTTGCCCAGAGAAGTTGTGGATGCCCCTCCCTGGAAGTGCTCAAGGCCAGGTTGGATGGGGCTTTGGGCAACCTGGTCTGGTGGAGGGTGTCCCTGCCCATGGCAGGGGGTTGGAACTAGATGATCTTTGAGGTCCCTTCCAACCCAACCCATTCTAGGATTCTATAATTTTAATTATCGTTCCAAGAACAATGTTAGAATGAGATCTCCAATCACCAGTTCTCAGTTCTAATCCAAAGCAATCTATTTGTTGTGATTGCATCATAATAAACTCAGTTTTGCAGCCTTTTCTCGGGCCTTAGTAAGATAAATTCCCACTGATTTCTTCTTTGAGTAACCATGTTTTAGACATAACTTTTAATATTTTTTAAACGCGCTGGCATCACTTCTCTAATGTAAGGGAAAATAAAGTGTGAAATGGATTGTCAAATTCATTTAAGGACCTACTAACCCTGGAATGCTAGGTGTGTTAAAGGCTTCGAAACATTTTATACCCTTCAAAAAAAAAAAAAAAAAACCAACCAAAACCCAAAAACAAACCCAGAAACTATGACCTCACACTCTGAGTCCATTTTTTATGGTCACTGATACAAGTAAAAGAAAATCCTTCCAATACATTATCCATGTCTGCTACACTTCCGTTCTCACTTACAACTTCAGAGACTAGAGAAGAATTAAAACGTTGTGAGTGAAATTCTGACCACACTGAGCCAACAGATGATTTGTCATTGATTCAGTAAGATCATCAATCCTTTGGATTTTTTGTAGCTTCAGCGGCTGTTTTCTTAGTTACCTGGTTGTGCTGGAATATTCACGTTAAATCCACACAAGTGTATTACAAGTGAGAGTTTTCTTAAAATAAAATTTAGACCAAGCTTCTGCAATTAGTCACTATTTGTTTGTATTTTTACATAATCATGTACTCACATGTCTTATGAACTCTATCGCCATTGACACAGTATTTCCAAAAACTGGAAAAATTAGACACTTGCTGTCTTCCATAGAAAATACTAAAGATTTCCATTTTTAAAGAATTTGTTATTGGTTTTGTTGTATCAGATGTTTAAACAAACACTCTGGTTTTAGGTATTGTACTTTAATGGTCAAGCTACTGATATCTGAGTATGTTTTAAAGCTCTAAGTAAGGAAATAGTGTCATGCCTATTTCCCAGAGACACAAAACCTTCCCATTCAAGCCTCCCATATTTTTAGGCCTTTCAGTTTCATTTAGTGACTCCTAGACTGAGCTGAACAACTCATGGTCTGAGAAGAAATCTAGAAAGTTATTCAGCTCTGTTTCAAAAGTAATTAAAATGATGAAGCATAAACAATGAGCTGTCATATGGGAAGATTATGGTGGAGCTGAAAATTGAACTTGGTTCTCCTGGGTCTCAAGCTAACCACACTAACGTCTTATCCTCTGTTCTACTCTACCCAAGGCAGCTTCCAACAAAATAAGGAAGAAACTTCTCTGAGAGTTTAAAAAGTGTTAGAGCAACTAAATGCCACCTTGGCAAGCTTAGAACTTTGCAAAAAAATTACTCAAGCTGAATGCCTGCCAAAACTCACCTAAATACAAGTGGTCTAATTAAGGCACTGGTCAAGTGCTTTTCCCATGGATTGTTTACTAGATAATGCACCAGAGGCAATCAGAGGTGTAGGTTCCTGGTGATTAGGAAAACTGTGTCATTTGCATAATTTTTACTCAGAGGTCCTATTTTTTAATATCTAATTTTGCAAATACAGCCTTATGCCTGCCTTCATTCACAACACGTGTAGGCTTCCAACCAGCCTCACGCCAAGACATGGTTCTGCCATGAACCAAGTTGTTCCATACCTGGAAGAATTCTTCTGCAGGGGAACATAATCCCAAACACCCATCTACTCTTCAAGCAAGAATGATGCAGGAGCACCGTGCGTGGGAGTTAGCCATCTGCATCAGATTGCCACAACTACCATGTGTTTTCACTTGGTGATCCGGGAAGAGCACAGCATTTTGTGGATATCTGAGAGGGCACAAGAGGCTGTTAACATGGCTTAGACTTTGTCTTTGTAGATCAAACAGCAAACTTGTTTGGCTTGCCCTGAAACACAGGCTAAATTACAAAATTTTCTCAGGAAATTAAAAGGACTAAATATTTGGATTTGAAAGCTATTTCAGTCTTAGCCTTTATATTCCATCAGCATGGTGTCTCCATAATCTTTCTCCTTTTTTTTTTTTTTTTTTGTCTCCCTTAGGCTAAAATATTTTGTGCATCCAGCTGAGGAATGTGGCTGGGCAGTGGGGAATTCTGCATGAGGAAAAGAAAAGTTTTTCCCTCAAATGCCAGTTCATTTTAAGTGCTTCCATACTCCCTTCCTTCATAGGAGCAAGATACTTTGCTGTTCACGATGGCTCCTCACAACATAGGGCTCCCCTGTCCTGTTTTCTGCCCTCTCTGATGTTTGATCTGTGTTTGTTTACAGTAAATCATACCATATAGTGTATGTTTTATATAAAATAATCCAATGGCTGTGTGGCTGGGGCGGGGGGGGGGGGGGGGGGGGGGCGATACCACAGATGGTGAGGTGGAACCAGAGGAAGGGAGGGAAAGATAGAAAGAAACTGCACTTTCTTCGAGTGGGGCTGTGCTTGCTCACTTGGAAGAAGCTTTGGGTTTGCAGGATGGAGAAGGTAGGAGGGAGTCAGCACAATCCAGGGGAAGCTTGAAAGGAGCAGGGCACAGAAACGGTGTCAACCTCAGGGGTGCTGGAAAGCAGGAAGCTTCCTAGGGAATGCAGAGAAGCCCCTGCAAAGGGAACTCCTGGAAGTTGCTGGGTTGGAAAGCACACCTGGAAGAAAAGACTTGTCCTGCAAAGAGGCTGGGAGATTTGTTTTCAAATCTTGGTACTTAATGCCTCCTCCAGTTGGCTTTTAGAGAGTTAATGGGCTGTAGTTTATTAGCCTGCATTATGCCAAGGCTGGGAGCCTTCAGATGTGTTGATGTGCTCACCTCAAAGAAAATACTGACCAGTTCTACTCCCAGGCTCTGCTAATTGGGGTTCTGTCATATACTTTTTTCCTAATGTGGACAACAAGCTGTTTGTGGATTTCCGGTTGTTGCTATCTGACAACATCTGTGTAAAGGGTTTTGTTGTTTGCACTTAGAAGTGCAACACAAAATTCAGGGACTATCTTCTCTTTTTTTTTTTTTGTTTGCTTGTTTGTTTTTTGGAACAAATAAAATTTTATAAATCCCTACTGTAGACCACACTGAGATTCCAGATATTTGGCACTTGCTCTTTGTTTGCTGTTTATCTCACTTTTTGGTGGGTTGGCCCTGACTGGAGGCCAGGTGCCCCCCAAAGCCGCTCTGTCACTGCCCTCCTCAGCTGGGCAGGGGAGAGAAAATATAACGAAAGGCTCGTGGGTCAAGATAAGGACAAGGAGAGATCACTCATCAGTTACCGTCATGGGCAGAACACACTCAACGTGGGAAAATGTATTTAATTTATTACCAATCAAATCAGAGTCAAGTAATGAGAAATAAACCCAAATCTTAAAACACCTCTCCCCACCCCTCCCATCTTCCTGGGCTCAACTTCACTCCCAACTTCTCTCCCTCCTCCCCCCCCAGCAGCACAGGGGGATGAGAAATGGGGGTTGTGGTCAGTTCATCACACCTTGTCTCTGCTGCTCCTTCATCCTCAGGGGGAGGACTCCTCTCATTCTTCCCCTGCTCCAGCGTGGGGCCCCTCCCACAGGAGACAGTCCTTCACCAACTTCTCCAACGTGAGTCCTTCCCATGGGCTGCAGTTCTTCACCAACTGTTCCAGCACGGGTCTCCCCATGGGGTGCAGACCTTCAGGAGCAGACTGCTCCAGCGTGGGTCCCCCACGGGGTCGCAAGTCCTGCCGGCAAACCTGCTCCAGTGTGGGCTCCTCTCTCCACTGGGCCACAGGTCCTGCCAGGAGCTTCCTCCAGTGTGGGCTTCCCATGAGGTCACAGACTCCTGTGGGTGCATCCACCTGCTCCGGTGTGGGGTCCTCCGCAGGCTGCAGGTGGATATCTGCTCCATCGTCATCTTCCATGGGCTGCAGGGGTACAGCCTGCCTCACCATGGTCTTCTCCAGGGGCTGCAGGGGAATCTCTGCTCCAGCACCTGGAGCACCTCCTCGCCCTCCTTCTGCACTGACCTTGGTGTCTGCAGAGTTGTTCCTCTCACGTCTTCTCACTTCTCTCTACAGCTGCAATTGCTGCTGGTGTTTTTTTTCCTGTTCTTAACTGTATTATCCCAGAGGCGCTACCATCATGGGTGACGGGCTTGGCCTTGGCCAGCGGCTGGTCTGTCTTGGAGCTGGCTGGTGTTGGCTCTGTCGGACATGGGGGAAGCTTCTAGCAGCTTCTCACAGCAATCAATCACCCCTGTAGTCCCCCCAGCTACCAAAACCTTGCACCAAACCCAATGCAGCTTTGTAACCCCTGAGGACAAAGCTTCTTTTACAGGTAAAGGCAAATGTCTGAATTTCTGTTGCATTGGGACCAAATCACTGGAGTTTCATTTTGTGAACAAATGCAGTTTCACAGCTCATTGCTCAGAGAATGCACAATGGAGAGCACACAAAACAAGCAAACAAAGGGAAGAAATGTAACCATTAGTAACCCTGGTAGTACCTAACCCGTAGGGATGGCAATTGCCCTGATATAAAGCTCTCAAGGTGCACAGACAGAGATGTTCCCTCTTCAGTTAGGCAAATAGACCCAGGGACTGTTCTCTTCCTTAAGCCATCAAGAATAGATTTAGGCTTGTAAAACTTTGTCCTTTAATATCTTTGCAAGTAAACAGATGCAAGGCAAATTAAAATAGCTGAGACTGTATCTAGGCTCACTTCAGCAGGCTGTGGCTTTCCACAGGGGAGTTATACATTAGCTGAATAATGCAATTTATAAAGAGCATGAGGTGATCTGCATTTATCCACATTCAGGAAATAACTGCATAAAATGAGCCTGATTCTTCTCGCATTACCCAGTTTTCAGATGAATTCCAGTGGGATTTCTCCTTACAGCACCCTGAATGAGAATCAAAACCTGTGATTTCACATAGCGGCGATGAATCCAAATAAGCTGGTCTGACTTTCAGCGGTGATGAAAATGGGCATGCTTTTTCAGGGCATCCTATGCAGCTGCCATATATGCGTTATACAGCCACGTGACTTCAGAGAGTGTAAGGGAAGGTATTGCAATGCATGGTGCTCGTGAGAGACATGAATGGTTCCGTGTGTGCAAGCACATCTCCCGCTCCCCCACCAGGCTGGGGACTGCACAGGGATGCAAGTGGAGGTCAGGTCTGCCCTTCTCTTAGGTCCTTCCCATAGAAGGTGGATCCAGATGAGCCTCTCTCAGGGGTGACAGCAGCATTTCAGTGCAGCAGCTCAGGGTCTGGGGGAAGTCACCAGCTCTCCAAGGGTGTCTGCATGCCCCAGCAGACCTGCCAGAATTGGGAGTGACTCCTGTGGATGCTCAGAGCTGCACAAAATCTTGCTCCCATGGGAAACA
Source organism: Balearica regulorum gibbericeps (assembly GCF_011004875.1). Classification (NCBI taxonomy): domain Eukaryota; kingdom Metazoa; phylum Chordata; class Aves; order Gruiformes; family Gruidae; genus Balearica; species Balearica regulorum. Next base: position 29,898,258 of record NC_046184.1, read on the forward strand.
CCAACAATGAATGCCATAAGAACATCTTTATGGAGATCTTTTTCAGGTAGCCTTTTGCGTAGAAATACATCTGAAATACTGCAGAGGCTTTTCGTGCATAAAATGTCCATCGCACTGGTATTCACCTCATTGCCCGTGGGAATTGCTCTTTAGTATCCAAGAGCTGCTCATGAGTGGATCTATGACTGTGTTCCTATCTCCTCCTGTGAGCATTCGTATCTTTTCTCCGCTGTTAACATCTTGGTTAATTTTCCGAGGAGATTAGAAGCAAGGCCTTAGGAATGATAAATGCTACTGAAAATAAAAGGGGAGAATTAGGAAGACAGGCCCAGCACACAATATCTATTTTGCTGGGATTTGGTTCTACTGAAGAATACTTTCTCATGGATAAGAGTAACAAGTCATTGCCTTTTCCAGATGATAGGAAAGCATCATAGCTGCACTCTTCTCAGTCTCTTCTGAGTATCTGCTCTTCACTTTTTTCCAAATGAGTTCCTTGTAAAAATGTCACATCACAGCACTGCTCAAGGGCTACTTAATATTCTTCTTTTCTTAAAAGAGCCGTGTATTCCCTGACATCTGAGGTTTCTTTAATCAGCTCTGAAGATGGCCCCATCTTCCACATTGTTTTGCTTGCTAAATTAGAAGGAAACGCCCAAAAAAATCCCTAAACTGTATATTTCTCAATTGACTTGGGGAAATAACTAGCTTTGGGAACAACTTTTTAATTGCTGAGATTCTTCTGTTGCCTAAAATATCACTAAAGATAAAAGATTTGGCCTAGTCGTGTCTTTGAGAACTACTTACGAAACTAAGCGTTTTACAGAATCTGATTCACTATCTTCAAGCTAATAAGGCACCAAGCATGTCATTATGAACTTCTTGTTCATGATATGGAACATCTTCAGGCTTGAACTGGTTTTAGCGGCATTCTTCAAACAAGTAAAATACAACCAGAAAACAGAATGTTAATTTCTGTGGAAAATGTAATATTTCACAGTGTTTCACTCCAAACTGGGATAAAAATGTAAAATCAGAATTGTATTTATGCTGAAGTACCATGATTTTTTAATATTGGAACACTTAATATTTTATATAAGGACATTATAAAGTATTATATATGAAAAAATACTCTATCATATTCAAACTGCTACTCTAGCATTAATGTCTAGACTGAATCAAAATGATAGCTGAATTAAGAATTTTGTCTCATAAAAATGAGACATTTTTCTCCACATGTACTTAACCAAATTTAATCAATTTAAATAAATTCTCTGTTAAAAAGTGGAGAAACATGTTTTACTAACATTTAAAAATTATTAAAACTATAGTCAGAAGTTGTTTAATAACCAATAACCTTTCTGATCAATTTTAAAGTAAAATAATCATTGGAATACCTGCTCAGCTGCAAGTTTCAACATATATTTTGAACCTGCGAATTGACATAGGCCACAATTTTCCATGTGGACAATTTAAAATGGCGTGACTATACCTTGCCATTCCCAAAGGGGCAGGTAAGGGCAATAATTGTATTTACCATTGCTTTATGGAGCCGTGTAAGCACTGTTGAACGTGTTGTACTGATTTTAACTGTTGTTAAGGAAAAGTCAAGTTACTTTCCTTCCCTCCACAAGCACATCTGCCTTCTAGAGCTCTGGAAGGCACAACACTGCAGGTCCATTACATAGGTCTTATAAAAGCCCCCACAAACACTAAGCACGGGAGCTGTGATGTATGGATAAAAAATAAAAATGTTATAATTTGGTTATAAAAAATAAAAATGTTATAATTTTTTTTTTACTTGTTATATTTGTGTTTATGAACAGGTGGTATTCTATATATGCAATAATTTAAAGTGAAGAGGTTACTAGGTTGCTACAATAGCAGCTCCATTCTGCTAGGTATGAAAAGGAAGATAGAAAGCAAGATCCTTATAGTTTGTGGGGGATCTGTGGGCATCCCTAGGGCTTGAAAGTGCCATTTCTCAGGTATTTGAGTTCTTTTTCAGTCTGCTGTTTCTTTATATTTCTGGCATACAGAGTTTAACCCTGTGCAGCTTTGGGAACCTGTTTTTAATGAGTGATGAATAGGTTTCTAAAATTTTAATAGGTTTGTTACTTCAGGGAGGAGTGTACATGTATTTCCATATTAAAGGACATTTGAGAAGTACTGTGAGTTAAAGTGTAGCAAGAAAGACCAAAGTAGGCACTGAGTGGACAGACTTCTCTAAAGGACTTCTTTTTCTTGCTGAAGCATGAGGTCATATCAGCTTCTGTTCTTGCTTGTTGTGAGGCACTTTTAAATCATATTGGCAGTATAAAGGATGTCAGAATTATTTGGAATAGATCCCATACCTCATTGGATCTAGTCAAAAGAATAATTCTGTAACAACAACGCTGTATTTCTTCCACCCTCTACTCGTCTCCAGAGCCAAAGTATTTGTTGCATGATGCTCTCCAGCTCATTTTGCTATCAGCAATGCAGAGCCATTACAGCAATCAGATGTAATCTGCTTTATCACCAGTAAAGCAGTTGCCAGAAAAAATTCAGATTACCGTGATTTTTATACTAATTCAGTGAAAATGTCTGTGGTATTTAAAGCACGTCTTGATTTTCAGTCCCAAAGCCGTATTTTAAAGAATAAAATTTGGGTGGCTTACTTAGAAATTTTGTTTCATTGAGCAAGCGCGTACTCTGCACAAATTATGAAGGTTGAATACGAAGCATGAAGGTAGCATTTGTACTGAGTAAGTTTTGCAGCCAGGCACCTTTAGCCAAAAGCCAAACTTTTAAGCGGATTTCCTTTGCGTGTTGAACTGTTATAGAATTACCTGTGGCCAAAGAGAAAACTTTAACCGTTGAGCCTTATCTCTCAAATACGTAATGACCTCTCCTGTGCCGATGCAACCACTTGTACTGTATTCACACGACTCCCTCTGGTGGCAAACTTCTCCATCCCGAGTGCGAGATAGCATCGTCCCTCTTCTTCACCGATGCTACGCGTGGGTGAGTGCCACGCTGGTGGACTCTCAGCTCATCCTGGCGCTGGAAGCACTATTAAAGTTTCTGCTGGAGTGAAAAGATCTCTTTTTCTTACTTTTGGTTATATATCTACCAATTCAACTGAATAAACAAACTACTGTTAATTCTGCAAAATTAAAAACCATGGAAAAAAAATGTTCATTTAAACAAATATTTTGAGAAAGGAATAATATTTCTGGTTTACGTAGTTCCCTTTCACGTAGCCCACCACTATATAAGCACCTCATCAATGGTCCTGGTTTGCATCAGGGCAGGCTGCTGAGGCAAAGAGCAGCATCACAAATCCAAAATAGCGATCTGTGGCCTAAAGGAGGCAAGTGATTTGCCCAGTTTCACATGCCAACTCAGTGGCATGTTGGGAAAATTAAACCTGGATTTTCTTCTTACCTGGGGCAATTTATATCACCTGGTTATATAAAGGCATAACCTTAATGTCTACTAATTCACTTTTAGTCTCAAGGGTTTCCTTTCCCCGCCGTTGGAGACAGCATCGCCTATCTGCTGCCATCCTCGCCAGACCATCCCTCACTGCCTGCTGCCTAGACGCGTAGCAGTGGAGCCTGACAGTCTCTCTGTCACCAAAATCCTGGCAAATGCGGTAGGAATTTGATGACAGAAGACACATTATGGTCTGAGCACCCAACTTTATTGTTACCAAAATTATCTTACACAATTAAGGCACTTTCATGATGACTAAACTCCTTTATAAACATTGCATTGCAACTTTTTTTTCACTTATGACTTGTCCTTTCTTGTGCACATCTGACCTCACTCTCATCAAGCAATGCCATCGTGGCTAAAATACCAAGAGAAATTACAGATTTTAAAGAAAAAGTAATCATCATCAAACTCACCAGCTGAAAGGAAGACAAAAATATTTCTGTTTATCCTGCTGTCAAATCAACTGTGTTGTATTTGTTACATTACACAGATTAGTAACATGGGTTTTCACAAGGGCACTGTGTTGGTAAGTCACACTCCATACCCACACCGACCATGTAATTCCTTCTCGTCGTGAATAAATCATCTTAGCTGCGTACATAAAGATGATGTGCAAAACCAGCATGACTGGCCCAAAAGGTAGAAGGATACCATCTGAGGAATGAAAGGAGAATGAGCTACGAAGCATTGTAATGCGCGGTGATGTACTGGTGATTGAAACAGAGTAGTCTGCCATTAAAGATAGCGTGCATTACTGGGAGGCTGGGAGACTAAGGAGGTCTCTTATGTCACCTCTGCTAAACAGGGTCCTACTATTTTTAACATTTTAATTCAGGTTAGAATTCAGGTCTCTCTCTTTCAGACATGCACGCCTCCCTGCCTATATATACGTCCACAATATATGTGACATAATTTTCCATTGCCTCAAATGGAAATTTTTTTTTTCAGTGATTTCTTATTCCAAGGCTGTTCTTCTGAAGAAAGGTATTTCCAGTTACATGATCCTAGTGAATTCATTATGACTAAGGCTCTGGTCTTTATCCTGTAAGTACCTATGCATGAGCTTTTTGTGCTTTAATTTTATTTTTCTAGATGAATCACACCTATTGCAGCTCCCACGAAACAGAGGCATGCGGGTCCCTAGTGATGCAGAATGAGAATAATGGTGCAAATGAAACCTGAACACATCAGTCCTGCCCCTGTCTGACAGAGAAGAGCAAACCCTTGCAACATTTTTTGCCCTGTTCAGGTTTGAGGTTTGCCCTGTATTATAACTTCTTAGAGTAGACTGACAACGATAATACAAAAGAATGAGGTCTGCCAACTATAAAAATTCATCAACACTGGAGGCCATTCCCATCCCAATGTCATAACCGTTTGCTTGCATTTCTCCCTCCTGAGTTTTCTTCCTCTGCCCAAGTGAATCCTCTTTTTCTAGCTCCAGAGTGGTTCAGCTACGGCTGATGGCAGAGCTACCTAAACCAGCTAAAAACCAGCGCATTCTCCTGCTACAGGGACAGCGTGGATCCAAACACCTAGAGGCTCAGGAAATGGTAGAAATCAGAGGCTCCTGTTCCTGGGTAATGCTCCCAAATGGCAGGTGTAAGTACGACCATGTCAACTAACGAATTAAACACCAATATTGTCTGCAAAGCTTCAGGATTTTGTCTCAAGCCTTCAGTACTGGGGAACCCTAAACTGAACTATTCTGTGCAGCGTTGAGTTAGTGGCAGCACACTCTGTGAATGACATGAACCAAACAGAGAAAACACAGTAACGATGAGAATGATGCAAATCCTAAAAAATCCAGAACTTACAAGGAAGGTTATGGAAGAGTTATTGGAGGTCATGATCAGAAACTTGGGTACCTCAAAGACTGACTGCTGCTGAGTAAGAAGGATCTGTTATCCGTGTCTGTGGTGATAAAGCAAAAGATAGTTGCCTTTAATCAAAGAAAGGATAGTTAGGCTAGATATAAAGGCACATTTTCTTGCAGCAAGGTAATTATGCACTAGAACAGCTCACCTGGGGAGACAGTAGATTCTCCATCACCAGAAGTCTTGAGCAACAGGTTGGATACAGATACAAACTCATCCAGCCTGGGGCTAGCAGAGGGTTAGATGACCTCCAGCTTGCATTTTTAGTGCTGTTTTTCTAGGTGTTAGTGTTCTCAGAGCACATGTAAGTGAACCTCTGAGGTGGAAAGGCATCCAAATTCTGGATTGCAATAGGTGTTCAGAAGCAAATAGGTTCTGCACATGCCCAAGTGAAGTAGTTGCTTGCATTTAGGAGCCTGAGGAACTTTCAGACTGACCTTGCAACCATCTCCAGGATAAAGCAAGGGCAGAGATGCTTTCTGCAAAGATGTATTGGACACAAAGTTAATAGCTGAGCAGAGTAATATCCATTCATAGCATATTGGCATATGACAAGCAGGGAATTTTAGACTTCAATGAAGCACGACTAGCTAATAATAACAATTGCATAGTTATTTATGGGTGTAAATTTGCATAGGTTCCTCAGGGCCAATGAGGTCAAGAACCCAACAAACTTTCTTTTTCCCAGCTTTGCGGCAAAATCATGCAGTTACATGTGCCAAGATATACAGTTAACTCTAGACAGACAATGTCTTACCCAAGCAGCAAATGTGTACAACTCAGGTTTAAATATGGTGCAATTCAGGCATAAACTCTTTTCAATATCTGAGTAATACAAAGTACCATATCCTATCTGTTCCACCTTTTCTTCTGCTCTGCTTCTCCAGTAGCCAGTCCCGCATTTACCCTGAGAATTTCAGAAGCAGCTCCCCTCTTAAATTCTCCCCAAGTTCAACTGCCTGAACAAACAGAAACGATAACTGGTTACTGTCAGTATCATGACCTCCTTAAATATCCCTAGTTTTAAGTACAGTTTACATGGTGCATCCTTAGCACAGTATCCAGGATTACAGCACCCTTACAGTATCCAGGATTACATACATTTAACCAGCCATCAAGGGATAATGTAAGCATAGATTCACCATCCAATTCATCTGGGCTTTTATGCACACAACTCCCTGAGCCATTAGCCATTGACACACTCTTGGGTAAAAGTACTTATCAGTGGATCTAATTTTTTGTGCAGAAACACATATATCCGCACCACAGAACTAACTGTAATGAAGACACATAGAATATCATCTGGATGATACCCTTGTCCTTCTGTGATTATATTCATCAAAAAGTCATGTGGAATAGATATTAACATTGTTTATGTATTTTCTTACAGCATTCGTAGCATTTGAACTTGAACAAAGAGGCACTAAAGAAAGCCTGCAGCGTCCAACTGAACAGCGCAGCCGGGAAGAAGAAGAGTCTGGCTCTTCGCCCTGCGAGAGGTCCCGCTCGCCACCTCCGAGGAGTCTTGCAGCAGCATCAGCTAGAGCATATGCAGTACAAAATACTCCCTGCGTGAAACAAAGCAGAGGCTTAAAGAACAGACAAATAAGCATTCAAACCTGTGATATAAAGAAAGTAATTTAAATGAGAAAGGGATGGACTGAGCAGGAAATAAGACAGAGATGGTGTTACACTGCAGCTGTTCTGCTTACTGTGTGCTGAAAGCCTGTACATTGAAAAATGATTATTTCTCCTTGGGACTAAAGTACTAAACTTGTCATGTTACACCCTAGCCACTATTTCTAGCCCCAAGCCCATGTCTCTGCACTCCCACATCCCTTCACCTTCCCTTTCCTCGCTGCTGCCTGAGCTGCGAGCTGCCAGCCGGCAGGGAGAGGCACGGAGACACGACAGCAGCCGGCCAAGGCGAAGGGTCTCGCAGTAGGTTTGTGGGTGGTGGGTACAAGAGTACGAGGGTACAAGGGTACTTATCAAGGCTCTGGCTTTGTCCAGTCCCTTTTGCCAAGAGCCTGATCCCCGGGCACACTGCAGGTTGTCACCAGGATGCCGGCTTCCCTCCTCTGGGTCCTCTTCGCTGCTGGGTTTTTAGCTCGTCCTGCACACGTGGCCGTGGGTCGCAGTTGCGAGTGGGTGGCTGCTGGAGTGCCAGGGCAGAGCAAACTTCTTCTCATTAAGGTCCGTGGTCATTCCTACTAATGTAGCAATGTTATTGAGACACTTGGAGGAGGGTGATTTATTGACATATTGCAAAAGCATGTACTTTTGCAAATAGGTAGTTAAATAATTAAAGGCAATGTTTTCATTCCTGTAAACTTGCTCATTTGCTCAGGCTAGGAGAAACAATGAGTACAGAGAAGAGAAGGCTTCAACCATCTCTTTTTTCTTTATAAAAAAGTCCCATAATTAGTTTGTGAAGTTTGCAGGATCATATTTATGTACCGGCTGGTTCTGGGAATGGTCTTTGCTTGGTTTTGTGGTCAGACAGGAGCAAAATCTGCTTCCCATATGTATGTTTTTCTATCTACCAGTATAACTTCTTTCTCTAAGGTACTTCTAAATTAGTCCTTTTTTCCTCATCTTTTCTGTATTTTTCTCCAGTTTCTGGGTATTTTATTTTCCCTTTTCACTTACTGCAATATTTTTTCATGTACATTTTGAATCTAATTCTTCTTAAACTTCTTGGTGATTTAATGAAATTCATACGTCTTTGATTTCCTTCCAGAATCCTGGCCTAAAACGTATTTTCTATCCCCTCTTTGATGTTCTGCTTTAGGAGAATACTCTTTAGATGGACTATTCTTAAATGGCACCCTCTGTGGAGACTCTATTCCTTTCCGTAAGTACATTTTAAACTCCATCTTAACAGCGCGCTGTAGTATTCACCTTTAATGTCACACTGCTTATCACATCAAAGTAATGTTTGTCCATAGTGCTTCACTGAGGTGTAATGAACCGTGTATCTGACAAACAGCCAATGATTTGCATGTGAGTACACTTCAGTGTGGTCTCTCCTGACTCAAACAGAACTAGCTTTGCTTCTTTACGAAGGAGCAAACTTGGCTCGAAGCTGAAATAGCAGGATCTCTTACCAAATTTCTTGCAAGAGGATTAAAACTCTTCAGAGCACCCCGTGGGGAGATACCCTCCTGGCTCCTTCACAATCTTCATGAGGCCTGGAGAGAGCTGAGCTCCTCCAGAGCCTCGTAGACCAGCTCCTGGGTGGGAACGGCCGGGCGGAGCAGCCGTGTTAGTCGGCATTGCTTCTCCTAGCACGGGTCATACGGGCGCCTGTGCTACGACTGGTGTGGTTACCCTCCTCTCTGCTGGCGTCTCGCTGTTTTTGCATCATAGGAAAGTCAGATATTTCAGATTAGAATCTCACTGGAGGTGACTAAGTGTTTCCATAACATATGCATCCCTCAGTAGCCCGCTACCACTGTAATTTGGGATGTTTCAGCCCTACAGACTTAGTCTGAAACAGTCTCTTCCCCAGGCAAGCACCTCCCCAGTTGAAGAGTTCAGAGCACCCGGGCAAGGGCAGGACCGCCGAGCGCTGCTCCAAAGGCACCTTCAGGGCTAATTTGTTTGACAATATTTTGCTTATGCTTCCTGCTGCAAATCAAGATGACACTTAGGAAATTAATATATAAAGCCCCTCCATTGCATCACTACATCCCGTTAGCAGTTCAGAGACCAGCTGTGAACACTTGCTTGCCAAAGCCTCCTATTGACTTGGTGAAAGCACAGAACACTTAATCGGACCATATGGAGGCAGTTTTTTAACTTTTTTCCCCCCACACCTTCTCACTTTTGCCTCCCCAGCGTTGCTGGCCTTGGCTTTTTGTAACCCAGCAGAGACGCGCTCTCCTTAGGAGGACAGGGCAAATCCATCAACATCTAATGCTCTGCCCCACTTCAAGCCGTTCAAGAAGCAGCACACAACAAACGAGGCTTCATGTTGTGGTTTTCAGTGAATAAATATACATCAGAAAGGTGTCGCAGGGGCACTGCACTAAACACTGAATGTTTTGAGGGAGCAGTATATTTTTTTTTTTCTTTAGCAGAACATTTTCTGTGCACTTTTATCAGAATACACTTATGGGTAGAGATCATTTTTCAAAAATAATTACTATTGGAGCTGTTCATAGTATTAGTTTTCATAAATTCATCCAGTTATAATTAATATGTGCCTTTCAAGGACCTAAAAGGGAAGGCATTCAATATTTCTTGTCTCTAATTTTAGTATGATCTGATTTTCCTCTGGTTGCCTTTCCAAACACCTGGGGCCAGCCATATGAGTAAATTAGATTGTGCTAAAATGCATATTAATGAAGCTCAAGCAATGGTTCCCTAAAGGGACAGTAAAACTATATATAGCTCCTTTTTTCCCCCTCTCTTGGCTAATGTGCCTTTCAGCACATTTAGATCCTAGTAAAATCACACCATTTTGGAATAGCCAAAAAATACAAAGAAATTGTTAAAACAAAAACTCAGAAGCACATTTATTTGAAGTGTATAAATGATCAGGCCTTTTAGTACTTGCACTTTAAAATTATTTCCTATTAAAAATGGATTTTCTTTTAATTGACTTATCCTATGAGAAAAAAATTAATATCAAGACATTTGAGGTAGACAGAAGTGGCCTATTTGTTAATTGCCTACAGTGATCTCTGCATTTTCCTCTCCATAACAAAACGTACTGCTCATTATAATGGACAGCAGCGGAGGGTGACAACCAATTATCACGCGTGACCCTCAGTGTACGGAATGACAAGAAAAGAGCTTTGGAAAAGGACATTGGTGTAAATCCCAGTTGTCCAAGGAAGGGCCACGGCGTTATCGGGGATTGGCTACAGCAGCATTTCAGCCTGGGCCAGGATGATGGTTTTAAGTGAATCGCTGCTGGCGACGGCTCGGTTCACATCACCGAGTGCTCATAGAGCACACGCACCAGGTTCATTCAGGAGAAACTAAGCTGGAAGACACACTCCAGAGGCATGTTTAAAATGCACCCACTGCTAGCGGGCGTTCGGCTCATAGAAAGAGACTACATGAAGTCCAAAATGGAAACCTACTAAACATGTGGGCACCGGGTCCTCAGCACCACCGCTTTTAAACTAGGTGGAGGCAGAGGAGACTGCTTGGATGACTAGGGAAGCCCGGTTTATCATACCAGAAAAAATTGGTTTGGCAATTAACCAGACCAAAGGCTTAGGGAGGATGTGACTCAGTGATAAACAACAGGAAGGGAAGAGATCTACCAAGTCACAAAACAAACTGACACAAAAACAAGTGAGTATTAATTGCTCATATCCTAGAAATTAGGGGGAAGATCTAAACACAGACCTAAGGATTAGAAGGAAAATCTAAACAAAACGGAACTTTAGGAACAACCTGTCAACTGGAATAAGGGAACTCCAAATGCTTTTAAAATGCAGTTTATGGAAGGAATTTTATAATATGGCTGCTTTTAATTGTAGGGGGCAGAATCTGACAGTTTAATCTCTTAGAAAGCAATGTTTCATTCCTAAGGATTTTCAAAGCACTGATGTAAATTCTCCATATTATTATAATCAAACCACATTTTAAACAGGCCCAAGTCATTTTTTAAGTGCTTCTAAGTGTAAAAGAGGGGGGGACATAAAAATGATTTCTCAATGTAAAAAAAAAATTTGAACAAATCTTTAGGATGAGGAATAACATCTCTGTTAAACTTGAACTGGATGGAAATATTGAAAGTGGCATATTTGTTAATTGCCTACAGTGATATTTGCATTTTCCTCTTCATAAATACTGTAGTGCTCATTATAATGGATAACAATTACAAATAGTGTCTTTACAAACAATGGAATGGCCATGCAATTGCAGCTTCTGGATCTGCAAGCCAGTTAGCACCCCTGCCGACTTATGAATTTATTTTTATTGCACAATGTCAGGCGTATCAGAACAGGCAATCAAGAGCAGGGACACTCAGAATCAGTGGCTACTTCTCCAAATGTTGCCTGTCAGCCAGGGGCTTTGCCATGCATGATTTTCAATTAGAAAGAGGAGATGCAGTTTCAGGAAGCATTCATATAGTTATTCAGGTTTTCATTTTCTTCTGAGCACCCCTTCAGAGTCAACAATTGAAAATACAGGATGAGAGCTCTCTCTGTATTTAATGAAAATTTACTTTCTCCATTCTAGTTTTCTCTCCCAGTGAAATGAAATTTTTAAGCAAGCCAAAGCCTTACTTGTTAGTTTAAAAACAGCATTCAATTTTACAACTATTGAAGTTTCATTCCGAGTGTTTTATTATTCCTATTAATGGATTTCCTCCCCCACTACCTATACTGTTTCTTTCTCTACCCTCAAACACCCACCCTCTTGCTCTTCCCTTTGATGACAACCCCAGCCTCCCTGCCAGAATCATCCCTTTGCCACCGTGGGCAACGTTTGGAGCCTGTTGGTTTCCAGCACCAAGAATTGCAGGAACGAGCATCCCTGCTATTTGCCTCCATGCCCCCTCCTCTCTACTACTCATCTCCAGGAGCAGGCAAAACACGTCTGTCTTCTCCTGAGGCTGAGCAACAGTTCTTGAGGTAGGATATCCTGGTAGGAAGTGATCATTTGTTTCCATTCATTACTCTGGACACCCAGGGCATTGGCAAAGCTTGTCTCACCTATGGGCTACCCATCCTTGATGTGGATAAAACTGGAACTAACACTGGCCCCCCTCCAAGAAGTAAAGATTTTGTGAAGGTTTTCGGGTTGCTCATGACAAAATGGGTAGCCAGCTGGGAGAATGATGCACCCAGATGCAGGTGCACAGGAAACAGATGCTCTCATTCAGAAGCGGTCCATAGGTGCTACAAAGGATAACCTGTCCTTTTGGTATGTACTCTTAGGAAAGGAACACTAATTCAGAGCTCCCACAGAGTTTCCTGAGACCTCTGCTTTTATTCTGTAACCATAGGATGGTTCAATTAAGCTCTGAAAAATTAAAGTGCCAAACATTAAGTTAGTGCACATATTAATAAATGCAGAATTAAAAACTAAAGAGAGAATGGTTAGAAAGAAAGATTTGGCTAAGATATTCTGACTGCATCAGACAGTGTCTTTCTATGAAACCAATTCTCAGTCAGTAAATGCTCTTAGAAAAATTAAATCTTATGCATAAAAATATGCAGAACCTTTAAATTTTCATCTTTTATGTTTTAATTGTATGGTAAAACATTATTTTGTTAAAGTAATTTTGTGCACTTAACTTTGAAGCAGTTTTAAAAAGTCAATGACATGGTTTTAAAATATAGCACATCAAATGATATTTCCATCAACATACAGCAGTTGCCATAAACAGCCTTAATTTCCAGTCTAAATTACTGATCTAAATATATTCAGACAAATTAATGCAATGGAAAATTATAGAACTCAAACTGTGTATTTATTTATTGCAACACGTTTCACTTGCGTCTCATCTGCCATTCATACAAGGTTACTTCAAGTTTAGTAATTTTTCCCCTTTTCATGCTGAAATTGAGAGGAAGACATGTCTTCAACTGTTCATAACCGAATTGAAAAACCTATTTTGGACTAATCTCTTCACTGGAATGTTATGTCGTACATATCATACATTATAGCTTCATTTAAACTGTTACCACTGTATTCAGCTGTTCAAGACTTCAAGTAAGTGAACAATAAGTAAAATTGGCCTTTCAGGTTATGCGTGGGGTGTTTTTGAAGCAGCCAGCCCTGCAACGTGTACCGAGGAGCAGAGAATTACCAAGACACGTGCGGGTTTTTTTCGCAGTCCGTGTCCCGACGACAGCTTCGTAATCGGTTTTGGAGCCTGAACCCGAGCGCTACTGAGACTGGCTTCATGGAGAAAGGGTTGTATTCATTGAGAATAGGATTTGTAATAGCAAAAAAGGTCTTAGCTAATGATATTCCACTAATCATCTCAGGCTGGGACAATAGAAAGTAGATTAACTGCCCCAGCAAGTGTTAATGCTGAAAATCAAAAGCAGTGAGAGGTAAAATTTATTTCATAGTCCTCAAGAAGAAAAAGCTTCTTTACTACAAATTAAGACCTGGCTTCTATGAGACAGCAGACTGTCCTCTCACTCTCCAGACTATTTTAAAACTGAGTCTTTTTCTCTTCTTTTAGACATTGTAGCTTATTATGAACAAAAACCCATAATTGTTCAGTATGTCACCTTCTATTTGACAGGAGGAAATGAGGAACGATTACTGTGTCTGTGGATTTCACAGGGAGCTGGGGAAGACAATAAAAACTGAAGTGAGACTGTTTTTTGTAAGGTAAATGAAAAGAAACCATTTATGAGCAGCAGAATGAATGGCTGTCTTTGATTATTTTTTTTATTATTATTTTTTTTTGGTCTCACGATGGAATTGTGTTAGCCTCACCTTTGTTCTATTACTTCTTAAATCTCTCACCTGTCACACTTTGATATTGTGCTGGGGGCTGTGGGTGGGAACGGATACTGACAGACCGAGGACCTTCTGCCCCTGCATGCCCACACGAGCTGCAGAGAACTGCTCTGCTCAGCCCAGGGAGGAGAAGGCTTTGTGAGCAACACATGTTGTGTGCTGGCCCCTCGTAGGAACTCAACATACTTAAACACCGTTAAACTGATTGCATTGTTGGGTGTGGCTAACGCTGGTCCAACAGGTGAAAAGCTGGTCAAGGGGAGCTGAGGTAAACAGAAAGCATCATATGAAACTGGAATAAAAATACAGAAACAAATAAATTACAATTACATGTGGCAAACAGAAGTTGATTACAAAGACAGCTGAGTCAGTGCACAATCAGCTGGCTCTTCCACATCTCCTGTCACTTCTACATCACCTCTGTCCCTTCTTCCATTCACCTCATGGTCCCTTCACCTGATGAAAACTCTCTCTCTCTTTACGTCATGTCTGATATCAAGCAGGAAGAATTTGGAAAATCCCACCCAGGACTTGTGAGGACCAGGTGCCTCCAAACATCCAGATTTGCCCTGAGCACAAACTGGAATTTACAGTTCTTAAAAACTCAGAAAGTTATGGTCCATGACTTCAAGTTGAGCATTATTTACCAAAGGTTGGCTGTCCGCAATCTTTCGGAGCAATGAATGTATAGCAAATTGGGAGCCACTGTCTTGGTACACAGATAACATTATTCAGTCTAGGACAGTCCCCATCGGATGTGTGACTTTTCACAGAAAATTGGAAGAGCCACTGCTGCCAGCGCACAGGTCAGCCATGGGCACACAAACCCCATTTGTGCAGGCAGATCAAGTCACCCAGCCCCACATGTACAAAAGCTCCTTTTCCATATGCCTTGCAATTGCAAAAGTACAGGGAAAGCCATGTCCCATATGCTTTCCATGCAGTGCATCTGATTCAAACATGTAGCAGAGGAAATCTTACCTCTTCTTGGACACTGGGCAACCCTAGCAGCAGCTGCTCTGCCTTGCAAGCCTTTTCAAATGGATGCCCAGAGCCTGGACCTTGCATACATGGTTCCTGAGGTGGCACTGAAAGATGTACTGCTGCAGGCATTGCGTCAAGAAGGCCCAAGTCAAAGGTCCAGCCACAGCCTGTGCTTCCAGCATCTGATAAGGCCTAGGAGAGAATCATTTTGGGGTCACAGACTGAGGAACGAAGCCAGAGACAGCTGCTGACAGGATGGGAGGGGAGCAGGGGCTCAGGCAGGAGCAGAAACCCCACAGTAGTCATGCTGGGCAGGAGGTGGCGTGGAGCCAGGGCTGGGGGTCCTGTGCCAGCCAAGGGGCTAGCAAACCTCCAGGCCCCCTGTTCACCATGGTTGCAACAGGGACAGTTTCGGTGCCCAGGGTCACATGCTGGCAATAGGTACTGAACCACCCCGCATACCTCTCCTCGGGGGTACGCTTGTTTTGGCCAGCAGCAGCGCCCAGGGACAGGCAGGACAGGGCTTGGTGAGCAGGGGGAGGTTCAACGCTCAACAAACTCAGAGTAACGAGGCTCCTACCAAGTGCTAGATCAGGTCACATCAGCTGCACTTGTCTTGTGCTTCATGTCTGCTTTTGGAGGTGGCAACATCCCAAACACAGGCTGTGGGAAATGAATGTCCGCTGGCTTCGAGGTCTCCAATTTAACCATGAACCATGTTAGTGGAGATGACAATGAATATGTTTAATTGTAATTTCCTTAGAAAAAAAAAAGTTGGCCATGGAGAAAAATTGAACTGGGTTTAGGCCTGAAGAAACAGTTTAAAACAAATGTTCTACTCAGGGTTTGCAAAAAGTCATAAAAGCAGGTACAGAAGCAATGTACAGCAGCCGCCATCAGCGTGACATCCCAGATGAAGTGCTCCAGCATAGTTTTTCCTCTTATGAAGGTGAAACAAATATAACAGCAGCTTTCAAACACAAAACAGATTCGCCCCAAAGCTTCATAATGAAAACAAGCTTGAAAACAGGTTCTCAGACTGAACTCTGCTCAAGTACAGCATCTTTCCTGCCTCTCCCTTTCCTGCCTCCCTACCTTTACCCAAAAATAATTGCCTGGATAAATGAGCAGTTCCTGTAGTTACTCCTAAAGACTGTTGTATTCAGGTTTTGGTGAAGTAAAGCAGAAGACATTAGAGCCACTGAATATTTGAATTAGTCTCAGCAGGTCAATTACTACAAAGATTTTCTGCTCTAGTTGCTCGCAGAGAGATGTGCACTTGTTAAAATCCCAGCTATTTTCTGTTTAATTTATTTGCAAAGCAAGATATAACAGTGTAAAAAAATCAATTGAACAAAAAATTTTATTGGAGTTCACATGCTACAACAAGGTGTACGAGCACAAGACCTCAACAAGACAAGCAAGCAGTTCTGTGGCTGCTTTCAAAGACCTCTGCTGTTTGCAGCATCATAGGCTGAGCACACCAGCAGTTTAACAGGTTTGCTCCTTGATCAATTATTTAGCCTTTCCTTTTATTTTGCTGAAAGTTTTGGTTTTTTTTTAATTTAGTACAATCACTACCTTTAATAAAGTGTGTATCCATGTACTTCTGCACATTTGAATTCAGAGCATTATAAACCCCTGCTTTCATACCTCTGTTTCAGTGGTTCCTCTATCCCCAGTAGTTTCTCAGGCAGGGGAAGGATGAGAAGTCAATAGAAGTTCCAGAAGATCAAAGAAGACGATCTGTCAGGCCTCCACTGCCTCCACCTTCAATATTGTGTTACAGTCCTCAGGGGCCAAAGCAGAACCTTTTATTTGAGAACTTGCGCTGAAGAACTTCCAGAATACTGAAAAATGGATGAAAGCCAAAGAAATTCTGTAGGCCTGAGATTCACAGGAATAAAGGGAGAATTAACACCATTACACACAACCACACTTGCTGTCATTAAGCAGAGGAGATAATAAAGAAGATGTCTGAGGATAATTAGCTCAAACTGTACTGTAATCTTCAATAGAAAAATAGATCGTTTACAAAAATTCCCTTCAGAAATCTTGTAGCTTGTATTTATTTCTACACATTAATATTTTTTCCTTTTATTCAAATATTTTATATACACTTTAGATGCAATTGATATTTAAATTTTGTTCAATCCTCTATGAGGTTCAGTGGACAGAAGCAATTCAATCAGAAATAAAGAATGATGTGAATATGCAGCAGGGGATTGTCTCTTCATTCAATGTACAGAAAAATTAATATCCACAGAACAGCTATTAAATAGGGCAGATTTTTTTCATTGCTTCAGTAGTAAAGCCACACTGATTTTGTACCAAGCATGTATTATACACTCGAGAAAGATGGGTGACAGAGCTGAAATTCGCTAAGAGGGGTCAGGGGGAGTAAGTGTTCTACTTTCTTGTAATGATAAATCCCACAGGAAACCACTAATAGCTGATACTTTACTCACAGTAATGATTTCTGCTTCTTTTCTTTTTTTTTTTTTTAAAAAAGCTGATTTTGTCAATAAAACAATACAAAAACCACCTAGTTTCACACTTGAAAAGTAGAGAACATTGAGTAAGATAATAATTACTCAAACAAACTTATCAGTTTAGAAGGAAATTATCTTACCATAAATGATCAACAATTAAGTAAATAGCCCAGAGACAGTCCTCCTTAAAGACCACAGGGCCAACAGCGGCGGAGGGAAACCAGACAAGCAAAGTAACAGAAGAGACACACGCACTTGCAGAAGGTGCAAATCAGCAGGAGCCCTCAAACCCCAAACACCGCACAGGGACATGCACCGGCGCAGAGAGGGCAGGGGCAGAGCAAGCTCCAGTCACTCGCCGGATCCGGATGGCTCCTCTCAGCTCAGCGCAGCCAAATTCGGGATTAAAATACCAGAGAGTTACATGCCACCCTGCTTCTTGTCCAAGGTATGAAACAAGGCGTTATAACTGCATGAGCTAAAGCTGGAAAGTAGAAACAGGAGAAGCCCCAGTCCGGGGAGGACCTTTCCAACATGCTGAGCAGAAATACAGGTCTGGTCAAAGCAACTGGCTTCTTTGCAAACTCTGAATGGTGAGAAATAGCTGAAACCTAAGCTATTCAAATCGTTTCGTCTTCTGGTGCATGCCATTACATATCTTATTCTCAACAAGAAGGTTCTGCATAATGACACCATCTTTAACTCCTTAACACAACTGTCTGAAAAGGGAATTTAAAGTACAGGCTAGGAAAAATCCCCTCTGCAGCTCCACTGCAGACTGGGGTAAAACCACCTTTTCCCCATGGATCATGAAGCTTCTTGTAATGTCGAGGTCACGTAACAACCTATTGAACACCGCATCTAATCTCTCCTCCCTCAAAGGGAGGACCACATTTTCAGCATGTTATAACATGAGGTTTTATAATTAGTTTGAACTGGGAGGAAAAGTATGGCCTATTGTTTCTCATCATCTAATCAATGTTTCTGCCAGTTCAGGGCATTAAAATGATAATGTATTTGCCTGGTACTTGCATAAAACGGTGAGGGAGACACCAGCAGAAAAAAGTTATACCCTTCAAAATTCTCCATACTACACTAGTGCAAATTTCCTATAGTGTGGAAGAAGAATCCATATTTGCACAAAATACACAATGATGCAAGAAATAAATTAAAAAAGAGCTGTTCCTCCCAGGTCTAGAAGGAAAAGTGGAAAAGAGGGGGACACTGGAAGGGAATATTTACATGAAATATTTTTTCTCAGAACAGTGACAGAAATTTAAAACAATATTCAAAATTCTACTCTTACAGTTGCACTTCAGTTCCTCACATATTTTGACATACTAATTATAGAAAGACAAGCTATTTTAATTTAAGCTTGCATATGAAAATTCATATAAAATATACATATGTAACGCCCTGGTGTGTTCCATTGGTTTATAGGATGGCTGCCTTTGTGTACAGTGATTACATCCCATATGATATTTATATTCTATTAAAGTGGCTGGTAGTAATAATAAAGCCTAGATATATCCTCAGTTTTAAGGTTGTTTGATAACACAGTGTTATTTTAATAACTTCATAATGAATCTGCACAGAGATGGTGCGTGGCCAAAGAAAAATGGATATGAGTTTCTTCTGCATCAGCACTATAAAATTAGATCTCCTTTTGAATCCTGTTTCTGGGCCATACAAATATAACCTTTATACTTGCTTACAGGTCATTAATAATGACGCTTTCTGCTTTTCATTTTGTCACTGTAGGAATATATAAACAGGAAAATAATGTACTTAAGTACATTGTGCACACCAATTTAAAGATGTATATATTTTTACTTATCAATATACAGTGCTTAAAATACTTCTAAGTAAAAAATACACATAGATTTCTTACTCTTCTATTAGAGCTTAGTTTTAATGAACAAGTAATTGCTGTAAAATTTTCATTTTTTCATGTTTCCTAACAAGGTTGTGGAAGAATGCAGCCATGCAACCACCTATTAATTTATAGTAAAAGATACTGCAATGGAAAGCAAAAGATACATGTTGCAAATTATAACACTTAAAAAAAAAAACCAAAACAAACCAAACCACCACACAACAAAAAACAAAACCACACAAATATTTTCACACAAAACCACAAATGCAGCTTCAACACTGTAAGAAAGCACTAGCTTTTTCTGACAGTTTAACAGCTGAAACAAAAGCGAGAAAGGAGAACATGACACCTACTAGTAAGCAAGGGAAGGTAATATAAGGAAAGATATCATTACCGTGGAATCACGGCTGCAAAAAAGAGGCATATTTCACATGCAGACTTCTATTGAACTGAAAGACCCAGTGAAGGCTCAGCTCAGTCCCAGCTAATGGGATCTGTCAGGAGGTAGAAACCACATATAGAATCATAGAATCATAGAATCTTTAAGGCTGGAAAAGACCTCTAGGATCATCAAGCCCAACCGTCAACCCAACACCACCATGTCTACTAGACCATGTCCCAAAGTGACATGTGACATTGATTATCTTCCCCATTCAAGCAGACTTGCTGCTAAGCAGGAAACGACAGAAAATGTCAGTGTGGTCCCCAAAACCCTCGTGTGCCTTACACATTCACAGCATGCTGACTCTGAAGAACCGGTTGCTGTTTTGTGCTGGATGCGAAGAACAGCGAGACGCTGCGGCATGGGGCTGTTCATGCACAGAAGAACAGCAGGGGGGCTGGGTAGCAGGTTTTTTTCCCTTGTCAAGGAGGTATCAGCATGGCTTCATCTGTTCTGTACTTCAGCTGGCTGGTATGGGAGTGCCCTGAAAGCTATTGCCTGTCTAAAATGGGCCCCTTACACTCGTAGTGCTTACGGAGATAACCCAACTGGGCTGCAGGTAGCCAAGCAGAACAGCTAAGCCACCTCTTCAGAGCCAACAAGGTGTAACCCACCTCACACTCCCTCTGCTCCCATAAATATATAATTTTTAACTTTTATTTGTGAGGTAAACTTATAGTTCTACTTCTTTTGCAAAAAACCACAACCTTTCACAAGATTTCTCGTATTACTATCTGAGAACAAATAAACAATAATTTTACTATTTTAATACCTTATCTCTTATGTGTCAAACACACAAATTATCTCTGGATAATTTTTATGGAAGTTAAATGGATCCAGCAATATTCATATACCAAAACTTCGATGTATCCTTTTCAAGTTTCACATTACTGTGTCTTATGAACCAGGAGAATTTAGAAACGAGGTTATGTCCATTTTAGAACAAGGGTCAGCAGATTTATTATCATTGAAAAGGCCTATCCAAAGTGCCTATTCCCCACAATATAATATTTAATTTGAATAAAACATAGGAGGTTACTTAGCGGCATTAAAAAACAGCAACACAGACCCAGGAGTGGGAGAGGCCTGAGCTGAAGGTGTATTTGAGCACTTGCTTATTAACTACTGCGTAAACAGAACCATTAAACTCCAGCAACCTCTGATTTCTATGCCAACAAAACTCACCCAGTCTGTAAACCAGACAAGTTCAGTTCAAGCTTGAGAAAAGTATTAAAACACCAAAAACTGATTTCAGGAAAGTTTACTATAAGATGAGTGATGGCTAAAAAAATCAGTGTTTGAAGTCTGACTGAACAGTCTTCTAGTTATTTTTAGCTAGCAAGACATTCTGGAAAACCACCGGCCGTTACAATCAGCTGCAAAATATGTTAATTCTAAAATGATCTCTCTACACAAGCTGAGGGGAATACGAGGTGTAAAATAAATGTTACACTACCTCGTATCAACTAGTCAATCTTATTAGGGCACAAAGCAATTTAGGTGATAGGCTGAAAATTGGCCAGGGCAGAATGCAGACAAGACCCAATTAAGAGAAAAAGCAATTTGAGTTACTGAATAATCTATAAGAGCCAATAACAAATTACAAAAGCCACAGAAAATTACAAGTAGGTTTTGTTTTCAGTGCACAATTAGAAGTATTGAAAGAGAAAACCAAACATAATGTTGCCAAATAATTAGAGTGGGGTTACTTCAAATTCAGTCTTCAGTGGTGAAGAACAGAAAATGTATTACCAATTTGAATAGGTTTCCACATAAAACCAGCTGGTTTTTGTTAAACAGAGGAAAGCTGGGGCTCTGGGGTACTGAATCCATAGAAAGATAGACAACATAACACCTGCGTTTTAGATGCTGGGTCATGAGCTGCATTTCTTGCTCTGTTAATGGCCCTGCAGTCAGTGCCCAGGCGCTCTACAGGTGGGCAAAGTCAGGCGGCAGTTTACTGATTAAGCTGGCTTAAGGATTTCTAATTCCAAATCAAAATGCATGAAATGACCCAAAACCAACACATCAGCCAAAGGATCTTCAGGGCTTGTGCCAGCAGCCCTCCTGTCCAAGTAGGTGTGTGCACATCCTGCCGTGCTTCCCCATGCCCCATCCCTGCACCGGGCTTGGAGATGTTGGGTTTTTTTGCCTTCTCTTACCCATCAGCTCCAGCCATCTCCTTTCACCTTCTCTTTGACAGGTGGCACGCAGGGGTCCTCCAACCAGGAATGTTTGCACAGGGCCCACTCCCACCAGCAGCAAGAGCTGGTGGAGTCCTGCCAGAGCCCAGTCACCTCTGCTCATCGCTGAGCATCGCTGCAGGAGGGACGAAGTGGCCGAGCTGCTGGGGCGTTGGGGGCCAAACGGCCATGCCCCTACCCGGAGCAGGCAGGGCAGCACAGATGGCACCTGCAGCTCCTTGAGCAATGACAAATGAAGACAAGTAATAACCCAAAGTCATTACTGAGCAGACCAAAGCTTTCTTTTCCCCTGCCACATAGCTTGGAAACACAGGAACTCTTGCCATAAGAGAAATAACTGATATTAATTCCTCCAAGCCAAAGATGAAAGGAAAAATTGTGAATTTTTAAATGGAAAATTTAAGCAAGTCCACACTCACATGTGCTGGCTTTGGTGTGTCTTTTCTGAGGCAACTCATCCATGTGCAAGAAACACGGACGCTTAAATGAAGCAACTGACTCCAAGGCACTTACCTGCCACAGCTCTCACCATCAGAGCATTTAAGTGTTTCATTAACGTATGTCTGTGCTCCGTCACTATTAACATTAGCAGCTCCCTTCTGAAATACAATATCCCAGTTCATCAGACTCCTCCTGTACAAAGCCACAAAAACCACAGTAATATTATGCATTTTTTTTGCATATACATTTCATAATATTCAAAGTAAACTTTGAGTGCTCGGTGATGCCAGTGGGCAGCTACTGGAATTCCCAAAGGCACTTTGGTGTCTGGGCTGTTAATCGAAAGGATAACTTTACAAACCTGGTTGCAAGTCAAGCTAGGAGCTATTCTCCAGACCTTTATACAACTCGCACCACCATAGCACAGGGAAACGTTATCTCATCCAGCATAAAGTCTGCAGGCATAAATATAACCCAAAGGGTTCTTTTGAACTTGCAAGGTATTTTTGTATTAAATCAGGAAGTTGTACCAGGCTGAAACATGACCAGAGAGAAAACTGAATAGTCTTTTTTTTTCCATCAGAGTTCTGAAAACAGGTTCTAATAATTTAACTACTAGGTAATAAATTACTACAAATGAATAAAGATGATACTGACAATACACAGAAAATGATGATTTGTGACAGGATTATCAGTGGCTGATTTATCTTTGAGTATACATCAGAGCAGACCTACACCACAGAACAGAAGTCCTTAATGTTAATGTTTTAGTACCTATTTCTCAAGGGAAAGAAACCGTATTATTATTGCAGTACTTAGTAGAATATTCACTGCAGTTGCTTATTCCATTTCTATTTTAGGTAAGTCTTCCCTTATCAGGGAAAAAAAAAAAAAAAAAAGGCCAGTAGGAAATGCTTATTAGGGCCAGGGGCTTTTCATAAGGAATATAACATGTGAAATTAATTTAATCTCTTTCTGCTTTGAAGTATGTTGCAAACAGAGTGTGATTTTTTTCAACATATTATACAAAACTATGCAAGGATTCATTTCAACAATAATCCACATCCTGAACCTCATTAGTAAGTAGTGTGAGGTCAATAGTCAGTATTAAAAATGAACTGTTTCAATAGATTAGTCATGTTGCTTTGTTGAGGCTTTTTTTTAAAAAAAAAAACTTGATTGCACTGATGTAAATCAGACAATAAATTTGCCTATGTGAAGACAAGAATTCAGTACTATGTTTAACCAATATTTTGCAATATTCAGTTAATCTCCGTTTTGGCAGTCACTCCTGCTAGCTAACTTACTTGCTATCCTTGCAGAATGTGACCACCAAAACAGTATGAAAATAGGCTAAATGAGCTTCTTAACAAATGGGGTAGCTAAAGCCTCACCCAATCTTTATTCACTTATTCACTGTAGAGAGAATTATTTTTTTTTCCCCCACATTGTGTATTCATTTACATGAACGCCATGGAGGTACCAATGGAGGTTCCACTTTCTGTTTGTACAAGTTACTGCAGGGGAACAGCAGCAGTAAAGGCAGTGGCACAAGGCTTCTCCACTTGCAGACCAGGGAAACGTTATCAAAAGCAGTGTGCAGCTTTACAATTAAAGCTTCAGTGACAAATAAGGTAACTCAAGAGAAACAAGAACTCCCCAAGAGCAGCATATTCCATAAAATCACATTTAGTTTCTCTATCTTTATACACGTAACATCTAGAGAGACACGCTGTGCTGGCTTTTCTTCAGAAGGAGGAAGGGAACTGCAGTACTTCACCTTCTCTGCTATCGTGGCTTCAAAGAGCCCATTAAGGACACAGAGCTCTGCTTTGATACCATTGCCTCATTCTTGAAGATGGGTAGACGATGGTCTGCCCTCCAGGTCATACAAGCAGAGTCCCTCTGGATCACAGAGACAGACCTGCCTTATGTCAAACTCTGGGAAATTGAACTCTGCAGCTTCTATTAGAAATTGCCATTTTGCTCCTTAGAAAGTCATTGCTACCTTACTGGAACAAGCCTCAGTATCCGAAAAGCCACCTCAGATCTCAAAAGACTTATTAGGTTAAGTGAATGCACTGACCATACAGGAGCTGTTTACAGGGCCGGCAGACACAAACCCAAAACGTACTGCAGGATTAATTTTTTGGCTGCACTTTACATAACTTAAGAGATAACAGTTTACATGCTCTAGCAGTCATTCAAAACACAGTGTTTCCTCTCTCTTATTTAAAAAGTTTAGGAGAAAAAAGGGAGAAATAATAGGAGCCTGCTTAATATTTAATTACTTTTTTGCATTACCACAAATATCTAGAGCAACCATTCAGTCCTGAAGACTTAACAATCTTTAGCTGCCAAAGGAGGGTTGCCAGATTTTAGTAGTATTCTTTGTAACTATGTAGTACTCTGTACTTCAGGTCTGTTGTGAGCTGAGGTTCACAAAGATGAACTGGATGGGGTCTTGTAGCAAGCATTTTATATAACATTTCTCACATGATTGCTAGAAGAGGGTTCATCGCTGCTCAATAAAGAGCTATGAAGGAAAAAGCAATCTTTCCGTCCTTACTGTTCCTTTGTGGTAGGTTGTTTTCTTGTTCTGTTACTCTTTGTGCTGGAAGAGAGCAGCTAGATTTTGGAAGACCTAAACACTGACGTCACACGAGGCTGAAACACAAGTTACAGCTGTTCTGCAGAAGAGGGTGTCTCCCCATTCATCACTCAGCCCCTCATTGTGGGGAGGCAGAGCTGCAGCTTGGATTTCAGCTTCTCATGACATGGCTATGCCAGCCCTCCCGCAGGCTGCAAAGACCTGACCTTTCAAATGTAAAAATAGAAAACTCTCTGGATGGAGAACACAGCTAGAATTTTAGGCAAGAGGATATTTAACTTGTTTTCCTATCAATTAGATAGATTTCTTAGACTACATATACCCTTCAAACTCTCTTAAATTAATAACATTAAAATCTTAATTGGTAACCAGCCCTTTCTGCTTCCCCCAGGCAATTATGACAATCAGAATCAGACTCAGGTAACTCAATTAGACATCAGCCTAACCTGGCACTCTTCAAGCAAGTCTCTAAGAAAAAATCTCCATGAACTTGATGAAAACAGTATTAGGATTGCTTGTTGAGGTCACATAGCATGTGCCTACAATAATCAAGAGTTAAATTTTGTCTTTGAAGGCCAAATGCTGCCTTGTTGTTTATGCTATAAACCTCTCTACTTGGCACTTGGACGCCTCATCCATTCTGACCCAGAAATTTTGCTGATCTGCTCTGTGTAGTATGAGGTTGACCTTGTTCTTGTCTTGTTTCCCTCCAGTCCTGCTTTTTTTCCCAAACAATGTGCTGCAGACACATATGTGAAGCACAAGGGATCAGGTAGCAGCAACCCTGAGCACTGCTTCAGCAATCATCTACTCGGTTTCCTCTTCCGCACAGTCCTTCTTTGCTGCTTGGAACCAGAAGCAGAGCTTTACGTCACATGTAAAAGCACAACATGGACAGAGAGGAGGTGTAGGAAAGGGCAGCTCCAAACATCTGCATGGACAAGGCCTCGGACCTCAGTCCAAATAAACTTGAGGCCATGTTAAAACGAATCCTTAGCCTCTTGCCTCCTCTAAAGGGATCCCAGGATAAGGCACAGAGGCATCAGTGCAGCACATGGGGAGAGGCAGGTTCTCCAAAGTACCCCCCAGCCATCCTGTTCCCTGAAAACTTGATGTGCGGCATGTTGTTTTCCATTCACTGGCTAAAACCCTGTGACTTTACTATGGAACAAGAATGTCCTTGCTCTGGGGAAACACCCCACCGTTAAGCTACCACCCTAGACTTTCACCTATGACTGTGGTCCTTGCTCCCAGGCACCCTACATCTGCAGAAGGGGCAGGAGGTGCCTCCCCTGGTGAAACAGGCAGTTTTTCCAGGCTGAGGAGAGCTGATGGCCTGGGCTTGCTCCCCTGCCCTGGGCACCTGCTCCATCTGCTCGGCTGTTATGCAGAAGGTGGGAGGCACAACCAGACAGAAGGTGAGGCTTCTAAAATTATACGTGTTTGCAGACATCCAAAAATGGGTTGGAGCTCTTGACACAGGTTCACAACCCCTTTTTTCAGGCTAGGCATTAAAACACCAAAAAGGGGCAAACATTTAGAAACACCCCTGTGCTCAACATCCCTTATCACTAACTTGGATGAGATTCGTGTTGCACAAGGGCTGGTCCAAGCCCTCTCTCAGGCACTTAATTCTTCCCATTGTCTGTACAGGGAGCCTGTATGCTTTACTGTATGCTTGCACTTTACTCCAAACACTTAGAATTTGGGCACTGGAGTGCTTAATGCATGGGTAGTAAGCCCTTTATTATATCATCTCTCCATCAGTAACTTACTGACACAAGCAAAATTGATATACACAAGGGTTAAAAGGATTAACGGAAATCTACATTAGAGATTTGCACCAGATGAACCAGATTGATTTTTAAATCCACTTGATTAAATGGGTGTACTTTTTCAAGACTGATTCATTTAGCAATTTCTCCCTCAAAGGCTTCACTGATATTTCGCATACAGTGACTAATTACTTTTCAGAACACTATGTACTTGTTCTCTGCTTCTATGGACTTTAGTGACTTCTGCACAGTCACTACATCTGGGTAAAGTGGGTATAAAGTGCTATTCTGCTTGACAGTATTTCACACCACCCTGCAGGGATGTACGTGGGAGCACGAAAGGGGCAAGAGAGCATCTGACAACTGCTGTTGGAGGTAGAGCTGCAAACAGTGGAAAAATACACGCCAAAGCCTTCCCAGGTGGTGCGGCCGTCATACTGGCTTTGTAGGGTGAAAAAAACAAAGTCAAGGTGGGAGCGGAGTCTAGAGGTGGTGGAGCCCTTGCTGTGGAGAGCACAGGGGAGGAGGAGAGGGAAGAAACGCAGCCCTCCGCCACCTGCCCACTCCTCTGCCACTGTGCGTAGGGCACAAGACGTCCCCAGGATACCTGCAGGACAGCTCTGGCAGGGCTGGCATCCTGCTGCCCTCCTTATGACAGAGGCAGACAACAAGCGATTATTTAATACCAGCTCTTCCCCTGTTTAACATTCTTTTTATGCTAAATTCTTGAACTCCTCTGTTCAACCACTGCGCCTGGGGTGTACTTCCCCCTCCTTTCTTAACTTTGTAAGCGGTTTTTGTGCAGCTCTGTCTCAGGTTTGTGTAGCTTTTTTTTTTTTTTCCTGCCTCCTTCATGTACAAGTAGATTTCAGAATAAAAGTCTGCCAAGTCTTCAAAAATCCTCTGAAAATTCTCCTCAGTGAAGTGCATGTCAGTATAAAAGTCTGCAAAGACTTCTAAAACCTCCTAAAACTTTTCCTCCGCAATGATGCCCGCAGAACCCAGACAGGCAGCAGGTTTGGCTGGCAGTTACACCATTGTCCATCATGCTAACTGGTATTTCCTCATTGCCGGCTCCTTTTTATTTTATTTCTGTGTTGTGCCTCATCTCACAGAGAAACTGTTTACTTCATGGGACAGGGGCTGAATTTATGTTGTCTGAGTCATATAGATCTAAGGGATCTACAACTATTAAATACTTGGTTATTTACTATCCACTGTTTCCTTATGCAAAAGGGAGTGTACTCAGATGCTCCCCTTTAGAGGAGAACAGGGTGTGTGGACCAGTCTGAAGGTATGTTTGAAAAGGACAGTTAGTCCAAACGAGAGCTCATTTAGACCGTGCGTGTTTTGACAGGAACAGGGAGATCTGCATTCGTACCCTTCATGCTTACCCCAGTGGCAGAAGCACATAGGATACAGCGCTGGAAGAGCCGACATAGCTGGACGGGAGCCAGCACAGGTCTGGCTTGAGTCTAGATGCGCTTGACTAACGTGGGCACAGCAACAGCTTCAAACAGGGCTCCAACAAAGAGGTTGAGATCGACGAATTTATCCAAATTACGGTAGTCATATGCTGCCCTAAATTCACTATCTCATTAAAATTAATGCACCATGCTAACATATTTATGTAATACCAGTAGTGTCATGCTGCCAGTGCTGTCATGAGCGTGAGGAAGAAAGCCTGTGGTCAAAAGAAACCCTTTAGAAAAGTGTACAAAGGGGATCTTATTTCTTAAACGTCATCACCTTGCTCATTGTAGTGGTTGCACTCACATGCCCCATAATGACAACAGAAGCAGAACAGGGACAAAACTTCCTCAGAGATACGGCTCCAAAGCACTGAGATATATTCTTTTGCACTCCATTGCTGTGTAGGAAACCTGGCTGATGCCAATGGCATTAGTGCTGGTTCACCTGAGCACAGAGAAGAGGAGGCTGGTGTCACAAAGCCTCCCTAAGCCAGAGCTGACCTTTGGGATCCAGTTGCTCTCCTGCTTTGGAGTTGCTAGAAATGCCAAAATTCACTCCGAGCATGTTCACAGGTTTTCTCATAATGTTCTGTATTTAACAGACAAAGAGATCTCTGGAAATTAGTTTTCTTCCACATAGCCAGGCAGGGCTGAAAGGGCAGTTTATGGCTACAACTTCCCTGCTTCTTGGAGGCAGCTTGAAAGCAATTCTGAAATTTCCAGGGTTGTTCCTGCCACCACATGCTCCCTGCAAAAGCTGCCAGGAGCTGCTTGCGATTGTACACGACCTCTGTTGTGACCAGTAGTGTGTAAGACACGGCTCGGTCTAAAGGAATAAGGACTAACACTTCAGTGAGGGAGAGCTGCGTGCCAAGCCCAGCTCCAACTGGACTCTGCCTCTGACTGAAGTAATGAAATTCCTGTCCCAGGGTCCTCAGCTACAAAACAGGTATCTGCCTGCATTGGGCTAACGTGATACTTACAGCACAGAGTAAACAGTGTAAACCCCTGTCATACCCTCATCGCTGACTTTAGCATTGATGGATAAGGTGTGAATCATAGTGGAAATCAGTTAAGTATTTCTAAATTTTTACAGATACTGAGCAGTGGAAAGAAAGAAAGGTCATGCCTCAAAGAGGCGATGCTACAGAGATGAGGTAACGTAGCTACAGTGGAAAGGAGACAAAAACAGGAAGGGGGCAAGAACAAAAGTATGAAAAATTAACTAAGGAAGGAAAAAAAGCCAAGAAAAGGAAAATCTTTTCAGAAGGGAATTTTTATTTTTTATATTTTTAAAAAACAGGTTGAAGAAAATCAACACACTCAAATAAATAAATAAACCAAGCCACAAAGGAAAAATCAGAAATTAAAAAAATCCCCAAACATTTACAAGAGATCTTTCCCATAACACTACTCTTGATTCTTCTTGTTAACAGTTTGCGTGCATTCCCAATGTACTTTTAAAATCACAAGACATGATTAATCAAATATGGTTATAATATGGATATCCTTCTTGCTAAAAAGCCCAGGAAAAATACCATATAAGTTCTAGGAAAGGACTGGTATCTGCTTTTCCCATTAGCCCCATGAATTTAAAGACTAAATTAATGATTTAAATTCATAACAATTTTATTTCTTCTTATTCCCAACCAATCATCCATTAGGATCTCTAACATATTTTGTAAGACGCCACTGTTAGAAGTTGACAACACTTGATAAAGGAAGATATTCATAACATTTAAACAATGGCTATGAGATTAATCTCAATTTTGAGGCTGTTCTCCTTTATGATTGACAAGGTTAGCACTTCCATGGTCCCTCCTCTTTGTTCATATTCTGATTGAACTAATAAATGTGACATGACATAGATTTTCTTGTCCTACTTTCTACTTTGGATAGTAATTCACTTCTTCCTCTGACAATTAAGATATATCTTGGAGAATTACTATTCTATACACTACACTGAACATAAGTCAAAACAATTTTCAATTCAGTTTGCAGGCCCCGGAGGAAACTGCTAGCATGTGCATATTGCACCCTCTATAAATGAATGCATGAATTATACATCGATGTTACATGTCTCAATTCTTTTTAGATTATGAGTTGTTTATAGAGTACATTAAGATTATACAGAATTTAGCATGCAGTACCAGATTGCGTCTGAAGAGAACATAGCTATACCATTTACAAAAAGAGAAACAATGCAAAGCTTCAAAAAGCAAAATACAAGAAGTTCACCTGGATATGAGAAGGGCTCTGGGGCTCCACCAACAGACCATCAACAGAAACCAGTAAACATAAACATATCATCATAGGCCTTAAGTGCATGAGTCAGCACTATCTAGTCTAGTCTATTAAAACATCTAAAAATCACATCTTTCCCTGGAAATTTGTGAAAGTTGGCATTAGATGTGGGTTCTCCAAATGCATGTTTTTTCTAGTCATGAGTCAAAGCTAACGTAAAGCTTTGAGAAGACTAAATCACACAGGTTACAATTTTATGATCCGCAAATCAAAGATTTCAAGCACAGGAGAATCCACCTCTCTGAAGAACTAAATCCCAATTAAAGAAACAGGTGATCACTGTTTTCCTGGCATAACATGAAAAGATCTTTTTCAGAATGTAAACAGCTATATTCCAAAAAGCCAATTTCAAGGGCTCCAGAAAGAGCAAGAATATCAAAAAAAAAAAAAAAAAAAAAAAAAAGGAATCCATGTTAGTAATGCTGGGCAAATGGTTAAGAGGATTATGAAGAGCTTTACCAAGTACATATGTGAAAAAGTAGGTCTAGGATTGAGGCAGAAATTAACAATGATTCAAAAATTACTATGATACTGAACATAGCCTGGAAGTCTAAGAATGTGGTAAAATAAGATGAGCCGCTAATGTAAGTAGATAAATGCATGTAAAAGGAAACATGAGGACCTTCATATTTGAAGGCAGTGCTGGGAAAAGAGCATTAGACAGCTTTCTGCACTGCTCTGTATTTGGGGAAAGCAATCAGTGAAGGAAGGAACCAGAAAATAAACGCCAAATATAAAAATGGTTTAGAAAATTAATGTCAGATGGAAAAAGACATTTTCAAGCTGTGATCCCCAAAAGTCTATTTTTAGTATCCATAAAAAAATGCTGCCACTAATTTACCAGCACAGTTAAAGTAAATGGATATTCTGAACACAACACTAGAGGTAGAAGACATTTTCAGAGATCAGAAATTATGCTGAGGAAAGGCAAATCTGGAAAGAATTACAACTGGGTTGAATTAAGTGAATAATTTTAATGCTTTTTTAATTAAAACAAGTTTCATTCCAAAATTACATTTTCATTTCCAGTCAGAATGATACATTTAATCCGGAGTAAATCCAAACAATTTTACATCTGATTTTTATGCTTGTCCCACAACAAAATCCATTACTCACACAGGTCTGGTAAGTACCTTTCAGTCAGACTAAAGGATGGAGTAATTAAATATTCCCATGTGTGATGACACCTGAAACAGAAACTCCTGCCCAAGGTTAAAAGTCAGTACAGTAAGCAGTTAAGCCAGTTTGGTCAATAGGCTTCTCTGATTTCTCATTTGACTGCAAGGCAATGGGTTGAGGCATAGATGGTTTTTTAGCTCTCCGTTATTAGAGGCTGAGGGAAACCAAAGGCTAAAAGCAACCCAGCAGATAGCACAAACTGTATTCATCAGGAGCAAATGCAGGGCTTAGTGTTGTACAGGACCAGGTGGAAAGTCAGACCTGGCTACTGTAAGCCAAAAAGTTGGTCATGGAAGTCTATTTGTATACTGTGCTAGGGTAATTAAGCAAATAAATTTGCAACAAATAAATACAAAGGATGATCAAATTCTGCTATTGATAGAGAGAAGCCAGAAAAGCCTCCAAATATTGGCAAACCATTTGTGCCAAAGGACAACAAATTACTATGAGGCCAACGTTCAGACAAAAAACCATGAAAAGGCACTAAACAAAAGAAACAGAACCTTGCAGTACTGATCTGAATTGGCCTCCCAGGGCACGAGGCTCTCATGAAGTCTTCTCCCTCCTGAAAATGAACACTGAAGGGGGGAAAGATACATCTACATACACAGAAGTTATTTATACATATTTATGTGTGTGTATAAACCCCTTAATTCTGTCTTGGACTAGGCCTTTGGCAAAAGATAATTTGCATTAACAGTAGTCCTAGCTAAGCAGCACTATTCAGGTTTCTATGCCATTTTTCATGCCATGCTTTCAAATCATAAAACAGCAAGAAAAGAAAGAGAAAACAAAACGCAGCATCTGTCATATACAGAGTTCATCCTGTTTCTCCTGATAAAAATTGCATATGCGTTCATTCATCATCAAGTCTGCGAGCTTTTATACATGAAGGCAGGCCTCAAGTTCCTCTTCTACCTGGCACAGAGAGTAATGAGATCAGAAGTGATCCTGAATCAGTCTCCAGGAAAGCACTGCCTCATCCCCTGACTCTTCTGTTGTGACAGTCAGATTCATTGTACCTGAGCTGACAGCTGCTGTCTTAACTCAGATGCATACCATAAAGTGTTTTCAAGGGCCTTATAGAAGAGGAAGGTCATCTTGAACATAACGTATTTATTTTGCAGAGAGAAGTAAGACTGAAGGTAGGACAGGTCACGTGCTCATGGAAATTTTTGTACTTGATGAGATATATTTGTGACAGGACTGAAGAAGTCAGGAGAACAACCCAACCTGCATTATAAAAGGGTTATGTCTGGGATTCAGGCAGCAGCAGGGATGGAAAGGCACCTCAAGGGCACAAAATGCTGAAGAGCAGCAACACTCCCACTCGCATCGCTAGAAGCAGATCTTTCACGACATTATCCCTGGCTTTCTTGTAGCTGTGTGTAATAGATGAAATGCTGGAAAAGGGATGGCAGGAGAGCTTGAATGCATCTGACCTAACTTAATGTTGCTTCTCTCTACGAATAACATAAAAGAAAGCTTATGATTTATTATGTTCATAAATGTTTGTTTCTTAGGAAAAAAAAATAGGAGCAGTTGGTAATTGAAACTTTGTTCACCTTTTCAAGCTTGTTTCAACTTTGTTTCAACTTTGTTGAAACATGCTGCTGTTCTCATGTACAGACCCATAAAATAGTGTCTTCTAATTCTCTCATTGAATATTTAATAAGAGATAATTATTTACTAACTACTTACACCTAGAAGCAAAAAGTTTTACATCTGGTTATCAACTCTTTTAGCTACTTAGTCCCCTCCTGGTTTGGAGCAAAACTGGGTTATGATATCATGCAATTTAAAGACTGTATATTTTTCTTGGCATTAGCCCCACAGCCTCCACTTGTACATTAAAACAGCATTAAAATCTACCTGACACCCTGTTGGTATTTGACATCCACAATGTTGCTATCTACAGAAGATGAGTTAGAGATGTAACATCCAAGAAAAGAAATCAGACTAGGTAATGGTCTCCTTTTCCCAAACTAGCAGTTGGACAAATTTAGAGATTATATAATTCATACACAAGCTTACATAAAAAAATTTAACTTTTTTTTTTTGAGGCTTACATGTTACAGACAAATCCAGCATTTTTATGCAGTACATACTAAAAACATTGCAAACAAGCAATCTGCGAAAATTTGGACCTGTTTGGAGCCAGTAGATGCATCCACTCTGGCAACTCCTAATTACATCATCAGCTCATAGTCTGTTTTTAATCCAGCATGTTCACATCTTACTATACTAAAAAATTGACCAGACACCTTGACCTACCTAACATATGGGTCCGTAGTAACCTACCAGTTACTTTTCTAGGCCCATGTTTTTAGATAAAGCACATTTCCTGATCGATATGCTGATGCCTCTGTGCATGGTCAGGGAAAGAAACATGTATTCTTCATTTGTGTTTGCTCAGAAGTAGTAACTCACAAGCTGTAAAATTCTGGAGAAGATAGAATAAGTTGTATTTTTAAGACATGCTGGCAGACAAGCTGGTATGGGGGAGTCTAGTGCCTACCACCATCCTGGTTTTGATGCATCTGACAACTTTCTGTGATGCGGGAAATACCTCAGTGGCCTATAATGGTACATAAGGCCACTCTTGAAACAGGGCAAATCACTGAAAGTTCATTAGAATTAAATAGCTGGGCAGTTGCTCTGATTTCAGGACATTCCCTTTGTTTTACATGAGCAATTGTCTCACGTAACTGAAATAACATGGGTTATTCCAGGCTGAGGAATGGCTCATAGACTCAGCTTTTTCTTTCTAGACTTAAATTCTTTTGTTATCTCCATAGGAATGATTCCTCCAAACCTTAAGATTACTGAGGGCTGTCTAGGATACCATCAAATTTTCAAAATCTTTTTACACCTGGACACAGTATTCCCAAGTGTAAGCAAAGCTGCATGAAGCAGAATTATTTTCCTGTCCTTAAAAGTCATACCCTATTTATATATCTGGTACAGTACTCATTTTTTGCAACTTCATCACTCCTGTCTCATTTGCTCTCCATCACCCTCAGGTCCTCCTCTGCATTACTGCATTTTTAAACTTATGATTAGG
The DNA here is from genome assembly GCF_011004875.1 of Balearica regulorum gibbericeps. Classification (NCBI taxonomy): domain Eukaryota; kingdom Metazoa; phylum Chordata; class Aves; order Gruiformes; family Gruidae; genus Balearica; species Balearica regulorum. Next base: position 29,932,913 of record NC_046184.1, read on the forward strand.
GAATTGGCCTTAAGTAAATATAGCCAACTCAATCAGCCCTTACCCAGAATTTTGAGAATTTAGACAATCCAACAGAATATTCCTCTACTCTCCTAACTCCATCTTCCCTAGTCACACTGTGAATAAGCACATTTACTCCCACCACACACTAATCCTATTATAATTACTTCTCAGAAAACCTTTCCTGTGGGTTGAGAGGAAATGGAGAAGAAAATAAAAAACCATGCCAGAGGCTCCAGTCCTATCAGGGAAAGGTAAGTGTTCCTTCCAGCACCCGCTCTTTATACCTGAGGGTGGAAACAAGAATTGCTGCTTTGTTATAATCACCTTTGCTCCAGCATCTTTTCATTAGCAGCACCTCTCTGAAGCATTTCTCTACTACCTCTGGTTTCCCTCAAAGCTCCACACAGTTGGAAAACTGCTTGGTGGAAAGCAGGCATTTTCTTCTGCATGGCAAAGGGGCTCTAAGCTATTTATATGGGAGTGTGCTGAAGTTACATTTTACATTATATTTCTGCAATCATGCCAATAGGAATTTCCACATAAAGCAGAGTAAGATGACATTCTTAGTTGATATGATTCTAAAAGTTGATGCCTCATGAAAACCACCAAAATAAAACAAAAACCACAGACCACATTACAGCATGATTTACTTTGCATCAACAAGGATTTGAGAGGTTACTCAGTCTCTCCTCTGCTGATTGCATTCCTACCAAGCAGCAAACTTGTGAAAAAGGAAAGCCTATGGTCAGCTCCTGTCACTACTCATGCTGCACTGCACTTACTGAGAGAGGCTAAGGGACCTTCATCCCTGGAAGTTTTCCAGGCTCAGCTAGACAAAGCTAGGGCTGATCTGATTTAGTTCCAGGACGAGTTCTGCTTCAAGCAGGAGATAGGGTAGATGACGTCCACAGGTTCCTTCCAAACATCACTTCTGGGAATCTGGTCTGTGAAAGCAGCAGGAAAGTCAGTGCTTTTTAGATGTCAAATACTGAATAAGGGAAGAGGAGAAAATGCATCTAAAAATAAAAACAGAGTCAAAGGATGCCTTGTTTTTCCTGTCGCACAACAGCAACAAGAGCCAGGAGCAGGCAGAAAATACAAAAGATCTTTTTCTCTCTGGCAGCTTGGGTGGGTGACTCACAGCAAGTAATGAACTCTCTGCATACTGCTCCTGTCAGTGCCGAGTGAATTCGCCTTCTGAGCCCTGACCCGGGCCATACGACTGCAGACAGAAAGAGGGAGCTTGGCTTCTTTCTAGCAGTTTTGTCAATAAGACATAATGCTAGGGACAGCTGAGGACAGCAATCACTGAAACTTAGACTTTGCAAAGCAGCTAAAAACTAAGTGACAGGAAAGCAGGTTGAGAAAATCACAGCACTCTCACATCCCACAGCTGCTCTGAATGGCAGTAAGCTGAGTCTCTCCCCAGACTTTTCTTCCCAGAACTCAGAGTGTCTTTGGATCCCGTTAACCTTTACACCTACCTACTGCCAGCCAGAAAATATATGATACGTGTTCTTGTAGTTCTCTATTGGCTAAGTTCCCCACCAAAAATTGTAGTTTTCCTTGTGACTTCTAACTTGGAAACCAAGCCTAAAGATTAAACAAAGGCAGCTTTTTCATATGAGAAGCAGGAAACAGAATTTGAGGATGATTTTGGAATTAACTTATTTTTGCCCAGTTACTATACATTGCAATTGCATGCAAGCAGTGAGTCACTGATGGCATACTTCACTTAGAGTGCCATGCATTTTTACAGTGCTTATATACCCAGAGAAGGCTGTTCATGCTCTTTCAGAGTAATAGGAAGACAAAGTCTTCCAGTAAAGATTTGTTTTTAAACTTTCACTTGTGTTTTGCAGAACCGATGGATTTTTATATCATCTAAACTACTACATTTATTAGACCCAGAAAGTTGAATTGTATTTCATTTGACCTTGAGCTATGGCTCTAGTAGCTTTTAGTCTCCATAGCTCAGACAGCTCTATACTAGTGTCTTGCTTCTCCATCTAAATAGGGTTTTTTTCATGTATCTTACACCTAAAGGCTGTGAAATCTGCTGCCAGTACAGCTGTGGCTCCAGCTGGTTTTCTTCCCTGGGGTAAACAAACAGCACAATACTCAGATTCTGAGGGGGGTTTAATTTATTGTAGACAATATCATCATAATCACCAATCATATCAGTTATTGTTTTTGAAACAAGTTATTTCACAAGAAGTATGATTTAAGAAGCATTCCCAAGATTTCTCAAGCTTGAGAATAACAAATTTGTTTTTTCTTGTCTTTACTGTATACAATGTGTTATTGCTTACTTGTACACCAGGCAGAACAAGAGCATCTTATGCCAGCTTTGTACAGCTCGAGGCTAAAAAGAACCATCCCCACATTGCACAGGCTTTATGACTGGAAGTTTTTTCCTGTTGAATTCACCAGCACAAGGACCAAAGTGACTGTTAAAATTAAATGTAGGATTGGTGGAAGCTTTCAGGTTCATACCCTGGGAACGGATCTTTCTTGGCCACGTTCTGGAAATGGCTCAGGAAGTGGCAGCGCACTTTCCTCTTTCCTGAGGTCTTCCTCCTTTATTTTAAAGAATAAAGCCCTTCGATACTGCAAGAGGTACTTATATTCCATGCTGAAACAGTCCTTCCTAAGAAGTCTCTTCCTCCCTTATGCTTTCGGACCTTCTATTTCTAGTCCAGTTCAGTTGTAAGTGCAGCAAACTCACAGTTGCATATGAAGTAGGACGATTTGTGGATGCTTGTGAAGTACACACGTATCACAGGATCTCCTGTGACTGTGGTGGATTAGTCCTAGGGAATGTGGTAGCTCCTTCCACCACTCCTAAAATAACCTGCAGGTGCCGTTCGTGGTCTAGCTGCCACACAGGCACTTGTCCATTAGCAATGGTCCCTGACAGGTAAGAAGCTACTGAAAAGCAGTCATGAGAAATTAATTATATTTAATTCCAATTAGGATAGACCTGAATCTGTGACTTCAGGGTGAAAAAGAATGAGTTCTGTGAGCAAATCTCCTACCGCAGGATGTTCTGAGGGGAGCTGCATTATGTCAACAGCTGACTCCTTTCTAACAGCCAGTCTCCGCTCATGGTCAGGTAAGGACAAAACAAGTGAATGCAAAAGTAATTATTTAGGGAAAAAAGAGGCAACATCAACAAGACTTGGAATTTTGACTGACATGAAAGGAGGTTATGTTTATGCAAATGTTGGTAAGTAAACACATTTGTTTTCATTTGAAGATAGAACCATTGATCTGTTTGCCCTTGCTTTGTTGTCTAATTGATCACCTAACTGGCTGATTGGATTAAAATGTGTTCCTGGTATGTGCCCTTTCCTCCTCTAAGTTTCTATTTCTTAAATTTTTAGAGCATATTAAAAATCACTTTACAATTCTTTTTCTGATTGCAGACCACACTTATAGTATCTTTTGTTATTTTAAACACATTGTGAAATTTAGAGCAATGTTATATTCCTCTGTTATGTTTTCTCTCTCTAAGTGCTGTATTTAATTGGCCACTTCCCATTTACTGGTAATTGGTTCCTGTAAGAAACCTACACTTTTTACTTACAGGAAATCTGCAAGTACTACAATTCAGCTTCACTAGTATAAATCAAACAATCTTTGTGAAATTGCAGTCTCATAGATACTATCTTCACTTAGCCCATAAACTTAAAATCAATCTGGTGAAATCTAGACAGACAGATAGTTAATATAAGTTTTAATTTTTCTTTTCTTATGTGATTCATCAGGTTACCTCCCATCATGTACAACAAATCTGGTAATTTTTTTAAAAATAATCAATACTTGGCTAAAGTTACCATTTCAAAGTATGCACTCTTCAATTACAAAGTATTATTTTGCAATTAAAATATCAAATTGGCAGCCAGGAACCACACAGTATCAACAGCAAAAACCTGACTTATGGCCCAGTTCTCCATTACCTTGCTCTGCCTTAAGGGTCTATCGGCAGGCAACAACTTCTTTCTCAACTATTCAAAGATGACAAGGAAGGGCTGGCTCAAAACTTGCAGTGCAGGTTAGGCCCCTTGGTTAGTTTTGGAAGGTGTCCTGGGAATTACAGGATCTCCGTAGCACTCCAGCAGAGGCTACCCTGTGCCAAAATGGCTGAAGGATAAGTGTCTTTGCTTCATCGCCACATTGAAACCAGCTGGCAAGAGAAAATTGAGGGCTTAAATAAACAGTTCTCTGAGATAGTAGGTCTAACAGCCTATATAATGCAAAGGGTAATTTTTTTTCTTAGCATGTGAACTGTGCACAAGTGTGACTTGACAAGAAACAGATGACTCAGTTCTCTTGAGTTATAAAAGGTGATGGAACTGGACCCAATTCCCCCCTGGTTACTCTTAAAGAAATCTCCTTTCTTAAAAGTGATATTCTGATCAGCACTAGCTTGAGGCATAGATGCTACAGGCCAGTTTACCTATGGCTTGTGAGGTGATGCATTTGCATCAACATCTTATTTTCTTTGAGAATATATAATTTAAAATACAGTCTTGCTCTTTCTTAAGAAATTATTCAAAGTCTGAACCACATACAATTGATGATCTGATTTTTTGCCTGGAAATAATCTCAAAGGACAGTACTGAAGCGTGGAAATGCACTTGATCTAGGATTGTAGTGTACCTAGAGCCCAGTCTGCCCTTATTCTGCTCCAGCTGTAAATCTCAATTTATTCACAGACCTGTCAGATCTTCTAGGTTGTGTGTGACCTTCACTTAAAGGGTCTTTGCCTCATGCTTCCTTACATTGGTGTCCAAATTTCATTAATTTACAGAACAATGCTTCCCTTCCATGCTGGTAACCTCCATGCTAGACAGACCTGGGCAAGCTGTGCTTGCTGTGCCGGCTTAAAAGATGGTGGAGCCAGGGAGGGACCACAGCAGGATGGCACGGGTCATCCTTCAGTAAGGCCAAAACCAGAGAATATTTCCTACGCATTAGGAATTCTACCCACCATATGAGCCTGAATATGAGGTCTTGCACATTGGCTGGGATGCCCATTTTGAGGCTTGTGAGTTGCTCCTATGGCACGCATGACCACATTCAACACAATTACATGAATGGTAAAAAATGGTGTAATGTGCCAATTGATTTATATACAAGATCAAAAAAAATGGTTCTTCATTTTTGGCTTTATTCAGTTTACAAATCTCTTCTGGTTGCAATCTCATCTGATCTTATTTAAGAATTCAACTCCACAAGTATGTTTAGAAAGAAATTTATATTGGACTTCTACTAATATGGAATTATAAAATCACACAAGAAACAGTGAAAGACTGAAGTGAGAAAATATGTCCTCTGAGCACACTGACTACTATTCCTGCAGTCAGAATTACAGCCTGTTCCAAAATTGTGCAGCTATTTTCCCCATTTATTAATCAAGATTTGCATGTTTACACACAAGATGCCAACATGCGATCCAATGCCCATTACTGGTTTTGTGTTAGAAGACAGACAGATTTCATTAGTCTGGAGCCAACTGTCTGTAAAACTATTGTAAAAAGAGTATATGCAGAGTAGCAGTGATCACAAATCACTTACTAAGCACACTGACCCAAGCCTTGCCGCTAAGTTTAAGAGATTCAAATTTAGACCTGATAAGCAACTGCTGTCAGAAGTGGTAGCTGCTTATGTCAGTCATTTCTGAGACCCAGCAAGCACATGTGAATTCAGCAATCCCCAGCAGCAAAAGAAGACTTCAGACTATACCCATTTGCTTGTCACCTTCATTTAGGTGCCAGGTTCTATAGGAAGAGGAGTCTCAGAAACATTCACAGATGACCTGGTAACTTGAAATATCAGAACAGTAAGTATTACAGTCACTGAGCATATACCCCAGAGTGGAGAGAATGTAGAAGATAATTAATTTAAAATAAAATTCCATTAAAAACATGACTCACTGAGGATTAGGTAACTCTTTTGGAAGTTTCTTACACCACAGCAATAACACAGGCATTTTGGAAGTCTCCTCTCTTTACAGTTTCAAAAATCTCATCAAGTTGCTCAGATTGCAAAAAGGAAACCCTAGCACTTCTGTAGAGGTCTCAGCAATGGAGAGCTTTAAAAGCTCACCTTTGTATTGATATTTCTTTTATTCAGGATAAAAGAGGAAATGATGCTGTAGTACAATTCAAAATAATAACAGGATCAACCTCTGTATTATTTCTCAACAGACCAAAGATTACATATTCCCATTACCTTTGAGGTGTGTTAGAAAAATCCCTGGCATGCAATTTCCAGCTAAGCTTCTTCAGGAAGAAATCCCGTTCTTGTCCTCCAAAGGCCTTTAGTGATGTAATTTGAAGAACATCAAGTGTAAGAGATTCACAGGCAAGGGCAATTCACATCATAGAAACATTTATGTAGAGCTCTTAACCACTAACGTAGGCAGACCCATTCAATCCCTGGGAGCAAAAGATTCCTCCAGCAAAAGAAAATTGGCCAGGGTCCCATTCATGTTCATCTGCATGAAGAAGCTATTGCAAAACTAATAAGCCAGGTGTGAATTTGAGGTACAGTAGTCATTTGCCCTGTTAGTCTTAGCACTTAACTCAGGTTACACCGAGGTGACTACAGAAGCTGCTGTTTGCAGCTGGACACACGCCCCTTGTTCAGAGGTTTCTGCGTCCATTATAAGGCTAGTTCACAAAGCAGCTGCTGGGCTGCCACAAATTACAGGCTAAAATTAAGGAAAACCATCAGGCATAAAACATGACCGAGAATGCATCCTCATCCTACGTAATCCTAGGCATCCTAAGCAATGTCAAGGCCATAGAATAAATGAGATTTGAAGGTAGCCTGAAAAAAAATCTGTCATCAAGGGTCTGTAGGATGCCTCGTGCTGGATCTGGGAACAGGGTGAAATTCTGAGTGCCCCAGGAGTCCTACCAAACATCATTTAAATATAACCGGTGTCTATACCGAACCCAATGTCTTTCACACTGTCTAAATTGAGGTGCTCCTCTCATAAACGAGCCTTCACAGACCAATAGAATACTGCTTGTCCCACCCAACTGAGTTTACAGACAACTTCTTTTGAATAAGTGAATTGTGTAAAAATCACTACACACATGGACAACCCTCCAACAACTGAAATACTTTTAAATGAAAAATTTCTTTCCACCTTTTCACACAGGTTTTAGTACTCTTCAGAACAAAACAAAACAAAAAAAAGGCAAAAACAAACAAACAAAACAATAAAATCCAAAAAGTTAATGAAAAGGCAGGCTTCAAAATTATTTTAAAATATATTTTTGGTCATGCTTTTAGTTTTGGTTCAGGGACCTTTAAATAATGATGGATAAAATTCACCTTTATGAGTACAAATAGAGCTTGAAAGGTCATGAGTTATGTAAGAAAATTGGCCACAATTACTTTTTTTGATGCTTCAGAATTATTTCTATGTCTTCTAAGAAAAGGCTGCTTCTATTTATGCGGAAAAGCCTCCAGGAGACCATTCTAGCTTCTGAAAAGGCAAGGACAGCAATGCTTCAAGTACCCGTTAGGCTGTGTGATAAGCCTCACGCTGTGTTTTCCTGATCGCGTCAGGCTCCAAGAGGCAAATATTGTAACTTTATAATATGAAATTATGTTCCCGCTGAGCATATGACCAGAGAGCTGACAGCCATTTCACCTGGATTTAAAGGAGTTATTCAGCAAAAATCCACCTTTCACATTCCAGCAAGCAGGAGTTCTGCCTTGGGCTCTTCTGCCCTCCTTACGTTACAGTGTGCTGGCAAATCATTGCCCCCATTTTGTAATATGTTGTCATTATGACTTCCAAAATGATGTCTTTTCTTTGGTGACCAGTGCAGAAAAGAGAGTAGCCTAAACAGACATTTTTATTATAAAAGCATTCTTCATGACACTTCTCGGTAATGAAGCCATCAACATTTCTAAGAAGTGTTTGCACCGGTTTGAAAACTTTTCTAGCGAAGAGTATCTACATGCGATGCAATTCAAGGAACAAATCGAAATGGCAAATGTGAGCACTTCAATACTGGATCCCCAGCAAAATTTAGCTGCTTTTGAAAAGCAGAACTACATTTTCCATAACGACATAAGTTCCACTTGACAACCGCAACTCTGAAGAAGTTAAGTATTTGCAGTTAGCTCTTCCCCTCCCCTTTCTTTTTTAATTAATGAAAAAGACATGGCACCTGTAGGGGCTGAAAAACATGTTGTGGTTCTAATTATGGAGCCATTCGGATCATACAGCTGGGATTCTGCCAAAGCCAGATGAAGGTGCAGGCTGCCATGTGACTTGGAGGTGCTTCCTTCCCCTTCCCCCTGCCACCCCCGCTGCCATTAGGATGCCAGTGAGATTATGGTCGTGCTCTGAAACGTTTCGAAGCTGCTCGGGGAGACAGCACAGAAGTGCTGTAGGTCTCAGACTCCACAGGTTGATGCTTTGTGGTGGCTACCCTAACTTTGTGTGTGTATACGCATGTGTGTTTCCTCCACGGTTTGCTGGATGTATGTCTCAGCCTGCGTTTCCACATCACCCCATCCTCCCCGGATAAATGAGCCATTCTTGTTCTCAGCACTGCCAACTCCTGACGGCAGCAGTTTGAACCTTGCCGTGAGACAGATGACAGCCTGTCCTCATGTGTTTCCTCCTTCCTCAATATGGCTGCCACCTTCCATTTTGGACAAATGGGTTTGCAGCAGCTATTTCATCTCCGTGTTTCTCCGCGTGGCTGCAAGGCCAGCCTTCAGCTCAGGCGCTGCCCTTCACTGCTTTTAGTGAGACTGAAATTGTGCCCAGGTGACGAAGTGATGGGAAATCCTCCAGGAAAGCAGAAAAATGAGACAGGAGTGGGTGCCAGAAGCCAGACTGGGGGCTTGGAGGGATGTGAGGGTGCTGAGGCAGGGGGTGGACGGAGGGCTGGCACAGCGTTGCTGTCATGGGGGTTCAGGTGAACAAGATGGTGGGAGCCACGCAGGACATGCTGGGGAAGGGAAAGCACAGCAGAACAGCAAAAAACTCCACATGACGGCCCCTGCTCTCACGTGGGACAGGGACGAAGTGCTGCTGCAGCCCCCCACGCAGGAAACGTCCGACAGGAACTGAAAGAAGGGGTGTTTGAAGGTAGATGGGTATTTCCTTGCTGTTTGACAATTTTATTTTTTTAACCTGCATTTAATATAATGATTTATGTTATGTGTAGCTCAAACACACATATTTTAAATTATTATTTAAATGTTTTCAGCGTGTGAGAATTCATTATTTTAACAAGACTTAAGATTCCAACCATAATTATAGCACTCAATAATAGAAACTAATTAGTCTAAAGTTCTTCTAGGAGTTAACAAGATGGTTAATGTACAAGAACATTCTTACACACAGAGAAAGGTTATAGCCAATTTTATTAGCCAGAACTCTGAAAGACTTCAAGACTTTTACTAAGTCTTAAGTAAAATCTGAACACCAGTATGAAATGTATGTCTCCATTAACTGCTACGGTACCTTTCTGCTCTATTTCCTAGTTTTTGAACATAACAGTTTATCAGTGTACCCTCAACAAATTGAAATGGTTATTTAATTTTATCACAACTCTACCTATCTTTAAATAAGCATTTTGGAACTGCTCTCTTCTTCTGCAGACTGAAGTCTCATTCATACCTCAGGGCAGCTGCTATCAGATCATTCTTAATCCATAGTAATAGGAGATAAAATTTTAAAAAAATCTAGTGTGGAGAATGCTCACTTCATGGTATTTGTGTCGCAGTTGTTTTATTAGGTATTTGGGAGAAGAAAAGAGAAACCATTCTTCTAACAGTAGATAATCTTTATCTGTGGTGCTCATATGGGAAAACTATTGCATGCCTTTGTGTACTTACTGTAAAAAATTCTGAAACAGCATTAATATTCGTGGTTTCATTTGTCCTACCATCATTCTTTAGGCTCCTAAGTCCTGATCCTTCAAACCGAAGACGAGAGCACTAGCCCTTTTAATTTTATTGATAATATCTCAGGCATTAGCGTCACTGAGGCCAGACTTACCCAAACGAACTGTGCACCGAATACCATGTGTGCAGGGTAAGAGGTTTGGCATTCCTTGCTCTTCCTGAAGTATATTATACTGCCTGCAACATGTTGTCCCAAAGATAGAGCTCCATTTGATGTTGTATGAATAGACTTTGTTGTTCTCTCATCCTCTTAACTGAAAACTTGACTTGAAATTCAGTAAAGTCCCAAATAAACCACATGACAATATTCAAGAGGCAGGAGAGATTAAAAGGGGTTGGGCAATCTTTGGAATAGACAGGAATAGTTTATGCATACTAGAGATGTATTCCTTTATAGGGCATAGCTAATGATACTCAAAATATCTTCTCCCACACCCTCTCAGGACTTAGGAGGGGAAAAAAAGAGACAAGTGAAATGACACAGCATACCCTGATCTATCCACAGCATCACAGAAATGGATTATTCTCCATAGATTTTTAATTTTTTTTTCTGTCTCAAAAACTCACATGCAGCTTAGTCTTTCTCTGGGTGCTTTTCAGTACCCACAACTCCAATCAGACTGTGAGGTCACCTTAGTTTATGAGTCAGGCTATCATACCTGCAGTACAAGATTACAGGGATACAGCAGTATTTGCCAAGTTGAAAATGACCTTATGTACAGCTACATTGCTATTGAGCTGAACTGGAATTATACATATCTGACCCATACAGGAAGACTGGAATTTGAATCCCAAGAATTGAGAACATCTTTAAGGCTACTGGGTTCCACAGATGCACAAATAATCAAACATAAAAGCTTTCCTACTAGCACCTTGAAGTTACTGTGTCTGAATTGATTACTCAGCAAGTTTACCCATAGCAGCTGACAGAAACATGAATCAGTGCTAAAACCACATACTATTTTGACTGACATTGGAAGAAAACCAGTTAGACCTGCTGGATGTTTTGACATCTCTTGCTAAATCAAAGTGATTTTATGAGTTAATCTTTTATGGCAGAAAGAAATCAGCTGAGAAGAAACTCAATCTAGAAAGAGTAGATAGTAGTCTTTCTTAAAGCAATCATTATATTGACTCTCTTCATTTAATAATTCATACATTCCAAACAACAGAGGAATGTGCTTAGACTAAAATCAATGAAAACCAGATTTTTAAGGGAATTTGGGATTACTTTTCAATAATTTATGTTTATATTAAATGATCTTTGTTAATACAGTATTAAGTATGTTTGCAATGCTTATGTTGCAAGGAAGTTGTACAACAAAGTACAGCATTTATTTGAAAAATGCATTATCTGTTCTCAGCATTAAAGGACTGTTTTACTTTCTACACATAGACATAACATTCAGAATAACTTGGGTATAAGGTACTGGTTTTCAGTAAACATTTCAGTAGTTCAGCGGAATTTAATTCCCACTGTACTATTAAACAAGTGACAGGCTGAAGGGATTAACAAAGTCTTAACTTTTCCCTGCTGTGTCAAAAGAAACAGCTCCTTTCCATGGTATTTCTCCAGTTGGTATGTGCTGGCCACAGTGGAGGTGATGAATGTATTGTTTACCAGAAATGCTGGCTACTGTTAAAACTATTTCTGCCTTACTGCAATGCAAGCTAACAAGCAATAGACACAATGTCAAGAAACAAAATCTCCTATCAGTATCTAATTCTCGTGGTCTTGAGGATACATAATTAGACTCCATAATGAGCCGTCATGTGTGAAGGACTTTTCAGCCTTCTTCTCCAGGTTGTGTGTCTCTGCCTACTTGAGGAGCAACTTTAATTGGTCTTTCAATAGAAGAATCCTCTCTTTTCCAGAAACAAAATGTTTATTTCTGTAAAGATTTGGACTTCAGATGCAAAATGAAGTAAATATCAAGCCTATTTTTTCCACTAAAATACACAGGGGACTAAGTAATGGGACTGCTGATGTAAACTTACTTTTAGAGGTGTCAACCTCCAGGAATGGAATCCAGAATCTGTAGTTATAAAATTATTGTTATGGGGTAGCAGTTTTAATTACTATGCAATTTTAATTACTAAATTACTAAAGTGTGTAGTCTGGAGAAATGTAATGATGGACCAGCTCTTAATAATTGCCTTAGTGCGAATTCAGGGATGTGACTCCCACTTTTTAAAGCAAATTATCTTATTTTTGTGGCTTATAGGACTCCACGATTAATGAAGAAGAAAAATCTTAAATTCAAGGCAAATGTGCTATTACTGCGTGTTTTTCTTCCCTTTGGATACACGTAGTAAAAACTGTTCTGCATCTAACAGAGAACCTTTTACTCCTTTTAAATTACCACAATGTTTCAGTATTCCATTAAAATCATTACATGGTAATATTTTTGCAGATTACATTGCATTAGAGACTCTTATGATGTCATCGCACTGGAGAGAGAGTGTTGTCTAGAAAGGTTTCTTCTCTTTGATGCTGTGTCATTTTTTTTGGTTCCTGATAGAAGGCATGAAGAGGCTGAGAAGACTTGATTGTCAAAAGTACCACTGAAAAAGAGACGGAAGCAGAGAACTGCTGATTTGCGCAGCTCAGAAAGTTTTTATGTCACTTTTCTTCCACAGTTTCCCTGGGGAGAAAGACTGAAAATATAGGCTGCTGTCACCCTTCCCTCAGGAAGGAAGAACACTTCCACTTTGTATAATCTCGTAGTAAAGATGTGGGTTCAGATCCCTTCGGGCAGAGCAGGGATGTGAACTGGTTTTCCCACATCCTCAAGTGAACGTTCCAGCCATTGGAGCACTGGAAAGGGCTGGGGTTATTCCTCCTCCTGGTCTGTGAATTGAGACTTTTGTTTCTAAAGCTATTAATGAAAACTGATGGGCACTGAAATACTGCAGAAATGTCAAAAGAAACTGTTCTAGTCTGCCCTAAATCAGCTTTTTTTTTCTTTTTTTTTTTTTTTTAAGAAAGTAACTAGTACACAGAGGATTGGTTGGCCATTTCCTACATTCAAGATAGTAAACCCAGCTGCTCAAAATGAGGCTTTCCCAGATGGTCAAACTCCATTGTCCCCATCAGGACACAGGTATTTTATTGTCTTATCCCCTTGGAGTAAGCACACGCATCCTTATTGCTTGTTCTGCTCTTGTGCCTCGGGGACAATCACAAGATTTATGTTCATCTTCATTTGTTCCTTGAATCTTCCTGTACTGTGTTCAAGAAATGTATTGAGCACAGATGTTTTTCTTGGAAGGAGCACTGGGTCATCAGTTCCAGGCCTGCCAGAACCAGTCCTGCTTTAATTGCCTGCTCCATCACCCCCTGGGTACCTCCATACAGTGCTCTGGGGAAGCACCTCCTTCGATCGCTTTGCATTCGGAGTCTGTTGCTGGGAGCCAACTCTTACCACATATTCTGAGGTAAGTATCTGTGTGTCCTGAAAGCATAAAGCCTCTTCCTCAAGTATTTCATTTTTGTTCCTGGAAAAACTTGACACCTGATAAATGCTGTTTACTTGCTTATTGAAACTAAACTTCTAAGTTACTTCTTTAAGAAGGAAGAATGTATTTTATATCTTGGTCTATTTTCATGTAGAACCACTTCTGTTAAAAATTCTATACTTCTGTATTTCCTGTTTTTTAATAATAGCTTGTACACCTAGATATGAAAGTAGTCTGCATTAAAATACTGAGTTGGATTTTTCCCTTGTTGACATATTTCTAAAATATCAGAAAATAATCAAAATGTTGAAAATATAAAGCAACATCATTAACTTTTATTAAAAATGGAGTCATGTAAAAACTCTACAATGTAAAGTCATGCTAACAAAGTATGTCTAATATTAATACTGTAAGTTTTGAAATAATTGTGATAAATTAAAACCACTTTGTATTTAAAACTGCTTTGTTAGTTTTAGAAAGAATTCCTGAGAGCTGAAAAACAACAGTGATAACATCATTCGAACACTAACTTTTTATTATTATTCTGAGAGAGCATATTTCACATAAATGCAATTTCCCCCCATTTTCCAATTGTACAATTAGATTTCCAACTTTCCAAACCACAGATACACTCATATTTTGAGTGTGTACTTCTTGAGTCTGGAGGCTCGCAGCTGGGGATGTTGATGCTACAGCAGTATCTGTTAGGCATCCTCCAAATGCCTCCATCTCTTTTCTGTCTCCCTGGTACCCATACTCTTCTGAGAAGGCTCCCTCACTGCTCTCCTAGTATCATGCCACAAGCAGAAGACTGGCTCATGCTTTTCCTCTTCATCCTGTGTTTCCCCAAATCCTACACAATGTGAAAGTGGAAGGCACATTAACCACCGTGTAGGCTGCCTCTTAACCAAGATGTTCCTAGTAGTTATCAATGTAACCTCTTTTTATACTGACTTAATTCTTCTTATGTGGACTTGCATATAAAACTAGAAACAGAAATATTTTACAAAGCTGTCATTAACCCCAGAACCAAGTCTCCTTTCTAATTCAGATTTAACTCCCTGGATCAGTTTGGTGAATATGAAATACAATAACTCATATGAGAAGCTGACTTTCAGATGTTTTCCAAGTAAAGGTAAAATTAATATATACTGGTATTTTTTATTAATTAACATATGCTCCTTTTTTTTCAGTTTCAAAATTAAAAGAAAAATGTAACTAAAACAGTAATTAAATCACTACAATTCTCTTTCCTTTCTTAGTGCTGATGTTGGTAGCAAAAATTTAAATTCTCCTTCCAGCATTCTCCGGTACTTTGAGAAAAAAACCCCTGAAATACTCTGACAATAAAATACATAATGGTGTGTAAATATAGTGATGGAAGATCCAAACTATACTGAAGGTTTTTAAGCACTTAGCGAAAAATAACAGTACTGAAAAAGCTGGACCTTTAGTCATAATGTGCAACCCACTTTCAGAGCAATGGGTGCGAAGCAGTGTTTGCCTGCATAGCTCAGAGTGACATGAAAAAAGGATGTTTTTGCAGTCAATAACGATGAAAAGCTTTTGTTTGGACATAGCTGTTTCGTTTTGATAACTGGACTTTCAAAAAGTTTATCTGAAATGCAGAATACCACTGTGCTCTGCGATGACCTCTAAAATCTTTTTGGCAGGGCTGACAGGGCACTGATAAGGACCCGTCATATACCCTACCGCATGAAGTCGCATGTGTCACTGACTTCTCATTAGCATGAAATCTTGACCCTACCCAAGTCAGATTTGTCACCGATTTAATTGTAGCCGCAATTACCTCCTTAATGTTTTTGAACACCTTCAGAGAAGACAATAAGCTGCTGCTGGCCAAGTCAAACAAGAAAGCAACTTCATGGCAGATTTCCCTGCCGTGATCTCCTGAGGAGTGGTTTTGTCTATCCTATTTTCAGCAATGACTGCAAGAGAGAATTGAAGTTCTTTGCGTTTGCTGAAAGGTTGAAGCTGGGCAGAGAGACCTGTAGATGAAGGTCTTCCCCCGTAGAGGGCCGTTTGGCTGGCTGCAACTGTTGCTCCTGCTCCAGCAGTGCATTTCCACCCAAATAACGTCAAAAACTGTACTCCGCCAAGAAACGGGCCTGGCAGCTCCATGAAGACAGCCTGTGCTATTCAAATGCCTGCATCCACACCGCAGACACCAACTTACCAAGGTTCGCTTTAACTTATTTTGAATTCAGTTTGTTTCCACAAGATCTTACCACCCCGCTTCAGAGAGGGACCCACACCCCCAGATCTTTAAAGGGGTCTCTGGGGTAGTGTGTGAACTGAGGAGACACTGGGAGCACAGAGGAGCCCCTGCTGCAGCAGTGCCCTGGAAGATGCGCTGCCCCTGTACCCTTAACTTCTTTTCATCTGATTTCTCCTTATTAAGCACCACAGGGGTGACCTGCTCCAGATATGGGGTGTGGAAAGTTTTTCTGCAAATAACCAAGCCAACACCTCCAGGGTGCCCGGGGCGCGGCCAACCCCGTGTCTTCAAGGACGAGAGAGGCCACAAGGCACCGGGCGCCCCGGACGGCCTCCCCGGGAAGCCCATTGCCGAGGCCCGTTGCCGCCCGGCGGAGGCGCGGCCATGGGGCGGCGGGGACCGGAGAAGACTCCATCTCCCGGCATGCCGGGCGGGGCGGGGCGGGCGGCCGCGCATGCCCCCTTGCCATAGCGCCCGGCGCTCACGCCTCCCCCTCAGCCGGGCTGCGCGCGGCGGAGCAGCGGTAAGACCATGGAGGCTGTTCCACAGACACGGCCCCGGCCCGGTGGGGCCTCCGCCGCTGCCGCCGCTCCTGCCCCCCTCCTGCCGCTGCCGCCGCCCCCGGAGCAGGAGCGGAAGCTGGAGCAGGAGAAGCTGTCGGGGGTGGTGAAGAGCGTCCACCGGCGGCTGCGCAAGAAGTACCGGGAAGGTAACCGCGGGGGAGGGGGCCGCCCCCTCCGCGCCGCCCGGGCCTGGTGGTCCCGCTCCCTTCACCGCGGCAGCCGGGCCGGGAGCGGGGGGCTGTCCAGCGGGGAGCCGCCGTGCCGCGGCGGGAGGAGGGGAGCCGCCCCCGCGGGGGGCTCCGCGCGGATCGGAGTGTCCTTGTCCACCCCCATTCCCCCCCCGCGGGAGAGTCGCTGCGGGGCGACCCGGGTCCCCCCAGCCGCTGCTGGAGCGCTGCGGGCCGCCTGGGCCGCGGACCGCTGCCGAAGGGGGTGTGTCGGTGGGGGGGGGTGGCTGGGAGGAGCGCCGGGCTTGCTTCCTGCTCCTCCCCGGGCGACCGGGGCGCCGCTACCGTCGGCTGTCCGCAGCCCCACCGAGGAGCCCCGGTCGGGTCTGCCGAGGTTTTGCCGCTTTCCGTGGGCTCTTGGCGGCGGAGACCCCTTCGTGGTTCAGGAGGGCTGACGACGCATCTCTAGGAGCTTTTCCCGTGGGATGTAGGAGAAGAGGATTGGTGTGCACGGATAATGCTGCGAGGTGAAAACGTGCGTTTGGCTAAAGGTGTGCTACACCTCTGTATGGACATGGGTCCGTCCCTACGTTACCGCTCCGTGTGACGTTTAATAACTCATAGCTGCAGCGAGGCCTTTCACCCCAGGCAGCTTCTAAGTCGTACGGCAGTGTTTTCCAAACTGGGAATCTGCAGGAGTGGGGAGAACAGTAGGTCATGAATGCCAAGAGAGATTGAATGGTAATCTGGAGAGGCAAGGGTCTTTGTGAATTGTTTGTGCCTTCTGTCTTTCAGATGTTGAGAAATAGTTCACGCTGGAGCACTAAGCAAAAGAGTTGGGGAAAAGCTGATCTGAAATAAATTACTCTGAGTCCTTGAAAAATCTACTTTGTCATCAGTATTAATGCTCTTACGCAAGGTTCTTATGGGTGGTATTGGAATGCTTAAAACTTCCCAGAAATGCTTTCAGATGAATGTCAGAGTTGAGACTTGTTTGCTGAAATCTGTAGTCTCCTCAGGTTGATGGTAATGATGTGCCTAATCTTTGTAAGACAGTTAACAAAAAATCATCCATTCATTCTTTCAGTGAGTCCACAGCTCTTTGCTAACCTGGTGCATCCCTCAAGAAGGACGCTTACGAAGTGGGAACTCTTTCTGTTGTAGGCACTAGTTCTTCCCTCTCTTCTATGTCTGCCTATGACACTTCTGTTAAAGTAACAAGGTCATTCTGCTTTCTTCACATGTCTCTGTGGGAGCCTGTCCGTGGGATTTGGGCACAGATACCTACCTGTGTAGACACTGATCAGGAGTCACTGTTTATTTTGGCCTCGGTGAGCCAAAACTGAAGGGAGGATCTCCCTTGTTCTCTTGACATTTAAAGGAACATAGTGCATTTTAATAGTCAAATCCTGGCAAAAGAGCCCAGCTTTGAGAAGTTCATATTTCTCTGTTATTTCAGAGTGCCTGCAGATTAAGACAAGCATTGGCACTGTTAACTTTAAAAAAAAAAAAAGTGAGTAATTGCTATAATAACTGAATTTTTTTTAGATAAGAGCCTAAATTACACAGAAGTCTATGTAAGCCTACTTCTCAGCAAAGAGCAAGTTAGTATGTGAGGGTAAGTTGTGTTTTATGTTTAGTTCAATGTAATTGGTTAAATGAAAGAGCAAGTAGTACTCTTAACTTACTTCCTATGTCCTATAAATCATGTGCTACTGAAAACTTTACAGTGACTTTTCTAGTCACTCTAAATTAGCAACATTGTATGTATTTTCATGGAGAGAGTTAAAACCCAAACAGTTCATCACATCACATTTGTACAACAAGGAGAGTTCTACCTATTACCTACTCATCCAATAGTAGGTGGTCTTTACAAGTTACTAGTTAGTAGTAGTTGTAGTCCTTCATATATGTTAGGTTGTTTCAACTACAGAATTTTATTTTTGGAGTCTTTTCTCCCTACATTTATCTGTGCTTCTAAAAGCAGACTTGAGAATCTCCTCCCTAAATGACTTTAATGTCATTCTGAAATCGTAATACTAGTACGTGCTTGACCTCTGAGGGATCTTTTCCTGGGTTTTTTTGTTTGTACCCTGACAAAATCAAAGTTGACAGTTTGCTAAAGAGAAGTAAAAAAAGCAACAAATCATGTGTAATTTCTCAGTACAAATTGAATTATAACTTGGGTATGAAAAAGCAAAAGTAAAAAAAATGCACTCTTGGTTATATGCTTACAGCTTATTACACATGGAAAGCCTCTTGTCTCCACAGTGCAGTGCATCCACCTCCATATGAAACAGAGCTGTCTGTATTATTCCAGAATATTGTATTGTCTTTTTTTTGTTTGGTCTTCTTTTTTACTCTGCCTCTTCTCACATTTACTAGAGTTCTATGAAGCTAGTTTCCATTTTGTCTAAATAAACAAACAGTACTGGAATTGCTGTTGCATGGACTTCGGTGCTTTGTATGTAGATATTAAAATAGAATTGCCTATTAATTTTGTTGGTAGAGGAAAAAGCATGTTGAGTATCTTTCTGAAAGCTCTATGATTACGTTGCACGGAGTGCAGAAGTCTAAGAAAGCCCTTGGTATTGTAATATGACCTGATGTTGCTGTCTTCTGTTAGAAGTGTAGAAGGGAAATAGATGCTTCCTTGAGACACCGAGATGTTTGTTGATAGAAGTTACACGGGCTTGATTTTAATAAGCTGATTTGAGAATTGATTTGCCTTGCTGATGTTAGCAAGCCTTGAGTTTCAATGAGCAATTGTAAAAGGCAAGCTAGTGTGTTATCTGACTTGCTTATAACTGGCACCATTGTTATAATTTTGTTTCATTTCCCACAATGGTTTCCCTCCTTTTTGAAGATGAGCCAGTGGGAAAGTGACAATATGCTTCAAAACTGCAAGCTAACATGTTTCTGAAGAAGTTGCATACTTGTAAAAGTGCAAAAACAGTATTTCTAACCTAGGGATGCATTGCAACTAAATTTTTGGATTTTCTAGGGAATTACTAGAGTAAAGTTTAGTCAGCATCATGTCATCTAAAGGTTTGGTTTTGTGGGGTGTTTTTTTTTTCTTGGTGAAAAACTATAACTCTTGAGATTTATCAAAGCTGAATCTTGGCTTCTTTTTTAATTTCTGCATTTGTTGAACTACTTCTACTTGTAAGTATGGTGGATGGATTTTATGTGTACTTCTGTACTGTGGCTCATGTCATGTCAGCATGCCAGTGTATTTATGACAAGCATCTGCCGTGTTCAGAATGGTTCAGCTTAAATTTTTTGAAGTTTGCATTGAAGTGCATTTTTTTTTCAACAATTTTAACTTTTTTACTGTGTGACAAGTACTTACCTTTTCCTGTTTTTGGGATACTACTAATCTAATATGACTTCTAGTGGGAATATTTATAATTTTTCTCCTTTTTAATCCTTTTTGATTTCCTTCCCTTTCCCTTACACTCTGTTAATTAGTAAATAAAGAAGGGAAGCATGTAATCATAAGTGCCATGGCCGATTTGGTGTTTTGCAATGGTAGGATTCTCTTTCTTCCACTGTGGATCCTATGGTAGTATTATATGTCATATATTTTAAAATGGTTTAATGAAGTTTAAGAAAGTTTGGAGTCTTTAGTGTGGGGGGAAAGAAAGTGTTTGTTTTTTTTTTTTAATTAAGGTGTTGATTGGTCCTTGTCCACACTGAGTAAATATATCAACTAAATTAGCTAATCATTAATAAGTTGTTTGAAACTACTTTTAAGGCAGTGATAGAGACAGATAAAACCTGTCTAGTTCGTAAAAATACACATAATTTCTCGTGTTAGCCTATAAACTTTGTCTTCATGAAGAAAACGTTAAGTGAGACAAAGCACACTGAGGTGTAATGTGTTCACTTAGGAGTGTATCTCATTAGCATAAGATTCATGTTTTTCTGCCTTTTTACTTCTGCTTCCTGTCCAAATGGATTACTTTAATCTTAATTACTTTACTCACCAGGGTAAAATCCAAGAGCTGAAACAACTCTCAAGTGCTCAGTTACACACTTAGGAGAAACTTCAGGGTTGCATGCTTGACACAAGCATTTAGAAAGTACAGAAATCAGGGGTTTTGATGAGACTTGAATTTCTTCGACTAGCCTGTTACAACATGGGGATGGAGGGGAAAAAAACCCAATATTTGTTTTAGGCTCTTGCTCTTGCTCTTGTTGCCTGGTACTGTAGGTGACCCCCAATTTTACAGGATTTTCCTCTATGCATGTCTGAGGCACCTGCAGCCACGGGCTGGAGCATGTTGTATCGGTTGCATATATGATGTATGTTGCATATATTGCATGTGTGCTGATGTCTGTCAAGCCTGACAGACAGGCTTGTAAAAGCAGATTTAGTGGTTCGTAGGGAAATAAACATGACCTATTGAACATCTGCTATGTGATGTTTGTTTGTTTTTTCTGTTTCCAGTTGCTTACAGCAGCCAAGTAGGTTTAATTTTGACTGGGATAAAAATCCCTTCCCTGATACAGAAGCAGCCTTTTTTTCTCCAAGTTGCTTGTTACCTTTGTAGTCACGCAGAGCTGCATTAAGTAAACATTTTCTGTGCAGCATAACTCTGTTATAGATGGTTTTTGTATATAGTCTGGAAAGATGATTTACAGGACTCTCTACTTCTCCATGGAAATCCTGTATTGAGTACAAGTGGAAAAATTTGCTGAGGTATTTGTAAAGGTATTTTATGAAATATTTTGCTTCGTGTTTACTGAAATGTTTCATTTCTCCTTCCATACACCTGTTAAGGCTGGTCAGGCTTAGAATCACACAGAACTGGTATTTGTCCTGATAGTAGTTACTGGATCACAGAAGCTGATAGAAACGTTTCTAGGTGGTAGTTTGATTCCTTAAAAGAAAGATTTGTTGAAACTAAAAAGAAGTGGGTAATAACTTTATTAAGAGATTTTTAAATCCAGAAGATTAGGAAGAATTTACAGGACCCTGCCTGAGAATAATAAGTAGCCTGAGTAGGTAAGTGGTTTAGATGTTCATGGGAGAAGTGTCAGTTGTGTCGTGAAGTCAGTTGTTTTATGGTCTCTTCCTCTCTCATGTTTTTCATGAAAAACCTTGAGAGAGCTTAAGTTCTTCCTGATGTGAAACAGGAAACATTTTGAAATAGTGGCATTTTTCACAGGGCAGGAAAACTTTGTCACTGAACTCCACACGATAAGTGAACAGTTGGGTTTTTTTAAAATATAACTGGTTTACTGTAGAAATAGGTTTATAAGTTTTCAAGATCTCCATTTGTCTTTCCACACTTGCATTAATTTCTTGGAAGAGGGAGACATTTTATAATACTAAGTGTTACATTTTCAAGCAATAGAAAGTAAATGTCATTTCATTAAAATTAGAATTGATGCTATTTTATGGCACTTGCAATAAGATATGATTGCCCTTACTGTTTGCACACCACAGTTTTGCAGTGAAACTTTCATTAGAAATCCCATAATATTTTACGGTTTGGGGGATTGAGTCATTGGTATCATTTAGTTAGCCCACAAATTTTGAAAACCCACTGGCTCCAGCACAGACTTGCATGCACTGCACAACTGGCTATATGTAACCTTCTTCCCTGCTTCTTTATTGCCTTGACAGGGAAGATGGTGTTCCTATTGCAGGGTCAGCATAATGAAATCTGTAACTGTGCCCCAGCTGCTTCCGATTTTTTGCTCCTGTGTTTGCACAAATCTACCAAAATCAGTAGTTTCTGTAATGTGTTCATCTCTGCGTTGGTGGTGTTAAGGTGCAGCACGTAGTCCATCCCACAAAGTCAGGTTTGGGGGAAGGGAGGGGTGATAGTTTCCAATAGAGTAGAACCAACACCTGGGGGCAGTAATTGCTTTAACTATCACAAATAGGCTCCCCACTGTTTGTGTGACAGCCATCGCAGATCGGAGACACAAATCATTCCTTAGGGTGATATAAGCTGACCCCCAAGAGATGCTTTAAGTAGCAGAGGGATTGTACCCTGGCAGTCTGTTTAGTGTAAACAGATAGATAGGAAGTTTACCCAACCGGTCAGATGTAGAAATCTGTATTTGGTCAAATGTATCCTTTCTATGTGAGTAGAAGAGCTAGATAGAGGAAAATGAGTCTTGCATTCCTCCCCCCCCCAAAAAAAAAAAAAAAAAAAATCCTAAGAAATCCTAAGAAAAGTAAAGCAAATACTAGTCAGACAAGAGAAGAAAAGTATTAGCTCTGATTGCTTGAACTTTGCCCAAGTTGAAGTTCATGCTCTGTATTTAGACATGTAAAATTGGAAAACAGCAAGGCCAAAAATACCTAATGTCTTTCACAAAAATACTGGATATGCTGTTTTAGTAAGACAGATGTTCAGTAAGTTTCTAGTTTATCTTGTATATACTGAAAGTTATAAATAGCATAGTATTAGCTGATATTCCTCATGTAATTAATTTTATTAATCATTGCCACAGTATCCAGATATTTAGTAGTACAGCTAAATTTCGACTAACAAGTCACTGTTAATAAGGAAATTTTGTTGGATATTCATAGGAATTTGATTTCAGCTTTAGCCTAGTGGACAGTGTAGGGTTGCTTTTCTCATTTACTGTTTAGCATGTTGTAGATGCTAGTTTACTGTTTCCAGCAAGTACGTGAGAGGCGGTCTGAAAAGGCTAAAAATGAGATGGATTTTTTTTTTCATTCTGCAGTGCATTTCCATCAACAACAAAAAAGAAAGCTCAAAGATCTTGCTAGGCGTTGCTATGGCCAGCAGCCTGTCATCTGAAGTTATCTAGCACTGTCATGGACACTTGTTAATTGTGGGGATAGGTTTGCTTTGCACAGTGAGCAATTCAAAGAGTTTTATTAATACTATTGTACAAATATGAACATACTGCTTTTGCTTTCGTATTTCAGAGTTAGTTAATGTATTGAGCTTATTTTCTCTTCTTACCAACTTACTTGTAGTTTTCCAAAATGAAATAATGGCTGTTCTAATTCCAGTTTTCCTTAAGTCTTAAACAATTGTTTCTTTTGAGGGGAATTCTTGCTTAAGATCTAAAACCTCACTGCATCTACCACAAGTGCATGGTGTCAGTTAAATTTTGGAATGCAAGATCTTGTTTGGTGATGGATAAGTATGTTGTACTTGAGATTGTTTTGAGATTGTCAGAGATGACTGCACTGTTTTTTTGAAGGACGCTGAGGGAATTAAGGAAAATAGTAATTACAAAACCGGCTTTGTGGGTGCAGATAGTACCTTAAGTCTGTGATTTAACTATTTTATTGCTTGCTAAAACAGAATGATTCAAATAATTTGTTTGGGGTTTTGTCCCATTCTAAAATGAAAAATTCTGCCTTTAGCAAAACTGAGCTGTTTTTTATATGCAGAGGGTTGTGTTTTGTTGAAGAATTGACTAACTAATTTTTTGACTTATTGCATAAACATGCCTTAAATGACAGTTCCATTTAACACTCTATAAAGAAATGTCTTATAATAAAAAAAAAAAAAAACAAAATCTAGGATGGAAAAAACCTGGATTTTGTTTTTGAAAAAAGATTGCCTGGAGAGAGGAGTTATGGTGTTGGGATTGTCCCACCAAGAATGGCAAACCTGGTCTTCTCATGCTGTGCTGGGCACCTTTAATGAGATCTTGTAAATAAATGTGGAATGAAGGGAGTTTTTACTGAGCTTATATGATTCTTTCTTCTTTATTAAAAATGTTTTCAATTGTTGAAACTTACACCTAACGTTAGATCTCTATTGCTGTTACCCACAATTAAAACTGTCTTGTAATTAGGATCACTTAAAAATAACTTTTGCATGCCTGCCTCTGTGACAGGATTTGGTAATTCTTGATTACTCCGTGGTTTAGTTTGGGGGTGTGATTTGGCTATTCTTGGGCAATATTAATGTGGGTGGAAAATACTTAGAGGGATTCATCTGTTCTAGGTAAATTGTATTGGATTTTTGTTACTGCATTAGAAAAGGCTGTGTTAGGAAGAACCTATGAGTTGGTCAATCATTTCTTTACTGACAGAATTGTTAGAGGTGGGCTTTGGGCTTTTTGTTTTTAGAGGAATAGCTAATCTTCAAGGTGAAAAGTAGATAATCTATTCATTTCTAGGTAATTCTGGATAGAGAGGAGAATAAACATTAAATAATTTTAAAATAGTGTCACTGTAGTGATTTGAGAGGTGTGTGAAACTCCTGTTATGAGCCAGTCTTGCCAATCACATTTTCAGGCATAACTGGTTCCTTGATGGAGATCTGAGGTGTATGAAGATCTCTGAAGAGTCAGTGCTCAAAACAGGTTTTAAATTGCGTGAAAGGCGATCTCCAAGTGCATAGTTAAGTGTGTTGAGTACCCTTAAACTTTATATTATAGTAAGGTCATGAGTATGTGAGATGAAAAGTTTCATGCACAAAAATGAATATTAACTTTAAGATGTAATTGAAGATGCAAGACTTTTTTTATTCCTTTAGATTAGCCTACCACAAACGTCTGTTTAATTTACAGCAATATGGATTGCTTAACAGAAGATTTTATTTATCTTATTTCTTCAGTAACCATTAGTTTTGTGGTGAAACCTTCCTGCATATTTTACTGCCTTTTTAGTTACACAAACAATGATTCATAAATAAAAGTTTAACTCCACTAGAGTTAATACAGTATTGGCACATGGTTTATAATGCAGTGTTTGAAAAATTAATAAACAGTGGATTATAATGTATTGTTTGAAAAATTTAATACATAGCTCTACTGAGTTCTGGGTGTCAGTCTGAAACTGGATGCTGCGAGACCTGTTGTAGTCACTACCCTCAGAATCTCAACAGAGAGGAAGCGTTACTTGCATTTTCAACTCAAAGTTAGTGCAGAGTTCCTCTAAATCTGAAGCGCCTGTCTGTGCCTTCTCAAAGCACACTGTGGAGAAGAATGTGGGGAAAAAAAACTCCAAACAACTCACTACCATGGTACTTGCTCAAGGGAAACTGGACCTCAAATGCTTCTTTAAAAGTCCCTGCACAGTGGTGCCAGTATCTTAAGAAAATCCTTTATCTGCAGTTGTTTTGGAGCTTACATTAATGAAAGGGCAGACAAATGGGCATCATATCGAACCCAGTATTGACAGTGGGTTAACAGCAGATGCTTAGACAAGAATATATGAGAAGTCCTCCTGGAGTATCACTGTATGCTTGCTTACCATTCTGTCTTTCAGTGATTTCATGGTCTAGCAGCTCCTGAGTTAGCAATTGCATCTTCAAATATGGAGTTTGTCATGGATTTTCTTCCTTTAGCTTAAAGTTCATGTAGCTGGGCAAGTTTAATTATACATTTTGTGAAGAAACATCTTTTTTTCTTCTTTCTTTGAAGCTGTCCTTTTATGTTTTTCTTGAATGTCTCCTCTTAGAACAACCAGAAGTTGTTCCATATTTACCTTTCCTGTGTCACTCGTGATCTTGTGGAAGTCTGTCCTCTTCTGTCTTCATGCATCTTTTTCTAGCCTCTATTTAGGTGTTCCTCATACAGAAGCTGTGCTGTATCTGTCCCACGTTGCCATTTTCTGTATCTCTAGACCTGCTGTATTGCTAGATAAAAACAAACCAGAAGTGCACACAAAATTGACTTGATATAGGATGTATGATGGAATTATTTTGTCCTTAATTTTTCACTTTTGTTTGGCATGTATCTCCTAATAGTCTGTATCATTCCATTTTATTTTTGTGTCAGCTCAGTGCCAAGAAGCTGTTACTGTCATAGGCAGCTCTGTTGTAACCCAAAGTTCATGTCTTGGAGTGCTGGTAGTCAGCTCCCGGTCTGTTGCTATATATCTAAATTTAAGATCCCTTATCTGTGGACGCTTTTGCTCCTAATCTGACTTTGAGAGGTGCAAATCTCTGCCTTGTTCAGAACAAAATAAGAAGAGTTGCTATGAGAGCAGGATTCAGTGTTCGGAGGCGTTGCTGCTTTGCAGTAAGAAAGGACTGGCTAGGTAAGAACATCTGGTCTTTGCATATTTCTTCTTCCCCAACTGCCTTATTTCTTAAGTTTTAAGGAAAAGTGGTATTTGGAAATAGAATAATTGCTTAAGAATAGACCAAATGAAGTAATAGACTAAAAGAACAACAGTATTAAGTTTGGGATTTTGTATTTGTGATGTTTTCCCTCAGTAAGTGTTCACTAGTTCACTTTTTTCTTTTCTAATTAGCTGTGTATTTTTCAAACAAAACTTTAGCAACTGCGTGTCATTCGAGCATTTCACAGTTGTCTGGAGCATGCAGTAAGATTCAGAATATTCTGGCAGACAAACTATGAAACTTTAGATAAACTGCACCAGAATTAATTGGCTTTTGAAAATACACTTTGAACTTGGCTGCTGCTTTCTGGCTTGGTGCTGTATAGGTTCTGCACTTTGGCAAGAGAAAGATTCCTGAGAGTGGTGCTTGTTTTTTCCCCATTTGCTGATAGGACACCGTCTATACCCTTTCTTGCTCTCTTTTGTCAGCAGAGTATGTTCTGTCCTGCATGATTGTTTCTACATAAGTCTCTCCTGAAAGCTCTGGAAAAGCGACCAACGAGTTTTAGCAGAAAGCCTGGGGAGAGGGGTGTGCCTCCAACTTGGGTGTTTCTCTGCTCTGGTGGTCAGTTAATGACCACACTAGTGCCTTTTACTATAAAGCATGTCTCTCTGAACTTGGATCGTTCGGGAAATACTGAGGGATACTACTCAAATATAATGCTATAATTTTTTTTTGTCCAGTCTAATAACTTTCTCATGCTTGTTGAATAGCAAGCAGAATATGTGATTTCTTGCATAGCTTCTGTATTTTGTTAAAGCTAAGTCATATCCACTCCCTTCCATCTCTGAACTTCCATCTCACACAAGGGATTATAAACACCTAAGTTTAAACATGACTCATTTTAATGATTGTACAAGTGTGCTAGATGATTGTTTTTGAAGAGAAAATTGGTGCGACATCCCTAACCCAAACTTAAATAGGGAGTAACCTGGATGGTTGGTTTACCTCTTCTAAGTATACAACTACCTGTACTTGTCCATCAAACCCAGTCTTGCCGTAAGTGAGGCGAGGGATTGCTAATGCTTTACACACACGAGGTGGGGGGAGGTCGCCACTGGAAAAATTCTGTTATTACTGCCAATTAAAGTATATGAAAGAAATTGCCATAAGTGGGTTAGAAACAGAAATCTCTTACTGATATGAGAAGGGCAGGTCATACTATAAGCTACTTTCAGGCTGTAGCAGACATGAGTAGTTAGCACAATGTACGCATATGTGATTAAGAAACACAAAAGGAATTAGTGAAGAACATGCCAGTGAGCACATATTTTTCTTAGGGCAGAAATGTCCTTTTAATAAGGTATACCAAGGATTTGCGCACTGTAGAAACCACAGTAGGAATTGTGGCTAGCCACCACTAGCGTTTATCTTGTTTTTGTTTAGCAGTACATTATGTAAAGTTAAGCTAGAAGTGGATACTTAGCAACAAAAGAGGGAAAATCATCATGTTTAATTACATTGAAGTACCAGAATTTAACCTGCAAGACTTCTTTTTAGCAAGGTGAAAAGCATGAAAATAAGTCTGTCCCTGGGGATCAGCAAATTAATCTATCTGTGATTTTTCTGACTGTAGTTGGTTTGATTCTTCACTACCGTCTCCTAGAAGCTAACTGAGACTGGCTAGATTAGGCAGACATCAATGGAGGCTTCAATTCCTTTTCCAATGTATCCAAAGAAATCTATAGTCTAAGTTAAACTTCCATTTTGGCATTTTTGCACATATCCACAGCATTTGCCATGCACATGAATGCTACTAGGAAACTTTTCAGTTTTTCATTTCTAAAATGTTTGTCCTGTTAATGCTCATGCACAGAAATCTGAAAGCAAAATTTCCCAGGGACTTGAATTTCACAGAAAAACATGAACAAAATCAGTATACTGAGAATATTGCTAGTTTCTCAAGTACTCGATAGCCCCTTCCTTCTCTGAGACCTGGAATTCCGTGTTTGACTAGAGAAAGGGGACCTTGTTTTTGTTTCAGGCAGGTAAAGTAATCTCTTGGTGCATTATGTAACTTCTTTTACTTGGAAGATGGGGATTTTGCCGTGGAAACAATGAGACACTTTGTATCTAATGTGCAATTTTTTTGTTGTTGTTTTGTTTAGTGGGAGACTTTGATAAGATCTGGCGTGAGCACTGTGAGGATGAGGAAACTCTGTGTGAATATGCTGTGGCAATGAAAAACCTTGCAGATAATCACTGGGCAAAAACTTGTGAAGGGGAAGGCCGAATTGAATGGTGCTGCAGGTAAATCTTAACATATTTGAAAGATGTAATTGCATACTTCTACTCGCAATTATTTGTAATACAAGGCTTAAGCATTTTTTGCGCTTTTTTGTCATTTTAAGATTTCTTCTAAAACATGTTAATAATTTATTGCTTTCTAAAACAAGTACTTTCCTGATGTTCCAACTTACTAAGGAAATACAGGTTATGAAGTGTTTTGTTATAAGGTGGCCCTTTTTTAAAGTATCTTCAACAAACAACTTTTTCCTCAAACACTGAAGCTGTTTGCAAATAAACCTATGAAGTAATTTTCTATGCGTTTGTCTGAACCTAAACTGAACAAACACAGTGAGTGTAGCTCAAGTTTAATTTTCAGGGCTTTGATTTGATTTGTGTGTACAGTATTGTTTGATCTCTAAATGCAAATCTCTGATGCTTAATTTCAAGTCTAAATCTTGACTTTAACCTCTGTGAAACTTGTTTTAAATGGATTTTAAACTTTTAAATTCCTGTGTCATAAACATCTAATTTTTATTGGGTTGTCCTAATAGTAAGGTCATGAATTGAGTTCAGCTAAACTATTTCAATCCTTGAGGAAAATAAACTTCTGAAAGAGGAAGGTTCACTCGGGGTTCCTGCATACAGTTGGCATCCAAGGCATACCATGGAATCTGTACAACAGGCTACTGTTGAAAAGTAACTGGGAAGAGAATTGATCAATGGTCTGTCCTTTGGGAATGGAATGAATGTCCTTTTCACCTTTAGACAGGTGAAAAGTAATGTTGTGTGCCAGTCTGTAGGGTGTTGCAGTGTGGTGAGCAAAAGGCAGCAAAGAAAAGCGGGCATGGCATTGCTAAATTTAACTTCATTACATAGGCCCTTTGAGCCCGTAAACAAACAAACAAAACAAAAACGGAAGGGAGGAACAGCTATGACACAGTTGATCTAGTGTACATCTTGGTGGCAGCTCGAGCTGTTCTATGGCTTCTGGAAATGGAGAAAGTAGTAACAAGCTGGTTTCCTTTATCCCTACACAGACTCTTAAATATTTGAAAATCATTTCTTTATATATCAGTCTTTTATCTTTTAGCTTAAAGCCCCCCAAAAAATAGTTAAGTGTTTCTCTATAGACCCTCTTCTGGACATGTTTCATGTATACTTATCCCAGTTACAAGAGAGGTGAATCAGTTGGAAAGAACGACACCCAAAAATAGACGCAGCATTCCCCTGGCCTTGTCAGGGATAAATAAAATTAAATATTATTGAGGTCGTAGTTAACTCTTGTTATGCTGCTGACCTTGTTTGGTGGGTTTTCTGTTGGTTTTCAGTGTGGGGTTGGTGTGTTTGTTTTTGTATTGGTGTGGCATTGATTTATGCTCACTTGCGATCCCCAGCTGCCCGTTTCTTTTTTTACAGACTTCCTCAGTGGCTAGTTATTTTCTTGTATTTGTGCTACTCATTACTTTTATGGAAATGCTGAAATTTGTACTTTGTTTTTATTAAATTACATTCTCTTGAATCATACTGAATTGTAATTGGTGGATTTGGCAGTGCTAGGTTAACTTTTGGACTTGATGATCTTAAAGGTATTTTCCAACCTAACGGATTCTGTGATTTCTTGCAGTATCTTCCCTCCCACCCCACCCCAGCTTGGCATAGTTTGCAGATCAGTTAAGAGGAGTACTGACTGTTCCCAATGTTCAGGTTGTCTGTGAAAATACCAATTGTACTGGACCCAGGAACATTGCTTGCTATTTTCTTACAATTTGATTGTCAGCTATTATGTGAAACTTTTTTCAGTAGAGCTGTGTGGCTTACTTTAAAGTAATTTCAGCTAAACTGTATTCCTTTAGCTTGTGGCAAGCTTCTCTGTTACCCTGTAGGACAGGGTAATGTTCCTTCTGGACACAGTTGATGGCCTGTGTATTGAAATTGCTTGGCTCTGTGTCTCACTTGTTCTCTGTAGTTTCTACAAGATTTACAAAGTAAATATTTAAATAAGTGTCCAGTTTGGGCCTTGCAGCATCAACTCATATTAAAAAGAGAATCCACATGGTAAGAGACACTAAAATGCTCTCAGTATAAAGCTTCAATTAAAGCATGTATCTTTTCAGTTTGCAAAGCCAAGGGGTCAGGAGTTTTACGTCTAGAAGAGGGGGTACTTTTCACTTTTGTGTGTCTCAGATTAAACCAAGGCCTGGATGGCTAGATACCAGAACATATCAGATTGACTTTGTGTTCTGCAATTTTTTGTTCCTTCTCAAAGGGCCAAGAGGTGTGCCAGACAGATGGCAGGTCCTATTGTTGCTACTCCTCCTTGTGTCTGGGTGCATAATTGCATGCCAAAGACCTTGACTTGCATGAGACTCCCCTGAAAGCTTTTGCTCAGTGCTTTAACTGTGTCACCATGATAGCAGGAAGGTAGCTGATGTACGAGCTGAAGTTTAATTTCAGAGTGGAATGCTGAAAATACTTGGGAACCACTGGTGTATACCCGCTGAAGGAAGGATAGTCTGGGCTATTTTGTTTTTCTTTGAAGAAATATCTTTTCCAAGATCTGAAACTTAGAAGTGTTTTTTCCACTAGTTAAAAAAAAAAGATGGTTTTTTAATCTTCATTTTTCTTGTGTGCTCTTATAAACAGGCATCTGATAAAATGAATCAGAGAACGCAGAATAACCACTAGAGAAGCCATGAGGATGTCTCGGGATCAAGAATAAAATTTTTCCCCTTTTGAAATTTTTTCTAGCTATTTACTTGAAGCCACTGGGAAAATGCTTATTCTGATATTAATTCTTAAACCAGATGACATAAAACTTACTATTTTACTTCTTCATTAGTTGTTGATTTAAACAAGCACGTATCCAAACTTTAGAAACTGTAAAAGATGGAAAGCAGTACCTGATAGACTGTGCTGATGACCATATGCTGCATTGTAGAGGGCCAGTTTTATTTATTGTTTCAGTGCAACATTATACAACTTTTAGCTGGGAGGGGAAGGGGAAGAGGGGTTAAAACTTTGTCCTTTCCAGTTGCACTTAAAGATCCCCTGAGTGGTGGTGTAAAAAGCCTGCAACATTCAACTGTCCTTCCCTTATGTTCTTTTTATATCTTTAGAAAACCAAATGCAGTAGCATATGGTATTTGGAAACTAACATTTCTGTTTCTTTTTTCTTTCATTTCTATTACAACACAAAACTTAAACCAAAATGGGGTAAGATGATGTTTACCCTGATTAATAGTCCTAACTTAATTTTTGCTGGCATAGGTAGGCTGATGAACCTTTGTAGGAACGATGAATACCAGCCTGTTCTAGTTAGAACAAAATAAGCTAGGCCAGCAGGTTTGCTTCTTTCTGTTGCTTTTGCATTAGTGTTAAGACTTGTGTTGACTTGGCTATTTTTTAAATAACAAAAAAATTCTGCACTTCTAACTTAAAAATAGCTATGGTAACAAAGCACTATTTAGACCTGCATTTTTTAAAAAAGTCTTTTGACTCTTTCATGAGCAAACCAAAGAAATACGGACTTGATGAAGTTACTGTCAGGTGAGCGCAGAACTGTTCGGAAAAAACTTGCAGAGAATAGATTAGAAGGTTATCTTAAAAATGTGATTTACTGAGGAGGACTCTGTCAGTGTCTGTCCCAGCATCCATTACTAATCAATATTTTCATTAGCAATCTGCTAGAATAAAGTCTCTTTATTAAATTTTCAAATGAGATAAATCAGAAAAGAATTGTCACTCTGAGAGGGGATTAAAATTAACAGTGTTGTTAACTAGACCAAATATTATCAACTATGCAAATACAGGCTAGGGAGTAATTGGTTCTGTCAGGCTTTCAGAAAAGCATTTAGATTCTGTAGCAGGCCACAAGCTGAATATAAAATAGTCATGGGATGCTTTTGCAATAAAGGCAAATATCATACTGGAGCATGTTAATCAGATTGTTCACAAGATATGTAAAGTACTCCTCTGGCTTTATTTAGCATTGCTCTTAGCCAAAACATCACCTTGGCCACTGCATTTAAAAAATAACAAACGGCAGCTCAAGTCCAAGACAGATAAAGAAATTATTAAAAAAAATATATATATTTTTTTCTACAAAAGCCTTGTGGTTTTTTTTCTAGAAACTGGCTGGACCTGTGTAGTCAAAAGAAGAGAAGGCTAAGTGATCTCTTAGAGGATCTTTGAGAATAACAGATCTCTGCTAGAACTGGAAAGTTGATCCTGTTTGTGTCTGGAAGATTGAATGAATGAATATGTTTAAAGTCCTTTCAAAACCATTGCAGCTTTTCTTGATGAATGCAGTTAGTCAAGCAATTCACTTTCAGGAGAATGGAATTAAAAGGGAGGTGGCATAAACAGGAGGAGGAAAACCATTTAAAATAGAAGAAAGACTTCATGTTCATTGTTCATCTTTGATAATACTTGGTTCTGACAAAACTATATACATTTGAACAGTAGAGCTAATTAGAGCAGTGATCATATGATAACTGCTAGCTATTTTTGAATTCTTGGAATCCCCCAGTAATGAAAGATATTGCCTCCAGAAGCTAGCTTGGGGTGGATGGGTGGACGCAACACCAGAGAAACATCTGATTACAGACTTAATTGTGTTTCTCGGAAGGAAAATGTCTCAAAACCCTGGAATTGAGACCAGGTATGAAAAAAAAAAAATGGAAAAATGTATTGTATACAAGTTTCTCAACTTGAAGTTTAACAAAATATAATTATCAGGAAAAAAAAAAATCTAATACTTTAGATTGAGAAACCTAGTGCTCTCACTCATGCTGAATACAGGATTTCCTTAACATAAAGTGGCGTGCACATGACAACAGCAAAGTATTTTCCAGTCCAGAGGAAGCTTTTCTGCTGTTCTAGGTATGATTAATGGGTACAAGGGAAATTGAGAATTCTCCTTTCCTTGATTTTCTTGGGAGGCTGGGAGGTGGATGGGTTAAACCTATAGAAGAGTTTACACTTTTTTTTCAGGCCAGCAGCTCTGTCAATTGACATTAATAAACTTATTCCTCAATGTGTGGGAGGAGTGGAGAAACATTTTGCAGCTCTGAAGGGAAGCGTGTTATTTCTTTGTACCCTCACTGAGCATCATCTTCAATATTAGGTTTTGGTTAGTAAATATTGTAAGGAACATAAGTCAAGCTCACCTTTTCTTCAGTATAAAGCAGAAAGAAAGAGATGGACTGTGTGAGTTCTTAACCTGCAAAACTGGCTGCTTGAAACCCTTGAGTATTCATAACAGCTATCAGAAACTCCTTTTTGCCATGATAAAAGCTGACCACACCAACTTTCATTTAGCTCATTATTACTTAACAAACTTAGTAAGATTATATTAAGTTCAAATAATTATTACTTAAGAGAACTAACTACTGATTCTTTCATGGCTTTTAAATTTCATATAGTGTTTCTTTGGCAATTTCCCTCTCCTTTTTTAAAAATTATATATTCTACTGAACCCCTTGGTTTTGGTCACTGTATTTGAAAACAAAGCTTCTCTCTCATTGCTGGAGAGTATTAAGAAATTAATATGTATTCATATTGGCTTTTACTGAAACTTTCTATATGTGTCCAGCCCACATGGCAGAGCAGGGGGGGTCAACTTGAACAGGTTGTTTACCATTTGAGATTTGAAGTATGGAAAACAAATTTCACTGAGGAAATACTCAGATGATTTTTTTTATTTATTTTTTAAAAGCCAAGATTTGCACTGGACAATTCACCCATGTCTCTGCCAGCAAACTTAAACAGTTTAGACCCAAAATGTTTGTTTCGCAGTTTGTGTAAACTGTAGCAAGTGTTAGCTCAGGTAGCTCAGTACATTGCACAATTCTTCACCAACAAGTATGTTAATTGTAGAGCTAATATTGTATCATCACAGACTGAAAGTTTCAATGTCAGTTAAAAATGGAGCCATGACAGTTCTCAGAATTATAAAATAGATTCCTTAATTTTATTTCCCTTTGTAGATAATTAAGGGATGTACTGTTCATTACTTGAGACAGTTGTTAAATGTAGAATCTTATATAGCTGCATATTCAAAAACACAGTGTGATCCATGATGGCTTTTAATGGCCATGAAACGTGTGGCATGTAACTTGTACATCACCAAGTTACCATGGGATAAACTACTGAGTGCATGACCTCTGGTTAGCTACTGTGGAGCGACTGCCCATGTGCTTACTCTTACCCCAGGGTAGGTGCGAGGTCTGCTCCCATGAGAGGGGTACATAGACAGCTCCTCTGAGGCCACAGGAGCCAAAAGGGCAACACGTAGCTGTCCTGCCAGAATTACTGTAACTTCAGAAAGGCATGAAATGGAGATAACCATCAGTGGTTATGAAGTGCAGTGTTGCCAGGGTTTTTTTGTTTGGATGGCTGTATTTGGTGGGGTTTTTTTGGGTTTTTTTGCTTCCTTGTGGTACTGCACAGGTGTGCAGGCTGGCATCTGAACATGAAGAATTTTACCCAGTCTTGGGCCTTCTGTGGCTCCGGCCCCTCCGTTCACTAGCAAAAACCCAGAAGTAGAAGATGCTTCTCCTCATGGTTGACTTTGATAGTGTCCTATGTGCAGACATTGAAGGTCAGTTAAGAAGAACATAGAATTATGAGAACTCAGTTGACAAGATAAAAAGGGGTAGAAGGATGGAAAAAATACCGATCTGCACCAGTACCGAGAATGAGGAAGAAATGGCTTCTCAGTGAGAAGAGGAGCTTATGCTACACTTTACAAGTAGGTGGTTCTCCTGTGCAGCAGCTCATTAAGTGTCAAGCAGGGCAACACATCAGCTTCTAGTGAGTTAAAAAAGGTTGACAACATCAATAGTTGAGGAGAAAAAACAATACATTCTCCCAAGGTTGTGAACTTTTTGATGTGTTCTGACTGACATGACAGCATCAATGACAGTGCAACTCTATTTAAACTGCCATTGATTCTGGATGTTTTAAGAGATGTAATGAGAAAAAAAGACTTAGAATAAAAACAAAAACATTGCAAGACACTAACAAAGTAGCAAGGTAGCTGATAAGCAGTAAGGAAAAAGATATTTTTTTCCTGAGTTTCATTTCTTTGACTAAGTGACACACAGAACTAAGTAGTTCTAAACTGATCATATGCTTATAAACAAATAATACAATATAGTGTAAAATACAACTTTAATTAGCATACCAGCAATAATTCAAGTCTGTTTCCTGGGTTCTCTTTTGTTTACTGATGTTTTTAATCTCTCTCCTGCTAAGTTAAATGATTGGCTCCTTCTACTTTGTCAGTTTTAGAATTGCTGTCTTTCCATACCTGCAGTCTCTAAGTGATGGAGTTGGTATGGTTTCACAGTCTATTATATCTGGGAGTACTGCAGCCTGGACTGCTGTTCACGCTTCTGCGTGCGATCTTACTCCATACCGATAGGATGTGGCTTTTATTTCTTTATTCCACCTAGCTTCTCTTTGTTCTGAAAACAGCTGTGGTTAGTAAGGAATTCTAACTTGTTGATTATAAATACAATGTTTACTGAGTTTATTTCTCATATAGCTGTCTTTTCTGCTCTAAGGTTACTGTCTGCATTTTAGACTTTCTATGTTTAGTGCAAGAGTGCCTAGGGCCTGCTTGAGCAAACAAAACTTGTTTGTGCTTTGAATTTGTTAGATGCAGGTCAGTTTTGATCTTGAGGTCCTGTAAGTACGTCAGCACAGAAGTGTGTCCAGGAAAACTTGGTTTTTTTCTCCTGTGTTGGTTTTGCGTGGCAAGGTTTTGGTAGCGGGGGGGGGGGGGGCTACAGGGCTGGCTTCTGTGAGAAGCTGCTAGAAGCTTCCCCTGTGTCTGACAGAGCCAATGCCAGCCGGCTCCAAGATGGACCCACCGCTGGCCAAGGCCAAGCCAATCAGCGCCTCTGTGATAACATATTTAAGAAGGGAAAAAAACAGTTAGAGGGAGCTTTTGCAGCCAGAGGGAGGAGTGAGAAGATGTAAGAAACTCTGCAGACACCAAGGTCAGTGCAGAAGGAGGGGCAGGAGGTGCTCCAGGTGCTGGAGCAGACATCCCCCTGCGGCCTGTGGTGAAGACCATGGTGAAGCAGGCTGTCCCCCTGCAGCCCATGGAGGGAGGATGAGGGGGTGTAGAGATTCCACCTGCAGCCCGTGGAGGACCCCACGCCGGAGCAGGTGGAGGCACCCGAAGGAGGCTGTGACCCCGTGGGAAGCCCACGCTGGAGCAAGCTCCTGGCAGGCCCTGTGGACCCGTGGAGAGAGGAGCCCACGCCAGAGCAGGTTTGCTGGCAGGACTTGTGACCCCGTGGGGGACCCACGCTGGATCAGTTTGCTCCTGAAGGTCTGCACCCTGTGGGAGAGACCCACGCTGGAGCAGTTCGTGAAGGACTGTAGCCCGTGAGAGAGACTCACGTTGGAGAAGTTGGTGAAGGACTGTCTCCCATGAGAGGGACTCCATGCTGGAGCAGGGGAACGATGAGAGGAGTCCTCCCCCCGAGGATGAAGAAGCGGCAGAAACACCGCGTGATGAACTGACCGTAACCCCCATTCCCCGTCCCCCTGTGCTGCTGAGGGGGAGCGGAGGTTGAAGCCAGGAGTGAAGTTGAGCCCGGGAAAATGGGATGGGTGGGGGGAGGTGTTTTAAGGTTTGATTTTTATCTCTCATTCCTCTACTCTGTTTTGCTTAGTAATAAATTAGATGAATTCCCTCTCTAAGTTCAGTCTGTTTTGCTTGTGATGATAATTAGTGAGTGATCTCTCCCTGTCCTTATCTCGACCCATAAGCTTTTCGGTGTACTTTTTCTCCCCTGTCTAGTGAAGGAGGGCAGTGATAGAGCAGCTCTGGTGGGCACCTGGCCCCCAGCCAGGGTCAACCCACCACACTCCCTCACAGCAAGAATTAGTAACCTGGACATAATATGCTACTGTAAATGCATTTACTGATTCAAGGTGGTCATTTCCTACCAGCTTTGGAGTAAAGTGACTCCTATCTGTACCTGTTTAATTGTGTGTGTTTCCCTCTAAGAAACTCAACTCTAATAACTTGTTTTTCCCTTCACATCTTATATGGTGGAGAGACTGGATATATTTGGTGCCTATATCACCAACCCTTAGATAAGGCCTGTGTGTTCCAAGTCCTTTTCTCTGTGATTTAAATGCAGCATTATACCAACACGTCCTTTCCTGAATCTGTGGTGTAAAATACTGTGGTGGTATGTTGTCTTGATCCTGGCTTGTATAAGGTGTTATTAAACTATACTTGATTCATGTTTTCTGGAATGTTTCCTTCAAACCTCTGCAGCTTTGTTAGAGGAAAATTGAGTGAGTTTCAAGAAAGTATCATAAAAATGGGTTGTTATGAAAACATCATTCAAACAAGTACTATTTTTGTTAAACTTTCCATGCAAATACTTGGCTGGCGCATCTAATTAAAAATATTGCTTTGTGCAGGGTGAGTCAGGCTTTTTAATTTCACAGCAACAAATTGTTTCCAATTCTAGTTCTGTTTTGTGGACAAAATTCAGTTATTCTCTAACATAATGGTTGCTTCTCGTACGCTAATGCTGACTACTGGTTGAAGTATGCAGGTGCAATTTAACTTTTTTGATAACATTCATTCCTTTACACTGGTTAACATTTCTGTTCAAGTATGACTAGATTATTTTTTTCTGGTTCCTATTAGCAAAGTAATTAAGTATGGGAAAAAAATTGAAAGCTAAAGTAAGTTTTCCACAGTAATACAGCTACCGCAGATGTGTTACTTAAAATCTGAAAACACCTTGGGCAAACTCAATTAAAATTAACAACTGGTGTATGTAAGTCAGCCCATAAGCCTGATTATGTTTCTTTTCCCCCACATTACGTGCCTTGCAAGACACAGATGTTTCAAAAGCCCCTGCATTTATGAGGAGCTAGTTAATAACTCTTAGTTACTTAGTGAAGAACTGTATTGCTAGTTAATAACTCTTAGTTACTTAGTTACTTAGTGAAGAACTGTATTGCTCAGGTCACACCTCCAGTTTACCCTCTGGTGATATTCTGACAAGACTTCTGCTGTCTTGCTTTAGAAGTCTATCCAGATAAAACTATTTTGAATCTGTTTACTCAGCTGTGACTTATGGCCTAACTTTTGGAAATAAAACACCACTCGACTTCAGCTATGTCTTTGGGTGTATTGCATCTTTCCTAAAGCTCATTTAAACTGAAAGAGGGTCGATTTAGATTAGATGTTAGGAAGAAATTCTTCACTGTGAGGGTGGCGAGGCACTGGAACAGGTTGCCCAGAGAGGTTGTGGCTGCCCCCTCCCTGGAAGTGCTCAAGGCCAGGTTGGATGGGGCTTTGGGCAACCTGGTCTGGTGGAGGGTGTCCCTGCCCATGGCAGGGGGGGTTGGAACTAGATGGTCTTCGAGGTCCCTTCCAACCCAAACCATTCTAGAATTCTATGATTTACCAAAGTTGCAGTAAACCCCAGATTTGTTTAAAAGCTGATAGCACTTGCATCTCTTAAACCTCTGTCTTGTGTCTTATCTATAGTAGTAACCAAAAATAGCATTCTATTTTTCTGGGGAATTTTTCTTTTTGTCTTTTCAGTGTATGCCGAGAATATTTTCAGAATGGTGGGAAAAGAAAAGCACTTGAGAAAGATGAAAAAAGAGCACTTCTTGCTTCCAAGACCACTCCAGCTTTAAACGTTCCGCAGACTCCCAAGATTGAAGATCCCTTGCCAAACTTTGGCTTAACAAATCATGAAGCTATAACAGAAGAGTAAGTTTTACTTGTTTTCCGGACTCTTTTTTCCCTTTTGTGTGTGATAAGACTTACCTGGACATTTTCTCCCCATAACATACTAGATCAATCTGATATATTTTTAATAGTTAAGAAAGGGCACTTTCATGTGAACATATATGCATGTTTCAAGAAATACTTATGTTGTATTATATGTTGGTGGATGCCATAAAAAAATTGCTTTAGAATGACAACTTAGTCATCTTCATTTAAGTGTTAGAGCAATTTCACTTTTGTATGTCATTGGTGTGCAGTGCAATTTATATTAAACCTTGAGGTGAAATAAGGGAGACGTTAATTAAGTTAGAATCTAATGGCTGTTCAGCATTGTTGAAAAGTCAATTGCTTATGTAAGTACTAAGTGCCAAATGTAAATATCAGAGTACTTAAAACTTTCTCTTCATAAATAATTGCAGAGAAACTCTTGATTCCAATTATACACTTCAAAAGCAATTTTGAATTATAACAATTTTAAATGTGCTAGCTTTCTGATGACTGGCTCCGCAGAAGTTGTAGTATCCTTGAGGTGTTTTCTTAATAACAGTTTTAATTTTGTTTTTGACCTTCACTCAAGAATTTTATTTTTGGCATTCAGGACTAGCTTTATTTCAGTCACAGTCTCATTCTCCTTTTTTCCTAAATAACATTGGTCACACTTTTGGCTAGTCTATGTATGACGGAAAGAATTTAATATTCTGCATGTATAATGGCATAATGAATGCATAAGCATGTTGTTATTAAATGTTACACTTACTACTTGCTTCATATTCTTTATAGGCCAATTCTTACAACTGTCTGCAATGAGTGTTTGTTCTGTGAAGAGGTTTTTCTCATTACTGTAGCCTGTGTTCTGTGAATAGCACTTTAAGTTAGATACCGTATGAGTTAGGAAAGGAATGAGCATGTTACTAATTCTATGAGCAGATGTGTCTGTCCTTATGATCTGGTATCTTCTGTGATTTCTCATGTTTGTAGAGTAACTTGCAAAAGGCATAAAGATTCCAAATGTGTATGTAGTTGAATAGTTATGTGCAAAATGAAAACATTTTCCCCGCTGTTGCCCTATTATGACAAGACAAAACAGATGCTTCCAAAATGTAGTAGCTTCTCATAAGCTGGCTTCCCCCACCAACTCCTGTTTAGTGCTCATTTTGCTAAGTCAGCCTCAAAATGTGAATACCTGTTTTTAATAAGAACTGCAAGACACTTTCACACAAAGGGCTGATGAGATATTAATACCTTCTGACATCTCGATAATACTGTCATTTTGTTAACGCATAATTTTAGCTTTACTATAAATAGCAGCTTGTTGGTACTTGTTTGTTTAAATCAATAGATTTGATGATCATACACTACTTAAAGTTGATTTGTCTTCCAGTGGGAGGCCTTGTCATGATAAAGCATTAGCTCTGTCTTTGCATGGGCTCTATCTTCATACTTTGTACAGAATTTATAATGGCCATTGCAGAACTAACTTCACATGAGTTTCTTCTTGCTGCCAGTAGTCTGTAGCCTTACCTTTTGTTCTGACTGTTGTGTATAGAAAGTAGTTAATAGAGAAGTTTTTATTTAATAATTTTAAAAGTATAGTGAGTGATGATTACTTTTATCTTCATTCTCAAAACTTTAAAAATACATACATCCATAAAGACATACCTGGCAAAGGCAAGAGTTGTAACATTGACCTGAGTAAGCAATAAATGAGAGTAAGGTTTTTAGTTGCTGTACAGACCTTAAAGCAACAAGGCATAGCTGTTTTAAGTTACTGCCTAAAGAAATAAAAATTCAGTTCCTGCTGCATGTCTTATAGAAGAAATCAGAGTTTATCAGAATAAAAATGGATTGCGCATGACACAAAGCATACTTTCCTCCTGAAATGCTTTTCTACCATGTCTACACTGATCAGTTAGTGAAGTTTTTCAATCTTGGTGAGGTCTTGGTAGAAGGGGTGTGGGGGACCTTCCCTCCCACACACTTGTTCAAATACTGCCACTCCATTCTGGTCATGTAACTCTACAAGTAAGAGTGTGGCATTGTCTATAGGTATGGTTAAGTCTGTGGCTTTTTGCTTTACTCTGGTAAGTGTAAAGACAATGATTTTGTTCTTCCCATATATGATCCCCTCTGAAGTAGTATTGAAAACAGGTTGCTTTTGTAGGAGCTCTTTCTGAGCTTACCTTTACTGGCAAGCCATTGTACAGAGACTCTAATTTGCTTGGTAAGGAGCAAAGCTAGCTCAGGAATGAAAGGTCCTACAGATAGTGAAAAAGATGCTGGGAGATGTGGAGAGAAGTAGGAAGCACTCAGCCAGCTCTTAAAGGCAATGGTACGAAACATCACAGGAACCAGAAGTGCAAAGTTTACTGCAACTCAAAGTCACTCAGCGCTTTTGGTGAACCTACTTCCAGTTGCTCATGTTGCTCACCTCTTTGTCTCACAGAAGTAAAGAATGTGAACAGTCCTCATTTACTTCCATCTGTATGAAAAGTAATGTATTGTCCACAGTATGTACTTCCATCCCAGAATGAGTTCTTATGTCTCTAGCATTACTACTGTGCCTGTTGTGAACCTGGACATTAAAGTGGCACAGGCTTGAAAGATAAAAGAGTCTGTTATCTGCTGTTTAACAGCTACTCCCTTCAATAAATCAGTTCCCCCTTTGTTCTCTTTTTGAGTATTGTTTCTCTTCTGTCAAATCAAGCAGTCTTGCTTTTTATCCTTAATGTTAAAAATCACAACCTTTTTGGTATGGATTCTTCTCAGGTGCTAGTTCAACTGTTTCTAAAGGTACAACCTAAGATTCCTTCTTTCGTGTATATCTCGGCAACCTAGATCTTTCCATTGGATACCTTATGTATGAATGTTACAAAAGATTTGAGGCGTACCAGTGTTGCCACTCAGAACCAGATGTATAGCTTTGTTCTGCTCTTCTGACAGCAGCATTCTGACAGCTTCTGAATTTTGTTCCACTCCCATCCTTGATAAATAATAGAGTAATTGAAAACTGTAAACTAGGAGATCAGCGCTTTAAGTGATTAATTTCAGAGATAAAGTGACTTTCCTTATGGTCATATAACTGTGTTCTATTTCTATCTACTAAGAGAAAATGTGCCTTACCTGTACAACACCTAGTTGAATAATACGTGCAATTTTAAGGGGCGTAATAATCAAAAGCTGCAGTGCATTTAATAAAGTTCTTGAAATAAACAAGTGCAAAAATGCAGTCATTCCCCAGGTTATGTACACTTCTTTACCACTTTAATTTTTTTTCCTGCAGTATTCCTTACTGCTTTGTTGTTGTTATGAGTACAACCATGGCTTTGTTGGACTCCATTTGCCCTTTAGATCTGTTTCTGAAAGTTTTTGCAGTTATCTGTCTCTCTAGGGCTCAGTCTTTCCCAGAAAGATGTCAAATGATATTTTGGAGATGCTAGTTGGACTTAGCTACAGAAACTTGAAGCAAAAAGCAACATTTGCTTGCTGGAAAGTTAGATCATTCTCCTCCCTGTGAAAGCTGTGAGTTCGCCTTTGTTTGCCTCTGTTAATGGATTTTCGGTATTCTAAGATCTTACAAATCATGATGGAAACTTGTAGATTTCCACCCTGTAAATGATCCAATGGAAAAAGCTCGAACTGTTGGGTGCTAGTGGTCCAAGGGATTATTGTTGACTAAGCTGTATATT
This sequence comes from Balearica regulorum gibbericeps, assembly GCF_011004875.1. Lineage (NCBI taxonomy): Eukaryota > Metazoa > Chordata > Aves > Gruiformes > Gruidae > Balearica > Balearica regulorum. The sequence goes on from NC_046184.1 coordinate 29,976,081, forward strand.
TTCTTTCTTTTTTTTTTTTTTTAAATACATGGATGCAGTCATCAAGTTGTTTTAAAGAACAGGCAGATGTAAAGTCTGCACTAGTGGACTTGAACAGAAATGTTTAACTGCAGCATTTACTGGTTTGTTGCAATTGCAAAGAAAGAACAAACAGCAGGGGCCTCCAAATTCAGAATGCAAGGAAAATGAAAAAATAAATAACAATGTCTTTGATTTTAGGATGTATTCAATAGCTGAGTTCTCGATATTAGTGATAACTGAGTGCAACATTCAAGTTCTGATTCTTTCAAGAGAGATGGCATATCTATCAGGTTAGACACACTAAGTGCCAGGACAAGGCAAAACATTGTAAGTGATGACAAGATAGCTGACTGCCAGTACTTCTGTACAGGTCATTGATCTTATCTGATGCTACGTTATATATACTGCTAACTGCCTTAGATATGAAGAAAATGCCTATGGTTGCAAACTTGAAGACCACAAATGTTGCTTGAGGCATTGGTCAAGGAGACTGTCCTTTGGAAGATAAGAATTCTTTCAGAGGCAAGGCAGCAGTCATTATTCTCAAAAGTTGCCAGGCATCTTTTTTTTTTTTCTTATTTTTTAAACTATTTATTTAACTTAAAGAAAAGAGCAGTGATGTCTTTATCTTCATAAAGGCATTTCAGATTGGTTTTGCAGTTGGTCACAGATGATGTCAGAGCTTCCCGAGTAAAGACAAATGTCATCTGCCAGTGTCTAGCATATCTTCTGCTATGATATAATGGGAGCTTCCACCAGACACTACAACAATATCCTCTCTTCATTTCTTCATTCTGCTATTTTCTTTCTGATCTCCCGCTCTTCCAGTTTTTTTACCTCAGGAAGTTTTGGCTGAGATTATCATGGGCCAGTCTTTCAATGTGTGATTGTTTTGGGTTTTGATTTTGGTGGTGTGTTTTTGTGGTTTGTTTTTCTCCCCCCCCCTCATTGTCCATGATGTTTTGGAAGGGAGTATTTGCATCTCTGCAGCATTCTGGAACTAAAGTATTAAAGTGTCCTCAGCAATCTATCAGCCTCTTTCAGTCCAAGCAGTAAGTCATGATTTCTCAAGTTAATCCCCCTTCTTTTTTTTTTTAATAATTCACCTTTTGTTGTTTGGTAGCATAGTTAAGTATATAGCATTACAGCCATTGGCCTTCTTGCCTATAATTTCACCCTGAATAGTAGGGTAACCACATAATGGCAGATAAGGAGATAGTGGTTTGGGTTTTTTTGGCTTACTAAAATGTTCTCCAGAATTCTTATGGAATAAATCTTCATTTTTGAGTATTTCAGAAGTGCTATGATTAGGACTGTCATTCTTAAACCAGACGGCTATTTTTGACTATTTCTCATTAAAAACCTTTTGGATACTCCAAAAGAAAACTGATTGCATGGCATGCAATTTCCTTTTTTTCCCAAGTAGTTTTGAGGGAATACTTCATTTAGATGTTTGGAATAACTTCCCTACAACCTGGGCAGCCAGCTCTGCATAAACTGATCTAACTCTTTCACAGCATCCATTGAGAATAGAATTGGAGTGAGCCTCCAGCGTTTTAAAAATATTAGCTAACATAAAGCAAATTTTTTTTTTTTGCAGGGAATAAATAAATGCTTTAATTTTTGTATATTTTTGTTTCCCTTGGAATAATACCATTATGTGTTCTCTTGTCTTTATTAAACTAATTATGGCACTTGACTTCAGACACCCTTTAAAATGGGACTGACAAGTAGGTAGGTCATGAAGTGTTGTCAGTTTCTCTTTTAAACTCCTGAAACTTCAACTCTGACTTGTGTGACTTCAACACCAGTAAATACCACATAAAGGTAAGTGGGAAGCACAAAGCAATAAAGAAAGCCTATCTAGTGGACATGCAAGTTGCCATTTTAATTTCTTACAACAAGTTAATAATATTACAGCGGCTCTGAACATAAACTCTTCCACTTGAGGACCATCTGCTTTATTAATGGAGCTTCATTCTTTAGGTATCTCAGCAGCTGAAGGCATTCACTTCTCGTAGTCACTACTGTGGTGTTCTATGAGAAATTTTTTGCATTATTTATCTGAAATTGTAATTCAGAATATAGCTTCAAAAATAACATTCGATACAACTGTATTCTTGCTGCCTCTTAGATTGCTCCACTCTTTGGGGAAGATCAGATTACTTGATGTTGGTAGCTGCTTTAATCCATTTCTGAAGTTTGAAGAATTTCTGACAGTTGGCATAGATATTGTTCCAGCTGTTGAGGTAGGTAATGTTTGCTCAATTTAATATAAATTTGATTCTCACATATTTTGGAATGCTTCAAAATGACTGTAAAAAAAAAAAAGTAGGTTTAATATGTAAGTATATATCCTAAATATCTGTCTCTTACTACATCCTTTCCCATGAACAGGCGCTGAACTGTAGTTGTGTTTTGTTTTAAAAACCCAATTTTTTTCAAGAGTTATGCCTTTATAATGCAATTGTGAATCTTTAAATTGGAAAATCTTAGTAGCCATCTTTTAATGGCATTTCAGATAAGTCCTTGCATTTTAAAAGGCATATATGAAAATTGAGTAGGCTTATGTTTTGGCATGAACCTCTCAGAAGTTGCATTCGCTGACAGAAGGAAATGATCAGTGACGTGCTTGGTGAGTTTTTCTGGGGAGTTTTGTTAACCAGAATTGCACTGTAAGGGGGCTTTTCAGTTTACTGCTACAAGTATTACTGAACTTCTGCAATCCTGAGGACAAATTTATCAGAATTTTTGGGGTACATTGCTTCATTTTCTCTAGGTAGTAAGGTTCTCAAATGCATTCATTCTGCTGTAATCGTATGTTCTGTCTTTTGCTCTTGACCCAACTTTTGTCAGCCCTAATTGTCATTTTGCTTGGCTGATAAATGCTAAGTGGAATGAAAATAAAAAGATCCAGAAAGGAATGCATTTCTGCCAGAATACAGAAAAACCTTTGGCCATACACATCTTGATCCCTTACAGTTTAAAATCAAACTCTTATTAAAATCAATGGCCTAAGGTAACCTTCTCTAGAAATGGAGAGGTGAGAAGTGTACGAGTACAATAATACAGTTAACTTGAAAGCTGTGTTCTCTAATTTAGTCCACTAACACCTAATTTATATTTTTGTATATATTCTTAGAGGTAATGAAAGAGATTCTTGAAAAAAATCTTGAGTCTGAGAAATTGCTTTTTAAAGCAAATCAATGTTAGTCTCATCTGAAACACAAAAGCCATTTTGAGTGGACTCCATCTTGCCTAACTTGAAGAATAGGTATCAGTTGCCCAAACATGATTGCCTTCCACCACTTCAGAGGCTGTAGGACATCTGCATAGGGCTGTTGGGCATGACACAGGATGTAAAGGAGACACATGCCACTGCAGTGGCAGCCTATGGCATCTAACATGGTAATACTTGGCAAGTAAATTTCCAGCTAAGACACATAGATCATGGGTGCCTACATCTGAGGTTCTCTGTTCCGGTTACAGTCAGTGGAGATCTATTAAAATAGTCAGTGAAACCTAAATGTCTGCTGTTTCACAGTGAGGTGAACTGTGTTTGACCTTGTGAGCTGTATTGACCAGCTCTTCAGAGACTATAATGGGTGCCTAGGCACCTGCAGATACATGAGCTGAATCTAATGAGTAATTTTTGGGTATGCATAGTTAATATTCTGCTATCTAGTCTATCGTGCTGTTTTCATAAGAAAATTACTTTTGTTTTCATGAAAATCAATTTAAATGTACAGTTATGTAATGGTTTAACCCAGCAGGCAGCTAAAACAACCACTCACTCCCCTCACAATGGGATTGGGGAAAAGAATTGAAAAGAAAAAAGTAAAACTTGTGGGTTGAGATAAAGACAGTTTAATAAGACAGAAAAGGAAGAGAATAATAATGAAAAAAACCAAGTAATGCACAGCACAATTGTTCACCACCCAGAACCAATGCTCAGCTAGTTCCTGAGACACGCTGCCTCCCAGCCAACTCCCCCAGTTATATATGGAGCATGATGTCATATGGTATGGAATATCCCTTTGGCCAGTTTGGGTCAGCTGTCCTGGCTGTGTCCCCTCCCAGCTTCTTGCGCATCCCCAGCCTTCTCGTTGGCAGGGCAGCGTGAGAAGCTGTAAAGTCCTTGACTGCTGGGCAACAACTAAAACATCAGTGTGTTATCAACATTATTCTCATCCTAAACCCAAAACACAGTGCTATGCCAGCTGCTAGGAAGAAAATTAACTCTGTCCCTGCTGGAACCAGGACAAGTGACCAAAACCATTATGGGAAGACTCCCACAAAGGTTACTGTGGATGTAATGGAGGAATGTGAGTAATCCAGGCCAGAACACAGGAGAGGGAGTAGTCAGGTAGCTGCAATTTCTGTGTACTAACCAGTTCTTCAGGCTCTCTCCCAGTACAAGAGAATGATAAGATAATTGATTTCTTGTCATCTGACATAGTACCATAGCTTGATGATAGGAAGTCCCTGGAGTGCTACTGTACAGACCAACATAGTTACTGTGAGACCTGTCTCAGGCTCACCAGCTTCTCTTACTTCCATTCTCTTGGATGCTGTGGTGTGTTCAGGGCACCTTGAAACCTAGCTAGCAAGCATTCTTGGAGTGACATGGAGTACAGTTTGTGCACTCAAACGCATCTGCTGGAATAAGCTTAGGCCCACCTCCAAACCAGAATTAATAAGCCCTGACATATTCAAGATGACTCTACTTTGAGCTGCATCAGCACCATAACCTCCTGAATAAATTTATCTTTAGGCCAGCAGTTGCCTGGGCTGATTTAAGACTTCAGAATAACAGCCAGAGAGTTCTTATGGTAGTTAATGTCATCTTCTGACCTCAAAATTTGATCTGATAACTTAGTGGTAGAAGCTGAAAATAGAAGAACTGGTAAAGTCTTCTGATTTAGCAGATCTTTTAGGTAAGATACCAAAATATTTTCAAAACACACTGAAGCATAGAGGCTTCTTAGGAAGTCAGTTTCTTGAATAATGTTGAATAGAGGGTTAAATAATTCCTTATTTAATAAAAATAGATTAATCCACTTTCTGCATACAGAAATGCTTTGGATATAGACTAAAGAGTTGAGTAAAATACTTCAGCTAATTTGAGGAATAAGAAGGATGTAATTGTGGAAAAATTAGGAGAGGAACTGAAATGTTATGTAATAAAAGAATTAATCTCTTTAAATTGTGTAGAATCTATTTCATATAGAGAGAATGTGTAAACTGTAGAGAGATGAATATGGAAATATATTTCCATTAAAAGGTTTTGTGTTTTGAGATGGGGCGGGGGAGCTGCACCAAGAAAAGATCGGTATTCTCTTTAGCTAGGCATTGTTCACTCATCATTTTCGGTGTCTTGGTGTAAGGTAAGAATCTCCACTTTGGGAAAATCCAAATACAGTTTCATGCTTCTGGGAAACATGCTGAATATGCAGCAGATGTTGTATTGAAGTAAATATAATCTGAGACAAAAAAGAGGCTGGAAGGGTACTGGAATTAAAAATTAGAATATACAAGTATGATTGTGTTCTTAAATGTCAGTGGATGCACTGAAATATGACTGTTTCAGTGTCTAGAAGGATTTTAATGTCAGTTCAACTTGTATATCTAGCGTTTAGTAGCAATCTCCAGTTTAACAGCATTTTTGTCCTAAAACTGCCTGCAGAGTTCTGAATCCACTCAAAATGTACTTTAGTCCTGAAATTCTTTAGCATTATTTCTACATAACTGTTTCATGAGTATTTTTCCACTACCAAGAAATACTTGCAGTCTAAATTGTTTTTTTTTTTTAACTGTGTATGTATAACCTCTAACTTTTTAAGTCTTGCTTCTAATAAAGTTAGTATGTTACTCTGAACAATTATTCTTCAAAGCACTTCTTTCTGTTAAAACTTATTAGAGGATATCATGAAATTACTACTGCTGATTTCCTGTTCTAAATATTACAAGGAAGTAGAATATAGCCCTGCAGGTATAATGGCTGCAATTAAAATTTCTTGATTATAGACACATAATGCAAGTCTCTTTTTTTTTTTTTTTTCATATTGGAGGCCAAGATTAAAGCTACTGAAAAATAAATTACAGGATTTTTTTGAACAATGATTATTTTTTCTAATTTACTGCATCCTCTCAGAAGAGAATGTGATATTATATAAATAGAAATAACATTTTTTTGCTACTTGGAAACAATTGTGCTTTATGAATACTTTTACAATTGTGTTCTAGTGATCTCTCTTTTGAATATTGTTTCATAAAACATGCTCTAAATATTTTCGTGGCATGAAAATGCAACGGATCTAACTCCACCTTCAGATGTGCTCCACAGAATATTTTGTCTCTGCTTTCACGGTCACTTACCTGTTTAGAGTGTGCACTACACATTCTCTAGACATTAATAGTAATTTTTGTTTTGGAGAGGTTATCATTGATTTCCTGGGGGTTTGGATTGTATTTGCTCTTTAAACTAACCTTGATGTTTGGTTCTCTGTTTTTTCTTATTCCACCAGAGCGTATACAAATGTGACTTCTTAAATCTTCAAATTCAGCAACCTCTCCAACTTGCACAAGATGCTATAGATGCCTTTCTTAAGCAACTGAAAAACCCCATTGATTCTCTACCTGCAGAACTGTTCCATGTTGTTGTTTTCTCACTCCTCCTTTCTTACTTCCCATCACCCTATCAGCGATGGATATGCTGCAAGAAGGCACATGAACTTCTCGTATTAAATGGCTTATTACTTGTAATAACTCCTGATTCATCTCATCAGAATCGCCGGGCTGTGATGATGAAAAGCTGGAAAATTGCCATAGAGTCCTTGGGTTTTAAACGCTTCAAGTATTCCAAGTTTTCTCACATGCACCTGATGGCATTTAGGAAAACTTCCCTGCAAACAACAAGTGACTTAGTGAGCAGGAACTACCCAGGAATGTTGTACATCCCACAGGATTTCAACAGTATAGAGGATGAGGAGTATTCCAACACTTCCTGCTATGTTCGATCAGATACAGAAGATGAACAGCTAGCGTATGGTTTTATGGAGCTACCTGATGCTCCTTATGACTCAGACTCTGGAGAAAGCCAGTCTAGTTCAATTCCTTTCTATGAGCTAGAAGATCCTATATTGCTTCTAAGTTAATGTAGTCATTGAAATGCCCTTTCAGTCAAACCTCTTGCTTAACTAATTTTGCTATACTAACATGGGCTCAACACACACAAATGGTTTGCATAAAGAAAATGCAAAGGTTTACAGAGTTTGCTATTTTTTTCTACTTTTGAATTTTAAAATTTATTCTTATATGAAAGTGAAAAAGTACAAGTTTTATGCAAATGACTCATGTCATAGCATAAATTGCTGTTACTTTCTTTAGATTTGTATCACTAATTTTTTTTTTTCCGGAAAGGTACCATTCTTTTCTTTAGTGCTGTGAAGTGTGAATTCTATTTAATTTGCTAAATGTTGTTTCAGTATTTTAACTCAATGTGGTTGAGCTTAAGGCACTGGAGTTGGTGGGCTTCTGAGAAGTATATGTAGGAAGAAATAATTCGCACTTTAATTAATGTGCAGATAGGTTAAGACACTTGGTTACCCATGTCCCTTCTTAATTATGGAACAAAACTTTTTTCCAAAATTTGTTTCATTCTGGTTAAACCTGGGCTGGAGAAACTATAATGCTTGCACATTTGATTTTATGTTTATTGCAGCCCTCTTGAGATAACACCAAATCGAGATAACACCAAAACACTGGAATAAATTCATCCATAGTTAAACATACTGTGTAATTTCATTGCATAAATAGTAGTTAGACATGAGATTTCTGAAGAGGTTATCTCCCCCCACCCTGAGGAGTATGGTACGTTGAGACAATTATGTTTCACTTCAAAGCTGGAACATGGTTTTGCAATTTTATGAGTGTACAAGCACTAACATATATCAGTATTTCCCCGATGATGGTGTTCTGTATTCTCTTCAAACTGTGTTTTTTGGGGGGACAGGGTTCATTTTGTCATGTTTTAAAGTAAATTATTTATGCATTTTAAAAACAAATAACTCTTTATTTGTCCTTATTTGTAGACCTCCCAAGTTACACGGTAACTACAGACAGATTTTGTAAAAAGGAACATAATTATACAGGTTTCTCAAGGATACACATACTTGCACAAGGCAGTGTATTCAGACCACACAAGTGATGTTAACATACACTATTTGTCTACTTATTTGGACCCCAAAATCTTCTGTTTAGTTAAATAAAAACTCCATAGCTGTCTGAAAACTAGTCTGCACTGTAAGGAGATGGAACAGAAGTGTTTTACATCTATTCAGTTTTTTAACTTGTGTAATAAATTTGTGAGTTTTTGCAGGAAAAAAACCAATTCTGTTCAGTGGTAAACATAGAGGATTCAGAATTAGTTTAGCTTAGATTTCCCTCCATTTAAGAATAATGGCCAGAATTTTCAAATATGAATGTTAGGCTGTTAAATCTATATGTAAGTGCCTAATAATAACTGATTTGAACTAGGTGCCACATCATGGTTTTAAGACTGACTTCAGCAAAACAGTAGAAAAGACTAATATATAGTTTCACAGGTGGTTGTGATGAAATATACCTTACACCATATTAACCTACCATGTTGTATTTATAATACAGAAGTTACCAGATAAACTGAAGTTGTAGTGTGCATTTTACAGCAATTGCTACAAAAATGAAACTTACTCCTTCCATGGAAGTTTTGCACTGGAAGTGTCGCAGTTTGACCTACCTGTTTTTCTTTTATACTGTCTCCTACATAGTCATCCCACATTGGTCCAGCTTACACTCAAACATGATCTGGACTGCAATGCTTTATTCTTTAACGTAAGCTTTTTGTGTCTCTTCTTAAATATAAAGCATCCCCTAATACCTGATTCAAATTTGTTATTCAATCTGAATGATATAGTTATACAAACCAAACAATTATATTCTGATATGTTAAAAAAAAAAAAGCTTAGACATACAAGTATCATGGTTGACTTTTTAATTTTTTTTTTACAGAGAATACTTCTCTAATTAAATACACAATGGCTTCAAAATTGGCTCTAAGTCAGTATTTGCATCTAATGCTTTACCACTTCACGTTCCGTAAAATGTTTGTTAGTCAGAGCCTTTCACCTTCCCAGTTAACCACTGACTCCAGCAGTGCTCATGTTAGAGCTAAAATATTGGTGCTATAAATTCAGCTCTTTATGGAAACTTAATCTGTGCATACTTCAAAGTGTACCTAACCAGCTAACATACATGTTGGTATAGGTTAATGTAAATTAGTTTGTGATTCATACAAAAAGGCAATTCAGACCAAGATTTATCCCCCCAAAAAAGTTTAAAATATTAACATTTAAAATTTAAACCTTGGCATGTTGGTGACACCATTGTATTTGTGGTTTAGGGAGCTGAGATTCATAAAGGCTTGGGGTTTTTGCTGCTCATTCTAAATACCTGAAGTGGTTTTTTGTTTGTTTAGGGGTCTTTTGGGGGGGGAGGGTTGGATTTTTTGTTGTTTTGTTTTTCAAGGGACAGTAGATTGTGGTGGAGGAGGAAATTTACACAAATACTTATACCTCCCTGAACAATAAAGTGGTGATATCAGGAGTTGTTGGATATTTGACTTTGGTGCAAGAAGAATGTTTCTAGGTTATGAAATGTTTGAAAATTATGACTGTGCAAGAGATCTGTTGTTAAGGTGCTGGAGAAGAAAAGGAAAAAAAATGTATATTTGCATTTCTGTTGTCTTTATGTCACTACTTTTTGTGAACAAAGCACATTTATTAAAAAAAAAAAACCAAACTGAAAAAAATTTAAAATTGTTTCTTTGGGGTACAGGTGTCATCCTTTTTTCTTCCTGTGCAATGGGTTATGTTGAAATCCAGTGAAACCACTGCATAGTCATTTTCCTTATTGTCAAGAAAATAGTTTTATAAACAACTGAATTATAGTAAAGATGTTAAACTTTGTACTTTCAGCTGCTTCATCTCCATTGGGGTTTTTGCTTTACAGAAGGGTTTTTGGAGTTCTTCCAGTTGATCCTGCATCATGTTTCTTTGCCTGCTTAGGATGCAATCACTTTCTAATACAGTTCCTCTCTTCTCTTTCTAGATGTTTGGAATTTCTGTTCCATCTCCCTGAAATACCTTTGCAGCACCCCTTGTACGTTGACCCTTTGAGGTCATTGTTCTATTTTTCTGTATGGTGATTTTGAGTCCTGGAGTTGTTGGGAAAGGATGGCAATGGAAAAAGAACCCCAAAGGACTGAAAATGCAAAGCTCTGAATCAGATCCAGATTCTAAGAAAATTAGATTTCAGCAGACGCAAAGTGTGTCCCCAGCACTGCAGAGCCCAGCTGGTATATTCTGGCCTCTTACTTGACAGTGAAGATCAGAAAACATGATTTCACAGCTGTTCTCAGTATTGCTTCCTGCAGAATCTTTCTGTCCTCTTCTGCTGCAGGGAGACTTGCTGACTGGCTTTAAAAGTGTGATCATTCTAAGTCTTTTTAATTGCATCTCCGTTAATCATCAGCATATCTTTGATTCCTTGCAGTTGGGATAGGTATATGTTCAGGTTTTCTGCTCCTTCTTCCTCATTTCCTCAATTTTCCTCAATTCATTGTTTGTACCTGTAAATAGCAGAAAGAATTCTTCAGAAGGGTTGCATGTCACAAACTTGCACAGAAACTTAGTTGTGATGGGTTTGGGTTTTTTTACTTTTTAAGTAAAATTTTCTCCCAAGAAGTTCAACAAATAGGTGTTTGGAGAGTATTCCTAAATCACAGTTGGACAGATACAGTACCAACTAAGTGTTGTCCATGATGTGGGTAAAGCATCTGAAGCAGGTGACATTTACTAAGCAACTGAGATGTCTGCTCTTCTGCTTGTTAAAGAAAAACCTCTTAGGTTTTTTCTTTTTTAACTAATGTGGCTTTTAGGCCTGTTGGCCAGTTTTATTTAAAATCTGAAGAGGGGTAAGGATTTTTGAGACAGCTGAGGTTCTTGTGAATCAGTTATCTGAACAATTGAGGCAGGAAAGACTGTCAAAGTTGAGATGTTTGAGTATGCAGCTGCCCCTGGTCAGCACTCGTGCTTCTTGACTAAGGGCGTGAAGGGGCTGGTTGTGATGAAGGGATTACAGAACAGAGGACATCAATCTGCAGCAGGCCAGCCCTCTTGCAGTTCAGAGAGCCCCTGTGCAGCAGCTGGCTAAACTTGCTCAAAGCCGAGCTACCCTTGTTTTGCCTCTCTAAGCAATGGAGCTATTAAGATCAAGAAACTTCCCGCTCTTGCCTACCTGCCTGCGAGGGCCAGTTCAAAACACGTGTTTCTAACACAAAGTGTCATGAACCACAGATGGTCGTGGGCCTTCTGTACAATGCAAGGGTGGTGAAAGCTTCTGTTTGGGAAGCATGAGCCAGTCCAGGACCAGGGTCCTCTTCAAGAAGGCTCCTGCTAGCAAATGGTGGAAAAGGCTAGAAAGGGGTCAGTCTCTTGCAGTCCTGATTCAAACACAGCTTTCCCTCTTCTGTGTCCTAAGCACCAGTGGACAGTGTTTATAGGTTTGGGTTTGTTTTGGTTTTGTTTTGGTTTGGTTTTTTTTTTCCATTTTTCCAGCCTATTAACACTGCATTTGTTTATGGGGGAGAATGTGCTTTCACTCTTGCCTATCATCTAGCTATTACTGAATTCCGTAAGAGGGAGGCAGCTGTGGGGCTGGAGCTGCTGATGGGAACACTCTGGCCCATAGACACCAGGGGAGATGTAGGTGACTCTCCTTGTAAGAAAATGTTGCTCTGGCCTCCAGACAGCTGGAGCATCGCAGCAGGGCCCTGACTGAGGCCTGGCCCTGGCAGGGTGCAATACTAGCGCTGCTCTCCTCTCTCCTCACCTGCCTACACGTCGTGGACCGGACGGCTCAGTGCTGGGTTCAGCTACAGGGGATGGGCCATGTTGCTCTGGGTGTTTCCTCTCCACCCCAGGCAGCTTCTTGCCCCATGGCCCCTCATAACATCACTCCCTACCTCGCTCGGGTACAGCGGTCTAAATGAGAGCAGAGCTTCCCTCAGAAGCAATACAGGGTGCAATATAGCAATAAGTGTTTCTGTTAAGAAAACTCTTATTCCCGCTAAAGGTGAGGATTTTTTGCAGGTTGCCCTAGGCCCGCGGGGGTCGGGGGGGCGCACCCCCCCCCCCTTTCTCCCCGCCGCCGGCAGCTGCCCCCGGTCTGGCTGGTGCCGCCGGAGCGCAGACACCGTCCCACCGAGCGCCTCGTCGCTCGGGGAAGGCGCAGGCCCGGCCTGGCCGCCGCGGCGAGCTGCGCTCCAGCAGAGTCGCCGGCCTCACCGTCCGGGCGGCCGCGGCGGCGTTTGAGCCTTGGCGCGGCCCGTAGCCGGGACGCCTCACTCAGCCTCGACATGGCGGCGGCGCTGCGCGGGGGGTGGGAAGTTTCCGGGACGCCTGTTGAGGTGAGAGCGGGCCGGGGCCGGGGCCGGGGCCACTCCCACGGGCGGGAGGCACGGTGGGGCCTCTGTCCCCCGCGGCTCGGGCCGGGCCTGCCCCGGAGTCGTGTTCGTGGAGCAGGGCCCTGTCTCCGCGACGAGGCGGGGGCTCGGGCAACCGGGCGGCCTGGTGGACAGTCCCGGGGGAGAGCGGCCTCCCCGGGCAGGCCCGGGCCCTGGGCGGGGGCCGTCTGCACAGAGCTGCTTCCCGGGTCGGCGGGTAGTGGTCAGCGGCGTTGCCCCGGCAGCTTCGCGGCTGGCAGCGCCCGTTCCACAGAGTCAAATGCCCTTCTTAAACTTCCCGGGCCGGGCCGACAGCTGGTGCTTCGGCCGGGTGCTCTCCCTGTGGCTGACACCGGTAATCTGTACTGTGGGCTCAGTATTAACGTCTGAAAACTAACGGAGTTGTTCTTCTGAGGTTTAAGGCTACTGTACTAATGCGTTAGCTCATTACGGCTGTTTGTTTAAAAAAAAGACTCGCAGAGTTGCTTTTTTAAAAAAAATATGTGCTAAACTGGAAGAACAAAGCTGAAGGAAAGTGGGTCTGGTGTTTTAGATAGGCCTCAGCTGGACTTTAAATCAACTGCAGTTAAACTACTGAACCGTCTTGGGATTTTGGTTCTTTTTTCTACTTTCTTAGGTAAATTAGGGTAAAAATTACTTTGGGAATGGTGTTCCTTTACATACAGGAAAGCTCTTGGATAAGTTAGTCTCTAAATCTACTTAGACTCCAGGTTTTGCTTAAGATTGTGTTTGCAAAAGTTGACAGATACTTAAAAGTGGGTTTACACATTCTGCTTTGGAGCTAAGCGTGATTTGCTCAAATATGTAGCTCAAGTGTTGCAACTTGAAACTCCAAGGCCATTAGTTCAAAAAAGAAACAGAACTATCTGCCAACTTTGAACATTTTTTGGTCTAAACAGTCAAAATCTTAACAGAATTGAGTAACCAATAGCTATGTTTTAAAGAGCAAATGAGAACTGAAATTTCCTATTAAAAACGGCTGAATTGCTGCATTCCTTTTATTTAGTAATATCTGCCTGATGGGATACATTAATCATGAAAATGCTGCCTTTTCCTCTTTTTACCAAGAGGTTGACCATGTGTTTTGGTTAGAAAAAGACTAATGATTAATAGTGTGGTTCAGCAGTACATCTTTTTGCTAATTGGCTAGAAGATCAGGAAGAGGAGGTTGCATTCATGGTTGGAGCTGTCATTTTGTGAATACTTTGTGCTTGAGCGGACTTTGTGTCTTTCCACTGGGAACGGGCATGTTCCCCTGCCCCGGCACCCGGCGCAGCACATGGGGCAGCAGCAGAGGAGCTTCTCTTCCCTGTTTCTCACGATACAATGGCAGCAAAACTCCGTCTGCTTGGCACAAGCTGAACCAGTCAGAGTAGTTTTCTGTCAGAGTGGCTGCTTGCCTGCAGGGGAGTTTGCTAGTGCAGTGATCCCACCAGAAAATAATTTAGTGACAGTAGCAAGATTTTAAGCCAGATGTTAGGCGGGAGCTTCCGGCCTTTGCGAATGAGCCAGCCTGCTGACTTCCGTGAGGCCGTTGTCCCAGTGAATACGTACAGTGTTAGTCCCTTGACTTGGAGGGGTTCCAGAAGGGCTCAGGAATCGAGATAACAGGACAGAGTGGCAGATGGGCTTCAGTGTGGCAGTAGTTGTGCGTTAGTGTCGTGGGTTGGAAGGAGATGTGAAATCGTTCCTCTGTTCTTGATGATCTTAAAGGTCTTTTCCAACCTAAATGATTCTGTAATTCTATTCACGGTTTGAACGAGAGATAACTGGGAGGGTGGAGGGGCATGTGTAGGATTTGAAGTAAATGGCTCAAGTTGTCATACATGTATTCTGTTTCAATTAAACAGATTTTTAATGCTTAGTTCGTCCAAGTAATATCTGCAATGTTGTTAGGTATTTTGCATAATATGAAAATATATGTTAGCAAACTTATGTAATTTAAACAAAAGTAGTAGCATGTCTCTACATGAATTACTCAAGCTGGTTTTACAGTGGATGTCAGTCTTCAAATCAGCAAATCACTTTGTCTTTTGTTGTTCACTGGTTTAAAAAACAAGAATTTAAAAATCAAGCAAGAATAAAGTCTAAGTTTTGAGTTTCAGTCAAGATGTCCTTTCATACTTCCTGCCCAGCATTATAAACAAAAGCAGTAAGCTATAACCTAGCTCTGAGTGTTCTTGACACATTGGCTGCACTCTCGTACCATTAACTCTTTGGAAGTCTCTTCAAGATGGGTAATTAAAAAATGATAAAGGCTACATGTGAGTCTCCTTACTTGTTAGGGACTCTGCCCCTCACCTTTATAATCATACTCTTAGACAAACTTTTTGTTAATAACTTTAAAAACAAAAAGTTATACAAAAATATAAGTACTACATAGAATTTCAGTAAGTTCTAATTAAAGGAATTTGGATGACTGGTAGTTTTGGGGCTCTTTGTAATTTGTGATACTTGTTAAGAAAATTAGAGATGAAAAAATACTGATGTTGATTTTCTTGTTTCTGTGTTTTCTTGTGATCCACCTGTTATTTTCTGCCTTGTTTTCTCTGGAGGTATAGGGTCTGTTTTATTTGTTCAGTGACTCCTGGTTTAGAATTTCTAGGCACAAAAGGATCAAAAATCAGAAGTAGATGTGGTTCTTTTTACACATAGTTTCACAGAAAGCTTGTTCTCTGAGTAATTCTTGTCACTTACAACACATTTTGCATACAGAGCAGGTTTGTGGCTTCAAAGTACAAACCTTTTTTGCCTCTAACGAGAGCTCTGAACTATGCCTCTGACAACTTTGTGGTAAGTAGAAAAGTATAGAGATACAGTGAGATGGAGATTTTAGTGGAAATAGAATTTCCTCAACAACTATTCTGTTTCTAATGATAGCAATTAATAGTATTGTTTATATGTAAACTCAGTAAGTTTTAACACCAGTAGGATTGCAGTGGTCCTCGTGTTTCAAGACTGAGTTGAGACCAGGGAAACACTTATCCCCTAAGATACTAATGATCTCCAGTGAGAGGTCCCTAGCCACGTTTTCTTACAAAATTCCCCCTAAAAATACTACTATCTGTTCCTATACCATACTGAAAAGAAAACTGTGTCTATTAAATGGATCTGGGTCGGACAAGCTTATGTTTGAAATACAGTATTTATCCTGATTGTTTTGTTTGGTTTTGTGGGGAAAAAAGTGTCTTGTGGAGTGAAAATAAAGGTTTTGATTGTATATTGAGAAAAGTCTGAATTTTGTCTCTGAAAATGTTGCCTAATCAGTTGATGCATCTGTGTGTCCACCCTCCTCCTGCAAAATGGAGATAATGGTAATATCCTTTTTCATGATCTACTGTGGGTTTAAGCTCGTTAACTGATTACAAAGTTCTTTTTGTAAATCTTGTAGCTGTTTAACAGTAAGTAAAAAGAAGCTTTGCAAAGCATAGTGAAAAGGTTTAGTATAAAGTGAGAACTTACCAAATGTAATGGTGAAGTAAAACAATGTTTTAAAATAATATTAAAATAGTTTAGAAGGTAATGGATATCATAGGAATATTTTGGATATCCATAGATATCCAATATAGATACCCAGTGGAAGTTTTTTGTGGAAAAACTGCACAGGCCATGTTTGGTTTACCTTTTCCTCTTGCTCACATTATGAAATAAGATTTATGCAAACTCTATTTTATATTGGTTTTAATAATGACCCCAATTTGGATGACCGTTAGCAACACACTTGATGTTCATTATGTGGTTTTTGATTTAGAAGTTAAACTCCTTGGTGAGAAGGGATGTGTCATGTTTATGTAGTGTATGATTAAAAGGAATTATTTGTCACTAACACTTATTTTAATTCTTCTTCCAGGACTTCAGTGATTCTGGACCACTGTTATTGCAATGATATTACAAAAGGCAGCTATTGGTTTCTGTTTGTTGGATGAAACCCAAATATTTACTTTCAGTGAAGTGGGTAAAATCCCTTAACTGCAGTTTTCATGTGTAGGTCACTGCGTTACTGTGTTAGTCATTGTCTCTATGCAGCAATGACCAGGCTAGAAGAAGCAAACAGAGAAGCGAACATGCATTCGTCAGTCAGATACCTTGGCTATCTTGCCAGAATCAACTTACTGGTTGCCATTTGCATGGGCCTTTATGTCAGATGGGAAAAAACTGCAGATGCACTGATTTTGGTAATATTTATTTTGGGGCTCTTTGTTCTTGGAATTGCCAGCATACTGTACTACTATTTTTCAATGGAAACAGCAAGTCTGAGTCTCTCCAATCTTTGGTTTGGTTTTTTGCTTGGCCTTCTCTGCTTTCTTAATAATTCTGCCTTCAAAACAGATGTGAAAGAAGAAGCTACTAAATATTTACTCCTTTCTGCCATTGTTTTAAGGATATTATGTGCTTTGGTTGAGAGGATTTGTGGTTGTATCCATCATCGACCAACTCTGCTGACAACAGTTGAATTTTTGGAGCTAGTTGGATTTGCAATTGCCAGCACAACTATGCTGGTAGAAAAATCTATGAGCATTATTTTGTTGGTCATGGCTTTGGCCATGTTGATTATTGACTTACGTATGAAGTCTTTTTTGGCAATTCCAAATTTGGCAATTTTTGGAGCCATTGCATCCTTACTTTTTTTTCCATCACTGCAAATCCCCACAAACCCATTTGCCTTGGCATGTTTCTTCAGCTGCCTGATTTCAGATCCCCTTCTCGACGTTTACTTCAGTGGACTTTCAGTTACTGAACGATGGAAGCCCTACTTGTACCGTGGTAAAATTTGCAGAAGACTTTCTGTCATCTCAGTTGGAGTCATTGAATTAATCTTTTTCATTCTTGCAGCCTTTAAACTACGTGATTTGGATCTCTGGTATTTTGTGATACCTGGTTTTTCTATTTTTGGAATTTTCTGGATGATCTGTCATGTGATTTTTTTTATAACTCTTTGGGGATTTCACACAAAACTAAATGACTGTCACAAGGTATACTATACCCACCGTGCAGAAAACAACAGCCTTGCCAGAGTTATGGCATCCAAAGGAATGCGACACTTCTGTTTAATTTCGGAACAGCTAGTATTCTTCAGCCTTGTTGCAACTGCTGTTTTGGGGGCCGTTTCTTGGCAGGTAAATAATAATCTCTCTATCTCGATCTCCTTCTTGAGAATAGTCCTGAGAATTGTTGGTTCCTTAAAATTCCTGTGGCATTTGATGTTGTGCTGTGGCTCAGCAATTCAGAGTTGGAACCCTTGGCTTCACCAGTATGCTCTTCAAATTTAACACTTTGTGCTGCTGTGACTGTGGCCTGTTAAGGCAACTGGAACATACCAGCTTCTTTATGTGGGCAGAATGGAAAGAATTAATGCTTCTGGGGCAAAAGAATTGTGCCAAGTATTTCAAGTTTACCTGCTTACGAAATTATTTTGGTTTTGAACTCATTGTGCTATACGAGTACCTGCCCATATATATATATATGCCAGCCCCCTGAGCTGGAAGACAGGGATGTGGAGCAGAATGAAGCCCTCATAATCCAAGAGGAAATGGTTAGTGACCTGCTACACCACTTAGACACACACAAGTATTGGGGCCAGATGGGATCTACCAAGGGTACTGAGGTAGCTGGTGGAGGTGCTCACCAAGCCACTTTCCATCATTTATTGGCAGTCCTGGCTAATCAGGGAGGTCCCAGTTGACTGGAGGTTAGCCAATGTGATGCCCATCCACAAGAAGGGCCCGAAGGAGGATCTGGGGAACTACAGGCCTGTCAGTCTGACGTCAGTGCTGGGGAACGTTATGGAGCAGATCATCTTGAGTGCCATCATATGGCACATACAGGACAACCAGGTGATCAGGCCCCGCCAGCATGGGTTTATGAAAGGCAGGTCCTGCTTCATTAACCTGATCTCCTTCTATGATAAGGAGACCCGCTTAGTGGATGAGGGAAAGGCTGTGGATGTTGTCTACCTAGACTTTAGTAAAGCCTTTGACACCATTTCCCACAGCATTGTCCTGGAGAAACTGGCTGCTCATGGCTTGAACGGGTGTACTCTTCACTATGTAAACAACTGGCTGGATGGCCAAGCCCAAAGAGTTGTGGTGAATGGAGGTAAATCCAGTTGGTGGCTGGTCACAAGTGGTGTTCCCCAGGGCTCAGTATTGGGGCCAATTCTCTTTAATAGCTTTGTCAGTGACCTGGACAAGGGGATCAAGTACACCCTCAGTAAGTTTGCAGACAAGACCAAGTTGTGTGGGAGTGTTGATCTCCTTGAGGGTAGGAAGGCTCTGCAGAGGGATCTGGACAGGCTGGATCAGTGGGCCGAGGCCAACTGTATGAGGTTCACAAGGCTCAGTGCTGGGTCCTGCACTTGGGTCAAAACAACCCCATGCAACGCTACAGGCTTGGGGGAGAGTGGCTGGAAAGCTGCCTGGCAGAAAAGGACCTGGGGTTGTTGGTCAACAGCTGGCTGAGTATGAACCAGCAGTGTGCCCAGGTGGCCAAGAAGTCCAATAGCATCCTGGCTTGTATCAGAACTAGTGTGGCCAGCAGGACTAGGGAAGTGATTATCACCCTCTACTGGGCACTGGTGAGGCTGCACGTCGAGCACTGTGTTCAGTTTTGCGCCCCCCCACTACAAGAATGGTGTTGAGGTGCTGGAGCATGTCCAGAGAAGAGCAACAAAGCTGGTGAAGGGTCTAGAGCACATGTCTGATGAGGAGCAGCTGAGGGAACTGGGGTTGTTCAGCCTGGAGAAGAGGAGGCTGAGGGGAGACCTTATTGCTCTTTGCAACTACCTGAAAGGAGGTTGTACCCAGGTGGGTGTTGGTCGCGTCTCCCAAATAACAAGTGATAGGACAAGAGGAATTGGCCTCAGTTGTGGTGGGGAGGTTTAGATTGGATATTAGGAAAAATTTCTTCACCAGAAGGGTTATCAATCATTGGAACAGGCTGCCCAGGGAAGTGGTTGAGTCACTGTCCCTGGAGGTATTTAAAACACGCATAGATGTGGTGCTTAGGGACATGGTTTAGTGGTTGGACTTGATGATCTTAAAGGTCTTTTCCAACCTAAATAATTCTATGAAAATTTGTTTTCAAAGTAAATGACAGTGTTGAACCCTAGTAATGCTCACTAGATTGGGGGCTTTTCTTATGGACTATTTTAATTGAATCAAGGCAAATTTATGTTTTAAGAATGATTTTTTCATTAATTTTGCTTTGCATTTAATGGTGTTAGAGATCAACAGATAAACTGTGAAATTGTTATAGCATGTGCTCTAAATGTCTTATTTTCACGTCTGGTTATGCACTACATGGTATGTCCTCTGAAAGACTAGTTCTTAAAATCTCTCAGCATTCTTTGACTTTTCTTTCCATTTCTGAATTAAGGACATTGTCTTTTCTTTAGCAGAAAGCGTACATTTCTCTCAAAATGCTTGTTCGGTGCCTAAGTGCATTGTGTGGTGTCACAGTTGCAACAGGGTGAAAATGGAGTTTGCTGTCTATTTTCTTTTTAGTTGATCTGAAACCCAACAACAATTGTTTCTGCACCTGTGCATCTTTTAAATGAATTACATATATATAATAATATTACATAAAAATTATATATTATTTATGGCAGATCCAGCTTATAGAAATAACATAGTGTTTCCAACACGATTTGCTGCCCATTCCCATGGATTTTCTTAGATTAAATAACCTCCTGGATGAAAGGTGTTAAAGAACTTGGTGGAAAAGGAAATGGACAATTGTTTTGTGTGTTGGGTTTTTTGTTTGATTTGGTTTTGTATTTTTGTTTGTTTGTTTGAGGTTTTGGTTTGGGTTTTTTTTCATGAAGAGCACTGGAAGTTAACAGACAAGCCTGCGTAGTTTTGCATTTTCTCTGGAAAAGTATCAGCACACATAGCTATAGTGGAGGCTTGCAGAAAGGACAAAAGGAAGAAATAGAAGCAAAAAGAAGTAGAGAAGAAAAATCCCCAAACTGCGTTTACAGAAAGTGAAGGTACTAGTGCACTGAAAGAAATGGGAAGGTGGTTTGGGAGACAGAAATAATAAAGATGGAATATCAGCATGCTAATATTGATAACTTCCATACTTTTCCTTCTGAGACTTGTGTGCTTTTATCAAAATGTAATTTTTTAATTTTTATGTGCTAGATGACTGTTTTTCAGTAAAAGCAATTTTTTACCATCTCTGTCAAATAGTCTTATTAATTTCCTCTTTTAACATGCTGAGACACATTAGTTAATTGTTACATAGTTTTAAAATTACTTGGATGGAGTCACTCCACCTAGTTACACCTAAGAAAGCAGTCAGAACAAACAAAGCGCAGAAGTTGTCCAGATTGCCACCAGAGAGAGGCAGTTTCTCTTGGTGGAGCCCAGAACCTATCTGCAGGGACTTAACCACCGGGCTTGGACAGGATCTCCTGCTGTGGCCCTTCAGCGGAAGAGCTCCTCTCCCCATGCCATCTGTTTAAAGCACACAGGCACTTCCTCTAGAACTTGCTTCCTTACTGCAAGCTGTCTGTGTAAGCAAGGAGGATTGGATTCATACCCATCTTACTACTTTTTTCTCTTCACATTGATTGATAATTCATTGTCATTTTTTTCTGTCTCTGTCCTCTGCCCCAAAATAACTGCAGCTGTTACATGTCTGATAATTTTCAGGCCTCTCTAATTCTGAAAAAGTGTGGGTGTGCTGTGGAATGACTTGTGCAGGACCATTCACGAGAAGCAAACTGGCAATGTGTCTAAAATCTTAGTATTTGTTACTAGCTAATTTCAGTTTCTAGTGTTCTGTGTGTAAATAAGATAAGCCGTTGCTCATCACCTCTGTCTGATAGGTTGTGTATTTGCCTATTCAGTGGGAAAAAAGAGTAATTGTAGTGTCACAAGTGAAAGGCATCAGATTGACTACTTCTACTTGTCAGGAAATTCAGTTTATTATGATAATTTAGTTTTAGTAGATAATTACATTTACATTTCTTTTACTATATTTATATTTCTTTCATCATGTATTTGTAGTAACCAATTAGATTAAGAATGCAGTTGTCTCCAACTAAAATAATTTCTACTTCAGAAGATGTTGTGATGTTTGCCTTGCAGATCACTGTGCCTATTCCATCTGTTGTCAGAAAATGAAATACTGTATCAGACCTGGCCAGAACATAATTTAATAAATGGATGTATTGTTCATTATAGCAATTGCAGGATACTGTGGCCTTTTCTGTATTTTTCTGGATAGTGTCAGGTTTCAAAATAATTAGAAGTAAGAAAACAATGATGCATGAGCGCACAATTTACCATTTTGCAGGGCATTTGTTTTTTTCTAGAGTTTTAAGGAAACTAGTCTTTTTTCTTCTTTGTAGGGGGAATTCAAGGGCTCAAGACTCAACTTCAGAATCTATTGCTGGATTTTTGAGTCTACTGTTTCAGGAGGTCTAACAAGCTCGACAGTAATGCAGAAAATAAGCTTTTCCTGTGAATATGTACTTTCCTTATGGTGATTTATATGTATTGTAACAGTTAAAGAGACAAATCAGAGTGTTAGAGAACACTCTCTGCCTTTCGTCTTTAAAAAATAATAGTTATTGCTAAATACTTAATGGGTTGGGATTTCAGGATTTTGTTTCAGTTTGGTTTATTTTTAAGAAAACTTTGCTGCAGACAAACCAGTGACGTCAGTATGTGGCAGAAAGACATCTTACGGCTATATTAGATGCCTTTCCATGAAAACATCAGCTTAATGTTTATTAGTGGTCAAAAAAGCAAATTAAGTATTGGGTATTATTAGGAAAGGACTGGAGGTATCATTATGCCACTGTATAAATCCATAGCTTCCGTATTTTGAGTAACATTGCAATTCTTACTTGCCATCCTATAGATAAGAAAACAAGCAAAGCTTCGGAGAAGGGTGATGAAATTCATTATAGACATGAAACAGTTTATGTGGAGGGAATGGATAAACAAGGATGCTTCAGTCTGGAAAAGAGAAATCTAAGTGCAAGTATGATGAACATATAAAGTATTGTATATGATGTGAGAGAATGTAAACAGTAAGAGATAATAAATGAACAGTTCCAGTGCAAAAGTTGAGGGGATTCAAGTTGGCAAGGAGCAGGCTGGAGCCAGACAGGTGGGAATAACTGCTCATAGAGTGCTGAGTTAGCTCTGGGGCTATGTAGCGTGGCATGCTGTGTGTGCTGAGCAGTTGCAGAGGCTCAGGAGGAAGCTGGACAAGTTCATGTAAACAAATTCACTGAGGTTTACATACTATATGGAAACCACTGGTGGCTCAGGAAGTCCATTTGGCCACCTAGGAGACAAGACATCCTTCTAGATGGACTTTTGGTGCAGCCTAATACAGCTACTCTTACATCCTTGTATTATGGATTTTTTTACTTAAATTTTCAACATATTTTTTCCTTACATTCTTAGGAATGCTAAGTATTCCTCAGTCACCAGTTCCTGAAAATGTGTTTGATCTTTTAAAAATCATTTAAAACATTTTTCATACGTGCAAGATGAGAGTTTTCTTTGCAACTTCAGTTTGGGATTTATGTAGTCGTAAGTAGTCGTAATTAGTAAGTGCTAATTATATTTGAAATCTGCTAAGTGTCGCCTGGAAGGTGAAGCATTTTTTATTTATACCTTTCCTCACTCTGAACATGTACTGAAAGCTTGTTTAATGATACTGCATTTGATAAGAGAGGTGGCTTGAAATCACTTCATGGTCTGCCATTTGACCTATATAATGAATAGAATTGCCTAAAAACCTGAGCCTTGGAAAGGTACCTCCTAACAGTCAGCTGTAAATAATTAGCTCTAGCATGTAAAAAGTCTAGCTCAGCTGTCTGTGTGAGGTTACAGCCAGAAACGGGGTGGTGGAAGGGAGGGAAAGTTTCACGGAAAACTTACAGGCTCATTGCGTATGCCCTTTTAACGATTTTAATAGCTGTAATATCTGTGCATCATATAAATCTCAAGTGTATGAAAGGTCAAGACCTAAAGAGACAGTTGTCTGCTAATTGGTGGCTAGAAGTATCCTATTTGATTAAAATTGTCAGAAAAATATCAAATCTCCTTTTGTGGAAGGGCCTTTAAAGTGAGGTCAATTAGCTCGCTGTTGCACACACAGTAGTTTTGTGACACATGCAGAACTGTTGAGGCTGAAAGTCCTGTTAGCCAAGGACCTTTCTTTAAGGGGACCTTAGCCCTTGTAATAAGCCAAGAGTTGAAAGTCTCTGTTCCTGGTGCTTCGATATGTGCTTGGGAAGAGCTGTGGCTCCTGAAAGCAGAATCTCTCTCTGACAGATCAAGCTTTAAATGTGAAGAGTGGAATCATCAGGTCTGTCTGAAACTGGAAGAGGAAGAGCTCAGGAAGCCTGAGAAGTATGAAAGTAACTTGTTAAAGCTGTTTGCATTCAAAAATGCAATGACAGCTTTTCAGTGGGGCATGGTTCAATTGGGACATGGTCTGTCTCTGAGAATAATCCCTGCTTTAGCTGGAATGGAAAGATACCTTGACTTGTCTGTGGGAATACGTTGAAATTTTCCTTGCAAAATCTGCAGGAAGTGTTCTGCACCTGCCTTTACATTTCCGTGAGTAATTTCAGTCAGATCAATAGACTCTTTAACTCCAGCTTACTCATTTCAGCAATTACTCACATGCCTGTCCATAATTAGGCTTTTGGATGGGACAGGATCCAGCAGAAGTCAGGCAAGTGATTCAGGCGTTACTTCTTTCAGAAGCAAATGAAATGATGAAAAATTTGCAGATGGAGGTCTTGGAATTTACAGGCAAAGATCTTGGAAAGGTTTGGAGAAATCTTTTTCACAGAAATTTAAAATCAGATTTTGCTAAGTGCTCTATGCCAAGGTAACAGTACAGTTTTTCTGAATTGCTGGCCAAAGAGAATTATTATCCCTGGAAGACCTATATTTAATATTACCAAGAGAAAAATTAACTATGTCAGAGACAGGTGGAGTAATGGAATGCAGTACTTTCAGTACATTATTCTTGATTTTAGTGAATTTTATGGGTTAGTAAAATAATAGTATTCATGATATGCTTGAGTGTTTGTACTCAAATGGAAGTACTACTGAAATCAAATTATTAATAGAAGAAAAGTTAGTTTAATGTATGCATGAGTATTGTTGTGGGGAGAGTTAATGATTTTGTAGTCTTTATTGTGGTCTGATTGCCTGGTGTTTCTTGAAGGCTCAATTGACGATGTGTTAATAGAATTGAAGATGGTGACTTTTTTAACTTCTCTAAAAACAACAATATTTTCTGAATAGCAAAAAGTTTTCTAGGTAACATCTATATTTACTTGCACATTTGTTAACATTACAGATTAAATAACTTTTCTGAATGCAGGTCATATCCAGTCTTTCTCCCTCATTTTCCCCATCTTTTCTTCCTGACTTGTATTTTTCAATCCAGTCCTCCCCAGGCTTTGCTTGTCCAGTTTAATTTGTTTTTCTTTTTTGCCACTGGAGGCCCTGCTGCATCCTCTGGCCTCTCTCCATATTTTCTCAAATAGCCATGCTACTCCTGCTTGGTGGTTTTTTTTTTTTCTCCTCTCTGTCTGGTCATCATCAGTTCTTTTCCTCGCTGACAGGTTTTCCCCTCCTTGGTGATTTGACTTGCATATAGGGAGAGCAGTGGATGTTGCATACCTTGACTTCAGCAAGGCTTTTGATACCGTCTCTCGTAACATCCTCGTTAGCAAGCTTAGGAAGTGTGAGTTGGATGAGAGGACACTGAGGTGGGTAGAGAACTGGCTGAATGGCAGAGCCCAGAAGGTTTTGATAAGCAGAGCAGAGTCTAGTTGGGGGCCTGTAGCTAGTGGTGTGCCCCAGGGGTCAGTGTTTGGTCCGGTCTTATTCAACATATTCATCAATGACCTGAATGAGGGAACAGAGTGTAACCTCAGCAAGTTTGCTGACGATACAAAACTGGGAGGAGTGGCCGACACACTGAAAGGCTGCGCTGCCATTCAGCAAGATCTGGACAGACCAGAGAACTGGGCAAAGAGGAACCATATGAAATTCAGCAAGGGCAAGTGTAGGGTCCTGCACCTAGGGAGGAATAACCCCATGCAGCAGTACAGGTTAGGGGTTGACCTGCTGGGAAGCAGCTCTGCAGGGAAGGACCTGGGAGTCCTGGTGGACAACAAGCTCTCCATGAGCCAGCAATGTGCCCTCGTGGCCAAGAAGGCCAGTGGTATCCTGGGGTGCATTAAGAAGAGTGTGGCCAGCAGGTCAAGGGAGGTTCTCCTCCCCCTCTACTCCGCCCTGGTGAGGCCACAGCTGGAGTATTGTGTCCAGTTCTGGGCTCCCCAGTTCAAGAAAGACAGGGAACTACTGGAGAGAGTCCAGCGGAGGGCTACGAGGATGATTAAGAGACTGGAGCATCTCTTGTATGAGGAAAGGCTGAGAGAGCTGGTTCTGTTCTGCCTGGAGAAGAGAAGACTGAGAGGGGATCTCATCAACGCTTACAAATATCTAAAGGGCAGATGTCAAGAGGATGGAGCCAGACTCTTTTCAGTGGTGCCCAGCAACAGGACAAGGGGCAACGGGCACAAACTGGAGCACAGGAAGTTCCATCTGAACATGAGGAAAAACTTCTTTACTCTGAGGGTGACCGAGCACTGGCACAGGCTGCCCAGAGAGATTGTGGGGGTCTCCTTCTCTGGAGATATTCAAAACCCGCCTGGATGCGACCCTGTGCAACATGCTGTAAGTGATCCTGCTCTAGAAAGGGGGTTGGACTAGGTGATCTCTAGAGGTCCCTTCCAACCCCTACTGTTCTGTGATTCTGTGTCTCGCTATTTCTTTAGAGACTGGTCAGTTCAGTTTCTTTTGTAATACATTTATTACATCTTCCCCTGCTCTTTCATTATCTCTTAAGCTGGATCCTAAATCCCCCTTGCTCATTGCTCATCATTGCTCCTCAAATTTTTGCTGCCCATCTTCCTCTCTGCGGTAGGTGCTCGGCCCTGCTTGGCCTCTGCAGTCCTGTCCCGGGGCTCTGAAACTTTGCCTGCTCGTGTCCGCAGTGGCAGCACACCTTGCTGCTCTCACCACTGCTTCCAGAGGGGATCTCTGGTGACAAGAGAAAGGAAGTCATTGTTAGTCTAAGGAATCAGATTTATGGGTTAAGCTTTGCTGTCAAAGTCTCATTAATTTCAGAATTCAAATTTTTATATTAAAAAAAAAAAATCAGAAATCCATTTAGTATGCTTTTAAATTGACAACCGCTTCTGGTTTTTCCTGAGACAAATGTATGTAGACTAAAGCACAGACTTCCCCGTGGTTAGAACACGAGTCAGGGATGGGAAACATAACACATTAAATCTGTCTGCCAATGAATGTGATGAATATTTTCTACAAACTGTTTTCTGGATTTTCCCAGTTCTGTTTTAATGGTCAGAAGTAATGGATTATGTATTGTTCTCCAGAGACTATTCTTCCATTCAATAATTTGTTATAAGACTGTTTCCTCTGGCAGTTGATCTACATTGTAACTTTACAAATTTTCTCTTTAAGCTTCTTTTTACCTGTAACATACATACCTTGTTTTCATTTCTTGGAATAAGCTATCCATCAAATATTTGTAGATTAGTTCTCATGTTATCCTTTTTTCTCCTGAGCCTTCTCCTTTATGGAGCATGTACTACTTTAGTTTTGCAGAGTCACTGCAGAGGAGCTAAGCAGAACTGTTTCTTTTATATTTCCTTATATACATGTGTGTGTTTGTGTGGATATATAAAAATAGGCCAATATTATTCAGCTTGGATAATGGAAAGCAAGGCAGATTCTTTGCTTATAAATACACAAAGACATCTTTGTAAGCCTCCTCCGTTGTTATCTGTTGTGTGTAATCCTGAGCAGCCTGCTGTAGGTGGCCCTTCTTGATGACCTCCAGAGGCCCCTTCCAGCCTCAACCATTTGGTGATTCTCTGATCATCTTAGTTGACATCTGTTTAGGAATTTATTTTAATCAGAAGAGCTTTTCTGTAGGTCTTTGTAACTAGCTTCCAATTTAAACTAATGTTTCATGTCATTTTTCTTCCTCCTCATTATTTTTGGCCATCACATGTCAGTAATGCTCCATTGTTAAATACAGTTCCACTTTCAACAGCAGTTTACTCCTTGGGACTGGAGTTACCCATTAATATAAAATTATGTATCATGGCTATAAAACACCTTTAAATACTTCCGATGTTTTGACAAAGTTACATTTAACAATAAAGTGTTGCTTGAAAAGCTGAAAAAAGTGGAGAGAGAATACTACTGGCAAATCTCACCCAACTTTTATTGTCAATTGTTTCAGTAGCCAGAGGAAAGAAGAATTATTTTTTTTTACCTTTTCCACGTTATTCGAAATGAGAACACACTGTGTATTTCCTAAATATTCATCTAGAAGGAGAGAGGCAAAGGCAAAAACCCCCAAAGACTAAGAGATAAAATGGCTTCTCATGTTTTCAGTGGGATTGCCAAGAATGGTCCCTGTCTTCTGTTTGCTTTTTGAGCAGTCTGTCTGGAATGAACGGGCACTTAGAGTACAGGGATGTACTGCAGGCTGAGATTGCCAGTGCAGTCAAAAACAGAATGAAAAAATGGATTGAACAAATGAAAGAACAAAATCCCTTTCTAGCTCCGCCTATGCATCCATGGCCATCTGCTCCATTAATGACCAGTCATCAAATCTTTTGGATTTAGTAAAGCACTGACAGTCTCCACCTGGCATCTTAGCTGTTATCTTAAAAGAGGGACCTATCTTCAGGTTTACAGTAATTACTAACTTAATTAGATCTTATATTTTGCTATTTGAAGTTCTTATAGTTTAAGTATTTTAAAATGTCACCATTTTTTTAGCGCTGAATTAAAATACTTTATTTTCTTACTAAAGAGCTGCTCTAAACATCATTGATCAGTCTTACATTTCTTCTAAATCAAAACTGCTGAAAAAATACTGACAGCAAGTGCCAGCATCTTTATATTAGATAGATGTCTATACATGTAAAATATCCATTACTAACAATACTTTCCTACTTCATAGTGTAAGATGGCCACTGAATGAAGATGAAGTTGAACCTTCAAATGAAGCAGAGTTGATTCATAACACTACAGAGCATATTTCCCATTCCTCTTTAATATTTGATACAAACTAAAAGCAGGATATAGAGCAAGGTGGATCCCTGAGATGATCCTTACTGTTTCTGTGTAGGATCCTTATCTCAGAAGTACTTGTGAATTTTCTTGCCAGTATTTTCATATTAGTAGGAATATTTTCAACAGTTAAATGTAAATATTTTTTTAAGATATCAGACTCAATCAGAAGTTTGGTGAAAACTATTAATCTTTGTGATGATCTCAAGTTGTGTTACTGTAGAACACTCTGTAGGCTTAATAACTTGCATGTGGTTTAGGGGATTAAGGAAATGCAGGGAGTGTTTAGAGCAACATGGCATTTTGTAAGAAAACTTCTACAGTAAAATTATATAAAATAATAATATAGTAATAGTCTTTAGGATAATATGATGGCTGTAGTTTTTATGGGCAAGTATGGTTTTTATTTTGTAATGTGTTTACTGTGATCAGAACACTAATGCAATGTAAGAGCAGTTTGCTCGAAGAAGATCCAAGAAAAGTCATATTTATATGTGGTGGAAAAGCTGAATTTGTCATAAAAATGCATTATACTACTTCCTGGTCCATGTGTTCAGTCTTTCCAAGGTTTAGAAAATCCTCTGACTAACCGATCGCAAATGGGAAGCTTTTCCAGACAAGCCCTTCAATTTCTACAGGATCCAAGTCTTTCTCTTCCCTCCCCTTCCTTTTCACTTAAAGCAAATTATCCCTTAGGTGTCTACAATTGCAAAAGTAAGTCTCCAAATCTTGAAACTAATTTAGCTAGAGAGCTCCACTATTTCATCAGTCTTATATTTTGCAAGGTTTCTATAGAACAGAAAGTAATCTTTGTAAGTTTTTATTGCTGGTGGTCTGAGTCCTTTTTATTTTCAGAGTGTATTTGGAAAACTGAGCACTTTCTGCTGATACATTTGAAACAAAAATTATACTGTCTTAATTACAGAATTTTCTTCTCTTTATTGACAACAAAACAAGTTGAGGTTGCACCATAATTGTTACACTCTTTTAAGCTTTCCTGTCTTCTGGTGATTTCAGGTAATTGTGTGGATTTGGGGGAAATTAATTCTGAAAATCCTTATTCTCTGACACGAAACTTGAGAATCACTATGCGAATGCTTGTCTGCGCTTGTCCTCAATACATTCCACCTGCCCACTTCCTCATTGATTCTGACCTCTGAGTGTAGGCAAGATGGAGACAGGGAGAGGCAGTAAATCTGGAATGATGCCATGTACCTCCTGAGATGGCTAAGAAAACAATGTACGTAAAAGTGATTGTGAATCTCCTGTAATGTGTGTGCACTTCAAAGGCACACATTGCTCCTTGTAGCTTCAAAACATCAAATTACATTATACCACATGAAATCGGATCACAGTGTTAACACTAGCATTACCACCTATTGATGAACTTGTTCTATCCGAACCAGTTTTGTCGCTCGAATGTTAGCAAGTCAATGAACGTATTAATTACACTTTTGTGATAAGGTGTGCGAGGTTGTGGGTAAAGGGAAGCTTTCCGTGGTTGTTCTGTAACATGATGTAATGTCTGCTCAATGTCATGTCCTCACATTCTTGAGAGCTAGAAGCTAAACAAATAAACTTTGTTTGTCATGAATTGTATAAAGCATAGTAGGAGCTGGATATAGTTTTATAGTGGTTCAAGATGTTGGAATTTGAGAATAATGCTATCAGTTAATAGTTACCAGTTATTTGAGAACAGTGCTATCAGTTAATAATGTTATCAATTATCAGTTAATAGCAGATTCTGGTGTTTATTTGTGGTTAAAAGTATTGCTGTCACCATTTCATGGACACATAGGTGAAATTCTTCTGCCAGAAGTACAATGGCAAACAGTATTCTTCTTTAGGGCAGGAAGCACATTAGGTTGGTAAAGTTGTTCTTTCAGACTAAGTGATGTAATATTTACGTGTTTAAAAGCTGAATATAGTTGAATTAGTGCCATGTGCCAACAAGAACTGAGTTGGTTTAGGTGTAATTTTATTCAGTATAATTTTCTTTCCAAATTAGTAATACCTTTGTCTATGTGTTAAGATGAACTACCAGTCAACATCAAATCACTGAGCATTAAACAATAAGGCAATATCCAGATTTTTAAAAAACATTAATACTGTAGATTTATGCAGAGGGGGTGGATATGACATCAATGTGGTCAGAGGCCACAGGACTCTTCTCAAGACAGAAATCCGTAGCTATAAATTTATTTCCTTTGCTACATAAAAAACATTAATATTTAATAACTGCACCATGGATATTAAAGTTCTTGCTTAATTATATATTATAATACTGTTTCTACCTTTCCTAAAGCATGTAATGCCTCATTAAACGCAGTCACATCATATTAAAATAATTAAAACGAACCTGTATCTGTTCTGCCTCTTGCTGACAGCTGGTATTTCAGAAGTCCATTTTTATTTTACTAGTACTAGTGGTTGAGACTTAACTTTTGAAACTTGTTTTTTTTACAGAAACCATCTACGTATCAGTGAGTATAATCTTTTCCAAAACTGTTTTTTACCTACAAAACAGGAAAGCTCAAAGCACAAAGCTGTGTGAATGCTACAAAGTCCTGTAGTAGATGTCCCTTCTCATCTGATATTAATGTAGCTGATAAAGAATTGTCTTTTTAATTGCAATAATATTCATTGATGTTCCCACAAGTCATCTTTTGTGTGATACATAGTATTCCACAAAGAATATTTTACAAACTCTTGATGTTAAAAAGCTGGAGTGGTTAAATCTGTATTTTTAATTATGTAATATAGTATGCTATCATCTGATGCTAGGTATGTAATATTCTGTGTTGTACTTTACTGATTAAGGCCTAATCTTGCAGATATTTACAGATACTCTTATTTTTTGTACATAAATAATTTTGTGGCGTTTGATTTTCCTGCTTAAATGGGTAAAGCTAAGCTATGATCAGGGCTTTTAAACCTAAGTCCTGTGCTGTTAGTGTTCAGATGCATTTCTTTCAGAAGAGTGATCCCTGCGTACCACCCACCTTCTCCTCAAACCCCCAGACTGGCCTTTCATTTGTCCTTAGAGTACTTCACCGTGTAATATGTGGGAAAATAAGTATACGTTACGTATAACAACTTGCATGTTTCAGGACCCAATTATGTTTCATCAAACATGGGGAATTATTCATAAAACCATAACCAACAGATAGGAAGGATTTTTCATGCAATACATAAATTTCTCTGTTTTCTTTTTAGCCAACCAATGGGATCTTCATGAGTGCATTTCTCATCATTTTACCTCTGGAGTCCATGGCTCATGGGCTTTTCCATGAGCTGGGAAACTGCTTGGGAGGAACATGTGTTGGGTATGCTGTTGTGATTCCCACCAACTTTTGCAGGTACAGTGAGCATATATTTCAACTTCACAGTACTGTAAGCGTACTGTTAGCTAGTAGAGGCAATGGAGGGCTGTTGCTTGTATTTTTCCATAATTACATACAAATTTAAATAATAGGCAGATTTTGTATCTTTCCTTTTCCTCACCTGTCCAAAAAGAATGAGTAGCTCCAACTCCACCTTTTTAAATGTGTTTAATTTGATTTTAGAAAGCCAATGAATGCTTTACGAATCAATCGTACACAGGCAGATTCCACAGTCTGTTTCTCACCCAAAGAAGGATGGGGGCATTTGACTGAGTGGAGATATTTTATAACAGGAGATTTAACAAACCAAACAGATCAATTTAAAACAATTTTGAATTCTATTAAATGAGATGGTGTCTACATTTAATGGACGGTGAAATTAGATTTGTGAGTGGACTATATGTCAGTTATTGGTATTGTGAATTTACAGCTGATTTTTTGTTCCAGTATAATGTTACCATATGAGAAATGCTTGGAGGTGGAGGAATTGTACTATTGTTTGTGCATTTATGTGTTTTTCTTACAAGCTTTATACTTGCAAATCCTTCTTTAGCCGTATAATTAAAATTGCACATACACATTTTTTTGTAAATGATAAACAAGATCTATGTAAGCTATTTGCATTACAAGAGAAACAGAGTGGTAAGTTGAAGTGAGAGGCTTAAAAATAGAACTGCCAAATTTATGAAAACTGCCCAGCTCACAGTATGTGTAATGGATTCAGTGGATAGGGAAAAAAATCACAGGCAAAGAAACAGAAGGTAGTGTTTCTGATCTTAAGTGCTGATCTTAGATCACTGTATCTTAAATAGTGCAAAATACCGTAAAAACAATTTTTTTGAACTTCAGTCTACAGTCTTCAGCTGTGCACTCTTTTTAAAAAAATCCATGTAGTCAATTATTGTTAGGGATACAAAAGGTAAATTTTCAAAATTTACATTACAATAGAAATAAATTCTTTTTGTTCCCATGGCAATAATTTAATTCTTTCATTGTATTATATTATTCTGGTTGTGGCAGTTCCCTGTAGTTTCTGAGTGAATGAGATACTCTTGAGCAACTGTTTAGGACCTGGCAGAGCTAAACTTACTTATTAACAAAGGTTGACTCTTTCAGTACTGGGCCCAGTCTTCACTTGCTAAGACACACAGAAATTATGATGTATTCAATAGAATTGTAGTAGTGGAATGTTAGCCTTCATGAAGGCACTAGACAGGTGAGGAGGTACAAAATTTAACTAGCTAGACCAAAAAAGAAAGCAGGTAACTTTGCATACCAGCTTGCAAACAAAATACATGAAGAATACATACATACACACATAAATATATTTAAGAAACTGAAGTTCTATTTTGTATTAGTAGAGTAAGACCATCTCTGTATTTTAATCCATAAAATCCGTCCATTGCCCAGGGAACCCAGGGACTCTTTTGTTATATATGCACATCATATACATCTATATATACATGGTTTGTTCCAGGTCTAGTTTGTAATTTTCTCAGAACTTTCATTTTCTAAGTTTCATCTGAAACACATTTCTTATGCTGAAAGATCAGCATCCGAACAGCGCACAGAAGAATTACTGTATTTATGTGAGTACCATATTGAATAACGGCTAGTTTAGAACGGAGAGAAATTAATTCAAAATATCTGAGCAAAATGCACACTTGGATTTCTCTTTAGTCTGTTATTAGAAACTAGTTTGCATGATGTTTTGTGCAGACTACCAATCATTCTCCCTGCGCTTCTTTCCAGTTGTGTGTGAACAAATGCCTGTCTAAAGACAGTGCCATTTCCGTGGGACTTAATGAAATCATTGAAGCCCAGCGCATTCACATCGCAGCTTCTCTCTCTCCCTCTCTGTCTCTCAGCTGCAGGAATAGCATGGGATTGTGTAAGGACTACATTTTGAAGTGAAGTGTGACAGAAGGGAGGGGAGATAGTGGTCCCTCACTCAAATACAGTAATTTGAATTGTTTATAAACTGTACATAGCAAGTAAATTTGAATTTAGAACAGTGCTACTTCATAGCAGAGAAAATATGCACAGGGGAAAATATCACCAATTGCTATAAGTCCACTAAGGATGAAATAATTATAAATCATAATCATAGGTGTTTTTCTTTTCTTTAGTCCTGATGGCCAACCAACTCTCCTTCCACCCGAGCATGTACAAGAGTTAAATCTGAGGTCTACTGGCATGCTTAATGCCATCCAAAGATTTTTTGCATATCACATGATTGAGACATATGGTTGTGATTATTCTACAAGTGGACTGAGCTTCGATACCCTTCACTCCAAAATCAAGTCTTTTCTTGAACTTCGGACAGCAGATGGACCCAGACATGATACCTACATTTTATATTACAGTGGTCACTCCCATGGCACTGGTGAATGGGCACTAGCAGGTAACTGGTTTGGGGATTTTTTTTTTATTAACAGTTTTGGCATTGATAAACTTTCCAAATCAATTAATTATTTCTTTAAAAAAATCATACCATATTGCAAAACTTTGAAGTTTTGGTCACATTTATTATCTGATAGTCCAGAATGGCAAAGGGCCACCAGTCTTTGGATAACAGGTTCATACAAGCTCCTGGCAGGGAAGGAATAAAAGAAAGGGTAATACACAGAACATGGCTGTTAGGAGATTCAGGGACTACAAGGAATCATCAAAATAGGCAACTGTCTGTGCTAGTGGGGAGAATGGAGAAATGCAGAAGCCCCTTTGGTATGCAGTTAACTCGATCTAAAGAAGCTCGCTCCAGGGGCATCTGCTCTTGGACAGTGTAGACAGATCTGAGCTTTGTTGCGTGGTCATGCTGAGGAGTTCAGGTGCAGGTCAGTTTTCCTCTGGAGGCCGTGTACCTGTTTTGGTGCAACTCCATGCCTTAACCGTTAGACCTGCAACGTGTATTTATTTTCAAAGGCTTCATCTGTATCAGTGATTTTAAAAAAGCCACAGCCATACTCAGAGCTTAGCACGAGTGATGTAATGCGGTGTATGCGTTGGGTAATGCAGTGAAGAATGACTTCTCCGAGAATAGAGCGGTCTTATCATAAGTGCAGCTGCCGCCCCGTTGCCAAGTGTGTCCATACATTGTGTGGAGCAGGCTCGCAGCGAAACTCTGCCTCCCACTCGTGCTGCAGCTGGCAGCATCGACACAGTTACCTCACTAGTGTATATAGAGCTAAATGCAAAAATTAGACAGCTCCCAGCCCAGTGTTGGCTTACATCTGGCCAGCCTGGAGTGTGACAGGGGAGCTCAGGTCTCTGTGTATTTGTTCAGGTAGCTGTAGCCTAAATTAAACGCTGTCTTCAGTTTTAGGATAAGGGCCAAGGTAACCATTACAATAAAAAGAAAGTTTCTGTGCTAAAAGATGCAGAGTGTGAATGCAGTGGTGTTCAGCTTTCTCACAAAGTTGCTTTTCAGTTTCCTACCCCTCACAACTTCACCTTCTACTTGGAGAGATACGTAGTCACATAAAGGAGAGGAACAGGCAGCTGTGACGTGTCTTGCATCCTTTTTTGTGATTAATTTTAGATAAATCACGGAGTGGAACCCGATACTCCTTCCAGATAGCACTGCCTCTGAATGTAACTTGAAGTATGAACTGGAAAGATGAAGGCTGTTTGGTTGTGTAATTGTACTGCATGTATCGGACAGTGGCGTTTCGTGACAGATGGAATATTTGGTCATCAACTCCTGTAGTGTGTACCATCCTCTGACCTCTGGAGAGGATGAAGAGAGATGGCAACAAGGAAGTGCAACATTTGGATCTAATAGAAAAAGTAGTGTCTCGCTGTCAGCTTATGCCATGCTACGGCACAGCAGTAGCAGTGTAGTCTTTGCTTTGTAATGATATTTAAAAAGGAGACTTACTGGATTTATTAGTTCACTAATGATGTTTCTCTGTTGTTGGAAGCTGAGATGTAACACAGTGGTGTATAAAAGAAACTGTTAACTAGTCATACGTAAAGTATGAGCAGTCAAATGACCTGGGTGGTCGTCATGTTCTCCGAGTGAACGCAAGGGCAAGATCTGGGCTGTTGCGGAACTGTCGGCTTAACCGCCTGCAAAACCTGCCAGAGCGCCAGAGGTGGCCGGAGCCTGGATTTCTTACACAGCTTGGTGTCGAAATCTTGTGCTGGCCGATGACTCCGTGTGTTTGAGGTCAGTGGGGTTAGAAGCTGAGCATGTGTTTGTGTGTGTGCATGAAGGATGAGACTCTTTTCTTGGGGCAGTTCTATCCGGTAATGTTTTGAAATCACATACACCCCTGCATAGTTACACTAAAATAAAGTTTATTTATAAGCCTTTAAAACATGAACAAATAAAGAAATTTATACTGCTAATTGACCCAGAAGGCTTACCTAGAAAAGGGAAACTGCTTCTATACAAGTCTCTGCTGTAAATAACTACAGCAATTTGTGGATCATGTACCAAGATTTTGTTTGTTACTAAATTTTCCAGGTTTGGGGATTTTTTGGGAGCAAGTTGTAGCCCTGTAATTTTGCTTTTACTTTAACTGTGATAGCATTCTCAATGCTTTAACTCTGAGCTATTAATTTGGAGCACTTTTTTGTCACCGCTTATAGGTAAAAAATGTAAGTGCTGAAATACGCAGCTATTTTTGAGATTCATCTGTGCAGTTTAATTCTTACTACCAAGGTTTTAAACACTGTTAAATGTACTTACATTCCACAATGAAAATCGCTATGGAATTAAAATGCAGTTATTTTAAATCACATTTTTCTACCTTTCTTCTAAAAGTCGTCTTTTTTTTTTTTTTAAAGTTGCCATTTTCAAACTAGAGTGTTTTTGTCGTAAATCTGTATCATAGCTCCAACCTGCTGACACCTAGACATATCAGTTCTTCACATTAATAGTCGCTGTGGAGCCAGTGGAGGTTTATTCACTTGTTTGGAAGATGTTTTCTTTAAGCACTTGAGTAAGTAGTCTGCTTTTCAAAGCTACAGAGATCCTGCAGTAGCCATTGCACATCAGCAGCAGGACTCCCTGCTATAGGTAACTTTAACTACCACCTGCTCTTTCAAACCATTGTTGCAGCAAGAGCTGAGACAGAACATGAGAAGTTGGACACAGTACTTGCCAGTGTTTCTGAGCAGATAAGAAATAAATATTGTGGGAAAATTCCTATGAAATTTTTGTTTCAGTGAGTTGTAAATCCGTATTAATTTTAATTTTCTCAAAGCTCTGAAGACAACCCTGTCTGTGAGTGAATCTTCCATTTCTGATCACATTTTTTCAAGCCAGAGCGATGGTTGTGCCTGCAGATGGCTTTCTAATTGTGCTTCAAAACTGTTAGCATGTGTTGTGTTCCAAAGTCCTCTCTTTTCCTTAACAGAGGAGTCCTTTTTAATGTTAATAAAAACATAATTAAAAGAGTGCTTTTTCCCATTAAAATATTAAGAAATTAATAGAAAATAAACTCTATTTCAGGTTTTCATCCCTTATTTAGCTATTCCAGATTTCTTCAACAGACTGTAATTTCTGTCACCCTGTGAGGGAATTCTTTTTCTTTTCCCCCTCCCCCCCCCCCCCCTCTTTTTCCCTCCCTTCTTTTTCCCCCCCTCTTTTTTTTTTAAATCAAGGATGAGTTGCCTTGCCACAGTAAGTCAGGTGGAATCAGTTAATATCTCTCTGGAGGTCTGCAACATCTACAAGCAGGGAGGATCAGTTGAAAACTTCTGTTATCTCTGTCCAGGTTGTTAAAATAAGGGATTCTTGGAACCACAGTCAAAATTCTACAGAGGTTTCTGTTTCTTCCTGCCAATCTTAAATACTTTTTCCTTCTGGCAGGAGGTGATGCTTTACGACTTGACACACTTCTGGAGTGGTGGAGAGAAAAGAATGGCACTTTTTGTTCTCGACTCATCATCGTTTTAGACTGTGAGAACTCTCAGCCCTGGGTTAAAGAAGTAAGAAAAGTAAACGACCAGTACATTGCCGTGCAAGGAGCAGAAATGGCCAGAGTTGTAGACATCGAGGAAGCAGACCCTCCACAGCTTGGTGACTTCACCAGGCAATGGGTTGAGTACAACTGTAACCCCGACAGCAACATCAGCTGGTCTGAAAAGGGACGTACGGTGAAAGCGGTGTATGGTGTGTCAAAGCACTGGAGCGACTACACTTTGCATTTGCCAACGGGGAGTGACGTTGCCAAACACTGGATGATCTACTTCCCACGTATCACCTATCCCTTAGTACATTTGGCAAACTGGTTTTGTGGTCTCAATCTGTTCTGGGTCTGTAAAGCATGCTTTAGGTGCTTGAAAAGATTGAAAATGAGTTGGTTTCTTCCCACAGTGCTGGACACAGGACAGGGTTTCAAACTCGTCAAATCCTAATTAGGAACCAAAGAGGAAATTAAGTGAGAGCTCTGCGAACTTTCTCACTTTACTGTACTTACAACTTTTTATATGACTATTTTTCTCTGAAAAAGTCTGCTACACTCACTTTATTCAGCTCTTTGAGCAGCTATAGTATATGCAACAGTTAGAAATGGAAATCTTAAACAGAAGAGAGTAGGGCTATAATATTTGAGTTTTGTTGCTGGTCTGTATGTACATACGTAGGAGACTTATTTAATATGACCATTTTGGAGACAGCTTGCATGTTCATATGCATTACGTAAAGCAGCCTTCGTTCAGAGTCACCAGTTTGATGGACAGCAGCTCCTGTGATTGTTATAGCATGCTTATTTCTCATTTATATCCACTATAAGGTTGAAATACAGGAAAGGAACCAAGCTAATATTCAAATCAATATATATGTCCTTGAAATTATATGGTGGAGTCAAGGGTGTTCTGAAACAGCACTGAGCCAAAAAAATATAAGAGTCAATAGCCATCGTAGGTAAGTAGCTACCAAGAATCTTTAGTTTTATTTGCTTTTACATCTTCAGCCCCTGCCTCAGTTCTCTACTGCCATCAGTGGAAATTTGCCATGGAAAACCAGGAAATCAGACAACCCTATAATGTTCTGATGCTGCTCAGACGTTTTCTGGCGTGCAGTTTTAAAAACTTTCAGCGTTACTTTCAAATTCAGTATCTTGCGGGTGATCTTTTATTTTTTTGGTAAATATTCCCAGTAGTTAGTTCATATATGGAATAAAAAGTGCACTGAGAGTTTTTCCCTCATCTGTTAGGGTAGTTCTGTCTTTTCCAGGCTCTTACTAGTTTGTATTTTGAAAAGTTACTACAAATTAAAAAAAAAAACAACAAACCTCAAGGAATTTAACAAAGAATGTAATCCATAGATAAAAAATGGAAATACAAGTGTTGCCTCGCTTCCATGTTTATCTGAAGTCTTTGCTGTGCCTAAGACCTCGATTCTGTAAAACGCTGAGTACGGGATTGGGCCGACGAGTTAATTATCTATTAAAACCACAAGTGAAGTTTGTCAGAAAGAATAGATTATTCCCGTAGGACAGGAGTGAATCCCGAGTATTCCTCAGCTCTGTTCTTCCAGCCGCAAGGTCCTAATCTTCATTCTTCCACTTAGAGAGCTGGATGGGACTCCAGAAATCCTGCCCCGGCCTTTCCTCTCCAGTCAGAGAAGCTGTGTGGCTTTCTGACCTTGTTTTCTCAAGTGCAGAAAATAAGGAGTGAAATAACTAAGCAGCTAAGCCAGTACAATTTGTGGTGGGATTTTTCCCTATCTGCGTGCAATCCAGTAGACCTAGAGTTTACTTTTCTCTGTTTCCATCAGTATTTTAATAAAAATGTTAGGCATTAGCTGATAGTTGTCTAAAATACAACTTTTTTTCATTTAAATAACTGAAAAGACTTTAGGAGCTCTTTAAGTCTTTGCCATCAAGGTTTTTTCTAACTCCATTTGAGCTTTTTAGCCAGCTAAGTTAGAGAATCTGCTAACACTGATACCTGTCAGTAACTCCTGAAAATAAAATGTGTGATTACATTATGAGATCTGCAATAGCAGGAGTAATTTGCACCCACCAACTTCAAAATGGTGATTTTGTAGGATTTACAAGTGACAGTCACTAAGTTTCTTCATTAGTGTGTATCACACAACTTGGTTTAGCAAGACAGCACCCCCCACCCCGCTTTGCCTTTCTCCATCCCCTTCCATAAAGTGAAAAGAGGATAAAGAAATGAGAGGTGAAGTGGGTCTTCTCTAAGTAGATACTGGCGATGGCAGCTCTGTTACGGATTTGAGGGGTGGCAGTTCTCAGTCAGGACAGAGTAATCGCACCATCTAGCTTCAGGTATCCAACTTAAGTTCCTAATGTGGGAGTCATTTAAATCAGATGTCTGAAAGCTTGACACCTGAACCCATGCTAGTGACCTGAAGTGCTCCACTGCTCATTAACAAAGAGGAGTCAATATTTCTAGAGGAAGAATCACTTGATCTCTGTTTTAGGGTGAATTTTCCTCTGATTGTGCCTATG
This sequence comes from Balearica regulorum gibbericeps, assembly GCF_011004875.1. Lineage (NCBI taxonomy): Eukaryota > Metazoa > Chordata > Aves > Gruiformes > Gruidae > Balearica > Balearica regulorum. The sequence goes on from NC_046184.1 coordinate 30,016,648, forward strand.
AGATTTGTTTTGGCTTTGCTTTCATATGCCAAAGGTCAAGCAGACAAATCCCCTATGTCTGTTTAATAACCTTAGAGTACTTCTGTTGTAAGTCACCCTCTGGAGCCTGGGTTGGGCACACGAGCACTTCGCTCCAGCACATAAATTGGATGCTTGACGTCAGGCTGAACGAGCATTCGTCAAGCTGCAGAAGAGCAGCACGGCCTCCTCTGCAGAAGTCATTTTCAGCCATTTCTAGCCATCAACCCCTGGGTATAGAGACGAAAGATTGCTTAAAGACAATCATTTGGTTGGTAAAATCACCATTATTTTGAATGCTATTTCAGTAAAAGTTCATCTGATTGCATCATAAGTTCTTCCAACTCGAGTGCTACAAATTTTTAATGAAGGCCCCATAAAGCAGCACTGTAATTAATACCTGATAGTCACCCTGTGAACATTGGAAAGTCAAGACGACAGTCCTTGTTTTGGAAAAGCTTTAAACAGCAGCCATAACGCTTCTCGCTAATTACAGTGGGTAAATCTTACTCTGTACCTGCTACTGTTACATTTTTTACGAACATTATCTGTGTCTGTCTTTTTGTACGTGAAGGGGAACAGGAGAAGGATGGGAGCCTCCGAACCTGTCCTGGGACTCCGAGCAGTATCCACTCGGCAGTGCGGTGACAGGCCTAGCACCAATTGGTGCTGGTCTTTTGCCTCTGTTTTTAAATGGTTTCCAGCTTGTTTATCAAACTGTTTTCTCTAGGATAGACTGGGTGATCTTTAGCAGTTTGTTGAAAGTTAAATAAGAGTCAGCTAAAAACACAGGAGAAAGATTATTTGCAAAACTTACCATGTGATTGCAGATTTGTCTCAGTTTTCTCCATTAAACAAGTCTAGTTTTCTGAATTTGAAATCATTTTAACATGAGCTAAGGTGTTCCTACTTTTGATCTTACTGTTTTTTTAAACAGCAAAGGCATGGTGAAAATGCTGATTTAAACTAAATGTTTACAGCCATTCAAAACTGTGAGACCTTTTTTGGACGAAGAGGCTGCCTCGTGGGTTTCAAAACGCCGTGCTGCCCAGGGTGTGGGGTTATGAGCCTCAGGAATTCAACAGTATTAATTCTCCGTTTCCACACCAGCTAATACCAAGGCGTCCTACCCTGGTCCGTGTTCCCAGGTGGAATTTTTCACCGGCCTCTGCCCACCGGGGCTGTGCCGGGGACCATGCACCAGGAGCTGCTAGCAGCGGTGAGGAGTTTCCCCTCCTCTGCTCCCTGTACAAAATATGGGGACAAAGCTTGAAAGAGAAATTTAAGTCTAATTCCAAAGAATGTTACATACTATCAGTTACATACAGGTTGTTTTTCTTTAGCAGTAACCTGCTTGCAAATTGACTGGATGAGGAAAACCTAAACTTGTTTTGTAGAGGCTTGTCTCTGTACTGTATATTCAGACAATTTGTTATAAAGGTTGTTATAAATTTATATCACAGCAGTAATTTTATGTTGACTTTGTTTCATTTACCTCCTGTATAGTATCAGCCTTGCTGAAACAGGCAAATGCACTAAGTAAGTCCTACAAATATAAGTCTTTAAAAGGAATTCGAATTGCAAAATCACAGTAGTGTTTTTCTCTGAACAAGTATTGGGGGAAAAAAAAAAGCCATTCTTCATTTTTGCACTACCAGAGTTACATATTTGCAGTTCCTCATGCTTTGCATGCCTCGTGGTTGTTGTTGCTCAGCCTTCAGTTTGAGTTTTTCCCAGAAATAATTTCTTCACCTTTATTAAATTTTCCCTTTATTTTGCAAAGGCGTAATTAATGCTATAGCACCATAAAGCACCTCTGTTGCCAGCAGTAGACAATGGGTTAAATTTCTTGTTTATAAATACCTTTTTGTGGGAGGATTTTTACTGAATTTGCCGATTTTAGATTTGTAAATAGATTTTTTTTGTGTGTGTATTTGTGATATTGCTTAAATATATTTTGCTGTTTTGGATGCTCATTTCCATTTTGTTTTTGTTTATGCCTTGATCACTTTCAAAACATCGGTGTTCCCTCTTGAATTACATGGGGTTTTTCTGTACAGCTTGTTTCAGAGGTGGGTGTTTTTTGCTAGAAATTGCAACAGTTTACTGAAAATACTCTTAAAGATTATCTGTAGTTTAACATCTTAATAGAAAGGGGAAATATTAGCTTGAATTATTAGCACACCTTTCACCTCGTCATTTTTTTTATCACTTAGTCAACAATCTAGTAAAAATGTTTGTTCTGCTTTGAGACACTATTTAGTAGAACCTGAACTGAACATTGATGTATTTGTGTTTAGTCACACTTGTCATCTCCAGTAAGATCAAGTTAATGGAGAGTTCCCGTCCAAGTTAGGCCAAGCGTGGGAGATGAAGCAGGACACCACGATGCTGCCGCACGCTGAGGGGTTCAGATCTGCACGTCGGCTCCTCGGAAACTGCGGGGGGTTCCTGCACTCCCACCCGCCTCGTGAAACAGTCCCAGCATTACTCTGCACAGCCTGGGGCTGAGCCATGCACCTCTCAGCAAAGACTTCAGTGGGAAACGGAGGAGAGGCAGAGCTTTTAGTGTGACAAGGGGTGAGGGCACGTCAGTAGTAATCCAGCGACCAGAGCTGCGGAGAAGGGTGCTGCACTGTTAGCAGTGCTTTTAACACATTGCCTGGCCGAGTACAGTGAAGGTTTAGTGGCACTTTCTTCTTTTTTAAGCAGAAGGAATTCATGAATTCCTTCTAATTCATGATTGAATCCATTTGAATCCATTACTTCTGCAACTTATTAATCAGTGTTCCTTTTTAATTAAATTTCCGTAGATCCTTTCTGTCCGTCTCAAATTCCGAGGTAACCCTAGAGAGCAGCGCAGCTCGGCCTCACTGCTGCCCTGCAGGGATTCCAGGTCTCTCTGAGTAGAGTCAGGTAACCCAAGGTACGTCTGCACCCACAGCACTGCGCTTGGGGGGCTCTTCCCTTCACTTTTTTGGTGACCTAGGAAATAAATCTATCACATTTAATCAGTGTAAATACTGTGTGAACATTCAAAAATGCTTCTCCTTAGATACTATTATATGTTGGTGTTGGAAAACAAGCGTAACCTAAGCGCACCTAGTGAAGAGATTTTATTTATGGTATTAGTGTGGTGTAAGAAGTTATTTTTAAAAAGCTTTTCAAATTTAGTTCTCTCTGAAAATTGTCCTGTTTCTGAAAAGCCTTCTGTTATTGAAATAATGCAGCTGTCAGGAAAGAAGATGTAACAGACTCATGGAAAATACAGTATTCAGTTACACTTGACTAGTATGTAGGATGAGATATAGTAATATTTTGGAAGAAAAATAAATAATTTCAGTATTTTTTTAATTATTAAAAAAAAAAGTCTGCAACACTTTGTAGCAGAATAAAAATCAAGCACGTTGATTTGGAAGAAGGAGTGCATAAATGCTTTGATCAGTGTTACCTGCTGCTGCAGCACTGCACTCAGCTGGTCTCTATCAGCTCTGGAATACATTGCCCACTACCACTGTGGAGTAAAACACAAACACGCTGTTACCACCGTATTAGCCTGGAGACCCGACAGCTGGATCCAATGACGGCGCTTGGTATCACAGAGCTCCCCTTTGGAGATTCAGGTCCAGAATGAGTACAACGTCCCTGCACAACCAGATGCACACCTGAGGCGTTTGCGAAGGGTCGGTCACCCTGTAAGGCACCGCTTGGACTCATCAGGATTCTGAGTAGGACATTATTCCAAACCAATGCTGGCGGCATCCGCCTGCTTACAACTAGTGACACGGAAATTTAAAACTTCGCTCCTCATCAGCACTGAATTCTTGTCTCTATATAACATTCATGTAGCCACTTCAAAGTGTATTGAAACATTTCTGGGATCTTACCTCAGACACTGCTCTGCACGGAGCTGGGGAACTGCCAGTGCTGACTCATGCCAGTGCTGAAGCTGGTGGAGAACTGCAGCCAGCTCTGCTGATTACAGACAGTTCTATAGTTAATAGCTGCTAAAATAAATCAACGTGAACCTGACTTTGCCATCCCACAAATGCAAAGCCACGATACTGTAAGACAGTTTGTGTCGGGAGTATAAAACAGACAAGTTTTAGATGAGGCTTTGGGCAACGTGGTCTAGTGGAGGGTGTCCCTGCCCGCAGCAGGGAGGGTGGAACTGGATGATCTTTGAGGTCCCTTCCAACACAACCATTCTATGATTCTATGATTCTAAGTTGGCTTCCTTTGCAAATCAAAGAGAACAGCCTGATTCTGAGATTGGCAATAACCGGAAAAGTAGTAGAAACTTTTTGCAAAAAAAATGTTTGCTTTATAAATTGTGTATAAGATCCCTAGATACCATGGTACTGAAAACATTATAAATGCATAAGAGAGCCATTAAGAGAGGTGGGGAGGGGCAAAAAAACCCTGACAACTTAGGTTTATATAGCTGAAAGCCCTAAAGATTTCTTCTGCCTTGCAAAAAGAGTATAAAGATTTTTATCCTTAGAGAAAGGTTACTTCTTTTCCCAGGAAGGAAAGGGCAGAAGAAAAGGAAGGAGAAAAGGAAAAAAAAAGCCAGGAGGAAAAGGAATACTACGAGATAGGTGAGATTTGGCGCTGTGGCCAGGGGAACGGGACTCACAGACCTAGAACTAGAGCAAGGCTTCAGAACCGATCAGTTTTGTTTCTCACGGAGGTGGCCTGTCTGCATGAGCAGACTCTTACCTTCCAAACCCGGGCAGCGGCATCCGAAGTGCCTACTGACCGACCACCTCCCACACCAGCTCCCAAGCCCTGCGACGGAAAGCTGTCACCCGGGCCAGGACTATGCCGTGGCCCATCCCAACAAACCAACTGGATAGACTGGCAAGTTTCTGTTCTGGGCTCACGTCCTGGCACCACTTAATGTACTGTTATAAAGATGGCTTCTAAAAAATGAGGATGATGATTATATTTTTAATTCAGTGCCTGCAATCAGATAATACTGTACAGCTACAGCTGGCCGAGTAACAGGGTTTTATAGTATGGAGGCAATAGTGGATGTTACAGACCCTCAGGCATGTTCCCACAGCGGTGTTTGTGCATGAAACATCTGCTGTGGGCACTGAAGAAGGTTCCCTGTCTTCTGCCATCACCGGTGAGGAGGATCAGACCACTTAAGCCAGGTCTCCACCTCTGTTTCATTTTTACTCTTGGGTGAAGCTCAAGATGCTTCTCTGGAAGAAGAAAAGTTGTACCTTCCCTGCTGAATTTGAAGCAGATTTCTAATATCTAAAATTATTCATGGAAACAGATTGTTTAAAGATTGAGCATGTTGTGGTAAGAGATTTGATGAACGCAGACAGAATACAGTGCGGGCGGGCGTGGCCAAGGTACCTGAACTGCAGGACAGAGAATGGAGCTGGGAGGGGAGCAGGGAGCCCTATAAAGGAGCCACATCCTGCATGTCATGCACCCAGCGTACCACAAGACTGATTTAGGGCGGGAAGTCAAATATTTTGCTTGTTTGGCACTGATGTATAAAAATAGTACAACTAAGATAACGCCCAGGAAGGATTCAATGACTGACCTCCAGCCTGCCTAACCTACGAGTATAGCGAGTGCGTACCGGGCCAGCACTCAGGAGATGGCCCCTGTCTGAACAAGCCAGAACAGACTGATTCCACCCAGAGACAAAAGGATGTAGGCCTTTGGACCAGCTTGCTTTTGATGCACAAAGACATGTACACCAACACCGGAATTAGCTGCTGGAGACTTGTAATAGATGTACAGTCTTCAGGCATATCCATTTCTGGGTGAGCAATTTGTCCTGCTGTGGATGCCAGAGTTCAGCTTAGCAAGCGTGGGGCTCCTGGGAATCTCCTTCAAAGCTTCTAACACATATTACAAAACTGTATTATTTAGAGACAATTTCTGTGAAGGGGGAAGAAGAAAAACCCCAGAATTCAAAACATCTGAAAAGCTAGTACTTTTCTGGAATTCATTGCTGGGCATCAGCTGCCCTGTGGCTCTTCTGAGGAAACAACAAAAGGAACCGATGGCAGCCGGGAAACTGCCACGCACAATTGCACAGTGAACAGTGCCACCGGGAAGTTAGCAGCTCTTGCTTGCACATACCCTGGAGAGAAGGTTTGTTGGTCATGGCGTGATGCTGGATATCAAGTTGCAGCTGGAGTACTGTTACCGTAGTTCATTTTCTAATTCTTTCCCCAGCTCTTCACTAAATAACCTTAATAGAGAGTTAAGCTGCGAGTCCTGCCAGAGGGTGTTGCAGATGCAGATTAAAGAGATCTAGGACAGACTCGTGGCAGACAGCTGCACCACAGGCTCTGAGACACAAAGCTAGTAACCCAACTTCGGGGCTCCTCTCAGCTACGGACTGTGACCCATTCTTAGGGCTCATCCCATTTTTGGCCACTGTCAGAAACATGGTGCCGGACCAGCTGGGGCTCTGACCAGACCCGATGCAGCTGCTCTCATTTTACATTCTCCTGCCCCCAAAAGCCCACAGCCCTCCTGTCTGCCCGGCGAGAAAAGCACGAAACAGCCCCCAAGAGCAGCACGCTGGTTGCCGGATGGCGTCTACTGTGTGTCACCTCATTGGTGACAGAGCATGAGAAGGTTAGTAGGTATCTGTTTGAGGATCCCAGGATCTTTAAGGTCAGTAAAATATCCCATGACCATAAACTGCGAAACTATTTTCATCTCTAGGTCCATATTAGATGATTGTAGGACAGTCGCTGCGTGACCCTGAATGCCCAGAATTGTGTCAGTGTGCTGATTCAATCTGTAATGTCAAAACTGAAGTAAATACAAAAAATACCACTTAAGAGGAGAGAACTCATTCCCTGTTCACTGTCTCTTCTCTTCTAGCTACAGTTGCTGCTCTTTATATTTCCTGTGATCCCAGGATGGTTTCAGTTGTGTTAGTTACAGTTTTGATGTCTTCAGTATTTATGAGCACTCAGCTTTAGACTGAAAAAGGAAATAAGTCAAAACCAGTCACAAAGCTGTCAGTTCACAGCTCATTCCAGCTCATCCATCTTTCACTTTTCATTTATTTATGGGTTTTCTTTCCCACAGCAGAAATCCCCAGTTTGAGCTCAGACACAGCTCCTACTCAAGCCATCAGTTTTACCCCAAACCCACTCAGATGAAGCCGTGATGAGAACGGTACCACCCGAGGGCTGGGGAGTAACCACTGAGCTCACAGTCAGCAGTGAAGGCATCACAGCGCTCACCTGGGAGCACATCTTCATCCTCTATCATCATCTGCACCGCTCTGGACACCCACACTGGTCCTTCTGCCGGTCCCTGTACCCTACACTCTAATAAACATTGGTGTATTTACAGGCAAGTCAAAGGACAGACATAACCTACTTTAAAACCTCAGGATTTTAGGCTGGCACTTTGCCACAAACATCATCCTGTCACCTATGCAAATTCAACCCAGCTTTTAGCCCTCTGTTTGGGTTTCCACAGCAAACAGAAACAGCTCCTTCCCTCACCTGAGCTTTTTACCAGTCTCACACACACTGTGCAGCCAGCCTGCATGTTTGGGGGTGGGCAACGCTGGAGAAGACCCACCCTCCTGAGAAACCCCGCTGGCCATTGCTCTCCCTCCACGAGGAAGCGGGGGGGCAGCCCCAGCGCCTCCACCTACTGTCAGTGTGTGATGTGAAGGTGCAGTGCTGCCCCACACCCAGGATCTCAAGTCTCGGATACATGGAGAAGGCAAGGGGTGCAAGCAGGCCTCCCGGGCCACCAGCAAGGCAGGATGTGATTGATGAGCTGTGAGTAACAACATCAACAGAAAGCGCAACTGCAGGTGGATAAGCAGCTTGGGACCAGGAACTGTGACACCCGTTCTGGAGTTAAATGTTCAAATTGATTTCTGGAGTCTTGTTTCACCATTAAAATGGTATTTTAAAACCATGCTGAGGGAAAGAGAAGGCAGCGGCAGGAAGCCTTCTAGGCAAGTTGGCACTACTGGCAGTAAGGCTGCTGGCTGGCGCTAAGGTCAGGGCAGTTTGCAGTGACCAGGTACAAGGTTCAGATCCCCCAGGTGATTCCAGTGCTTACACCTCATCCTCCTAAAGCCCCAAGGTCTGAACTCTGCACCAGGGCCTGCCATTTGTCAATGACACGTCTAAGTCACCTCAGCTTTGCTGCTGTGTCCGGCTGGAAGCCCACAGCCCACAGGCTGTGTAGCAAACTACCCAGCTCGGGGTTACCAGCACCTCTAAGTCCATAAACTTCTTCCTTGTTCATCTCCTTGCAGAGCTTGACCTTGGGAGTATGATTAGACAAGACCTCCAAACATGCTCTAAACAAGAGCTGTAAGAGGGGAAAGAGACATTCCCATTTAACTAGGTGACTGAGGACACTGGAAATGCACCTCAATTCCCAACACTTTAAACAGTATTTAAAGCTGTCTGGGATTAGGTTTCCTCACTGGGGAGTGTGTGATGCTCTTCAAGTACAGCGCATCACCTTGCTCTGAGCCAGCCCACCACACCACGTGAAGTGAAACACTTCTGCGATGAGGACTGGAAGAGATGCTCCACCAGAGTCTACTTCAACACTGTTGGAGGTGCTGTTCTCACTGAGCAGCCACGGGAAGTGAACTGTGACCACCCACACCATGGAGGAATAGCTGTAAATACCAAGTTTTGGGTAAATAAGAAAATTCCTGTCTCCTCGCCAAGCAGCTGTTGATTTATCAGGGCAAGGGGGATGTAAGGTTCCAGAAGCAGCTTGCCCTTGTGTACAACAAATCCCATCCTGTAACAGCCTTGTGGCGTACGCAGGAAAGCCAGCAGTGAGTATTTACTTACCACCCTTCGTCTCAGGAAACCATGCATGAACGCAAGCACAGGAAGCGGCATTTTAAATGTCAAAAATGTGCTTTAAAAGCTTCATGTCGACTACACTTTTCCAAGCTAGGAAAAACACCAACAGCTTCAAGAATAATACAATGCAAGAAGAAATTAAATTACTTATGTTTTTTCTTTCTTCCCTTCATAAACCACACTCTCCTAAAGTCAAGCACTAATATATTAAAATGTTTTTCACCAGTGGCATTTTGCACACCAGGAAGAGCTCATAATTTTATTCTGAATAGGCATTTGCATATTCAGTTAGTCAAATCCATTTCCTCTCATGATTAAGCATGCTATATAATTGATAGTATTCTTCCCTGTAGTGTGACACAGCATGTGACTCTAAACTTGCTTTCATAATGATATTCATGAATGCTAACGCACAACACATGCAGGAAAGCATATTGCATTCCTGTATGCTCAGGCAAGAGGAAAATAGCTGTAGTGCTCCATAACTTTGCTTTCTTCAGATGGCTGGATGGTGTCTTTGCTCTGCGAGAGAAATATTTTCAAGGAAATACCAAGGAAACTCTCTCCACTTGTAATTTTGTGAGTTTGAGGCATGTTGAGGGAAATGAGCTGATCATACCAAGAATGTATCCATTTCTTACAAGCAGGACACCAAGACTGCAGACTGGTTTAGGATGGGGGTTTTTTTCTGTTTTGTTAAGTATTGAATTTACTTTAGGAAACAAGCCAAACATACTTAGTGAATTGCTCAAAAAATGCACAACCATGCCCCATGGGTTTTTTTTTTCCCCCATGCAGAGTCTGGGCAGCCAGAACTGAGTCCTGTGCTTCATCAAACATTTAGAGAGGCATCGCATGCCCAGCCACCATCTCACTGTATTTAAAAAACTTTCTTCCACCTAACCTAGACTTTTCAAACTTGTCCTAATTGAAAAGTAACCCCCTGGCAAGTATAAAATTTTAATATTAAGCCACCTGAGATGTCCAGTGAAGAAGAAAAGTTTTTAAAGAAATTGAACCTGAGAAAAAGATAACCACTGAAGCAACCCCTGGGTAACTGAAAACCTTAGTAAAAAAGGACCCAGGTGTTGAACCCAGGCTTAGTTAGAAGCAGCACACCACTGCAGCACTGCATTCTCCACATGCATATGCATACAGGCCCTGAATATCAGCTGTACATGCTTCTCCACTTCTTAAGTCTTCACTTCTTATTCAGATCAATGTTTCTAATTCTGAAATGATACATAATACAAGGTAACATCATTATATTACAAGACATCTTAATTTGCAAGTTCATTCCGTGCCAAGAGCAAGGCAGCAGAGTCCCTAATTCTAAATAAAATCTATTTTATGCCAAATATCCTTGCCAAAGCCCTCTAATGAGCTGGCACCACATGGCTTCATGGGAACATCCTACTGTCAGCAGTGTTTTCCAGGCATTACCGGTTCCTGATGACGACTCCTTCTTTTCCCCCTTGTGTTTGTCTACTCCAAGTAGTAAGCATGAGAATTTGCTCTCTCAACCACCACACACATTAAAAAGCAGGTCACTTCAGTATATTGCACTTCAGCTCTGTCATGTCTAGATATATTAAACATTACTATTAAATATTTATATAGTGAAGCAGTTCTGTCGCTGACAGAGAAAGCGGTCAGTGTTGGAATCTGAATCACAAATGTCAACAGTAGACCTCTCATTCACACACAGACCAAAGAAAAATTTTATGTGGGATTTGATTGCTTCCCATGCTTACATGAATTATCCTGAAGACTTTGCTCAGCCGAAATGCTCTTTGCCTGTGGAAAAGCTGAAGGTTTTACTTAGTGGCCTAGGAAGAGCTGAGAATATGAGAATATTTTAAGGCCTCTCTTGACAAATAAGCATGTTCCTCTCAGGAGGAACCAAAAAATTAGATCAAAGCACTATCTTCTCTCTATTAATTTAATCATCATAAGCCAAATTATAAGCTGGCTTCTTACAAACTCCCATTAGAGGAAGCTTTCCCTAAGAAGTAACTGAATAAACTCCGGAAGAAATCCCAGTGTCTCTCCCCATTGCCCAGCACACAACACATCCCTGCAGTAGTGAAATGTACTGCCCAAGCACTTTAACATTAAAGGTATTCATTAGTTATTCAGGAGTAGTTACACATATTAACTGGTCTGTTTTGTACTGTATTGCCATCCACAGGCATTGATAGCTGAGTATAGCGAAACATTAAAAAAAAAAAAAAAAAAAGAGAAACAACCCTGGAGAGAATGCTTCCCTTCTTACCTGAGAACTTACAAGAAGGTCTAGTTAGCACCAAGCTGTGGTTTTCAGAAGCTGCTAACACATCTCCATGACCTCTCTCCTCTTATGGTGACCACTTGTCTCCTGGTCATTACCACTGTGTGTGTCAGACACAAGGATCCACTCCACAGCTCCACTAACACCTACACAGTCTTGTAGAGATGCACTTGACAGCCAGCTCCTTACAGCCTCCACTCTGCTCATCAATAAGAGGTAGCTTTGCCAACAGCTCCAGCTGATCACAGACAATGTATGGCCAGGATCCACGGACCCACATCCAGTAACAAGTTTTCCTGGATGCCCTCGATGCAGCATGAAAAGGTTTCAGGGCTCAAGGAAGGAGAAATCATTTCCTTGGATGCGGGGAGATGTGTTTCCTCAGACCTGCCCTGACTGAAGAACCTCATCGTGGGACAGATCACATCTCTAAAGATACAATAAACAACCAGCAAAGCTAGGGAAGCAGCACACCAATACCAGTCTCTGCAAAAGCCAGTTGCCAGCACTGCCCAGAAACCTCCTGCCTCTGCTGATCAACCATCAGTTAGGCCTGAGCAGGTTATTTGCTGGCTGGTGACAGGATTATGCTCAGCTGATGTAAAGAAAGTACAGCTGGCACAGGTGGGACATCATATATATTCAACAGGGTGGAAGTGATTAAAAAAACCTAATCTACTCTTCCTTGCTATTACATTATGTGTCTGTCTGTCTTTGTTAGGGAACCCCTTACTCCAAAGTGTGGTTTAGCACCACGATGTGTTTGTCAGCATTAATACACCATGCTGTAAAGCATCTACTTCTTCCCACAGCTACTGTAATTGGTAGAATTGATGGTCTTCCCTCTGGAGACCCACCTTATCTTCCACTTCCCTGATCAACAAAGCCTTTTCCTGAACTAATGTCTAATTAGCTGCAAGGTAAGGGTGAAGTATGAATTTGGAAAACTGAAAGGCAAGTTGCAAGGCTGGAGACTTCCATTTAACAGCCTTTTAGTGTTAAAATTATATACTTCAAGACACAGAGGTAAAAATTATGAGCAACTAGAAAGCCACTCTCTCCAGAAGAATATTAGGCGACCTCTGATGAAGGCTGTCAGAGCTGCATTCCTGCTATGACAGGAGGGGGCTATTTTTTATTATTAATAATTTAAAATAAATTCCAGCAAAGCTGTGGCTGTGCTGTCTTCATGCTTTGTGTAATTTTGAATGGCTAGCCTACGAATGGCTGGTGAGAATTTTAAAACCTAGTCTGTGAATCTACCATGAAACACTGCTTGTCTTTAATGAAATATAAGAAAAATGAAGCAAGATGACTGTTCTCTTACAGCTCGGAAGGAAGTTTATACTCCTGTGATTTATTAAGCTTGTGGCTGTGATGGTTTTTTTATGCTTTGTTTAATATTGTATGAACATTGCTATTAAATGTTGTGAATATTGCTATGAAAGTTAATGAATATTGTAAAATATGGGGTCTGAACAATTCATGAAATGCAACATACAATTTCATGAAAACTGGTTGTGTGTTGTCTTGGAGTCTGCCCAACTTACAACATATTTCACTGAGATCTTAATTATTTTCTTTATACACTGGCATCTATATTTCATGAAAACATCAGGGAGTCTTTTTAAAATACTTTAGATATTTCATGAAAATTGCTGAATATGACAGCAGAACTTTGGCTGAAAGTTATGCTTTTATAGAACTTTTTTCAGTTATACGAATGTAAAATACTTCTTCATTTAAAAAAAAATAAATAATTTTGCTGTAATAAATTACACCAAAGAGGAAAGCTTGTAAATTTACTCTTTTTAAGTAAAGTAATTAAATTTTGATGCTTACAGAAACTATTGCATTAATTTGTCAAAGTCCAAGAGATCACAAGTTTCCAACTTTACAATTAGCTGCTCACTTTGTTTCAGGTATCTTGAGGACCAGGATGTTGTGTGGGACAGAGCCCTCAGCTGGTTGTCCTGTGTCACGTAGCCGTCAAAACAAACCTTCAGGTCTTAATGCCCCTTGCTATGGCCTATGCTGAATACAAGCTGTGAAAGGAGGGAAAACAAAAAAAGAAGGAAAGAAAGAAAGAAAGAAAGAAAGAGCGTGCCTTCTTTCCATTTGCTTTCCAGTGAAGCCATTTGCCTGGTCTTTGTCTGCAGGAGTAATACTCACTCATCCCTGTTTTCCCAAGTCTTGTTGCTTATGGTGAGATTTTCTTCAGTTATAACATGGCTAACCCCTCATCCTTCTCTTTCTGACCTTGAGAGATCCTTGAAAACACTTGTTGTCAGTCTTCTTAACCTACTAGCTGTTCTTCAAGCATTTCCTCCTTTGATTTTTCTCTCCTTCTTGTTCAGATTTGCAAGGAAGAAGGAAATTGTCCTTGACAGCACCAATGGTTCATGTTCGATTACTGTGGAAGGCAGGTGGATTAACACGAACTTCTTACTTGGATGACTTAAAAGATGCGGTCTCCCCCACCCTTCAGTTAAGAGATGTTTACATCTTCCCTAGACTGGAGACAAAAAAATTGTTTCCCCGCCTCATTTTCCTCAAGAATGACACCATGTGGTCAAGAGTGCTCTCGCTATACTCCTGTGATGTGCAGCCAGTGGGGGTAGGTGGGTGATTTTTTTGCTGTGGACCATTGATCAAGAAGGAGCTGGCTGGCAGCAACAATGGTTCCCATCACTGCAGTGGGAAAGGGAAGAAGAGTTTTCAGAGGATATTGGCAAGGAAAGACTTGGGAAAACTATGGAAGAAAAGTCATGCTTTGAATGCCTGCAGGAAGTAAGCTAACAATTGTACAGTGGTTTCCACTGGCAGATTGCATCTAGTATTAAAAAGCACAGATGCAGTTGTTTAAGAAGGTAAATGGAAACTCAGCAAGATGCAGGCAGATTGATTCCCTCACAAAACACTGCTGGCATGTAAGGGTCTAGCTTGATGTAGTGGAGCAGATGAGCAGGGAGTGCTGCCTGGCAGCATTACAGCTGTACCTTCAGTGTATCCTGCAGGTAGGTACGAAGTTCATTCACTGGTTATAACAACCCCTGTAGGATTTCCTTGTAGAATTGACTTGTTAGGCAATTAAATGCTCTATCACCACGACATAATTCTACCAGTCATCTGTCATAAGTGTCATCTCAACAATCCAGTGATAAAACTGAATCAAACTGCTTTAAATGATGCCTCGCTTCTAGACTGCTCCAGATAGTTATTTCACTGTAATGTTTTATTACCCTAAATCTAGTATGTGGCACACTAAAAACACCGCCAAGGCAGACAGGTTGGTTGGTGATGCAAGAATCCTCTTGGACCTCTCTCTTGTCAGCCCTATGAACCAGAAGCTGTCCTTACCTCGGGCCTGGCTTTGTCAGCAGCCAGGAGAGGCTCATTGCGGGCTGCTTTCTGACAAAACACCATCCAGCTTGTCAGAACAAGAATATGATAAAAATACTGCTGGAGGTCTGGGGTTTTCCCATTTTCCTGTGAAGATGCCACATAATAACCCTGTGTGTACATGTCTATGTTCCCAGTGACTTTCAAACATAGTGATCAATACAAACCTCATTTCCTGTCAGGCTAGAGAGGTTAAAGATGTTAGGTTCCCACAAGTTTCATGAAAGTATGCAGAGGAGATGGAGAGGGACCTCCCGTAAGCGTCCCTCCTGAATGAAAGGCTGAACCCTACTTCAGATGCTAGTTACCGTGTAGAGGAGTGAATACATCATGAATGTTCTTATTGCGGGAGTGTAAATCATGGCTAGTGCCATTAAACACCAGAGTCCAGCTAGGAGGTTCAAATGCACAGGTAATTAATTTCCTTTGGGTTTTGCTACTCATGAAACCTGCTGTTTGTTCTTTGGGTCTTCTACAATTCACTTTTACCTCACTGTGTTCATCAAACAGGCTAGACCAGATGCCTCCTGGTTCAGGTACACCTGCAGGAGATAGATACTTCTCCAGCCCATCCTGAACCTTTTCTTCTTCCCCAAAGTCATGGAGATCTGACATAGCACTGAAGTACCACGGCCATATTCTGCTGATGATGATGCCAGGGATGTGCAGATAAAAATGCCCACAATTTTCTCCACAGCTGGATAAGAACTGAAGGTAAAAGAACTTCTTGGTCCTGGTGTGAAACACAACAGAAGGACTGCCATACATTAAAAGCATATCTTTGTCTGCACTACATCAATAAGCAGTGAACTTAAAGCACCTTCAAAACAGACTGAGGAACAAACACCGCCTTAGCAATCAGTACACTCTAATTATTTTGCATTGTTAGTTGCAGCTGCTTTCATGAGCAGTAGCTAAGCTTAATGTGAAATAAATACCCCTGTGAAGACACATCTTCAGTTTTGGACTTGTCATCCAAACTGCTGCAGTGTCACAGGAAAATAGCTATTTTTAAACATTCATTCTCTATACCACTTTCCTGAACTGTTTTGTAAAGTAATCTTCAAGCCACGTTTGCAGGGCAGTTAATGGTATCCAGTGAAACGACCCAGCCAAAACAAAACTGGGGCATTTTCGCAGAGTGGGTAATGCAGTATCACGGTGCATATCTCCTGCCAGCTCAGGAGAGCCCAGAAGAGCCCTCGTAACTCAGCAGCAGACCCCTGCCCTCTGCCCCCCAGCTGGCTGCATCCTTGTGTGCCGAGCACCTGCAAAGGAAGCAGGAAGCTGGAGCCTGCCAGCATTATTCTTTACTGACAAAACAAAAAGTGGCTGGCAAAAGTTAAAGGTTGCTTTGTGGTGTCTAATGCCCTCCTCAGCTTGCTCAAGATGGAGTCTGGGACAAGATCAGGGTGATTAAGCGGTAAGTGGCTCTCCTTCCCACTAGGTAAGAGGTCTAATGTCAGGTCTTGCAGAAGGACCCCAGGTTCACGACAGATGAGTTCCTCCAAGATCCTGGTACACAGTAAGAGGCAACTGACCTCCATCCCCTTCAAACCCAGTTCCTCCTACTTCTCCAGTTTCACCTCCCCAGCCATTCTCCCCAGTGCTGCCCCAACACTTCACCTTTTCCCATAATTTGCCTTTCTTTTCATTGCAACTCCAAAGTTTTTCTTCTCCAGCTTTTCATCCTGCAGTCTCTGCCCCTGACAAACATTCACACATCATTTCTTTTCTGAACTAGCTGAATTGTAACCCATGTAAAGCAGATAATTTCTTATTTCCTTTAAGTAAAAAGAATAGAAACACAGTTTCCTGCAATAGTCATTTTTGAATTCAACACTGATTTCTGTCAATGACAAGCATGAACTTTACATAGACTGGATGGTGTTGCAGTTCAGTGGCCACAGCATGTCCCCACCAGAGTCATTCTCAAATGGCAACTTCACAAAGCCACATTTTATTGGTCCAGGAGACTCCCTCCAGTCTCCCTAAAGAGGGAATGAAGCTCTCCATACGGGTCCCTCAGAGGTGCACAAGGTGCCTTGCTCTGGCTAGGGTAAGTGTCAAGTAACTAAGAACATTTGAGACGATACAAATAGAATGATATGCAGGTGACATCTTCCCAAAAGATGTGACCTTCACTTGCTAGCACTAAAAAAGCCCTGTTTTATGCAATGGAAAATTAATTCCTGCCTGAATTTGAGTCGCAAGTGCTATTCCACATCCACACAGGAAATGCCAGATTTCAAGGTAATCTTGAGTACATGTGTGTAATTTAGATGTCCAAAAGAGCCGATCTTTACATTTAAAGGACATATCAACTTCACTCTAGCAAAGTCAGCACTGTAATATGATCCCCAGATGAAGTTGAAGGCTGTAATTCATGAATGCACAGAGATTACCTAGGAATTCCTATTGTGGTGACTTCAAACTCTTGGAAAATCCTACCCCTGTTTCAGGTATGCTTCTGCTCTTCATGCAACTGCTGCTAAAATGACAAAGATTTACAAAGGTAACTCATAAACTGCAATGGTTCAGTTGCTGTGACACACGCATCTGAGACTGCAATAAAAAATGGAAGAAGTAGGCCAGAAAACAGGAGCATGACAATTCCTCTGCAATACAATGAAAAACTGGATTATACTGACCAAAGGGATACATGCATTTCAAAGAAATCTTCTTGTAACGCTGGCACGGTGCATTGCGAGCAAATCTGCTTGACCTCATCATAGTCCGCATTTTCTTTTTGTTTAAAGGTACAACAAATCACTACAGTGAAGTACATAATAGTCACAGACTTTTCTGGAGTATACACCACTATCTGTTAAAGCTGATATTGTAAACTGCACTGCCATTAAGTCTTCAACACTTTGGATAAAAATGAGTTTTTAGTAATTGCACCAAGTCAAAGCTGCTCCTGAGCTCATCAGTCACAAGGGGTCTCTTATTTTCTCCCTGCTGTGTTGGACTAAATGGGATTTTGCTGTCCTCTTCTGCCTATACCTTTTTTTTTCCCTATCTTCAGTAGCATCACCCACCCCAACCTTTTAAATAGAGAGCTTTCCTCTAAGGACTCAGTTGTACGGACATGAGAGGCAGGTAAGTCTCCTGTTACGGCTATACAGAGCATCTAAGTTGAAACATGGATTTTGCATTGAAAAGGGAAGAAATACTGTCATCAGTGTTCCTTTAAATGCCTCTTCTACATCACAAATGTAATCGGTATTTTCATAATAAAAATACAACTGGGTCTGCAGAATCTCTGAAAACTAGGCCACATGTTTTAGTGACTAAATTTAAGAATGCAAATACCATTGGTTTAACTTAAATTAGCCATGAAATTTTACCTTCTTATACTAGACAAGCCTAGCACAGACCTACTGTCTTAAGACCATCTTCTTCGGCTGCATTTTTGAAAACAAGTTGACTCAGGATTCTGTCCAAAATTGCTGTAATATAGTTTAAAATTTCCCAGCTGTATCTCTGAGATCCCCTCTGGAACAGGTGAAGCTGAGTAGGAGGTTACGTGTGCACCAGCAGGACATATCCTGGTAGAACGCTTAAGCATTAACCAACACATGCAAAACGGCAGCTAGACTGACTTCATACTGTGCTACCCAAGACCTCTCATAGAGTTAGGCCTTCCTCCTACTGATCTCACCAAATCAGGCTATGATGCACAAAAAGGAAAGAAAAGACTTAATGTCTACCACTTTGTTTTATTGATTGAAATTAAAATTAGTCTGCCAGTTTGGTTTTATCCATCCAGTACTGAATAAAGTTGTTTTATCTATAGCAAAAATCAGATGTGCTCTTTTCATATGTTGAAAGCTATGAAATCTGCATGTTATAAACTCTCTGTTACGTATGCAATCCTAAGATCATCCATTTTGCTTTCTGGAGTTTTTTAAAAATCAGAACTGGTATGCTTCATAACAGGAAATTGCAAAACAGACCTTTTCCTTATGAGACAATCAATAACAGAAGTTGTGCAGGGACTTAGGTTAGGAAATTGCTTCTTCTCATGTTATCCATTGAGATATAAAAGATGAAAATTAAAGAGTTGAGGGAGTGAAAACAAGTGTCAGAGCTGGGTTTTAAACTTTCAGATGAGAGGTTTAAAGGATATGCTTTCTCCGGTAGAATAACCATCTTGATTATCAAAAGAGTCAAGGTCTAGATCAACCTGCACAAAACACTCAAGAGGAAATTAGGTGCGTAAATTCTACTGTTTAGGACAGCTCTGGAATGTCCTTTGTGACTTATGTAAGAATACAGAATAACTGCTTAGGATCTCCCTGTAAAGCTCATCTTTCTTACTTCTCCTACCTGAAAGACTTCAAAATTTCTGCAGCAAGCTCCACTGCACAGTGTAGCTCTTTCCCAGGTACATCACTATAGAGGAGTAAACACTGCAAAACCTGAGTAATGCAGGGAGACTCTGAAATGAAGGACAGCAATTGTGTCCACAAACCACAAGAACTTTCTGGGTTTGCTGGCTAGGTCTGGGTAACATATGTGTGCATGGTCTGGGGAGCCAAGGCTTGTAGCTACGAGGGCCTGGATTAAGCTTTGGGGACAAGACAACAAACTTCAGGGTCAACCAGGTTGCTGGCACATAATTTCCTTCTCAGACCTAGGGCAAGTCAGGGTTTCACACTGGATTCTGCTATACAGTGCTTGAAACTGAAGTGCTGCAAGATCACCTTTATTCTCTTTATTTTTACTTTGGATTCTTGGGAGGATTCAGATCCCAATTGTTTCACTGATACTGTCTGACATTCACTTCATACACTAAGATATATTTGGGGACTTTATCTTATCCCCAGTCCTACCATTCAGGAAACTGATCCTTTTTGGAATCAAGGGCTGTAGTCTGCGAGTTAGTTACAAAAACCTGACCCAAACAGCAGAGACCAGCTCTTCCTGTATTACTGTTGGTTTTGGAAATACCCCAGCGTGAATGGGCTTTCTATACATTCAGGGAGCAGAGCAAAAATCCTTAGTGTACAAATCTCATAAACATCACATCAACTGATCAGAGGGGATTTTATTATAGGTTAAACAGGGCATGCTGCAGGAGGGCATGGCTAAAACGCTTTTAGATGGATCTTAGAAGATGACAAGATGGAGATGTCTTGTAGCTAAACTCAGAGACGTCTGACTGCTTGGCAGGCCCAACAGGTAAAATGCTGTATTATTTGTACCAGAAGCCAGCGATCCAGTGAACCAGGGCAGCAAAACTGCCAGCCGAGGGGACAGTGCATCGCCATGCAATCAGATGGTGGGACCAAGACCTGCAGAGTTAGTGCAACGCCTCCATCTGAAACAATTAGCTCCGCTGAGAAGGTTCAGCAATGTAGTGCTATGCAATTGCACAAAGCTATGCAGCTGGTCAAACGCTTCTTCCTACTTCTACCGCTATTTATATATTCCCAGACTGAAAGCTGGCATGCAGATACTGGCTGGCCCGAGAGTTGCGTGTGCTTTGTTTTCTTTAAAAATGAGCTTAGTTTCACCTCAAGAGTTTTGGAAGCTTCCTAGGCTAATAGATCCATTAAATTTAGGCTCTGAACCAAACTCTGCAATCCTGGGTCTTCTGGGCACTACAGCTATCAAGCATTGTTGAGAATCAGGTCATATATTCAGTAGCTGTTCTTTAGATAACCATAATTTTAAAAAATCCCCCAAAGCCTAGGCATTAATATGTCATACCATTAAAAGATAAAAGAAACTTCAATGTAAACTAAAAATGCCTTTTGAGAATATTTTTAAAATACAATGATGCTACAACAAGTTAGATTAAAGCCTGAAACTTAATACTAAGATATAGTCCTTTTACAATAAAGATTTACTGCTGCTTTAAAAAGAAGCTAAATACCTGAAATGGATTGAGGTGATATAGTAGGTCTGCTAATTTTTTTGAAGTATTCACAAAAGCATGAAAAAGAGAACTACGCCAAAATTCAATTTAACCTTTCTTTTTTCTTTTTCTTTCTTTTTTTTTTCTTTTTTCTATAAGGTTGCCACATAAACAAAACTGGTTTCTAATCCGTGCATAAAAGACAGCAGGAGCTTTTTAATGCAGAGGTGAGAAACATGTAAGCACAGCTGCAGAAGCTGTTCCACCTGGAGCAAAGGCAGTAAGAGAGCTCTCCAGAGTAAGAGCAGGTAGAGCACAGAAAGAGGTCACTGGTCCTTGAGACCTGCAAAGAGCAAGTGCCCCTTCGGGATCCAAAGCAGGTACTGAGGTAGCCACAGTAGTTATCTGAATTATTTACACTGAGAAAATTAAAATCAAATACTCTTGCACTACAGTAATGGCTCTTTTTAGCAAGCCTAAATAACCACTGACCATGTGAAAGTTTGACAAGAAAATTATGAAGACACTTACTTTAATGATATGGTCTTGGTAAATCTGTTTTCTTCACATGATTTGTCCTCTGAAGGAACAGAGAATCACCTTCAGATTTTGCTGCATTATGGTCATAATTATGCCAGTTAAAACAAGGTATGTGCAACTAGGCTTGGATAAAAATAAGTGACTGAGATGGTTTTCTTGTTTAGTATCATCATAGATAGATGTACTGTCACAGGGACTGTTAAATGCAGAAATAATGTTCTGTTTTTCTTGTTAAAATCTTTCATTCTCTACTGAAAAGGGAAATTTGTAAAAATTCTATTATTTATTTTTTTTAAATTAGCAGTAATTCTAAATACTCTAACAGTTCCACACAGAGAACTGATCTAAAATGAGTAAATATAATGATTTAATGCTTTGAATATAATCAGCATAATGCTTTTAGGAGACCATTTTTTCAAGACTGCTCCTCCTCAGCTTCCCCAAGTTCAATAATAATGAATAGCATGCAGTGCCTCCTCAAGAAGATACACCCCACAATGTCCAAGCTGGAAATGCAATACTGCAAAGCACTAGCACCTCCCAGAGGCTGCTCACTGCTATCAGCTCTGTAGCACCCCAAACGGTATGTTCTCCCAGCTAGTAGTCTCATTTTAGGGGTGCAAATGTTGATACAGGTGTGAATTAAAGGTATCTTGCAAATACTACACAGGAAGTCTTCAGCTGAAGCCCTCACACAAGTTATAGTCACACTGCCAGTGATTAATCTGGTGAAATGGAGATCTTCCTGCTCCAGGAACAAGACCTAAAAGCCGCAGAAAGCTGAGGCATTCAGCTCAGTTTGGGATCAGGAAAATGCAAGAAGGCAGTTTCAGCTTCTAAATGGAAAATATTTTAAAATAATTTTCAAACAGAAAAGAACTCTAGAAATACAGGGGTTTATATTTAATGGGAACATAAACTTCTTGAAATCTCAGCATTCTCAGAAATTCTCAGTTTTGATTAGGCTGGTTAATTAGCTGTAGTATTGGCTTTGCAGACTGAGGCTGCAGTACTGGATTACAATACATTACAGCAATGCTATCCATTCAAGGACCGGACAGAACAGAATGCTGAGATACATCTTCATCCCACAGCAACGTACTGGTACCTTTGATCTAAAAGCTATCATCCATTCTCACAAAACCTGATTCACTCTCCATTGAGATCAAAAGATAAAGACTTTTCTGGCTTCAGTAGCAGCTAGATGTGGTCTCTGTTGTCTACAGAACCATCGTTGCCACAGAGAAAGTAAAAGAAGCACCAATGGAATTATTAAGCTTTCCCTTTTTATAAGTGAGAATGTAGAAGATTTCCAGTCCTACAAAAATCAAGGGGAGGAACAGATTTCAACTACCTGAACAAAAATGTTTCCTGAATAAACATGGGGAATATCGTTGGTAAAAAAAATTATATGTAGAGAATAATAAAAAAGTAGTTTAACCAAAATCAAAGAATATTTTCAAAATAGAAGTATTTTGATACAGTCTTTAATAAAATAGATTGTATTCAATCAGAAAGAAGAAATAATACAGGCATCATTGCCTTAAATGTAAAACAAAAAAAAATAATGCAAATCAAACTTTATGCATTCTTCTATACTACTATATTTATGATAAAAGTACAGGACAACATAGTTTTGAAAATCAAAAGCCTCTTGTCAAATATTTCAAAGTGATTTGAGACAAACACAATCTTTTTTTAATACTCTAGTGAAAAAAAAATTGTATTTAGAGAAACAGATTATGATGACAAATTTTCACTGAAGTGGTTTTGGCTTTCTCAAAAATGAATGAATACTGGCACTGACACTGATTATTAGATAAGCCTTGACACCAAGAGCTGTGACATATAGTTTAAGTCAATCTTTAGCAAGGATAACTTGTGCAAATGCCACCAAAATGAATACGAATCAGACAAATGTAATATACCTCTTGAAGTTACACGCTGCCATTTCTTAGACTATTTCCACCTCCAATACATGATGCTGCTTCTCTATTGCAAGTCTGCTGCTGACTGCTGTGGAAAGTGTGACTGTCTGAACTTTCACATGGATGCAAAATTGTTCTAAACAGCTACCCCTGACAGCCAGACCTCTGCTAATCTCGACAAAAGCAAGACACAAGGGCAGCAATCCTTCTTCAATTATTTGATAATAACTACAGTAACTATTTGTTAAGTCAGGAAGCCTGATCTCTCAGTGCAGGGGCAGATGCTTGCAATTCCAATTCTGCATGGTACCGAGAGACTTCTGAGGAACTTTTATACTCCACATGTAACTACAAGCCACAAAATTCAGACCATTACTTTTGCAAAAGTCTGAATGTGAAAGAAGTTAAATCCGCAAATTTGGAAGGAATGAGGCTCATTAAACTGCATTTCAAACTGACATGTAACTGAGCATAAAATAATCTCAGTCCAGAACTAAAACTGATACATATTACTGCAGAAAACTTGTTTTATTTTCCTAGTAATGACTAGACTGAACAGTAAAGTGTAATCATTTATAATCCTACAATTCCACAATATTAAAAAAATCTCA
Organism: Balearica regulorum gibbericeps; assembly: GCF_011004875.1. Lineage (NCBI taxonomy): Eukaryota > Metazoa > Chordata > Aves > Gruiformes > Gruidae > Balearica > Balearica regulorum. The sequence goes on from NC_046184.1 coordinate 30,040,152, forward strand.
CCATGCCAATAATCCAGGAATTGGTTCTCTAAAAAAGCTGCATAATCATCTCATTTTAGCTGACTACTATTACTGCACACATGTCAACATATTCTCTTCTTTGTGCAAACAAATGGATCTAAATGAAAACATAGACTTGATGAGACTCATGGAGTGTTACCTAACTCTAAGCCGCAGGAAGCATATTCTATGTTAAGACAACAAAGACTTCCAGTTAGAGGATGATACTTCCTAAGAGTTAAGTCTATTAACCTTTAAACAAGTACTTTGAAAAATAGCTTGGAAAGGCACCAAAATCCCTGATCAATTTAAAGGAGTTCAAGAAACTCCTTGTTTAACATTAAAGAAACATTTTTTCATAATTCAAGCAAAACATGCAAACATTCCTATTCCTACAGCCATTGATTTAAATGGAAATAAGACAGCAAGACTGAAATATGAGATGTGTGTATGCTGAAAGGATGTGAGCTCACAATAGCCTTCTCAAAGTTAGGTAGAGGAATCAAAATGTCTAATGCTGATTAATCAAATCACGTACTTGGGCTAAACAGAAAAACGATTTAAGCTTATAAATAGTATAAAAGTTCATACATGTGTGCAAGACAAACCATCACAGCATTTAGGCATCTCCACTATGTGTTTTCAGCGCCAAAGTCCAAAATTTAGATTCTAAAATGCTTGTTCAGCTGTTGCCTAAGTTGGGAAGCATTTAACTCCAGTTTCATAGAAAGATGTAGGTGCCCAAAGTGAAATGTAAATCAAACATGTGCACTTAAATCCAGCAGTGACAGTCAAAACTATAGACCCCTACATTTTCACCAGCAGAGATGCACACAGTTCTTCTTGATAGAAAACACTGACACAATCAAATAATTGGAGATTAAATCCAAAGTCTCACCTTACAACACACATTGTCTCTTTCTGGCCCAAAGAATACTTAAATATGCCATTTAAAAGAGGAGCAATTTCAAGTGGAGATTGAGAGCACTCTTTGACTGAGCTAAAATTGTCTCATGTCGGAGCAGTCCTGTTCCTCTTGCAGTACATAATGCTCCACAGAATTACAACGGGGAGATGGTTGGGTCATGGAATCCATATTGACAACATGACTTGATTCATCATCCTTTCTGTAAAGTAAATACCTACTCTTTCTTTTTCAAGTGAGTTCCTGCATGGATTACGAGATCAGCAGACAGCAGCTACAAAACTGCTGTTCAGGTTTGGAGATTTGCAAAACAATCTAAAATTTCGCTTATATTAGTGAATCTACAGAAGCAATCTGAGTTACAATGGAATGGGCTGTAGTCCACATAATTAGATCAGTTGTCTCATAATAGTATCTACCATAGTAAAATATGCATTTAAACAGTATTAAATATAAAAATTTTGACCTCTAATCCATTTGTTACAGGCCACAAAGCCAAAGCGAACTCCAAATGGTTCTGTCCTGTCCAGGTTGTCTTAAAGATCCCTGATCACGTCACTCAGCATTTTCCTAGTTCAAATTGAGTTTGATCAAAGAAAAATGAAAAAGTTAATTAACAGTGAAAGTGAAGATTAAAGAATATCTTTGGTAAGATACAAAAATATGAAATTGCTGAGGAAGAATCTGTTTTGCAACTAACAACGTAATTTCTTCCATAAAGTTATAGAATAATAGAATCACAGAATCACAGAATGGCTGGGGTTGGAAGGGACCTCAAAGATCATCTAGTTCCAACCCCCCTGCCATGGGCAGGGACACCCTCCACTAGACCACGTTGCCCAAAGCCTCATCCAACCTGGCCTTGAACACTTCCAGGGAGGCGGCATCCACAACTTCTCTGGGCAACCTGTTCCAGTGCCTCACCACCCTCACAGTGAAGAATTTCTTCCTAATATCTAACCCAAACCTACACTCTTTCACTTTATACCCATTATGCCTTGTCCTGTCACTACACCCACTGATAAACAGCCCCTCTCCAGCTTTCTTGTGGGCCCCTTCAGAAACTGGTAAGCCGCAATTAGATCTCCCCGGAGCCTTCTTTTCTCCAGGCTGAACAACCCCAACTCTCTCAGCCTGTCCTCATAGGAGAGGTGCTCCAGCCCTCTGATCAACTTCATGGCCCTCCTCTGGACTCGCTCCAACAGCTCCATGTCCTTCTTATGTTGGGGGTCCCAGAGCTGGAGGCAGTACTCCAAGTGAGGTCTCACAAGAGCAGAGTAGAGGGGCAGGATCACCTCCCTTGACCTGCTGGTCTGTGGTGGGTTGACCCTAGCTGATGGCCAGGTGCCCACCAGAGCCACTCTGTCACTCCCCTCCTTCACTAGACAGGGGAGAAAAAGTACAACAAAAAGCTTATGGGTCGAGATAAGGACAGGGAGAGATCACTCACTAATTATCGTCACGAGCAAAACAGACTGAACTGAGAGAGGGAATTCATCTAATTTATTACTAAGCAAAACAGAGTAGAGGAATGAGAAATAAAATCAAATCTTAAAACACCTCCCCACACCCCTCCCATCTTCCCAGGCTCAACCTCACTCCTGGCTTCAACCTCCGCCCCCCTCAGCAGCACAGGGGGACGGGGAATGGGGGTTACGGTCAGTTCATCACGCGGTGTTTCTGCCACTTCTTCATCCTCAGGGGGAGGACTCCTCTCATCGTTCCCCTGCTCCAGCATGGAGTCCCTCTCACGGGACACAGTCCTTCACGAACTTCTCCAACGTGAGTCTCTCTCACGGGCTATAGTCCTTCATGAACTGCTCCAGTGTGGGTCTCTCCCACGGGGTGCAGACCTTCAGGAGCAAACTGCTCCAGCATGGGATCCCCCACAGGGCCACAAGTCCTGCCAGCAAACCTGCCCTGGCGTGGGCTCCTCTCTCCACGGGTCCACAGGTCCTGCCAGGAGCTTGCTGCAGCATGGGCTTCCCACAGGCCACAGCCTCCTTTGGGTGCCTCCACCTGCTCCAGCATGGGGTCCTCCACGGGCTGCAGGTGGAATCTCTACACCCCCTCATCCTTCCTCCACGGGCTGCAGGGGGACAGCCTGCTTCACCATGGTCTTCACCACGGGCTGCAGGGGGCTCTCTGCTCTGGCGCCTGGAGCACCTCCTCCCCCTCCTTCTTCATTGACCTTGGTGTCTGCAGAGTTTCTTACATCTTCTCACTCCTCTCTCTGGCTGCAAAAGCTCCCTCTAACTGGTTTTTTCCCTTCTTAAATATGTTATCACAGAGGTGCTGATGGGCTTGGCCTTGGCCAGGGGCGGGTCCGTCTTGGAGCCAGCTGGCATTGGCTCTACCAGACACAGGGGAAGCTTCCAGCAGCTTCTCACAGAAGCCAGCCCTGTAGCCCCCACCCGCTACCAAAACCTTGCCATGCAAACCCAACACATGGTCACACTGCTTTTGATGCAGCCCAGGATATAGTTGACTTTCTGGGCTGCAAGTGCACACCGCTGGGTCGTGTTGAGCCTTTCATCAGCCAACACTCCCAAGTCCTCCTCAGGGCTGCTCTCAATGCATTCCTCGCCCAGCCTGTAGTTGTGCTTGGGATTGCGCTGACCCACGTGCAGGACCTTCCACTTGGCCTTGTTGAACTTCATGCAGTTTGTACGGGCCCACCTCTCCAGCCTGTCAAAGTCCCTCTGGATTGCATCCCTTCCCTCCAGCGTGTCAACCACACCACACAGCTTGGTGTGGGTGGACTCCATCCCACTGTCCATGTCGCTGACAAAGATGTTAAATGGTGCTGGTCCCAGTACTGACCCCTGAGGAACACCACTTGTCACTGTTCTCCACTTGGACATTGAGCTGTTCACCACAACTCTTTGAGTGCAACTATCCAGCCAATTCCTTATCCTCCGAGTGGTCCATGCATGGAATCCATGTCTCTCCAATTTAGAGACAAGGATGTCGTGTGGGACAGTGTCACATGCCTTGCACAAGTCCAGGTAGATGACATCAGTTGCTCTTCCCTTGCCCATCAATGCTGTAACCCTATTGTAGAAGGCCACCAAATTTGTCAGGCATTATTTGCCCTTAGTAAAGCCATGTTGGCTGTCACCAATCACCTGCTTATTTTCCATGTGCCTGAGCATAGTCTCCAGGAAGATCTGCTCCATAATCTTGCCAGGCACAGAAGTGAGACTGCCTGGCCTGTAGTTCCCTGGGTCTTCCTTTTTTCCCTTCTTAAAACTGGGCGTTATGTTTCCCCTTTTTCAGTCAGTGGGAACTTCACCGCACTGCTACGACTTCTCAAATATGATGGAGAGTGGCTTAGCAACTTCATAAGCCAGTTCCCTCAGGACCCATGGATGCATCTCATCATGTCTCATGGACTTGTGCACCTTCAGATTCCTTAGATGGTCTCCAACCTGATCTTCTCCTACAATGGGTGGTTCTTCATTCTCCCAGTCCCTGCCTTTGCTTTCTGAGGCTTGGGCAGTGGGGCTAGAGCACTTGCCAGTGAAGACTGAAGCAAAAAGGTCATTGAGTACCTCAGCCTTCTCCATAGCCCGGTTAACCAGGTCTCCCGTATCATTGCTTCCAGCCTCTGTAGGCTTCCTTTTTGTGTTTGAGTTTGTCCAGGAGCTCCTTGTTCATCCATCGGGCCTCCTGGTGTTTCTGCATGACTTCCTTTTTGTTGGGATGCATCTCTCTTGAGCTTGGAGGAGGTGACCCTTGAATACTAACCAGCTATCTTGGGCCCCTCTTCCTTCCAGGGCTTTGTTCCATGACATTCTACCTAGCAGGTCTCTGAAGAGGCCAAAGTCTGCTCTCCTGAAGTCCAGGCTAGCAAGCTTGCTATGTGCCCTCCTCGCTGCCCTGAGCATCTTGAACTCCACCATTTCATGGTCACTGCAGTCAAGGCTGCCCTTGAACTTCACATCCTCTACCAGGCCCTCCTTGTTGGTGACAATAAGGTCCAGCATTGCACCACTCCTCATCAGCTCTATCACTTGGAGAAGGAAGTTATCATCAATGCATTTCAGGAACCTCCTGGATTGCTTATGCCCTGCTGTGTTGCCCCTCCAACAGATACCAGGATGGCTGAAGTCCCCCATGAGGACCAAGACTTGCAAACGTGATGCTGCTACTGTCTGTCTGTAGAGGGCCTCAGCCACTCAGTCTTCCTGGTCAGGTGGCCTGTAGCAGACCCCTGCTCTAGTGTCTCCTGTCCCTGCCCTCCCTTTAATCGTGACCGATAAGCTCTCGGTCAGTTCCTCACTCATCCCCAAGCCCTTGAGCTGGTTATCGACATAGAGGGCGACACCCTCTCCTCATGTCCCCTGCCTGTCCTTCCTAAAGAGCCTGTATCCTTCCATCCCAACACTCCAGTCGTAGAAGCCATCCCACCATGTCTCTGTGATGCCAATAAGCTCACAGCCCTGCAGGCATGTGCACATCTCTAACTTCTCCTGGTTATTCCTCATGCTATGTGCATTTGCATAGAGGCATTTCAGTTGGGCCCTTCATGAAGCTGACTGTCTGGCTGGAGTGGCTGGAATTCCTTGGAGGTACTTCACCAATGTTTCCCTCTTGGTTCCTATTACCTCAGGAGCAATTGGTTCACCTCCTCTAGACTTCAAGTGTGCTGCAGTGCATCCAGCATGTCTCTGAGCAACAGTCTGAGGGCCCTCGCTAGAACCCCATCCCTCTAACCTTGGCATCTCATCCCACAGCTTATATAAATTACCATTATGTTTTTCCTCTCTTAATTATATATTAATCAAGTCTTGCATCCCTCATTTTGCCTCAGATCAATGTCAGAGAAGTCATTGCTCTATAGAAACTTTCAACTAATAAAATAATTAAAAGATGTTACTTATACCTATAAACCTCCACTGTCTTACACCCTCAGGCTACCACAGCTACAGTAACGCAATTACTAGATAACTCACTTTCTACAAAATACATTGCTATCATTAAAGAATATAAAGTTGTAGACTCAGAAATACAAAGGGAGCTTGGTCAAGTTGAAAATATGGTTTAGGAGCTAGAAAGAAAAAGCCTGAATGTTGTGAGAGATGTTCTAACATCTCCCTAGGGTGGCTGTGGGAGGGCAACAACAGAGCGTTAGAACTGACATAACAGAATCTCATCTGCATTTCAGAGCTGTACATCACAACTGCAGAGCTGTTGCACTGAACAAGAGAGTTGCTTCACTGCAATTTTTCACTGGAAAGAGAGAAGAGTTCATGTTCAGGAAATGGGTATAAAGCCTACAGAAAGAATACCTGGAACATATTCAGGAGTGCTGAAAAACCACAGAGAACCAAGGGTCTTGAGCTAACCAAATTTCAGGTATTATTTTTTGTAGTACAGTTGTTCCATATGTTATTTGGATCAACAGATATGGACTAGTATGCTTTATGTTTCTTCCACTGATGATTATACCCAGTCACTAATTCTGTACTGAGATAAACAGTTCTTGCCTAAAAACCAAGATGGAGCAATGGAAAAATGTTACTCTTTTCCAAATTACTTTTGTCTTTTGAAATCAACATAGATCTGGTAAGCAGTATCAGCTGACATCCATGCTTATAGTACAGGGGCATCTGGAGAAGCCACATGCACTACAGCAAATCTAAATTGTCATGACTGATGTTTATGTCTAATCAACCCCACAGATGTGACAGGATAATTCTGCCTGAGTTGTTTACTCTCAGCATTCTGAGTCATATAAGGTGTCAATTATACTGAAGTTAATAAGAAAATATTTAATTTACTAACTGCAGGATCACACAATGAATCAGCCTCTGAAGAAACAGGATTAGTTAAAAAACAACAAACAATAATTGCTTGTAATTTAAAAAAAAAAACACCCTACACTATAACAATATAAAATCTAGTTCAGTCTTATTCTCCACATGCAAGTCAGATTATTTAAATTCATGAATAATGGATGTATATCTTTTATGATGTCTTGTTGCTTTCTATAGTGTGAAAAGACAAGCATTATGCAAATAGAACATCTTAAAAAAGAATCTCTTGTCAAATAGGCACCGTTTTCTATTTTTCTGTTGCTAATATAATTGACAAAATAGTTGATACCACTGATTATGTTTTTTCTTGTACACCACTTGTTTTATAGACTTAAACAGCTGTGGTTTTGCCTCTCTGAGTTTGTGATTTTATTATAAGCTTGTAACCATGCTGTGAAAGAGCAACATAACATATATTGATAGCAATAAAGATATAATTCAATCAACATTGGTACATTTCTAAAAAAGGGATAAGATTAATATTATTCCCCCCTCCTCCTCCTCAAGTAGTTGAACTCATATGAAACAAATGCAGATTTAATTAGCCAATCAGAATGTATATGTTCTCGATTTATCTAGAATCCCTTCAGAGATCTGCAAACATCTGTCACTTTTAACAATTCTAGGTCTCACCCTGGGACACTGTCCTGGTTTCGGCTGGGAAAGAGTTGATTTTCTTCCTAATAGCTGGTATGGTGCTGTGTTTTGGATTTAGGATGAGAATAATGTTGATAGCACACTGGTGTTTTACTTGTTGCCAAGTAGTCAAGGACTTGTGCCCTGCCAATAAGAAGGTGGGGGGTCCACAAGAAGCTGGGAGGGGACACAGCCAGGACAGCTGACCCAAACTGGACAGAGAGATATTCCATACTATATGATGTCATGCTCAGCATATAAACTTGGGGGGAAGCTGGTTGGGGGAGCGACCACTGCTTGAGAACAGGCTGGGCATTGATCAGTTGTTGGTGAGCAATTGTTCTTCATTTGCATCACTTGTTTTTCTTGGGTTTTACTTCTCTTTGTGTGTGTGTGTGTGTGTTATTCTCCTTTCCATCATCATCATCATCATTGCCATCATCATTATTATTATTATATTTTATTTCAATTATTAAACTGTTCTTATCACAAGCCACCAGTTTTCTCACCTTTACCCTTACGAGTCTCTCCCCTGTCCCACTGGGGAGGCAGTGGGGGGGGAGTGAGTGAGCTGCTCTGAGCATGGCACTGAGTGGATGTATCACATCCCCTGTCATGCACCAGCCTCTAGGAAAATCAAACAATATAATGGACTGCTAAAGACTACACTGAGAGCAGGGGCTGGTGGGACCTTCAAACATCAGGATACGCATTTAGCAAAGGCCACCTAGTTATGTTAACATTAGGAGACCTACCAATCAAGCTGGCCCTGCCCAATCAAAACTCTTACATACTGTAGAAGGGGATAAAGTCCCTGTAGTGGACATAAAGATATGCAAGGGAAGACAGTCTGGGTTATTCCTGCCTCAGGCAAAGGCAAACCCATCTGTGGGATTGCTTTTGCTCAACGACCTTGGGTACACTTGGTGGGTCATAGAATCATAGAATGGTTTGGGTTGGAAGGGACCTTAAAGATCATCTAGTTCCAACCCCCCTGTTGCAGGTAGGGACACCCTCCACTAGACCACGTTGCCCAAAGCCTCATCCAACCTGGTCTTAAACACTTCCAGGGATGGGGGCGTCCACAACCTCTCTGGGCAACCTGTTCCAGTACCTCACCACTCTAACAGTAAAGAATTTCTTTGTAACATGTAATCTAAATCGACCCTCCTTCAGCTTAAACCCATTACCCCTTGTCCTGTCACTGCACTCCCTGATAAACAGTCCCTCACCATCTTTCCTGTAGGCCCCTTCAGGTACTGGTAAGCTGCAATTAGATCTCCCTGGAGCCATCTTTTCTCCAGGCTGAACAATCCCAACTCTCTCAGCCTGTCCTCACAGGAGAGGTGCTCCATCCCTCCGATCAGCTTCGTGGCCCTCCTCTGGACTCGCTCCAACAGCTCCATGTCTCTCCTGTACTGGGGCCCCCAGAGCTGGACACAGTACTCCAGGTGTGGTCTCACAAGAGCAGAGTAGAGGGGCAGGATCACCTCCCTCGACCTGCTGGTCACACCTCTTTTGATGCAGCCCAGGACACGGTTGGCTTTCTGGGCTGCAAGCGCACACTGCCGGCTCATGTTGAGCTTCTCATCAACCAACACCCCCAAGTCCTTCTCCTCAGGGCTACTTTCAATCCATTCCTCGCCCAGCGTATAGTCGTGCTTGGCATTGCGCCGACCCACGTGCAGGACCTTCCACTTGGCCTTGTTGAACTTCATGCGGTTTGTACGGGCCCACCTCTCCAGCCTGTCAAAGTCCCTCTGGATGGCATCCCTTCCCTCCAGTGTGTCAACGGCACCACACAGCTCGGTGTCGTCAGCAAACTTGCTGAGGGTGGACTCCATCCCACTGTCCACGTCGCTGACAAAGATGTTAAATGGTGCCGGTCCCAGTACCGACCCCTGAGGAACGCCACTCATCACTGTTCTCCGCTTGGACATTGAGCTGTTCACCACAACTCTTTGAGTGCGACCATCCAGCCAATTCCTTATGCCCCGAGTGGTCCATCCATGGAATCCATGTCTCTCCAATTTAGAGACAAGGATGTCGTGCGGGACAGTGTCACATGCCTTGCACAAGTCCAGGCAGATGATGTCAGTTGCCCTGCCCTTATCCACCAATGCTGTAACCCCATCACAGAAGGCCACCAAATTTGTCAGGCACGATTTGCCCTTAGTGAAGCCGTGTTGGCTGTCACCAGTCACCTTATTTTCCATGTGCCTGAGCATAGTCTCCAGGAGGGTCTGCTCCATAATCTTGCCAGGCACAGAGGTGAGACTGACTGGCCTGTAGTTCCCTGGGTCTTCCTTTTTTCCCTTCTTAAAAATGAGGGTTATGTTCCCCCTCTTCCAGTCAGCGGGAACTTTGCCGGATTGCCAGGACTTCTGAAATATGATGGAGAGTGGCCTGGCCACTTCATCCGCCAGTTCCCTCAAGACCTGCGGAAGCAACTCATCAGGTCTCATGGACTCGTGCACCTTCAGGTTCCTCAGATATTCTCGAGCCTGATCTTCTCCTACGGTGGGCGGTTCTGCATTCTCCCAGTCCCTGCCTTCTGTGACTTGGGCAGTGTGGCTCAAGCATTTGCCAGTGAAGACTGAGGCAAAGAAGTCGTTGAGTACCTCAGCCTTCTCCATATCCTGGGTAACCAGGTCACCCGCTTCATTCCAGAGGGGACCCACATTTTCCCTCGTCCTCCTTTCATCACTGACATACCTAGAGAAGCTTTTCTTGTTGTCCTTGACATCCCTGGCCAGACTAATTTCTATCAGGGCTTTGGCTTTCCTAACCTGATCCCTGGCTGCTCAGACAGTTTCTCTGTATTCCTCCCAGGCTACCTGCCCTTACTTCCACCCTCTGTAGGCTTCCTTTTTTTGTTTGACTTTGCCCAGGAACTCCTTGTTCATCCACGGGGGCCTCTTGGTGTTTTTGCTTGACTTCCTCTTTGTTGGGATGCATTGCTCCTGAGCTTGGAGGAGGTGACCCTTGAATATTAGCCAGCTGTCTTGGGCCCCTCTTCCTTCCAGGGCCTTGTCCCATACTATTCCACCAAGCAGATCCCTGAAGAGGCCAAAGTCTGCTCTCCTGAAGTCCAGGGCAGTGAGCTTGCTGCGTGCCCTCCTCGCTGCCCTGAGGATCCTGAATTCCACCATTTCGTGGTCACTGCAGCCAAGGCTGCCCTTGAGCTTCACATCCCCTACCAGGCCCTCCTTGTTGGTGAGAATAAGGTCCAGCATGGCACCTCTCCTCATCGGCTCCTCTATCGCTTGGAGGAGAAAGTTGTCATTGACACATTCCAGGAACTTCCTGGATTGCTTGGCACTCAGCTGCATTGTCCTTCCAACAGATGTCGGGGTGGTTGAAGTCCCCCATAAGGACCAGGGCTTGTGCGCATGAGGCTGCTCCTATCTGCCTATAGAGGGCTTCATCTGCTCGGTCCCCCTGGTCAGGCAGCCTGTAGCAGACCCCTGCTATGATGTCCCCTGCCCCAGCCCTCCCTTTAATCCTGACCCATAGGCTCTTGGTGTGCTCCTCATCCATCCCCAGGTGGAGCTCCATGCACTCCAGCTGGTCATTGATGTAGAGGGCGACACCCCCTCCTCGTCTGCCCTGCCTGTCCTTCCTAAAGAGCCTGTACCCTTCCATCCCAACACTCCAGTCATAGGAACTATCGCACCTCATCTCTGTAATGCCAATAAGGTCATAGCCTTGCAGGCACACACACGTCTCCAGCTCCTCTTGTTTATTCCCCATGCTCCGTGCGTTCACGTAGAAGCATTTCAGTTGTGCCCCTGATGACGCTGACTTATTGGCTGGGGTGGCTGGAATTCTTTTGATGTATCATCTTCCCAGTGTTACCCTGTTGGTTCCTGTTGCACCCAGATCCCCTGGCTCGTCTCCTCTAGGCTTCGAGCGCACTGTAGTGCATCCAGCACGTCTCTCGGCAGTAGGCTGACGGCCCTCGCCAGTGCCCCATCCCTCCAACCTGGGCACGTCATCCCACGACATGTCCCTGGCAAGCCTGATGTTATCCCCCTCCCTCTTCAAGACTAGTTTAAAGCTCTGTCGATGAGCCCCGCTAGTTCCTGGGCAAAGATCCTCTTCCCCCTTTGAGAGAGATGAATCCCATCAGGGTTCATCAGGCCTGGTGCCATGTAGGCCGTCCCGTTGTCAAAGAACCCAAAGTTGTGGCGTTGACACCAGCCACGGAGCCATGCATTTATGGACTGTGTCCGCCTGTTCCTCCCAACATTGCTGCCCTCAACTGGAAGGAGGGAGGAGAATATTACCTGTGCTCCTGAATCCTTCATTGACTGTCCTAAGAGCTTGAAGTCCCTTTTGATCGCTTTTGTGGTACGTTGTCTCTGCTTCATCCCCACCCACATGGAGGAGCAGCAGCGGGTAAATGCGGAAGAATGGGGAAGTCAGATGTGTATCTCAAGGGGATTTGATTTTGGGTGAGAATAGCCAATGAATTAAATTGTATGACGTTAACTGTATATAATACTCTATATCATTACTTCTATAGTGGCTGTATGCTCTATCAACGTATTACAGTAGGAATCACCCAGAATAACAAAGAATGAACTTCGATGAAATTGTGCAAGTGCAGCGATGATAGAACCGGACAAGTGCAACAATAATGGAACCAGAACTGGCTTTAGCATGCCACAATCCAACATCACACACCATCTTTCCTGCCCTGAAGGACTGTTACAACAAGTGAAGCCCAAAGGCATGGACTAAATGAACTCAATGAACATTTCAGAGAGACAGCCTATAGACTAAAGGAATGATATCTGTGTGTATATATCAGAAGATAGGAAAGGTGGTAGTGATTAACTGGAATGTATTGGAAAGTGTGGGCCCTGGGCCCGACACAGATGGTAAAGAATAAGGGGTTGATACTGTCCTGGTTTTGGCAGAATAGAATTCATTTTCTTTCTGGTAGCTGGTATAATGCTGTGTTTTGGATTTAGTATGAGAATAATGTTGATAACATACTGATGTTTTCATTGTTGCTAAGCGGTGAAGGACTTTTCAGCTTCTCATACTAGCCTACCAACGAGAAGGTGGGGGGTGCACAAAAGTCAAGTGAGCTCTTTTCAAAATTTCTTTTAGAATCCATTGTATCTGCTATAAAATTAGACCACAGGCTAACTCAGACCCAGTGGCTGCAAGATTAGAGAAAACAAGGTTACAGTTAAGGCATAAGTCTTGTTCATTCCTACATTAGACCATTTCTGCAAATGAAATCTGACTTACTTCTACAGCAATAAAACAATTACAACAAAGTGGCAAATTCTGGCCAAAGATTTTGTTTGGAAACACTTATTACAAAGTTATTTGTCACTAAAGTACTTCAAACCTTTCAAGTACCACACCAGATTAATTCTACAGTGTTACAAACATTGAATGAAAAACTGTATTCTGAAAAATACCATTTTCAGTTGACGAAATATTGGGGATCAAGCCAACAGAAACTTTATGAAGTTTCACGAGAAGTGCAAAGTACAGCACCTGAGGCAGAAAACTTGGAAGCATCACAACAGACTAGGAACCAATTGGCTGAAGAGCAACCCTGCTGAAAAGCTTCTGGGGTCATAATGGTGGATCTCAAGTTGCATATAAACTAATAGAGTGCCCTTATATAAAACAATCACCACACAGATTAGGATTACAGCCAGCAAACTGCAAGAAGTGACTACATCTCTTTCTACTTGGCATTGGTGAGGCACACTTGGAATAGTGTATGTAGCTTTGTGCCACCTAGTTTCAGCAGAAAATTGAGATAACTGGACAAAATACAGCAGAGGGCTCTTGAGGTAGAGGATGAGGGGAAAAGTCCTGTTTAGTTTGACAAAGGAGAGATGAAGGCTGAGAGGAACTAACTGCAGCCTACAAGAACTAACTGAAAGGGAGTTAGAAAAACGATGGTGTCAAATTTTTCAGACAATGGCCCCAAGCTGAAGTTCATACTGGGCATTAGGAAAAACTTATTCACCGGGAAGATACTGAAGCTTGGAACAGGTTACCCAGAAAGGCCATGGAAAGTCCATCTCTGGAGATTTTCAAGACTCAGCTAGATGAAGTGACAGCTGACATGACTTAGATTCAGCAACAGTATTGCTACAACCAGGAGGCTGGACTAGATTACTTACAAAGATCCATTCCAACCAATATTTCTATGATTCCACGTGAAGAACTGAAAACCAGCATGCAGTCTTAAACATGCTTTTCCCTGAAGAAATAACAAGTCTTTTTAATTTTTTAAAACTAGAGAAAAAGGACTGCAGTTTGCATTATACAGCAAAATGTAATTAAACCAGTGCGAGCTTTAGAGCTACCTATCAGTTTTTTCAGCTATGCTAAAATGAAGCTACTTCAGCAGAGGAAAAGCTGAGATCTAAGAATTCCAACTGCAGGTAAGCACCTTTGAGAAATGGAATTCAGACCTTATTTCTCCTCTCTGCATTTCTCCACTCATCTTTGCAGCTTCTTTGAAGTCACTTCTAAGGTGCTTCATTTTCCTTGCTGAGTGTTAGGCACCTGTGCTCTTAATAACTGGTAAATTTAAGGACTGCAACAACCAGGCACTATTCGCCAATGCAGCTTCTGAACTCTATCTCTGCTGAAAAAGATGGGTTGAAGACATAAGGAAGAATGTGTTTTTACTTTCAGCTATTCTGTAAATACAAAAAATAATAAATTGGAATACACTACACAGTAAAGATTCACAGGACATATTTCATACAAAGTATATTCTAATTAGCTGCCAGCTTTTTCACTAGTGTTAAAAAGTTGCAGGACCATCCTGGTTTGGTTTGGTTTCCTTCAAGTGTATACCATAGCTGGAAGAGGTATGGAAGATGAATAACAAGCATAAAACCAAGAAGCCCTTTCCAGTTTCTGGTGTCAAAAGTATTTTTAAAAAGCACATAGCTTGCAGTTGTTGGTGACAACCAAAATCTATCACTGCTAACTGTGACACAAGAACCAATGTTTTGCCATCATTTGTGTGGCTTATGAATTTTAAAATCTTCCTTCTACTGGTATGGGGCTTTTTCCCTTAGTGATGAAGCAACACAGTTTTGTCTCTGCACATGTATGTATGTGTGTGTACGTATACTGACCACAACAATTTAACTAATCATTTATTTCACAGATTGGGAACTAGCGTTTGCCATGCAGGATAACTGGTACTTTATGCCTGTGATGACACTTCTACTGCTACTACTACCTTTGTTTTTTCCTTCATGGAGCTAAAGGTTTCCTTCTCTCCTGGCCACTCCAAAGCAGTCTTGGTGATTCAGAGAATACTCCCTGAAAACTCACCTTCTGAAGAAAATATGGCCAAGTAATTTTATGTTTGAACGTGTTTGTACCTGGACAACAGTTTAGGAATGAAATTCAGTTTGAGCTTCTGTTGTACATTTTTTCACATAATACTGTCTGTTCCAGTGTTGCAGTAAATTGGGATACGTTTCTTATTCTAGTTTTTCTAAAACATACTTTTATGTTAAGTAAATCTCATTTGTATTTAGTTTTTTACTCTTAGTCTAGTTGAGTTCTAAGTACAGTGGCACTGGGCACGCTAGGATTGCATCAACAGCTCTGAAGATCACTTGCCTTTACCACTAGCCTAGGTATGGTCTGACAGCACAGAATCAATGCCAACACAAGTGCATTGAGGCCATCTTGAATTTTGCCTGGATTCCTAGCAACGATCCCTAATATCTACAGAGCTGTCTTGTGGTCTGAAAAGATAGACATGGATTAGAATGGCCCAAAGTTTTACTTTCTTTCATATTTCATTATGGTAAAATTTGGAGGAAACGCAGGGAAAGGAAGCATGTAAAACTGCTTATGCCAACACTGCTATTCCCTCCTTTGTAATACCAAATTTTCATGAGGCTATTTTAGCCTCATGAAAACAAAAATCTCATCTTATCTCCACATTAGCGCTTAGATAAACAAACCAAATTACAGTGAAACAACAACCAGAAATGAGTTTACATTTGCACTTCAATTAGTTTTAAAATGTTTCCCTGTGTTGTTTCACAGTTTGACCTTACACATGCAAATATACTCTATATATTTTTTAAAAAATATAATCTGTTTTGAATCTTCCCTGCAGTTCAAAATACTTTTTCTTTGTGCCTCGAGCTAAAAAGATTACTATTGTTTAACTGTTTTTATTCAGTTTAATCAATCTGACATGCTCAAGGAAAAAAAGATCTTTCTCAGCAATTCAACTCAGTAAGAAGAACCTCTATCCCTTCTAATCAGCAACCCAGTATCGCTGGCAAGTATCACTGAAAGCATTAATTTAGATGTTTGCAGCAAGAAAACAAAAATCTATGCCTGGATTTAAAAGTCATAACTTGGCCATTTTCCTACAGTTATTTTATTTGAAAGTTTTGTACATATTATATTTTAGAGATTAATCAGCAAATGTAATTTACCTACTTGTCTTCAAACTCTACCACTCTAAGCCTTTCATTCCTTACTGGTCCATTCTTTCCATATTGACAATTAAAAAAAAAAAACAACAAACAAAACCAAACCAAACAAAAAACAGCCCACACTTTGCGTAGGGACTAAGTGGAACTCTGCTTTATGTTCCATAAAAACACTATGTACTTCTGTATTTCCATAGAAATGCTTCACAATAACAGTAAGAAAACAGAACATTCTAGAGGAAGAGAAATAGGCCTTTGGGATAGATTTTCAGTCAATAAGAATGGATATATTATTACCTTCTGATCTTGCACCCAGTTCTTTCATTGTCTCCACATCTGATATCCTCCTTAAAAAGACAGCATTGTCTGGATATCTAGCTGGAGTACCACACCTAAAAGGCTGCACTTTTTACTGTGGAAGTGATTCAGTTGCATGCTCTTCTCTTAATGCTGCACTGAAAGAAAACAGACTCTCTCAAAAAATGAAA
Source organism: Balearica regulorum gibbericeps (assembly GCF_011004875.1). Classification (NCBI taxonomy): domain Eukaryota; kingdom Metazoa; phylum Chordata; class Aves; order Gruiformes; family Gruidae; genus Balearica; species Balearica regulorum. The sequence continues at coordinate 30,056,485 of NC_046184.1, forward strand.
CAATTTCAATATTTCAGTAAAGAAAGTTTTATGGGCCAGAAACATGTTTCTGGAAAAAGTAATAAAATCTTTAATGTGTTCAGAACAATAGCCTGTACATAAATAACTTTCACAATAGAGTTGAGAACATAAACACACTGATGTGTATGTAAAATGTTAATTTCTGTAACTACAATAGTATTTTATGCTGGCATAGTTGTAAGTCTACGTCTCTCTTAACCACTCCTGAAGGCCTGCCCCTACTACCAGAGCTGCCTGTGACCAAAGATCCAAGGCTCACCGCTGTTACAGCCAGTTGTGCAACCTTAGCTCTGACTGCTAAGCAAATTGCAAGGCAAGAAAGAGCAATAAGAGGATCTGTAGAGTAAAGCCAGGCAAGATAAGAAAGGTAAAATTGCAAATAGAGGATTACTGAGATAGGGATCCTTAGCAGCTTAAGGGGAAAAGAAAAACAACATATAAAGGTATAAAAACTTTCAGGAAAAAAAGAGAGAATCAGCGGATGACAATTCAGCACCATCAAAGATCCGTTCCATGGAGGAGCAGAAGCCAACCTTCCCCCACTTGACTGATACCTGTCTGGCCAGCAATTGCTCTTCAGGTGTCTTATTGGGGTGAGTGGGGAGCATACTAATGCTTAGCTGAGCAGCTCATTAATCCTAGTGAACTTTGATGTGTTTTAGCCAGTAAGAAACTGATTTCTGCATTTGAGTTGGATGTGTTCCGTAGGCAGAGTGTTCTTTGTGCATGGTAAAACGTGCCTGAACAAAGTGACTCCTCCACAATCACAGAGGCAAGGTAACTTACACAAGAGGTCCAAAAGAACAGTACACAACCTAGTTGCAATAGAAATAGAGGTCTGGCTATACACAATTCTGAATTTAAAATATCTGAATTTAAAATAGTGAGGGGGTGTTCTCTGAGGAAAAAAATGGATTTTTTCCTTTAAGAAAGGAAGCTATTCTTCTTTGAAATAAAAAATTTTTTAAAAATCTGTATTTTGAGGCCTGCAAAAGATGTTAAGACAAACCAAAATATTACATGACATGGATACTTGCAATTGCAAGGATCCTAATTGAATGACCAAGACGTTCACTCCCAATCTTAAGTTCATATTTTTGTCATATCTGGTTCTGTTTCATGGTCAAATCAAAACCCCCAACGTTTCATAACCGGTCCAACTTGCTCCTCTAAATTTTATACTATCAGGTGTTAAGAACTGTAAGGCATGCATATCAATTTTTGCCTTTGGCTTGGAGTTTATCGACACAAAAGGGACCTAAAAAGGACCAGGCAGGTCAGGAAAGGGCTATCAATTGTCGCTGTTTTTTTGAAAGGAATTCTTAAACAATTTCTGCATCCTGAAGCCTAGGATAGCAGGCATAGGAACTAACTCTGCTGCCTCAATGGAAGAAAAGGAAATTACTGAATTACTAAAGTCAAAGTTATTAATCAGTGTGGAACATTTCATTATTTTAAGTAATAACAATATTGAAAGAATTAGGAAAAAAGAGTCTGGTCAAGTCCATATTTATGTTATTCATTACCAGTATCTTACGGTGAGGTCTGAGTGCAGGTATAAACTTAATTCCCAGGCAGCATCCTCTAACAGAAAGTCTCAAAAGCTCAGTCTATGTTACATATCATTAATTATTCTTAATTCCTAAATCTAAAACATTATTAGCCTATAGCTAGACTGGCAGACAAATCAGCAGTATAATGATTACAAAGTAGAAAACTGGTGGTTAAATAAATGAATAAAGACAAAATCAGCTAATTCAAAATTAAACTCCCAATTAGACATCCAACAAGTTAAAAGTATGGACATGCACATTGCTTTCTGGCACTGCCCGCGTCTCTCATTTTCTTCTAGTTTCTTTAAAGTAACTGTAAACTTTGGATCAGGACTTCTTTCTTTAAGGGCTCTTTATTGAAAAGTTACTGCAACAGAACAGGAAATTTTATACCACCACAATCTTGCTCAATATTTTTTCATAAAGAAGATAATGACTGTAGAAACCTAAATTGGAAGACACCATGCTTTTATACCCTGAGGAGAGGCGTATGAGAAATGTGTTAGCACTGCTTTTGTAGCTGACTTCATAACATATCTTTCCTATACCAACTCTGAAACTGTACCACCAAGCTAGGCTTTCATGCAGGTACCGTTACTTCCTAATGGGAAGTACTGGGTATATAATCTCAATTGTATGAAATCTGCTGCATGGAGAGGGCCCTATATCATGGGCACAGAATCTGCCATAGAGTTGACACATGACTGCGTTTCCTTCATTAAAAATAAAAAAGTATCTATCTGTAGCTTTTGTGAGCCATGTATGAACAGCCTGTGGATCCACACAATAGTATCACTGTAAATTTGCAAATGCCTTAAACAACAGCATTATCATCAGAGATGACAATTTCAATACCAATATTTTTAACTGTTTCACTAGTGATAACATTTAGCAACTATCTAATTGGTGGCAAAGATTAGTGGCACAATTACAGTTTCTTACTCCCACCTACCCAGGAGGGAAAAACTATTCCTAGCCAACCTGCTAAATCTTCAGCTATGACCAACAACAACATTACTACAGTTAGCCATTTTCAGTATAAAATCTACAGTATGTCAAAAACCTCAAGGTACATGGAACATCATAAACTGCTTCAAATTAACTGTGAAAACAGACAAGATGACGCCTGTAGATATTTTTCCACGCTTAATTCAATAACTAAATCAGTAGATTCTGAATGGCCTATTGCTGGGTATTTCTCCAGCTGCAACTAAAAATGCATCTGAAGTAGCTACAACATAACCACTAAACTGACACCATGAAGATCACAAAGAATACATCTTGTCTGACAAGCGTGCATTGGCTCTGAAGTTGAATGTTAATGAAAATGCCTTTGATGTGCTATTTGTTTAATGTGGCACTGCATATTTTTCCCTGTTGTGTCTATCTTAATCCAGTACTTGTAAAAATCAAGCGATTGAGGCCAATGAGTAAAATTAATTTTTGTTATGGTCGAAAAAGAAAGAAGAATTCCAGGGTCAGGGTCTTGTCCTTGATTCCCATTGCTATTAAATGGAAAAGTGCATGAGCGTCCTCTTTAGAAAACACAGGGAAAACACCTTAGAGATACTTGTCAGTATGAGTAACTTCACCTCAAGGCCAGAGAATTAAGTTTCCTTTTGAAAGCATCAAGACTGATGAGGTTTGCAGTGTTGTCAAAGCACGCTAAACAAGAAGTGGTCTGAGCTGACTAATGGATTTAGATTGAATTAGCCGTTTAGACAGAATTCAGTTGCTTTGCTGCCCTTCATTAAATCATAAGAGATCTTACAGAGGACCTATGTAACTGCTTCCCATGTCAGAATGCCTCTAGGCTTACTCTAGCAGCCATCCCAAGGCACTGAAAATTTGTAAACCAAGGTAGAGGACTGAAAATGCTTGATTTCATTTGCCTCCACAGCTAGGCAATGCCAGAGAACAGTCAATCAATCTGTGTCAAACTTGACCATCTAAGAGGAAGATATAAGTAACACAGAAAAGGTATTTGGGCAATCTGAATCTGTAAGTGCGTAAAGACCCAGCGTTCACTGGAGACATCACCAAATTCAAGAATAAGTACAGCACTGTCTGAGGTACTGTATCGAGAAATAATGATCAGACCATACAAAAATAATGAGCTGTAGTCTACACCTTTTATTTCCTAGTGGCAAAATACATTTTATTAATGGAATGAAAGCCCTGGTCCCTATGGGGGACTCCAACCACCCCGACAGCTGTTGGAAGGACAATGCAGCTGAGTGCCAAGCAATCCAGGAAGTTCCTGGAATGTGTCAATGACAACTTTCTCCTCCAAGCGATAGAGGAGCCGATGAGGAGAGGTGCCATGCTGGACCTTATTCTCACCAACAAGGAGGGCCTGGTAGGGGATGTGAAGCTCAAGGGCAGCCTTGGCTGCAGTGACCACGAAATGGTGGAATTCAGGATCCTCAGGGCAGCGAGGAGGGCACGCAGCAAGCTCACTGCCCTGGACTTCAGGAGAGCAGACTTTGGCCTCTTCAGGGATCTGCTTGGTGGAATAGTATGGGACAAGGCCCTGGAAGGAAGAGGGGCCCAAGACAGCTGGCTAATATTCAAGGGTCACCTCCTCCAAGCTCAGGAGCAATGCATCCCAACAAAGAGGAAGTCAAGCAAAAACACCAAGAGGCCCCCGTGGATGAACAAGGAGTTCCTGGGCAAAGTCAAACAAAAAAAGGAAGCCTACAGAGGGTGGAAGTAAGGGCAGGTAGCCTGGGAGGAATACAGAGAAACTGTCTGAGCAGCCAGGGATCAGGTTAGGAAAGCCAAAGCCCTGATAGAAATTAGTCTGGCCAGGGATGTCAAGGACAACAAGAAAAGCTTCTCTAGGTATGTCAGTGATGAAAGGAGGACGAGGGAAAATGTGGGTCCCCTCTGGAATGAAGCGGGTGACCTGGTTACCCAGGATATGGAGAAGGCTGAGGTACTCAACGACTTCTTTGCCTCAGTCTTCACTGGCAAATGCTTGAGCCACACTGCCCAAGTCACAGAAGGCAGGGACTGGGAGAATGCAGAACCGCCCACCGTAGGAGAAGATCAGGCTCGAGAATATCTGAGGAACCTGAAGGTGCACGAGTCCATGAGACCTGATGAGTTGCTTCCGCAGGTCTTGAGGGAACTGGCGGATGAAGTGGCCAGGCCACTCTCCATCATATTTCAGAAGTCCTGGCAATCCGGCAAAGTTCCCGCTGACTGGAAGAGGGGGAACATAACCCTCATTTTTAAGAAGGGAAAAAAGGAAGACCCAGGGAACTACAGGCCAGTCAGTCTCACCTCTGTGCCTGGCAAGATTATGGAGCAGACCCTCCTGGAGACTATGCTCAGGCACATGGAAAATAAGGTGACTGGTGACAGCCAACACGGCTTCACTAAGGGCAAATCGTGCCTGACAAATTTGGTGGCCTTCTGTGATGGGGTTACAGCATTGGTGGATAAGGGCAGGGCAACTGACATCATCTGCCTGGACTTGTGCAAGGCATGTGACACTGTCCCGCACGACATCCTTGTCTCTAAATTGGAGAGACATGGATTCCATGGATGGACCACTCGGGGCATAAGGAATTGGCTGGATGGTCGCACTCAAAGAGTTGTGGTGAACAGCTCAATGTCCAAGCGGAGAACAGTGATGAGTGGCGTTCCTCAGGGGTCGGTACTGGGACCGGCACCATTTAACATCTTTGTCAGCGACGTGGACAGTGGGATGGAGTCCACCCTCAGCAAGTTTGCTGACGACACCGAGCTGTGTGGTGCCGTTGACACACTGGAGGGAAGGGATGCCATCCAGAGGGACTTTGACAGGCTGGAGAGGTGGGCCCGTACAAACCGCATGAAGTTCAACAAGGCCAAGTGGAAGGTCCTGCACGTGGGTCGGCGCAATGCCAAGCACGACTATACGCTGGGCGAGGAATGGATTGAAAGTAGCCCTGAGGAGAAGGACTTGGGGGTGTTGGTTGATGAGAAGCTCAACATGAGCCGGCAGTGTGCGCTTGCAGCCCAGAAAGCCAACCGTGTCCTGGGCTGCATCAAAAGAGGTGTGACCAGCAGGTCGAGGGAGGTGATCCTGCCCCTCTACTCTGCTCTTGTGAGACCACACCTGGAGTACTGTGTCCAGCTCTGGGGGCCCCAGTACAGGAGAGACATGGAGCTGTTGGAGCGAGTCCAGAGGAGGGCCACGAAGCTGATCGGAGGGATGGAGCACCTCTCCTGTGAGGACAGGCTGAGAGAGTTGGGATTGTTCAGCCTGGAGAAAAGATGGCTCCAGGGAGATCTAATTGCAGCTTACCAGTACCTGAAGGGGCCTACAGGAAAGATGGTGAGGGACTGTTTATCAGGGAGTGCAGTGACAGGACAAGGGGTAATGGGTTTAAGCTGAAGGAGGGTCGATTTAGATTACATGTTACAAAGAAATACTTTTATGATATTTGTGCCATCACTATTGAAATAATCTAATGGTAAACCATGAGATCAATACCTAAATAACAGAGATGATGCACATATTGGTATAACTACATTGTGAAAGAGGAGTATTTCAGGTTTTGATATTTATTGTAAGATGTTTTGCAATGTGTGAACTGTGTTTTAATGATGGTTTTATTTACCCCGAAAATGATACTTATGTTGCTGTTTGTTTCAGAAGAGCATTATTTATAAGCTCTTCTCAAATATAGGGAGACAAACAAGTGTACTTATTTGGATCAACATTTAAACCATGGAATACTCATTCCTAATTTAGCTTTATTTTAATTGTTCAGAATCTTGCCATAGTTTCTAGATTAAATGGTAGCCATAGCAACTACATATCATGCATCAGATAAAAATCAGTATCACATCCATCCACCACACACAAAAATTTTAGGATAGAGCTAAGAGAAAACAACTGAGGAATATTCGTGCATCAAATTTGTCATATTGAGAAGCTAAATTCATATACATTACCTCAGCAAATTATGTTTTATATATAAGGAACTGTTGCAACATGGTAGTGTGATGATAGAAATTCCAACCTGAGAACAACTCTCAACAATAAAGGGCAATAGCTGAGGTACAGAGCTTCCCTTCAGGACAAAACAGCATCTGTCTCCACCAAATGACCATTTTACTAAAACCTAATTTTACTTATGTAAAAGCACTGTCAAATATACATAAAATAAGACATACTAATTCAACCTTAGTGTGGCTTTATATTAAAAGAAAAAAAAAACCAACACAAACCAAAACCAGGTTTACCTAATTCTGTTCTCAGTAAACAAGTGCTACAATTTCAATTTCAGTGAGATATGACTACATTTAAGGCCAGCATAGTCGTAGATGCAGTTTTATTGTAAACATTCAGTTTTCTGAAAAGAAATTCTCAGTTGTGGGAAGCATGAAAAGAACAGTCAGCTTAAACAGAACAGCTTCCAAGGCACAAAAAAGCCACAGAAGGACAGTATATTTACCTAGCTTTATAAAATTACTTTTTATCACTCTCTGGCATAAGCAAAAGACGAACTGGTTCTTAAACGCTTGCTAGTGTAACAGCCTGGCCTGGCTTTTTTTTTTTCATAACACTATTCCTATGGGAGATCAGAACTATTCATTGTTCCACTTTGCAGCCTCGTTTATGGCCTTTTAACACAACAGAGAAGTTACAGGAGTATTAACAATCATTTCCTTACTAAATTTTCATTTAAAGCTACCGATTAAGCAGCTTTTAGTCAAAGACTGTGCTTGTTCTCAAAGAAATAATGCATTTTACTCGGCTAGCAAGCTATAAAAAAACCTATCTCTGAATCAGGACTCGGTATCACAAAAATTGAAAGACCAGTTCTGATCTGTTACAGGAACTGAAGATGCTTACTGCCTTATTTCATCACTAACCACATTTGTTTATGTAATGGTCTAACCGAGATTACTGAAATGCAGAGCGGAGCCACACCAAAAAAGCAGCAGGCTATTAGCAGACCAGCAACTTAGTTTTTCTCATCCTTCTTTTTTGAGTGCATTTCTAATAACAATGCACATATGTGATGGGTCAAATTCCTTAAGAAGCAAACTGAAAGATCAAGCCAATGCACACCTCAATCTAACCACACTGATGTTTGAAAAGTTCATCACATCAGCTCACAGGTGGTAAGTTCAAATGAAAGCTTTTAAATTATAAACAATCATTTTTATAATGACATCAAAGAGTTTTTTTTTTTTTAATTTAGTTCCTGATTACAGCATGTGTTTTCACATCTTTGGATTCAAATCAGATTGCATGGGATTGGTACATTTCAAAAAGCTTTGGAAAAATATACTGGCATAAAGCTAAAGTTAGTTAAAGGATACCACTAATTTCAGAGGTGACATTAATCTTTTTCAGGGAGAGAAGAAATTTTCAGAAGTTACTACATGTCAGCTCAGCAGCAATTAATGGAATGTCCATTTCCACCTGAGTTGATGACAGTCATATAGAGCTTCTACATAGAGTTTCTACCCCTTGGATTCACTGCTTCATCATTAATATCTACCTGCTCTCAGAAGAAATTTTAGATAACCAGTTTTGCTAAAATTTCAATAGGTTAATCTTCCTCTGTGTCAACTTGCCCAATATTATTGCTGTATCAAGTGCAATTTTATTAGCTTGTTCATCTCATCTAATTCAAAAAGCACTATCACAAGGGGGCTGGCATACAGATCACTCTTTTTTAAGAGGTAATGTTTACCCCAAAAAAAGCAATATGGCACACAAGTCTGCATATTCTTTGGGTTTTGTGAGAGGTTTGCTCAGTTAGCATAAACCCTTCCCCTGCATCCAGCAACACACCAGCATTTTTCCTCATTCTGCCTCTCAGCACTTTTAATAGGGGAAATTCCCATCACAAAGGAAGATCTGTATAAGAAAAAGGTGATTTTATCTTCTTCAAAAATATTTGAGAATAGTGTGCAGCACCTAAGCCACATCTCTTTGTCTCCTCACAGGTATATTCTTAGCCCTTGATTATCCACTGCAGGATCTGCACTGGAGAAAAGTAGTGCTATAAAGTTCTGCATGTGAAACGATTATCTACATACAGATCCTGTGGGTGATGCTACTGTGACAATCCCATGGCCACTGGGAAAAAAAAAAATGGAATAACCAGGGGGTCTTATTGCCAAAAAGCAAAACCATAAAAGATCAAAGCTTTTTCTGACTGTTCATTTCAGATAAGCTCTTTACTTCTCTATACAATCACATGAGTTCTCACTTATCATAGAAATATGCCATTTTAAGACAAGAGAAGTCCTCCACATCAACAAACTGGTGACTTTTCTTGGACAGCTGAAAGGCCTGCTAATGGGAAAAGAACTGAAATTTTAACTAGATTATCAGCAGTATGGAATTAAATGCATAACAACATAGCAATAATTCCTTGAATAAGCTTGAGCGTGTGGAGAAGCCACAGATAGCAGATTGCAAACACCATCACTCCTGATTCCTTGAGGGATTAATAACAAGAAATAGGTGTCCACCCGTACAGTTTTAATACATGTGATGTCAGTGGTGATCAAGAATCACCTGACCTGTGAAAACTAGCTAGTTTCCTGAGCAAATCTTACAGCCTTAATCAACGGGTCCTCATACTGCACTGGCACTTTGAGTCTCAGCAGTCCAACCAAATAACTATCTATGGGTGCTAGGTGGACCTTGTATTTCCACATCTTTTGCCTCCAGACCAAGGACAAAGCATATTGGAAAGGCATTTTTGGGAAGGCAGAATACATGCTCACTATGCTACCTCTGCTCTGTGAAATAACGGACAATTCTCTACAAATTTTCTGTGCTTTCACAGAGCATTAGATGTAAAGTGTCTATTTACTAATTGCACATTAATTACCAGAGTACTTCCAACACAATCCTATACTGTAATCAGCAGCATATGAAAACTGCAAGCTATCTAGCAAATGAACTTGAAACACTCCAGATGTATGTGTTAAAGTCCAATTGCAAAAGATTAGAGTTAAAACATTGGTTCCAGGGAGCATATAATTAATTTTAAGTCACAGTGAATTCTATAAAATTACTTTTGTGTTTAAAATTAAGCATATTCTTCCGTGTTGCTCCTTCACAGCTTTAAATCCGATCATCCAGTTTGCTTGGCAAGAGTGTTTGTAATCGTATCTTCAATTCCCAGCCAGCAAGGTGACTTCATTCCTTTAGCTTTAAAGAGTGATTTACATTTCAAATACTTCGTCATCACTGGCCATGCTGGCAACATAGAAACAGATGTCTTATCTGCCCAGTGTAGATAATAACAATCTCATAACAATAAATTCAGATGGAAAATATCTTGCTGTTGGAATGCCATGATCTGCCTTCTAAAGGCAGTCTGCTTGTAAGAACTACTCCAAAAACCAATTATTCCTGTAGTAAAAGAAGTGTAACCTTCAGTAAACTAGCTTGAAGTTTTCCTGAAGGACTTTCCAAATTTCCATTTAGTGTGTTTCATATAAATGCAACTTGAATTTCTCACCTGCAAAAATGCCTATGATGCTATAATATTGTCCCATGCCAAGTAATACGCAGCTAATACAGAGTTGAAAAGACTCATGGGTCCTTCTTGAAACACAAAAGGGGGGGGGGGTTGGAAGAGTAGGAATGCAATAAAGATTGACTCTCATTTATTTCAAAATGTATTTTCTTTACGAATTCCCAGATGTGTTGGGAGGTGAAGAAAACCCAGGTTTGATACTTTACTGATCAACCATTTTACTCTGTGAATTGTCTAGAACTGTTCCACTGATGCTGTATTATTATTATGTGTGCACACACACTGCTCAGTAACGATAAATCTTCATATTCTTAATAGTTTTAATTTTAACCTTAATGATAATGTTCCATCTACCCGTAATTCCTTTTCCTCCTTAAAACCAAAATACTGTAGTTAGTTAGTCATGCTGCCAGAAACAAAAGACACTCCCAATTCTTTGGCAGTCTCAATTTATTTCCATCCTACGCTTGCAACTCTTCTTTCAGTCAACTCTAAACCAATTTCAACTTTAGAAAATCATGTGTGTCACAGTGGAGGGTAGTATCAGAATGACAGTTCTTTTTGGGCTGGCATTCTTTCATCATTGATATTATCTCAAGTTTTCCGAGGATTATCAGCTCAAATTTCAATCCTTCATCACATCAGTATATCCTGGGAAATCACTGTAAGCTTCCCATTGATTTCAAACTATAATAATCATTCCCTTGGTCCCACTGAAGGGCTATATTCACTGTAAAATCTCCACTGGTATCCTCCTCTGAAGGACAACTGTTTTCAGAGAATGGGTGAGGTAATGGGAAAACATTTATTAAACAGGCAGATTACAGTGAATAAAATGGAGTTCAGAAAGCAGACAGAGATGGTGAACAGTCAGCTAATTCAGTCCAGTTGCCATATATGGCCTTTCTATTGTTGTTTTATTTTATGCATGTTTTTATATCACATTTATCACAGCAGTATCTGAATGTCTTCCAGTACTACACATAGCAATGTGACTAGCATCTGTCACACGTTGTTTGTCCCTTATCTTCTCCCCAGGGAGAACTACGTGTGCTGAGGAGCATTCTGCTTTGGTAAGGCTTGTGGTTTTTTAACCAAGCACTACTGGTTACTGCAGAAAGGAAGTGGAATTGTAACTGAAAGGTGATCCAGAAACAAAGCTTTTACTTAAACACAATATGAGAAGATTAGATCAAATCAAAACTGAAGAACCAAAAGCATTTGAGGTCCATTCCAGTTTCAGCATAAACAGTGGCTTAGAAAAGATACACAAGTGCTTAAACTGAAGTCTAATTTTACCTCACATTTTCTTTTTTTAAACACAACATGAGAAGCAAAACAAACTGTAATTTCCATACCTTTTCATGGTCTTCATTTTTTCCAAAGGCTGCAGGCTCCCTTTTGCCATAAGATTATTTATGATAGCCTCCCTTATGATTAAAGCACAGACATGAGAAGGATTAAGCCTGAGGCTGTAGTATCTCTTTTTCTGCTTTACAGTACTCCGCACAAGAGCTCTGATACAGTATGTATCCTGTAAACCAAAGCATAACAGCAGGCTCAGTTTGTTCCATTCTGAAGGTAAGGATTGTTTTACAGCACCTTTTTCATGTGCAGACTAAAGCTGTAAAGATGCCTCTGAAGCAGACAGAAGCCTCAAAGCCACCATCTAGCAGGTTCTTTTTAGTGCACGAGTAGGAGTTAAACAGAGACAGCTCTGGTTAAAAACAGTATACATCTGGCCAGTGTGCACCAAGAAGCATAATGTCACGTTTCTGACAACAAGAGGACTATCTGCTACACCTTTTCTACTTAAATAGTAATATCCCAGACCAATTCTGGATGCTTTGCATTTTACACAATCCTAGCATTTCTTACTGTAACTGTTCTAGCAGTTATCATGCTTGCTGTGTGACTGCACCACTACAAATCTACATCAGTAAGCCGCCCATTTTTTACATGACCATGTCACTTCTTAAAGTATGTCTGCACCACAAACTCTTATGACTTTGTAGACATATGCCTCGTTACCTCCAGTACTGGAAGACGTTAAGCTGTGCAACTCAGAGCTCAGTATAGGCTGGTGATGCAAAAATATACTAATCTTCTGAGCCTATGTTAAACCCTGGATTTTCATGTCTTTTCCCAGTACCCAAGCTCAGTAGTTTGAAGGTGGCTTTAACAGATCTACACCACATAACCATGTCGATACATGTAAGAGGAAAAGTCTTCCATTTACCTGGAAAATTTGAGATATTAAAATTTAAACCTGCAAATATTCCTCTATCAAAATCTCATTTTCCCCACTTTACATAATAAAATATTTTGCATGAATATAACTAGGCTTATTTTGATTACAGTGCCACTACCTAAAAGCTAGTCAAAGTAGTGCTCTCTTATAACAAATACATCAGACTCGATTAATAATTTCCAGGAAATCAGTAATAGCTAAATGAATAAACTCAAGCACTGATAGAAATTAAATGTTAGAACATACAGTTCGTACCATGATTACTTACAGGGTTTGCAGGGTCCAAGTGGACAGCCTTATTAGCATCACCTATTGCTTCTTTCCAAATTTCTAAGCAACAAATAAAACTGTTGACATTTTCCTTATGATTAGATGCTTTTCACAATGAAATCAGAGCATTTAATACATACAGTACTTATATGCAATACTGGCATTTTTTACAACAACATTTCGTTGGTAGTATCTGGAAGTCCTCTTCTAAAAATCTCAAGTTTGCTTTACTCTAATGAAAATTACTTTTCCTCTTTTTCTTGTGCAGCCATTATATCTCAGCATCTGTCTACTCCAAGTGCCTCCTCTAAGACACTCCCAGCTAGTATCTAACACAATCCCTTCAGATGGCGTTTTCTCACTCAAACATGAAGTTGTACAATATATTCCAAATAGCTTAACAACTTGCTGCTGCCAAGAAGCAAGGTCCCATTCACACAGAATCACAGAACAGTAGGGGTTGGAAGGGACCTCTAGAAATCATCTAGTCCAACCCCCTTGCTAGAGCAGGATCACTTAAGGCATGTTGCACAGGATCGCGTCCAGGCGGGTTTTGAGTATCTCCAGAGAAGGAGACTCCACAACCTCTCTGGGCAGCCTGTTCCAGTGCTCTGTCACCCTCAGAGTGAAGAAGTTTTTCATATGGAACTTCCTATGCTCCAGTTTGTGCCCATTGCCCCTTGTTCTGTTGCTGGGCACCACTGAAAAGAGTCTGGCTCCATCCTCTTGACACCCTCCCTTTAGATATTGATAAGTATTGATAAGATCCCCTCTCAGTCTTCTCCAGGCTAAACAGACCCAGCTCTCTCAACCTTTCCTTACATGAGAGACACTCCAGTCTCTTAATCATCTTTGTAGCCCTCCGCTGGACTCCCTCCAGTAGTTCCCTGTCTTGAACTGGGGAGCCCAGAACTGGACACATTTCTGTCACATACCCCCACTACTATGCCTAGTCTTCAGTTAACACATCTCTTCTAACTGGCTGACTTTTTAATTGAAGCATACTAAGTCTGCTAAGTGAGTTTAATCCTTATAATACAATAAAAAGTCCCAGACCAAGAAGTGGTATTATAAATGCAGGAAATGCTGCAACCATAGCTTGTGCCTTGTTAGACAACAGAAAATCCACATGGAAGTGAAGTTCTGGCTGAAAGACTTTATGGTGTGCAAGACCCAGTCTCTGCATGCAATTTCTATTGAAGTTGGGTACTTATGTCTTCCTCTCATATGAAGTCTTTCATGCCTAAGAAAGGTTACGTTTAAATTGCCAACCTAGGGTCCTTCTAATTCTACCAGCCTGTTTTCATGAAATTTGTGGGAACTGAGTATCTCTGAGTTTCTGACGCTTTGACAGTTGGCTGAAATAGCCCAACAGGATCAAATTCCTAGATTAAGAATCTGGAGTGTAATTGCATGAGCCACTTTTCCTCTTGGAAACCAGCTACAGGTACTCTTGGAAAAAGACAAAAATGAATGAGCCACAAGTGACAGACATTAGTCATGCTGCCTTCTGCAATACTGTGACAGCTTACCGTACACCACTGACAGGACAGCACACAGCAGAACTTGTACTTGTACAAACTAGAACAGAAGATGCCCAATTTTCACTGACACCCATACCAGGCATACTGTGGCTCCAACAGGATGGTATTATATATGCTTGCAGCAAATTTTTACTGAATACAAATTTCAAAAAATAATTCCTAGACAATACTCACGGTGATTTTTCTCACTGCAAAGTAAAATCCAGAAGTCAAAAATCAGGCATGTTTGAGCCAAAATTATAACCGGCACTTTTTGAATGAGGTGTGACCTCTAGCCACTGATGTGGCTAAATAAATATTTGGTCTACTGCACCAGGGATATGGGAAAACATATAGTGAAAATGCACATCGTTGTTACCACTAAAGCTTACAGTTCAAACAGAAAAAGCAGACAGCCGGAAATAAAACAAGAAACCCAGAAAAATGCAGCTACACCTTCATGGTCACAAAATAAATTGAAAGAGAGTTGAGTGCAGAACTTACAAGCCCTGAGTTCCAAGTCTTCGGAAAGGAGGACAGCTGGTGTTGCAAGAGAGTTACCAATCCATGGTTGACCATGACCACCTATATAGTTACTGATACCTTTCTGAAAGGGTGAGTATTCCCTTCTCTCTTCCCACTGCACCCTCTGCACATCTGCAATGACTTATAAAGCCAAAATATACAACAAACCTCATCTTTCATCTTCTTTACCTAGTTTTACCAGGTATTATTGGGTATAGATTTTAAAAATACATTTCATAAAAATACAAGCAGATTTATTCAGTATTTTAATTTAATTAAAAACATCAGAAAGACATGCTGAATACGGTCAGCAAACATAAAATCATGAAAAACTGAAGAGAATAAAATCTAAAACCTGGTATATATTATCATACATAGCAAATACACCTATAACATATATATTTGATTATGAAACAATATGGAAGAAATACATAAAATGCAGACATTTTAAAGAAATTATTTGTACAATTTAGTCAAAAAGTTACATAATACCTTTCTGAAATGGACAGATGTGTGAATACTGATAGACTCCGCCCCACTGTAGCACCAAAGGCTTGGTGAATGGCACAAAATACTTCACTTGCATCAACCTTCTAAGCTAAACAATCTGCAAATTCATATCTGGAGCCAGACAAATAAATATACTTAACAAGATTAGCCATGACTGGAAATGTTAGTTTTGTTTTGATACCTGTAGTTTTGAGTCCTGAGAGCACAAGTAGAAATGACAATCAATCACATTAATGCACTACTGTATTGCCTGATTATATGAGTATTTAAAGTGAAGACTTTTGAAATCCATTTGAGCCTGGTCCAGCCCATTGGAAAAAACCAGAAAACTGTGTGTCAAAATCAAATCTATAGCACTGTCCAATCAGTACTTCAACATTTGAACATCAAACTGCGTTGCTGTACACATGTATTCAACAAGAAGAACAGAACTCACTCAAAATCCAAAGTAAAACCTAGGGAAAAAGTTTTGCCACTTGTAACAGTTGCTGACAATGCAATGAATGTATTTATGACTAAGAAAAAGCTGCATGCAATCTGTCAGTCAAGATTTCCGTAAGATGTTCCACAAAAGAGGCACTACGCTCATATACAGTAACAGAAGGAGATACTTGTAATGGAGGATGAGGACAGAGACAGACTGAGACCTTGTGTGCCTTTTCTGGAGACGTCCTTTATGTCTTTAATTCCCCTATATAATCTATTAGTAACATATTAAAACATAATATATAAAAAGGCCTGTTCAATAAGCTTCTCATATGAACTATTTTCAAGTTTTATTGCTATTTAAAAACAAAAAGCAAAATTAAGCCAAAGTGACTTTTACTTTCAAAAGGAACCCACGCCAATTTGACTTGTCCAAGCTGCACTGAAGTCCCCAATGTCAGAAGCATTTCTCCTAGAAACTATTAGACCTTGTACTGATAGCACTTGTATCACTGAAAAGTAGTGTCATATCTATACTTGCAGCACATAAATCTGAGATACACACAAAGTCTAATCTTCTTCAAAGATTGTTCAGAAATTATTTAAAAAGTTAACACTATCAAATTTTTAAAAATGTGTTCTAGAAGTTTGGCTGCATTTATGCAATGGACAGTTTGTATTCATTTTTTGCATAAACACAGCATGCTTTTGATTATACAAATTGCTTTACATGTATGTTCTCCAGCATGTGCAAAAAAAAACCTCATAGAAGATAAATTTCTCCTTTAAAAATGTATTTTATTTAAAAAAAAATAAATTATACTTTTATTCGTATGATATTGTTGAATTTATTTGGGGTAATAAACTATCTATGAAAAGATCATATTCTTGAAGTATTTTCTACTATCTAATTTGCACACATTAGAAAAATAAAGATTGACAAAAATCCCTGGAGTAGTTCCTTTTCAGATTAATTGTTTTCATTTTGTGTTCTAAACGCATACTTTAATTCCCCTGCAGGTCAAGGAAGGCACATTAGCTTGGAGCATCAATGAGATTTAAAGACTGGTGAAGAAGCTACTGCAAGAGAGGAAGCCCTCTAGGCTGCCCAGCTGCCAAATTCACACTGTGTTCAAGTGCAAAGTGGTCTAAGACCCCTTTCCGACCCAAACAACAACACTGCTGTATGTGGATGAATGTCAAATGAAAGTATTTTTATTACCCAATTTCCCTACTCTCTCTGACACTCTTGACTATAGTAAGAAACAGGAAGCAAAGAACAAAATTATCCCCATAAGCATATTTTTGTTCCTGGAATTTCAATATTTGTTGAACCAAATTTAACCAAAGTTCTAGAGAAGCTTACCACGTTTCACATGTGCATATACTCTTCGACAAAGTGCTGGTGTTTGGAGGAAAGATGTGGAAACACAGCCAACCTTACATACTCTCTGAAGAAAAAGAGATGGGATCATGAACTATAAAGTTATGATTTATGCAGCAGCATTACACTACATCCAATATCATTACACCAAGTAAACACTGTCATTACAAACTTAATGATATTCTTGAGATATCCACATTAGCACCATTGGTCTTTTATTTATTTCAAATTACTGTTCTTATTTACCTCAGCAGGGCTCTATACGATTACTCCCCAGACTGCTCAGACTCCTATGGGGATGATTTATGTTGTCATTCCAATATAATGTTTCCCATAATTGTACTGTGTTTAAAAAACATTAGAACCCAAGGGGCTAGACAAGGAATTATAATATTAGCAGCATGCTCATATAAATCAATTTACTCCCTTGGAGGGAAAAAAAATGAAAAAAGAAGTTAATAAGATTACAGAACTGCAAAGCCAATGCAAACCTACCATTTTAAGTGTGTTTAATCAATAACTGCAAATGCATCACAGATAAATTCTGGAAATGAAAACATAAGCAGGAATCCATTTCCACATGTGTAGTATTATGTTCTTGACATTAGTAGACTAGTCACGAAAAGTAGGAAAAACATTATCTCACTGAAAAAAATCACTTCCAGAAAGTGGCGAGCACCCCAAACACTGTAAATGCACAGTATTTTTTAGACTTCTCCTAACATCAATCTAAGATGAGTGACAGATGTAATTTCATAATTGCATAATTTTAAAGATTCCAAGTATATTGCAGGGATCAAGAAGTAACCCATGATTTCAGAAACATTATTACGGATAAAATCTAATTATAAGGGTTATGTGGGTAGAAAACCAGGGAACTTCAGCCTCTCTTTTCCATTACCTACTAAAATACCTGATTTCATTTTAAAAAATCTCACAAGTCAATTTTTAATATGCTTAATGCAATGCGAAAGCATAAGATAACCTATTATAGTCAGAAGATGGATGACTTGTAGCTCAGTCTGATCTGAGCCTCTAAATGCAGTATTGTTTATTATATTCACTGATCTAATTTTGCTGTACTGTAGCTATATTCTAAGATGCAGCTGTCAATCACTTTAGGGTAAATTTTGTGTAATAAAAAACTACAAGACTGAAACATGACGACAAATATTAAAAAACACTATTCTGGTATACTCCCCGATCGAAAATGTAGCAGCTCACTAACCTAAGATTTTTTTTTTCCCCACAAAAGAGCACGCTATTATGCAACATACATACCATAAATCCCACTGCAGATGTACCTTAGGGACAGATGAAACTTCTATTGCTTTAGGGAGCTCATCCAAAGCCTCTTTATGGTGATTCCGTTTTTGCGAGGCTACAGCTAAATGATCAGAATCACAAACTATTTTTTGCAATTTTAGTCTTGCTGAAGTTCGCTTTACCCTAATGAAAACTACTTTGACTCTTTTTCCTGGGCAGCCATTATATCCAAGCACCTGTTTACTTCAGATGCCTCCTCGAAGTTACTTTCAGGTAGTGCCTATCTCAGGACAGACTCTTAGCTTCTGTAAAGCAGTCTGCTCTATGGGATTAAACAGAAATATGCCACTTTACAGCAGTTGAAGATCTAGCCCTTCAGTCATAAACTAGAACAATGAAACTTGCTGTTGATGTGAGAACTGTATTATTATCTCACATTACAAAATCTTCAGTCCTTCTAATAAGAAAGGGATGTTTCATAAATCTGACAAATTAACTTTAAATACTGTGAACTTATCATGATACTAACAAAAATTATTTATTTCAGGCTTGTAAAAGAAAAAAAATAAATGGTTTGAATTCCAATATCAAATCACACATACGGCACAAATTGACCTGCTCAGGTCAACAGGGTTATTGTCGTGGTTAAATTTTGGGACCTGGGAAATAAGTAGAAGTGCAGCTGATCAGAAATTGTATTACCAAAAAAAAGTTTAATCAGAAAACATCAGGTTGTTCAGTGCAAATTATTTCATTTAAGATGCCACTCTGGAATTAGGAAATCCGGAAAATCCAGATAACATACTGCAGGACAACTTACCTGAAGATTTTGTCCTGGAGCCAAACCACCCTGCAAGCACAGACACTGCAGCAATTGCAAAATGTTCTGGTGGGAACTGCAGCAGAGGCAGGAGCTCTGAATGTTCCACATTTGAGACTTAAAGCAAAATTAAAAATAATAAATATAACTCCCTCGTGAACAGGAAGACCAGTAGCTGGAGCTCAGCTATTGACTGCAATGCAATCAGATGTTAATACCTTTTAAAAGACGGGGAAATAAGAAAGGTGAAGACTTGAGGGAAATCTAAGTAACATGGAAATTAGTCTTCATGCTCTTTAAATTTATAGCCAGGCCTTTCATAAGAACTTTCTCTTGCACACAGGAGGGCTGTCCTGCCCGGTTATACCAACTTTGGGGGCAATACCATTGCCAGCAGTGCTGGATGCGTCACCCTGTACTGACATTCATCAGCCAGACTGAAGTTCTCCTCCTTTTCTCCTGCTGATCCCACCACACGTCCTTCCAAATTTCCTAGTAGCTCTCCAGGACGGTGTATTTTGCGAAATACCACTTGCTCAGTATTTTTCCATTCAGACTCCAGAATCGCATGCCAGCTTTCCTCCTCCAACACACATCATTTAAGACTGGCAGACTTCACAAAGCAGTCAAGATTTTTTTTTCCACCTTGTGGATTTTGGAGTCCCCAGGAATCACTTTAAAGTTACTGGTTGGTTGGTTTTGGTTTTTTTTTTTTATGAGGAGGCAAGCATTTGGGGAGTATTACACAGAGAACTTCCAGATTTTGTATGGCAAAAGCCACTGTTTTCATGCAAGCACATGGTACCAGGGGCTGAAACAAGGAGCTCTGGTCTCCTGCTTCTCCTCTATTAAACCACTTGTGGGTTACAACTGCGAGTAGCCACCATCCCACTCACAGCTGTGGAGGAATGCTTCCCACAGCCTCCGCAGGAGCCATGCAATCCCCAGCAGCCTGAAAGTCAAATATAAACGGACAAATGGGGGGGGGGGGGGGAGAACGATTAATTCTGCACTTTGAATTGCCGCAGGCACGCAAAGCCGTTCTTCCCAGGAGAACAGGCAGCAAAACACCACAGCGCACAGCACAGCGCGCTCCCCACCCGAGGAAAAACATGGCGGCGGGCAGCAAAACCACGGCCGCGGCGCCGCCTCCCGCCCCCAGGGGGCGCCCCTGGCGGTGGGCTGCTGCCCGCCCGCTGCCCCCGCGGGAGAGGTGTGGGGATATGGGCGGGCTGGGGGGCCCACGGCCTGTGCCGGTGCGGGGGAAACGGGGAGGAATGCTCTTCCTCACTGCTCTGCATCCCCTTGGCTCTCGTTATGTGAAGCAGAAATAGAAAATTTTAAACAGTCTTCTTTACCTTTACTGTTATTCCTTTTTTATGGGTTAATCATAGAATTACAGAATCATAGAATGGTTTGGGTTGGAAGGGACCTCAAAGATCATCTAGTTCCAACCCCCCTGCCATGGGCAGGGACACCCTGCACTAGACCAGGTTGCCCAAAGCCCCATCCAACCTGGCCTTGAACACTTCCAGGGATGGGGCATCTACAACCTCTCTGGGCAACCTGTTCCAGTGCCTCACCACCCTCATAATGAAGAATTTCTTTTATCTAATCTAAATCGACCCTCCTTCAGTCTAAAGCCATTACCCCTTGTTGTGTCACTCCATGCCCTTGTAAACAGTCCCTCACCATCTCTCCTGTAGGCCCCTTCAGGTACTGGAAGGCTGCTTTAAGGTCTCCCTGGAGCCTTCTCTTCTCCAGGCTGAACAATCCCAACTCCCTCAGCCTGTCCTCATAGGAGAGGTGCTTCAGCCCTCTGATCAGCTTCGTGGCCCTAATACTTGTGTTTTAATAAATTAATTATTACTGCTGTAATCCTGACATTATTAAAATAAAGTTAATCCATTCTGGACATTAAATCAACAAACATGTCAATGATTCACTCATGTAACTGAAAATACAATAAATGTTCTAGGCTTTAAAAATTAACCACTGCCATTTAATAACTCTAAAAATGGTGTTTGATGTAAAAAGGCATTATTGTGATACTGGCTTTGCAAAATACTGCTGTTTTTTCAACACAGCCAGTCTCGTGGCCAGCGCATGTAGGTTTTTGTGAGACCTTCGGAGGACGGCGATAGAAGTGGCTGCTGGGGGAGCGATCCTGGACCCAAGGTAGGAGATAAATGAGGGCAGCACGAAAGCAGCATCGGGCAGAAGGTGGGAGTGAATGAATTTTCCTGTGGCCCATCCGTTGGGTATCGGTGGGTATCAGCTGGTATTTGGAGAACTTGGAATTCTTTCCTCCTGTACAGCTGCCTTCTGAAGTTGGGTTAAAAATTCAGCTTGAATAAGGTTGTCCTTCTGAACAGTCATAAGCATCGCTGTCATCTGTGCCTGTTCCAGACTAGGCACTGCCCTGTCTTAAGAAAAATGAAAGAACAGCCCAAGACCGATAATTGGCACACAAAGAATGTCATGCACATGTTGATCAGTTGGCCATGTTATCTTCCTTAGGAAGAAACCAGGTAAATCACATGAATTAAACAGTTACGATGTTTGTCCCAGTCTTTTCATAGCAGCATTTGAATTTCTTCCCAAAACAGTTTTAAAAGTTAAATCCATTTATGAGCATGGCCTCATTCCTTGGAAAATACCATTGTTCAGTGTTAGCCATGCAGTTTTGTGATTCCTAGCATCTGGCTTTGATTAAAAAAAAAGCAGTGCATTTTAGCATGAAGACACATAACACAATTCAAATGTCTGGATAATTTAAAGGACATAGACTATATTTAAAAGTTTATTTTAGATTGTTGCAGTGGATTACGTTTGCTTAATCATAAATACCTTACAATTACTCTCTTTATTTTAAAAAAGGAGGAAAAAGCTCAACATTTTTCTGTGGTGAGGATGCCAAAAGGTTAGAAGGATATAAAGAAATACCACTTTTCCATCTTTTTTTCCTAACTTATTTTCTCCTCCTTGACATTAAGTGTTGTATGCTTAAGCATCAGTCTGCCGTGTGTTTCCCGAGTGCAGCTGCATACTCCTATGACAAAGAACTGACACATTAAAAAAACAACAAAACAAGCCATATCAGAGAAATGATTGCTATTCATTCACTGCTCACACATTCATTAGTTCTGGCAAGTCATGAATGTATGGGGTTTCTTGCTCTTGTACGTATTTAATGTCTGTAAATGAGCTATATCCTGGGCACAGCAGAGCTACTGCAGAGACTGTGACACATCCAGATGTGTCAGTGATTGTTCACAGCTAACTCTGCTGCCTAAGTTATCTGGATAATGCAAGATGTTCTGCATTTTCTCCTTAAATATATGACCAGTGCAGTTGTCTCTAGCAACTGGATAGTTAAAATTAGAGTTTGGCATGGCAGAAACATAATTCAAAATCCCATATGCAGAAAAGGGCAGTTTGGGAATACATCTAAGGCATCTAACGTCTAGTCTGCTGCCAAAAGGGGCAGTCCCGCTGCCTTTCCCAGCCTGAGCAGTCAAGCCTCTCACTGGCCCCAAAGCTGGCATTTATCTGACACTGTGCTAAGGCAGTTCATGGAGCTGGCTTGCCAGAATATCTGAAACATTTTCTTGCAGGACCAGATAAGCACCAGTGCCAACACAGGTGAGATAACTGGAGCACATGGATTAAAGAAGGGAGCAGAGGTGGGAAAACAGAACTTTCTGGTTTTTGCAGCATCTGGTTCAGTTTAGCAGTACTGTAATACCACCCTGGAAGCAGCGGAACATCTAACACCTAACAGGAAAGACTAAATGCAGATTAGGAAATCCAAAATCCTATTACCTCTGCAGAGTTTATGTTCCTGAACTAGCTTTCATCCATATAGGAAGCAGAGGCTAAGGCGTTCTCCTAAGAGCTGACACTTACAAATGCTTATACCAAGAACAGAGCAGGGCTTATTATTTTTTTTAAATCACAGTAAGAGATATTTATTAGTGAAAGCAAGCCTGTAGTATGTGGGAGACCAATATGGAAATCCCTTTTGAGCATGAAGAGGTTCAGACCACATCTTCCATTTTCTAAAATAGTACCCTCTCCCTCAGGCCCTATTCAGAGCAGAATAGGAGAGCAGCATCTACAGCTTACAATTTGCAGTGCCTAACCTTGCAGATCCTAATCACAAGGACATGAAAAGTCACATTTTCTTTAGTTGGCCAGACGAGCAACTATAATACACAACAAGCCAGTTCGAAACTATTAGCCCACCTAGGTTCAGAATAATACCACTGAATTGGCAAACTATGAATCCTTTCACACTCGTGCTGTAGAATACATGAAAGTCCAACTCATAACAGAATGCCATTGTATGAAAAATAACCTTCATCTTAGCTGTAATTTTCCTGTCCATAGGTGTTAAAATTACTCACAAAAGAAGTAGTTCAAGTAGGGTTGCTAAAAAGTGAGCAGTTGTGTACAGCGGCTGCCTTTAAAGATTAAAATCATTTTGCCTATTCCAAAACCAGGATCTGTAGGAGCGTCACCTTCCCCAAAATTGTAATGTAGATCTTGAGAGGGCAGAAACAGGTTGCTCTAAAACATGGAAGTAGTTTGCCTTGGAGCAAAAATGGTAGCCAGTAATGACAGTCCATTTTATGCCCTGGTGACTGAAGAGGGGATTAAGTTAAAAAAAAAAAGAAGTTACAGCATGGTTAACAGAGACTCTGAGATCTGAACTATACTTCAGGATACTAAAAAAAACTATTGCTATGTTATTTGAATTATCCTTTCTGTACTTCATTCATATTGTGCAAGGGAAACAGGCAAGTCCAAATGTTTTATGCTTTTTGCAATATTCTGTGATTAGTGCTCCCAGTACCCAAGCAAAGACATGGTTTAAATGGAATGGGTATTCAACACTCTCATTTCCAAGTAAGGAGGAAATATTAGATATGTATTTTTTTCCAAGAACACAACTTTAGGGAAAAGCATCAGTTACTTTCTATAAATGAGGAGAAAGTTTGATTGTCCCAATTCTAAATTGCTGAGAGCTGATGAATCTGTAAGTATATTTTTAATTAAAATTCTCTGGTGAGACTTCAGGTAAATCCAGAGAGATGATATGGGGACTAAAGTGCGCACATCCAGCAAGCCACAATGGAGGTGGCAGAGGTGCCCTTTTCACTGTTCATCATTCCTCTTAAACCAGTGTAATTGCGCAGCAAATTCATTAAACCAGAACTGGAGGAGACGGGATGAGCATGACTCTTTAACTGATGAGCAAAGCCATTTTGAAAGGAGAGCTCATGTCTGTGCTCATTGCAGGTAAAGCTTTTCTGTATTTTATATTACAGAATAATTGGATATAAGCAAAGAACCCTAGCTGCAGAGACAAAGAATTTGGAATATCATCTGTCTGGAGGAGGTCCCTTAACTTGAGAGCCTTCCCTACAGCTGCACTTGCTTGTTCACTTGGGGAGTTTTGAATTCTTCTCCAGATGACAGCAGAGTTTCAATGAACAAAATGGAAGAGAGCCACACACAATAGCCTGCAGGTGAGTGCCCTTTTTTTGGAGATGGGAGATAAAGTTTTAACATCTGTCATGCCTCAGCTTGGAGGGAGACATGGAATGGGTCTCAGCTGCTAAAAACACATCACCTGTGCTTCAAAATACAGTAATTCTCATCCTCATGTGCATGAAGTGCTTTATTACAAAGCCCTCTGGAATCAGGCTCTCTTGGGAACAGAGGCAGAGGAGAGCTCAATCTCCTTGGGTTCTCCTTGGGCTGAGGCCGGGAGTCAAGCACGGAGCTACAACGCCTGGGCGGTTTTGACCACCCCTGCAGGCACGCAGCAGTCCCAAGTGCAGGCATCCTCTTCCAGTAACACGATATTGTGCTTAGGTGCCTAAATTCTTCCTGATCCTCCCTTCCAACCCCTAAGTCCTCTATCGGATCTCGCAGTTTGTGCTACAAAGACATACCATCATAAAAAAATTTTACCACAAAAACCAAGTGTAAGTTTATGAAACTAAGAGTTGTGACGTAAGTTATTTTTTAAAATTACAAAATAATTCTAAAAATTATAGAATGCTTTTACGTACAAAATAAAATAAAATATTTTAAGTCATACAGTTGATCCTACAGCTAAAATTTGAGCATCTCTGATCAGCTGTGTGCAGCATCCTCCCTCTTCCTCCCCCAGAAGAATTAAGATTGTCGGGCGTCAGACACAGAATCCAGAGAACATAGAATCTACAAGAAAAAAAAAAAAAAGCTAATTCATATTCTGCCTAAAAACCAGCATAATAGGGTCTTGTGTTCCTTTCTATAGATCACCATGTTCTCCTATTAAATCTTAATCAATTGAATACTGGTTCTGTCATATAAAATGGACTAAAAAATTACAATTCATAGTAGGGAGAGTAGACAGTTAATTTAAAAATTATTTTGAGAGATGTGGTACTGTGCAATCCAATATTAGGCATTATATGCTTTTGCTTTAAAAAATATAAACACCTTCCACCGCTACATGTGGGATTTGGTATGCTTCCTTGTCAGCTTTCAAAATAGATTTGCATAGCATGTACCACTGATTTATAGAAGTCTGGTCTGGGGTGTGGTGAACATGATGTCTAGCCTATTTTCTGTATGAATTATAACTGCAAGAGTATGGAAAATGCTCTTACAGCTCTCATCCAGCACTACACAATAAACTTTTAGTTCTTTCACTTTCCTTGAAAAAAAAACCAAACAAACCTGCAGAAGAGTTTTTAGATTGCCAATACCCACATAGACCTTGGGAGTGCTGCCAGAGGCAAAAGCCATTTGTCCAGAGACCTTGTGTTTCCACACAACTGCTCTGAACATACTTTCTTTACTCAGAGAACGTAAGCGGTACTGTTGTAGGTTCTAGTTTCCCCTGCCTTATAACAAAGGAATCACATAAAAGGATAGGGAAAACATTTATCCCTCACCCCATTACCAAGTAGCAAAAGCCTAGTGCTGAACTAATAGACCTTTCTCTCCACCATCGATTGTCAGTGGATGTTGATATTTTGCTCCCCTACATGGATCCCTATTAATGAGGGAAAGAACCAGGTTGCAGATTTGAGAGCCCTTTGCAGAAAACTCTCAGCTCTTTGTGTTTTCAAACAACTACAATTACACTTGTGGTGCTCTGACTGTCGCAGCCATACCAGTAGTTGCGTAAGCACCCAAGCTGACTCAGGAATTTTTAGATCAAAGCCAATGTCTCAAACCGTGCATGGAAATAAATGGACATTACACATCGTGAAGTACTTTTGTTGTATGCTCTTGGAAAAAAGTAGGCTGCTCATTTCTCCACAGCGTCGCTTTCTTTTTCAAGACAACACAGTAAACAACATGTCACATACCAGTATCTAATGTTAGAGTTAGGCACCAATGTCCGCCTCCAAAACCAATATGAATATCTTACTGGGCAGCAGAAGCAGAAAAATCCTGCCATGCTTACCTAAGAGCAGCAAGCAATATGCAATTCTCCATAAATTTGAACTTCATCACAGCTGGTAGTCACACATTTTTAGAGTGCAGATGTATTATTTTCTATGCCTTCCAGCGGGTTTCCTGAACTTCGTACCATTGCTGCAGTCTAGAGTATTGAACTGCATCCAGCTGTTTCCCAGCTCTGTCCTGGTCAAAACCAGGTAATAGGTAAAATGATGAACTGCAACATTAGTATAATATTAAATAATGCCTAGTGAAGAAAACATTAACCACCCACTTTCAAGTACTAGTTGTCTTCTCTAATGAAAAATGGAAGAATAACTGTTTCAGCTACACATACTGCAGTGGTTACTAGAGTCTGTGGTGTGTTGACTTTAGCTGGACAACAGGTGCCCACCAAGCTGCTCTATCACTCCTTTCCTCAGCAGGACAGGGAGGTGAAAAAAATAAGATGGAAAAAGCCTTGTGGGCCAAGATAAAGGCATTTTAATAAAGCAAAAAGAAAAGGCCATGTGCAGAAGCAAAGGAAAAACAAAAGATTTATTTTCTGCTTCCCATCAGCAGGTGATGTCCGGCCACTTCCCAGGAAACAGGGCATCAGTACACATAGCAGTTGCTCCAGAAGACAAATGTTATAAATAACAAATGCTCCCCACTTCCTCCTCCTTTCTCTTAGTTTTTGTTGCTGAGCTGTTGTTGTTGTCATACGGTATGGAATATCCCTTTGGTCAGTTTGGGTCAGCTGTCCTGGCTGTGTCCCCTCCCAAGATCTTGCCCACCCCCAGCCTACTGCTGGGGGGAATGTTGGAGAGACAGCCTTGGTGCTGTGCCAGCACTGCTCAGCAGTAGCCCAAACACCGGTGTGTTACCAACAACTTGCTGGGTACCCGTACACAGCACAGCGCTGTGGGGGCTGCTGTGGGGAAGTTAACTCCATCTCAGCCAGCCCCAATACAAACTGAAAATAGTTCAGCACAATTAGCTGATGAAACTAGGAGAAAATGTAGAAAACTATTGATTAGACAGCTAGGAAAGCAAACATATATGTTGGCATTGCATTCCAGTCAAAAAGTCATTCAGAAACATCAGGAAAGCAATTCTCTCCCCTTGCGTGAACGCTATGCCTCTTTCCTTTCAGGTCAATTTCTAGTATAGGAGATATTTTGCTTCTTGAAGAGTGTAAAATAGGCAAACCTTATGCCAAATTTCAAACTGATAGAATTTTACAATGTTAAATTGAAAAAAGCTCTCATCTTTCCAAAGCATTGGTATCTAATTATATGTAGAACAGTTTAGATTACTTCTAGATTAGATTCCAAAGCATTAAAGACTCAAAGTTCAGATCAAGTGTAATGATCCACTTGTCTATTTTTTATGAGCTTAGTTATCTATCACTTCAGACTGCAATCATCTCAGTGCACTACAGAAAAATTTCTAACTTTGGCCATGAGCTCATGAGGGCACTCGTAGTCCTAAATGCTGATTCATCCTTGCTTCCAGGTGCTATCTGCAAGTAAATATTTAGTCATATACAACATTCTTCCTTCATGACACTGCTTTACTATGATTTCCCAAAGGACATCATATCACGAGATTATGTCTCTTCAAATCAATCTTCACCTCGAAATTTTGAGAACCCCTGCTTGGTCATTTTTGGTCATCCGTATTGCCACCTAGATTAACAAGGCTCAAACTGAAAGTTGCCTCTCAAAAATTTAAGCAGTCAGAAAACTTCTTGAAGATTTAATGTCTACCTAAGGAAGATTATCTTTAATATTTTAAAGACTTTCTCAGAAAGTTTTAGTCTCTGAGAGGAAATTCTGCAATGATGCACAGCAATTTTCTTTTAGAACTCTGATTGCCTCTCCTCTCCTCTCCTCTCCTCTCCTCTCCTCTCCTCTCCTCTCCTCTCCTCTCCTACCTTCTGTTCCATTAAAATTTTGAAGCAGGGAGACTTCCATTCCTGATGACCAGCCTTTCCTTCAGAAGGTAAGTGAATAGAAATAAAACACCACAAAATAAATATGTGAGTTAGCCAAGCCATAATTCTCAGTTCAGTGTTGACAAGCATAAAGATGCAAAATCATTTCAATTGCAATGTACTGCATGGAATGGAATGTCTTTGCTTGTTTATAGCATACATAAATTTTGAAAAAAGATCTATGTAAGAGAAAAGATCAATGCACAAGTCTGATCTTACGAGGTAATGCTGTGAAAAGGGTAGAAAGTCAATCACATGCCTCTACAGAAGATCAGTCTGTCCACCTGGGGACCATGATCTCCGTGCAGTTTTAATCTCTGGAGGTATAAATCACAGGAGAAGATGCATTCTTTGAAGATGGTTGTCTTTTTTTGTTCTGGCACACACAAAGAAAAATAAGCATTCAGCCATCAGGAGCAGTAGCAATAGATATTCAGCGTTCTAATATCTAACACCTCAGCATTTTTACTCTAGAACACTGTTTTTACCAACAGTCTGTTTTAGCATGTCCAAATTTTTGTCACTGACTTCCAATTTAAGATGAACCACCAGAAAACCGAATAATTCATTACTTCTGGCATTATGTCTTTGTCATTAACAAAAATAATTGTTGACCTTTGCTGTGTATAAACCCATTTTCTAAATGTGTAAATGTTGAACAGGAGTGATCCCAAATTCTCTGTGCTAATTCCTCCCCCTTTTTTTTTTCCTCAGAAAACCTCAGTTTAATCTCTATCTTTGCAATCTTCTGATTTGGAGCAGCTCCCAGATAACCTCCAGAGTAGTTAAAGCAAATGACCTGAGGGCTTGCAGGGAGCATTGCATAAACACTCACTATGCAATGCTTGGGTGATTCTTCCAAAGGACCATTCTCATTAATGTTTTGCCAGCATGTTTAGATGAACTATAGTGGAATGATTTGGTCTATAATTACATGTAAATTCCTACCTTGCTAAGATGCACACGGTAATCATGATTCTTGAGTCATTCTCACAGCAGTCCATATTTTCCTAGTGTAATGCCATTAGTTCCACTGAAGTCACGCACATACCCATGGAGTGAAGAGTGTCCTTGGGGGCTGGAGGGCAGCCCAGGTTGTGGGCTTCTACCTTTCACAGCATACCTCCTGTAAAGGAACCAGAGTGTCATGGTTAGGGGTAAGTAATTCTGTTACATGCACATGTAACATGCCATGCCGTCTCTCTCTCACACGCACGCACTGCTGCTCTACAAGAATTTCAGGATTGGAAAACTGTAAGAAATCAGCCACAATTTTTTATAGATGTTAAATCAGAAATAATTGTATCCACAAAAATGTTAATTCTACAAAACCACAAAGTACAAAAGAGGTTTTTCCACTCTAACCTATAGTAGCCTAGGCAACAAGGAAAGGAGGGGTCACCAGTGTCTCAGGAGGCATTGGACAGAAAATCAAAGGCAATAGGGGCTTACAGCTTATTATTATACAACCAGATTAGTACCAGATGTCTGTACTTTTCAAGTGGATCTATCTTTGCAATGGGAAAATGAATGAACAAAAGAATGTATAAATGAAAGAAACAAATGGAGACTTCACCAAAAATACAAAGACACAACCAAACTGGAAAAAATGGCATAAACTTAGCTTCTTACATTCTGAACTCTACCTTGATATGCAAGTGGGTAGAGAGGAATCAGAAAATTGACACAGGAAAAGAAAGATGCAACAGATAATTCATACTACAGCAATGTAGAGTCCTTCTGTACTCAATTTGACTGACTTTTTAAGTTAACCTAAAAACTAAACTTGCCATGCTATTTTCTTCAGCACAGCAATTACAGTCAGATAAAACTCATGTAAATGACATTAGGCACTCATGCTTTGTCTTGGAACTGACTTTGGCCGTGTTAGTTCGTGGTGAGATGTGATAGTCACTTCATTGTGCCTGAGTGAGCTAAATACTCTTCACATGGAAGTCAGGCTGTCTTCTATTATAAGAATGTTTCTATTTTTATGTCACGAAATAAAAGAAAACAAAATAAGTCAACTTTTTCAGCAAATTTCCCCACTGTCATTTTATTAGAGGAGGGACTGGTGTTTTGATTAATCTACTTCTTTCTTACAAGTTAACATAGACTCAAACATAAGTGTTTGAAACAGAAGTTGTTCAGAGATGCTCATGTATAGCTTTTTATCTTAGCTGCAAATTTGATGAACTGTTTCAAAGCAAGAGGTGAACGCCCAAGGGGTCGATGCTGGAATGCTTTGGGATGCTGAAGATCCCTCATTTCTTTAGCATGGAAATCTGCGTCAGAGGTCTGTGAATACAGGATGTTGGAAACCTAACAGTTGTAACAGTACAAGGAAGATAGCAAGCTCTTAGATTTTTCTTTCAGTGGGTGAGAAACAACATACATCCAACACACAACAAGCACACTCATCTGCACTGGTGTGCACTTGGGGCCATGTGCGGAGTAGTGTAGCAGGAGGCAACCACAGCACAAGGCAACATCTGCGAAATGTCTTCCTGTGCTTTATGTCAGTGTGCGTTCCAGCAGATGACATCGCATTAGATTCAGTACACCACCACAGCCTCTCAGAGTCATGACGCCGTATGCCATACATTGATCACTGATTGCAGGCTCGGTTGCTGACTGCATCTGGTGCACAGAGTACCTTAATAGAAGATGATCTGTCTGGCTACCCTTCAGGCATCTGGGCTAGGTGATCACACTGCACAAGAATCTTGTACTCAGTGTATAACCTCAACAGTTCTGTCATTTAATTAGCATCTAGTTTCAGATACATCTGGTCCCATATTTAATTTTTTATTATTTCTCAGCTTTTCTATTGTTTCAGTCTTTCAGTTCATTCTTAAATCCGAAACACTAGTTAGATAAGTCAGAAAAACACAATTCTCCATAGTTACGGAGAATGTTTCTCTATTCATTACATGTTACGGGCAAAATCTTAATCCAAATCGAGTCAGTGCCAAAATTTACATTGATAACAGTAAGTCTGAGATTTCATTCTCTAGATATTTTGCCTGTAAGAAGTCATGTCAAGAGAGCAATAGCGTTTCACTATCAAGCACCCAGGAAGTCAAATAATTAATAGTTTGACAAGCAGAATTCAAGTTGTTTTAATTTCAGTCCCTTTGTGTATCTGCATTACTACGTGCCCTTTGGCTACAGCAGGGAAGTTCAGTTGGCACAGCTGCTGGTACACTTCTGCCTATTCTTCTGCCTCCCACTGCACCTCCTTCACCTGCTTGGGCTCTTGCTCGTAGGAAAACTCTCCCCTGCTCTCTGTCTCCTACTGTCTGTCCCCAGAGCTGCTGCTTCCCATGAGGGGAGAAGCTAGCTCCGGGAAGTATTCCCCAACCAGCTCCTCACTCTCAGACATATAAAGCATGCACGGCCCTGAATTCAGACATGACAAAATCGTTTCCGAAAAGTTCTGTGGTGCTATTCTGCCTCTTAGAGTGAAAGGAAATAGGGCACAGTTGAGACCCGTGCTGGAGCCTCTTGCTCTTCCACCAGCCTTTCTCAGCCCCCGTGCTCACTCCAGCCCCGCTGAAGTTTGACCTCACATAAAAGCTGTTCAAAATCTGTGGGACCAGAAGGCGCGTGATCAAGAGGAAACGTGATACTGTAGCGCTGGGGCTCCCAGCCCTTTTTTGACAAGCAGCACCACTACTTCTCTGCCTTCTTTCTGTGTTCCTGCCTAGTCCATCACATTCTCACTTCCCTAGCCTAAAAATACTGCCTCTCTTTACCTGCTTGACTGCTCTCTTCTTGTCTCATGAAGCTGAGTCCCTCCTCCACACTCCCAGCACTGGGGCTGCAGGGACTGAGCAGCGGGAGAGGAAGGGAAGGTATAGAGCTAAGTTATCTTCTCTTCCTCCCCCACACTGCCTGTTATTACTGGTGGGACATGGAGCAGTAACGCAACATTACGTCAAATTTTTAGAGTGCTTTCCTGGTGGGTAGCCAGTCCTGGAGCACAGCAAGGAAGGATTCTGTGGATGTCTGTGCTGCAGGCTGTCTGTAAAAATGTGCAAACAAGTTCAGGAGCAGAGACTAGACCATGCAGCTCCATGGTTGATGATGCTTAGTCTGTGTATCTTGTGTGGTCTTAGGCAGGACGTGGGTCCCAGTTCTCTCAGGCAGAAAATATGCAATAGCAGAAAATCAGGAACAAGAGAATCTTACAGGAAAACTTAGGTGCTTATGGACTCTGATCAGACAGGATTTGTGTAGACTATATTGACATCTCAGGCACATGGAAAATAAGGAGGCGATTGGTGACAGCCAACATGGCTTCACTAAGGGCAAATCGTGCCTGACAAATTTGGTGGCCTTCTATAATGGGGTTACAGCATTGGTGGATAAGGGAAGGGCAACTGATGTCATCTACCTGGACTTGTGCAAGGCATTTGACACTGTCCCACACGACATCCTTGTCTCTAAATTGGAGAGACATGGATTCCATGGATGGACCACTCGGGGCATAAGGAATTGGCTGGATGGTCGCACTCAAAGAGTTGTGGTGAACAGCTCAATGTCCAAGCGGAGAACAGTGATGAGCGGCGTTCCTCAGGGGTCTGGCACCGTTTAACATCTTTGTCAGCGACGTGGACAGTGGGATCGAGCGCACCCTCAGCAAGTTTGCTGACGACACCGAGCTGCGTGGTGTGGTCGACACGCTGGAGGGAAGGGATGCCATCCAGAAGGATCTTGACAGGCTGGAGAGGTGGGCCCGTGCAAACCGCATGAAGTTCAACAAGGCCAAGTGGAAGGTCCTGCACGTGGGTCAGTGCAATGCCAAGCACGGCTATAGGCTGGGTGAGGAATGGATTGAAAGCAGCCCTGAGAAGAAGGACTTGGGGGTGTTGATTGATGAGAAGCCCAGCGTGAGCCAGCAGTCTGCACTTGTGTCCCGATCCAATGTCAGGGAGGTTTTGATACAATCCCAAGAGCAAGATTAAGACACAAACGAGGTCAAATGCTGTGTACCAGAAACAGTTTTATTATGAAAAGAGTAAAGAAAAGAAAAGGTAAAGGTAACCGATAAGAGTGATAGGACAGGGTAGAAAAGAAAGGCAGAAAACCAAGCAAGACTCCAGGACAGAATCACAAGAATAGTCACCGCCACGGATCCACGATGTCTCGGTGTGGGGGGGTCCAAATCTCTTGTTCTGCAATGGCGGACGAAAGCGCAGGTCCACAGTGTCTCAGGGATGAAGGTGCAGGTCCACAGCGTCTCGGGGGTCTGTCTCGGGAGAGTCCCAATCTCTTGTTCTGTGGCGGTGGGTGAAGGCGCACCACCCTCATCTTGGCAGTCCCCTTTTATACTGGTGGCGGTCTTCACAATGGCACATACGACACGGCTCCGCGTTCCTGCACATGCGTACACACTTTTGCAGTTCCAGCAGTTCTTCATGCGACTGTGGCACATGACCCGGCAAGGCGTTTTTCGCAGGTTGAAAGTCTCTACAACCCGGCAATCATCCTTATGACCCGGCAATCGTCCTTATTGTCCTTATCACGCTCAGTAGCTGGAGGGGTTTCCTGCTTGAGCAAAGCACTCTTTGAAACAAAAGTTCTTACAGTCTGGTTTCTCACAGCTTGCAGCCCAGAAAGCTAACCATGTCCTGGGCTGCATCAAAAGAGGTGTGACCAGCAGGTCGAGGGAGGTGATTCTGCCCCTCTACTCCCTCTTTTGAGACCCCACTTGGCGTACTGCGTCCAGCTCTGGGGGCCCCAGTACAGGAAAGACATGTTGATCAGAGGGTTGGAGCACCTCTCCTATGAGGACACGCTGAGAGAGTTGGGATTGTTCAGCCTGGAGAAAAGAAGGCTCCGGGGAGATCTAATTGCGGCCTTCCAGTACCTGAAGGGGCCTACAGGAAAGATGGTGAGGGACTGTTTATCAGGGAGTGTAGTGACAGGACAAGGGGTAATGGGTTTAGGCTGAAGGAGGGTCGATTTAGATTAGATGTTAGAAAGAAATTCTTCACTGTGAGGGTGGTGAGGCACTGGAACAGGTTGCCCAGAGAGGTTGTGGATGCCCCCTCCCTGGAAGTGTTGAAGGCCAGGTTGGATGGGGCTTTGGGCAACCTGGTCTAGTGAAGGGTGTCCCTGTACATGGCAAGGGGGTTGGAACTAGACAATCTTTGAGGTGCCTTCCAACCCAAACCATTCTATGATTCTATGATTCTATGATCTTTTGGCTCTCCAAGTTTCTGCTGAGCAGGTACTAACTGGGCCCTTTCAGAAGTATGACCAATCCGGAGTGGCATTGCATTGCATAAGGCCTTTCTGGCCACAAATACTGCTCACTGTCGAATTCTAAGCCCTACTCAAAACTTAGGGATGCAAGAGCTGGTCAGAAGAAACGTTTGCCAAAATTCTTTTTAACTTAGCAGAACAACATCTTTTCTTTTTGTCTCTTTCTCAGAAACAGCTGACTTGAAAGAAAAGGGGGTGTAGCAGGGAAAGGGAAAATCCTGTGTGAATCAGGCAGCCAGCAGGAAAATTTTCAGCACAGCATTTAAAGTTTGGCAAAACTACAGCCAACAAAGTTTGGATCTTAATCTTGAAAGTACCATGTAGTTACATTCACTGACACCGCTACCAACCCTGCTTAATTTGGCATATCAGTATCTTTCTGTTAGTGCTAATTGTAGTATTCCAAAATCATGATTTGTTCAAACAGATGCTACTTACTACAAAAAAAAGCCACATAAAGGTTTCTTTCTTTCTCCCACGTAATCTCCCCCCCCCCCACACCCCCATTATTAAAACAATACGTGATATGAGATGGGTAACACTCCAGCCTAGCTAAGATCTAAACAAGGCAATTCTACGCCCGCTATCCACTGTTGGAATAGTCACTGTTGTTTTAAGAAACCTATTCTCCCAAGAGAAAAAAGCACTTCATCTTTTCAGTGTACTCACAATTTCTGCTGCAATTCACTGATCAGTATCACTATTGTTTTCAGCGGCGGGGTTATGTTTATAGGTCTGCTTTCATTGAATCATTTTCTTCTCATAAATCATTTAATCTCTTGCCAAGCTACAGTATCATACTTGGGCTACACAACATAGAAATAGATGGATGCTTTGCACCCAGCAAACCAGACATTTAGAGGTCTATATGCTCTTTCAGGAGTAGTCTACAAATAACATAATTTCATCATTTAAAAAATGTTGTTTTTCTCCTTTTAGACTCTCTGCTTTTAAATGCACTAAGTTTAATATTGTTAGTCCCTCAAAATTAATTACAATATAGGCAGAAACACAGATAACATTGTGTGTAAACAAAAGTAACCCAGAAAATAATTTTAAGCAGCACATAGAAATAGAGTTTCTTTAAATATATGTATTTATGGAGCCCAGTAAAAAATGATCAAAATGCTAAGTAGACTATGCGTCTCCTTGCAGATAGGGTCTGGCATATATATTTATGACGAGTGTCTGGCTATTTCTCATGCCTCTGTCCAGGCAGAATTTAGAGTTACTTCCCACTGAACAAGTTTAATTATTCCAGAACAAGAAACATCAACATTTTAATGAACTGCAGGGTAACCTGTAAAAAGACACTGTAAAAAGACACAGTCCTAAAGATTAATTAGAAATTGTGCTCTCACACTAGGATTAACTTTATCAAACCCCATGGCCTTGTATTGAACATAGAAAAACCTTTATATAACAAGCATTGCAGAAGGAATGCAATTAGTAAAGTCAGATATACTAAACAAGGCTCAAAGCACATCTGTGGATCATAAAAATGGTAACTTCATTGTTTACGTTCTTTTCAGTGCAAGATAATACTGAAAATCTTAAAATATTGCACTCCATAATCTATATGTTTTCATTTCTTTCTCAGAAAACAGTAATGCATAAGGGCCACTATCCTTGTTGAGAGACACACATCATACAGACATTATATTCTACTTTAGTAGAGTCAAATTTAGATTTTGCATGACAAGATTATAAGCATTAGAAGGCCTTTATTAAAATAAGAACAACAATACTTAGCTTTAAATAAAATGAAATCCCATGAAGTGTCTTTAAATGATCATATACAGTAGAACCTCACTATTCTGACCATTTGGGACCTTTTTACCATTCAGACAGTGAAACATTTGTATGCTGAAATGTGATTGCTAGTAGCATAAGTCTATGTTCTTCAAACTCTAGCAATTTTTTAACAGAATGTAAGCATTTTGACCTAAAATAAAATATAAAGAGCAATAACTTTAAAATATATGTACTAAACGCATACAAGTGTGGGGCCAGAACAGCAGTGAAGGCAGCACTAAAGTGTGTGTTTTCTCTTGTCCTTTCAAGGATGTGTTTAGAAATGTATATATGTGTGTTTGTATGTTTGTGACCACAAATAAAAATGAAGATGTAAGCAAAATACTTTAACAGCTCTATGTAAAAGTCTAGGACAAGTAGATGCAAAAGATGATCCTCAATGGACTAAACAGATGAGATCTCAGGATCCCAGGTAGAGGTGGTAGATCAGACTATGTTTGCTAATGCTTTTATTCCACTGAGTCATAAGCGACTGTGTTAACATTTTTTTTAAAGAGCAAAGACAGCAATGTGGTGCCTCATTACTGATTCTGATACAGAATCAGAAACCCGATTCTGTTCTCATTTGGAGATAAAAGCCATTTTTGGGTAAATCATGCATAACTCTCCCGAAGTCAATAGATTTAAAACAGTGTAAAACTGGGGTGAAGGAGAAGACATATCTCTCAGCCGCATAGGAAAACCATTTCCATGATATATTCTATAAATTTGTAGGAAGCCTACATAAAATTTTCCATTTAGGCAATTTCCTGTAGCATAGCTAATTACTGTCATCTAACTAAGGGGAAAAATGTAATTGCAATATGACTCACTAAAACATTAAAGTACTCAACAGAAGATATAGTTTGCATAAACAATCTCAGCGGCAAATTAATCTTTGAACAATACTGTTCTCTATTTATTTCAATATTTTGCAAAGAGATATTTAAAAACAGCGAAACTGCTTTATGGTTAAGGTTCAAGATCAGGAGGCCTATGATGACTTCTTTTCTTAATGTTGCTGCAAAGTTGCCATCATAGCCACAAGATTATTAAGCACAAGATTTTCTACAATAAATGTCTCCTGGATACTTTAATGCCTGTTTCTGGGCAGGTTGAAATGTGTCTTAATTTTTACAGGGCTCAGAAGCTCCCACCTTTTTGGCATCCAGAGACCAGGCATTTCTTCTATGGTGTTCATGTGATGACTTGGTGAACATTCTTGACCACAACTGCCAAGTCAACACAAGGCTGAAGATATTGTTTCAATGGGTTGAACACACTCTTGGGATGTGGGAGACCAACCTAGACTTTTTCTCCATATCATGAAGAGAACTTAAGTGCATAGCTCCAAGATTAAAAGTTCTTCTCTGTGTAGGTTAGAAGGGTACAGGACATCACTCTAAAGCCTATTGATGGGCATTCAGCTTTTCTTACAGGTTGAGTTGCCTCTCT
The DNA here is from genome assembly GCF_011004875.1 of Balearica regulorum gibbericeps. Lineage (NCBI taxonomy): Eukaryota > Metazoa > Chordata > Aves > Gruiformes > Gruidae > Balearica > Balearica regulorum. The sequence goes on from NC_046184.1 coordinate 30,094,514, forward strand.
CAGTGTACATTTCCTCATATCAGCACACAGACTTTTCTAGATTCAGTTGTGGCACTCAGCTATTCCAGCTGTGTCCATTCTTTTGGTAGAAGATGTCATCTTTCCCCACAAGTCTTGCCTACCTTACATGCTTAGGCTTCCCAGCTGGAACAGGGCTACTCTTGTGTGAGGAGCATAGGAGCACAAGACTGCAGAGCCTATTAGGTGGCAAAGCACTTAAAAAGTTTGGTGATAGTCAGATAGATACAGTCAGAATATTACTGAAGTCCACAGACCAAAATTCCCTTCAGTACTGGCAGAGAATATATTTGTCCTTTAGAGATGTTGAAGTCATTTTGATGCAGTGTGCAGACTTTGAGAATTAAAAGTGTTAACACAGCTCTGTCACAATATGAAATTGAATAGTTGCATATAATCTGTCAGTTCTGGTACTGAAGCCTGCTTACTGTCGACTACCATTAAAAATCTTTTGTTCTCTTTATCAAAGGCACAGACAGTGAAGGGGTGAAATGAAAGCACTAGCAACTGAAAGTATTAAGCATTAATTATATGCTTTCTTTTTAGTTGCCTTTTAGAGGGCTGTGGTTGCCCTATTTGATGGGCAAAAAGGAAAAGTTACAGGGACTGCAGCTGCTGCTATTGCTATTGAAATCTAATTTTGTTTTGTGAAGATAAACCAAAACAAGCATGTACAAAATGGGACAGAAAAGCCAAGATAACTGGCAGCTTTTCATTCTGGTATTGATTGGTTTTCAGTGCTGGAACACCTGGTCTTATGAACCTTCCTTCAATATTAGATTGCTCCTCTGATAGTAGTTCCTGGCTGCAGCCTCTTCCTGATATTTGAAGACAAATGCTGCTTCCTGACTCTGCTTTCTGAACTGCCCATGTGAGTATGGATCCTCATCTTCTGGATGACGACCAGAAGCATCCAGCTTTGCCTCATGCTTTGCACTAAAGCTCTAACCATAAGCCGTCACTGTTGTCCTCCCCTGCCTTCCCGTGTCAGTGTCCAGAAGGGCACAAGCAACTCGGACAAAGCCAGGTAAAGATAAAACTCAAAAAGAATTTCAGTTCGCAAAAGATTGTCCTACACGTTCTTGGGTTAAAGGGCAGCCTGCCAGTGCAAGTGGCCAAACAGACATATAACTTTTTTCTTAAACAGGGGACTAAAAATATATTTCTGAATACTCTGGAAGCCAGTTCAGATCATACAGAAGAATAAGGAAAACCAAGACTGTTCCCCTTCGTGAACTCCTTGAGTCAGTATCCAGAAAGGCCCAACAAAGGAAGGAGCTTCTGAAACTGCTGCATTTGGCCAAGGAGGGGATGCAGCTGTGCTTCATTACACCACCCTGTGGAGCTGAGCTGGGACAACCTTTCCAACATGGTAGATGATACTTATTTATAGCATAACTGGCAGAGCAAAAGAGGAGAGAATCTTGAGGCACTACTTTAATATAATGTTGCCAGAAGCTTCTGTCTTTCCGTGTTCAATGGCACACCAGATACATGTCATTGCACACTTGAATTTATAGTTGTGACTAAGAAGACTACAGTGCTCTGCTGTCCAACTTTGCTCTGCTGCATCTATTCAGGTATGCATCAAGTCAAGCCTGAGCTGCTCTAGCATGGCCCCCACAAGCCACGGAGGTGAGGGGATCCAACTGACCTGCTATTCTTGGGATGTGCCCTGGACATCACTTGATACTGATTCTCTATAACTAGTACTTGCTTATTTATGTAGTCCTTGTATTCTTGCCTAAGGAATATTTAGGTCTGTTTCCAGGGTGTAACTTGACCTCTGTAGGCTGACATTCAGAGGAAAGAAAAAAAACAACAACTAAAAGATTTAAATACTGTTGTGGTTTAACCCAGCGGGCAGCTAAAACAACCACAAACATGTTTGCTCACGCCCTCCCTCCTCCCAGTGGGATGGGGGAGAGAATCAGGAAAAAAAAAGTAAAAGTCGTGGGCTAAGATAAAGACAGATTAATAGGATAGAAAAGGATAATAACAACAACAACAACAACAACAACAATAATAATAATACAAAACAAGCGATGCACAGCACAGTTGCTCACCCCCTGCTGACCAATGCCCAGCTAGTTCCCGAGGCACAGACCCAACCCCCAGCCATCTTCCCCAGTTATATACTGAGCATGATGTCATGCAGTATGGAATATCCCTTTGGCCAGTTTAGGTCAGCTGTCCTAGCCATGTCCTCCTCCAGCTTCTTGTGCACCCCCAGCCTCCTCACTGATGGCACAGTAGGAGAAGCTGAAAAGTCCTTGCCTTGGTGTAAGCACTGCTTAGCGACAACCGAAACATCAGGGTGTTATCAACATTATTCTCATCCTAAATCCAAAATACAGCACCATACCAGCTACTAGGAAGAAAATTAACTCTATCCCAGCCGAAAACAGGACAAATCTAATATTATAATTAGAGTTTAAAATATCTCTAAAGTATAATTCTAGTAGCCCACTATAACACATACCTCTTTATTTTTCCATTAAAAGGGTTTGTTTTCGGTTTTTTTTACTGAAAACTGTTTCCTTCTAGCTCCACGTAGATTTATTCATTACAGACAAACTAGTGATCATTCTCTAGAATTACAAATACAGGACTGTTTAGCCTGATGTATAGATACACTTCGAAACCACAACTATTTTTCATGTATGAAAATAAGTAACAGAAAAAATTTAAAAAAGCACCAATTTCTCAAGCATTCCTACATTTTTATTATTAAAATTAACAAATCATATTAAATGTAACCATAGAAAATGAATGTTTACATACAAGTAAAAAAAAGAGGTTCTAGTTCCACAGCCTCGGGAAGATTTTGGTAGAAACAGAACCTAACTCCAAATAGAAAAAATGCCAGCAAAATAAACATTACTTGCTACTAGATAGACTTAGATTTTTCTCACACAGATCTGAGAAGTGTGGGGGACAGCAGCTGTTATCTATGCATCTGCTTAGATGGCCATGAATTTTAATGGATTTCCTCATGATTAAACACTGCAGACCTCTAGCAGAAAAATATTCAGATTTCTAATTTTTTTCCCTGCATATCCTTGTCCTTTGAATAGAGGAATATAAAGGGCACTGGGAAATTACCAGGGATCAGGTCCTAAGTTTACTGGTTAAGTGTCCAATAAAATTTAGAAAACAATATGAAGGGTTGTATTCTGTTCTCCTTGCTTACAAAAAATGGAATTGATATTTTCCTGGGAAGAAATGGCAAAACTGAACCTCAGACACATATATTGTAATATGAAGATGTTTCCTTTATTATAGGACCTTCCCTTTTCCCTAGCTCATACATATTTTACTTCACTTACATTACCCTTTCCACCTCAGAATTTCCGAAGGTAACCTGCATGCTGTGAGCATGAAATGGTAACAACTCTAAATGGTAACAATCAACATCCATTTTGTATTAGCCAAATGACTACAGCTTACACAGGACAGTAAGGAATATGCCTCATTTTATATTATACACAATTAAGCCCTTCTCAAATTTTCTAGAGTGAAAACACATACTACGTTGCTTATTAATAGACAGCAATCTCTTTTGGCTGTACCCCCTCTGTTCAAATCTAGTCTTTCCACAGACACTAAAAGCATGATGGCCAGTTGGCTTCTGTTACTCTCATTTCTTTTCAGTGCAACTCCAGTAGTTCAGGCTATAAAAGTGGAATTACGCTGGGTATTCCTGGTGTAAAGTGAATAGAGCCCATTATTCAGACATGGAGCTGTTGGAGCGAGTCCAGAGGAGGGCCACAAAGTTCATCAGAGGGCTGGAGCACCTCTTCTATGAGGACAGGCTGAGAGAGTTGGGGTTGTTCAGCCTGGAGAAAAGGCGGCTCCGGGGAGATCTAATTGCGGCCTGCCAGTACCTGAAGGGGCCTACAGGAAAGATGGTGAGGGACTGTTTATCAGGGAGTGTCGTGACAGGACAAGGGGTAATGGGTTTAAGCTGAAGGAGGGTCGATTTAGATTAGATGTTAGAAAGAAATTCTTCACCGTGAGGGTGGTGAGGCACTGGAACAGGTTGCCCAGAGAGGCTGTGGATGCCCCCTCCCTGGAAATGTTCAAGGCCAGGTTGGATGGGGCTTTGGGCAATGTGGTCTAGTGGAGGGTGTCCCTGCCCCTGGCAGGGGGGTTGGAACTAGATGATCTTTGAGGTCCCTTCCAACCCAAACCATTCTATGATTCTTTGATTCTATTTTACCTTTGATAAAATACAGCAGGTCATTCCAGTCGCTTTGTGTCACTGTGATGACACACATCATTAAGGAACCCTACTTAACTGGTAGTTGATGTCCGGTTTGTCTTCCCAAAGTGGGAGTTTCCATGGATGTATTATCTTTCATCCAGGCATATCCTTGGGACCTCAACAGGCACCTCCATGGCTGCTCTGCGCAAACCTCAGTGGATGTATTTGAGGAAGAATAACTTTGGCCTGGACAGTTACCATCTAATTGCCACTGAAGTCAGAGAATACACCAAAAAGGAAGCAGCTTTGGTATTAAAGGACAGCTTTTCCTTACAACATTTGTTAGGAAGCAGCAAGTGTTACCAAAAATGGAATTTCCATTAAACTGTTCCATTTGCATCCAGACTGAGGTTGCTCAGGATGTTGGATATGCGTGACATTTGCAGACCCTTCAAACTGCCAGTTTAGAAATAGTTGGCATGGAGAAACGATAAAAATATAAAACTGAATCAGCTATTTTCATTTGTTTGTTGTTTAAAATTCGAAAGGCATTTCTAGGCTTACAGTGATTGACCTGCTTAGTTATTTCTACATAAAAAAGGCATAGATGGAAAAACACTGTAAAGCAATAACCTGCAGCTAAGTTGTCCTCAAAGTACTCATTTTCTCTCTTTTGTAACAGTTCACATACTGTGACTGACTCAATGGCCTATTCTAATATAAATATGCTGTATCATTTGTAGCCAATAAAGAATAATGCAGTTTTGGATAAAAATCCCATAATAACAAAATAGCAATTTTTTTAAAGTAGATTTGAAAAAGTAGAATCAGTCCCAGCCTGTTTTAATTTTTTTTTTTTTTTTTTTTTTTTTTTTAGATTTGAGGAACAGTACTTCATATAATTTCCAAGGCTTTCAATATACAAACTCATTCACATTCATACATAAAGCCGGATATTCCAAATCTTTAAAAATCTTTATGAAATAATTTCTGGCAAAATATCAACAAAACAAAAGCCTGAAACTACACTCCCAAGTGAGATTTTAGGATGCTAAAATATTCTCCACAGCACTGAACATTTTAATACATTTTTAACAGTGTCTAGATTTCAAAACAGCAGAAAAAGGGCAAAGGTTCAAACTTCAGATCTGAAGAACGTTTTTATTTATATGATCAAAATATTTTTTATTATTAAAACTTTCCCAAAAATCACATCAAAAGTGACTTGGAGGTCTTCCAGGACTTGAAGCCTTTGCAAAATATTTTTAATAGATGAGCGGGTGCACTGAGAAAGTACTGCAAAGTTTGTTTTAAGTCTGTTCACATGATGAAACCTCCTGCTTATCCCAGTTTTCTTCTGAAGAGTGAATGATGCAGATATCCCAGATGAGGGCTGACGGTGCATAAAACAATTTGGACTGCACTGCAGTTGCTCTGTTCCTCTGTTTCACATGCCTGTCCCAGTAATAGTCATATTCTTCATTTAATCTTTTGTGCTGGACCCATTTTCTTTCTCCCTTTCACTCTAACATGGTTCTTTTTTCATAGCCCTCATGCCACAGGGCATCTTAAGAAACCATAAATGTTGGCTGAGGACAGTAATCCAGAATACTATTCATACCTTACCTTAGCAGCTCTGAGGCCGGAGGTGTATGAGGTAAGCCTAGAAACTTTATTCCCTGCTTCTGCTGCAGGTACCAGGGCAGCTGTGACGCTGGGCAGACCACTCACCCCACTGGCCGTCCCCAAGGCAGCAGGACTCTCCCTGCTGCTACCTGTGCAGTCACCCAGGGAACAAGGAGCAGGGCAGACAAATCCAAATTAAGCTCTTTGGCTTCATGGGGTCTGAAGCCTGCACACGACCAAGTGCTGTCTCCACAGGACTACATGTAATCTGCACAAAGGAACATTCTCTGTCCTTTTTGTTGAAGCCAGATGCTACATACCAAAAGAGAATATTTCATGACTCAAATACAAATTCAAAATCCAAGACTGAGAAGAACACATACATAAAACAAGCAACCTAGAGCATTGCTAACAGGATATAGAAGATCCAGCTCTAAGTCTATGCTCCTAATCAAGGCTTTTTATGTCCACTGCCTCAACTGACATTTTCCTGTGCCATTTAGGGAATACAGTATTTCAGGCAGAACAAACATTCCCCATGAGCCATGGGGAGAATAGATCCAGCTTCAGTCACTGGGCAAGTATCCCAGATCCTCCATGGATATATCTGCACCTAGTTCTAGACACAACTGGGTGAAAAATTCTGAAGTCAGTGGCAAAACTCCCATTGCATCCATTAGGGACACACATTACCTGAAGGAAGCAATGAGCTCAGATGAGTACAAGTTTTTACTAACTCGGGCGCAAGGAAGCAAAAAAAAAAAAGTAGTTACCACCACCATGTAAATCTACAGAAGGCTTGATGCAATCTTGCACTCGGTATTTAAGCAGCTGGTATCAGTAGCCACATCTGTTCCAGCTTTGCATGATGGTTGGTGGCTGTGATCTTACATGTGATAGCAATCTATACAAAAAAAAGTTTCAAAGTATTGTTGGTATTGGTTGAGAATTGATAGAATAAGCCAGAAAATGCAATGGCTTACCTGCAAATAGGTTAAAATCATCCTCACTGTCTGCAGGTACAGGTGTTTCTCTTCATTTACATGGTGAGATTAAGACCAGGAGGGCTATTAAATTGAAAAAATAAAAATTAAAAAAAAAAAAAAAATTGGCTTCATGGTTGCAATAAAACTGATAGAAATTGGAAGAGGAGCTATTTTTAGTGCAAGAGCGGGTGAAACCATTTCTTGTAATCATTAATTTAGGAAGCCTGATAAGAGATTTACGGGATTCTGAACCTTGAAATATAAGAAAATTGTCCCTATAACATGTTCAGTCTCCAGTTTCCCATCATGTATTAAATTCAGTGTCAGCCATAACAGTTAACACTGGGAATTTGTCTCATGCTTACCAAGCAATCTTTCAGACTAGTGTAAAATTGCCCTGACTGGACAGAAGAATTTTTTAATAAAAATGAAATGTGATCACTTTTCCTAAAAATGTACATGTTAAGATTAAATGTTACATCTGTACTAACCTACACTTCTGGATTTTTTTAATCTGTTTTTGCAACTGTATCTGTAAGATCAAAGTAATTTTGGAGGAGCAATAACTTTTTTTTTATTATATTATTTTATGCATTTAGATGTGTGTGAATTTAATATAGTTTGCATGTGTGCATTTGGGTATGCCCACGTGCCTGCAGATGTCTTATGTAATATAAAAAAGCCTACAGCAAAAGAATATTCAGGATGCAATTTCAGGTATTCAGAAATTAGAAGATGCTAGAATGAAAGCTGCCAGTGCACCAACATTGGCTCCCTTATGCAGAAATAAGAGTTCCAGAGATAGTTTTTCAATTTTAAAATGTTATTTCTGCAGCTCCCAAAGCATCAAAATGCTCTACACATACACATATCTAGTAATTCCACTCATGCATATGCCAACTCTGAATTGTCAGCCTCTCAGAAAACACACACAAATGATACAATTATAGCATTATTATTATTATTGACATTTCATATTTTTATCTTCTATTCCACATTCATACTCTTATTTAAATAGGTGTTACCATCTTCTGTTTCAAACATGGATAGCCATTTAGAATATAGGAATTAGGAGAGTACAATTATTCCTCCAACAAGTTTCCTTTTCATTTTTCTACCTATCCTTTGATCCTCTCCTCAGCTGACAGCTCAGAGCTGAAACTTCTCTCTTGCCATAGTGGTATATATTACAAAACCCATAGGTCTGAAGCAGCCATCCTGGGTGATTGGCTTTACAGCACTCTCATATATGAAGTGCTCTGTCCTCCAGGCATCTTGCTTACCTTGATCTCGTTCTCCTTCTTACACCAAGGGAATTGCAACAGCATCCAGTTATTGCTAATACACGGGTGTGTTGTATATCCTCCTGCCTTGAATATCATTTGTTGGGTTTATTATGGTACCTAAGACCAACCAATTTGAATTTGCTTTGTTCTAGACACAGTACAAACACAAGCTAACAAATAGCTCCTACTGCTTACACTAAAAATAGACACAGGAAAAGGGAAGGTATGTACCACCTGGGAGCCAATTGCTTGAGCAACTACTTTACATTGGGAGCTACCTAATTACATCAGACAAGCAAGAATGGATAAAACCCAATTTCTTCAGATTGCTGTTGCTGTGCTTCTCTCTCTTCAGAGAAGCAGCTCCAATGTTACAGTGCTGTGTGCTAGAGGAATCTCTAAGAAGACTTTCCAACAAACCATCTAGTACCATGATGCACTCGGTCATGAGACTGTGATCCACAGTCTCCTGAGAATCTTCCATTCTGGCAAACCAACTCCGGGCCACCAGGGCTACTGGGCAGTGGCGTTGCCCCTCAACAGTGGATCAAACTAAAGACCATTTCACTGAAAATCTGTCTTGTGATACATGCAGGAATTAATAATTTCAACAAATGTGAACAAACAAGATCATAGGATAACTCAGACTGGAAGAGGCTTCAGGGGGTCTATAGTCCAACCTTCTGCTCAAAGCAGGGTCACCTGTGAGCTCAGACCAGGTTGCTCAAGGATTTATCCAGTCGGTTCTTGACAAGCTCTAAGGCTGAGATAGCACAATGTTTCTAAGCAGCGCGTTCCAGTGCCCGACTGTTCTCAAGGGTAAAAATGTACCTTATATCCAGTCAGAACCTCTCCTGTTTTAGTTATGTTCCTCCTGCCATGCACTGCTTTGAAGAGTCTGGCTCCATCTTTTTAATACCTTCCTTCCCCATAGGTACTGGCAGGCTGCTGTTAGGTGCCCCCAAAGCCATGTCTCCTCCAGACTGAAGGAGGTCCCTTCCCTCAGTGTGTCTTCACAGGTCAGGTGCTACAACCACTGAGTCTCCTGGTGACCTTCTGCTGAACTCATGCTCCTTCATCAGGCTCCTTGTACTGGGGGGCCCAACACTGGATGCGGTATCTAGATATGGTCTAACAAGTGCTGAGTAAGCCTTCATTAGACTTTACAGACAAGTTGTATAACAAAGGTTGCAAATATTTTCACATATGCTCACTGATTTACAAAAGAAACTGCAAGCTGCGTAGGTATAATGCCATTACTTGGAACTGAGTTTGCCCTGAACCCTGAGATTATAATCACATTGTGGCAATTAGTATCATAGACTCTGAAGCGTGTCTCTTCTGCAGCCAAATGCCTGATTTGTAAAGCTGTGTGAACCCTAACTTAAAACTAACTAGTTTGGATCCTCAGAGAAATGTTGCTGTTAGAGTACAACATTTAGCACAGGCTTGCCCCTGTGCTACTTACTGTCTTACAATCTGAGATGCTGCTGCAAGAGTACCCAAGTCAGCTAAGTCAAGACAATTTAGTGTTGATATATTCCATTTCCATGATGAGAACATTTACAAATGAAGCAGTACTTTACTAGGACCATTAAAAGGCAAATAAAGTTGAAGAGAAGTACTGTAACTTCTGCATTTTAATAATATTGTCCTAGCTGGAAGTCTGTGCAGAGAGAAGAAATGGTTTGGATTGCTAATGTGATTCTGTGTAATAGAAGCCTCTAAAATAACCTTTATGTAAGTGATACTACGTTTTTGAGGGTGAAGAATAACATTGCAAAATGAGAGACCTAAAATTAGGTGTAACATTTAATGAATAATGGATTTCTGGAAATTATTAGAGAGTATCTGTGGAATGCAGAGCTTCTATTCCTTATATTTAGGCAGGACAAAAAAAGAGAAGCTGTCTTCAGTTCTTCAAACAACGTAACTTTTCAAATGAGACTCCACAAATCAAATAAAAAGGGAATAATCACCTCCTTTATTAGCATTTCCACCACAATATTATTTGCTGTGGTTATCAGTGGTCCATAGAAAACACATAGGAAAAAGAACTTTTCATTCATAGGAGAAAAGTAATGTAGTTACGGCTATATCTGTCTAAGTATTGCTAGCTAACTTGAGATTTTCTGTCACTCATCGCTATAGCACTGCATTTCAGTTCTGATCTGGACTTCCCATTGTAATGTATATGTAGCCAGCATACTTGTTTGGTTAGATTTCAGCTGAGGAGCAATCCATGTCAAAAAAGTCCAGAAAAAGTATATCAACTTAAGTAGCCACCCAAGTACATGAATGGTTAATTCATAGAAGAGTATTTTACACTAGTTTCAGAATGACCACTGTATGCTCCATAATTGTTTGGCAATCAGGCTGGAGATAAGTGTAACCAGGTTTCCTGGCATAATCACTTTATTGAGGGAAAGGACAGATGATGAAAAGGGCTCTTAAAGTAAACAGAATTGAACAAGCCCTCTTCTGGTTATCACTACCAGTGTTGGAGTTCATGGCCATTCTCTAGAAAGGTGCTAACATGTTTTCTGTTTTGTTTTCCACTTGGTTGTGAATTTCTTTACCAAAATTTTCCTGATAGTACCCAGCCACATTAACTACAGCTTATTTTCATAATCCACTAAGCATCATAAAGGCAACAAAACGGCCTTCATATAGAAAAACCTGGTTTTATATATATATATATGTATATATACCAAAAGAAAACCTGCTATTTCTAGCATTTGTAATGTATATTTTTAATTATGTAGCCTAATTATTATTAGGAACTTCACAGATCTCTCTCTGCTGCACAACATGAGCATGTGGTTTATGGGATGAAGGACACAACTTGCTGGTGGCTGTGTCCTGTGCATGCATCTCTAACAGCAGAGGTACAGCAGAGGTAAAATGACCCGTAGGAATAGCAGGTCACACAGAGCATTCGCATTCCATTGCACTGAGTACAGGGATGCAGAGGCAAGCTTGTCATTAGACTATTTTCAGGTGCCATTCATCCTATCAACAGCAATGCTGAAGGTAAATTTTAACTGAATGTGATACACGTATAGAAGACTGTGAGAGCAGGAAGAGAAATGCTTTGATGTTCTGGAAATGACAAATGTATCAGACACTGTAATTTAGGGAAAAGGTCTAATTACTATATACTAGCCAAGATATTTACCTAAGATTGATCCAAATCCAGTCCCTGACTGGACAAAGTAGGAGAGGAGAAGCAGCAGAAAGAAGATTGATACTGTCACCACTAAGTCCAAGAATCCAGCCCATAATAGTGCTCAAATAAAAATATCCATCCAGACAGCTGGGCTGGCACTCTCTGCCTACAAGGTTACTGGGGATGAAGCTGGCCTAGTTCTGCACAGCCTCCCTGTGACATCACCACATAGCCGCAGTCAGAAATCGCCGTCAGACTCTGGGAGGAAAGGAGAGACGTAGATAAGAAGGGGAACAGTGCAGAGACAGGTCTTTCTGAAAGCGGCAGGGGAAACTTTGCCGATCATACTTGGGAATGCAAGATCTCATTGGCAGAAAGAGCAAGTATGACAGCTATTGTGCAGATCTGTGCGGTACCCTTGCAACATGTAGGCTGCTCAGAGATCAGACAGATAGGCCAAGGAAAGAAATCAGATGGCAAGATCGTATTCCCTGGCAATGACATGAAGGAGTACAGTTGGTGTGACCCTCATTGACAGGACCAGAAGAGCTGCAACTCATTAACTGAAGGCTCATCCCAGTCCTCTGAAGAGTTCAGCCTTTTAACTCTACTACAAGCCACTTTTATTATAGATGCCAAGAAGAAATCAAGGAATTCAACAGCAAGACTGAGGTCTGTCTATGCATAAATGAAGAAAGATTTCTGTGTGATGAGCAGAACTCAAGATTCATAATGATAGCACTGGGTGGAAGCACATTAGGGCTGTGTTCAGGTCCAATAATTTTCCAGGACACAAGATGTAAACACTGGTTATAATTTATGAGATTTGATGTTTGCAATATAGGGTCTGATAAAATGGATCAGAAAGTGAACCCAGCATGCTCAGAATGACATTAAAAAGAACATGATTTATTGTATCCTGTTCAATAAATGAGGGGCAAGCTCACTAAACGACAGCGTCTTTAAAGCAGGTACCTCACCATCTTTTTTTTTTTTCCTTCAAAATAGTATGTTGATGACTTCATTCTGTGGGATGTGTGAATTGCTAGTGAGATAACAGCCATGAATTTCAGTGAAAAGAGTAGGTCCTCATTATCCTTGAAAACTGTGTCTGTGATAGTTGCTTTCATCTGAAAACATGAATCATATGTCGAGTATGGCTTGGGAGTAGCTTTGAAGGAAGAAGGGTGGAATAAAGTCAGCAGCGGTTGTCTGTTGGTGCTGTATTAGAAGCAGGTGATTTTGCAAATCCTTGTTCCTTCTGTGATGTTAGCATCCGGAGCATGTGCTTTGTCTCTGCTGTTCCAGCCACAGATTATGCCAAGAACAACAGAAAACTGTGTTATTTTCAAATCTGTTGTTAAATAATTGATCGTTTTGCTGCCACCATGAGGACACCTTTAGAAACAATGCTTACATGGCAGCGACTCTTGGGCTGGGGGAGATCTATGAAACATGTTAATTAAAATTACTAATTTAAAAAATATATTTTGGCAGTTGAAGATAAATAAATGCATGAGAGATTTATTTCCTGAGTTCCTATGGTCTGAAATTACAGATGACAGTCCTTCTGTAGAGGGGGAGAGAATTCATTTAGATTAAATTATCCTTTCATTTCCTTTTCTAAAACATCAGAAAACCTCCCTAACTGACATTTTTGCCTTTGTGTCAGGGATAGCATTAAGAATAATTTTCTATGATTGTCTCTTCGACAGGCAGAGAACTCATTTTAATCGATACATCGTAAGCTGTTATTACAGCTATTTTCTATCTTAATTCAGCCTGCCCTTCATAATTATGTGGGTTTTTTCCTGTTTTTTAAAAGCTCTGGATGGTGGCAGATTTCCACCACCTAGTGGAAAAAGTCTGTATTGCGTCCTGAAAAGCGCTGCTCAGATTCCTCTCTAGTGCCTGTTTTAAACCTTCCCATTGCAAGCTCCCTTTTACCAGCACTTATTACCAAAGTCGTTTTCTTTTTTCCATGCACTGGTGAACGTGCCCAGGTGTATACAGCTCTCCTTGAAGGTGTCAGACATTACATATTCCACAGACCATACGTCTCAATATATAGGAATTGCATGTCTGTGATTTCAATTCAGCAATTTGTAATGCAAAAGGGAAACTGGAAAGCTTAAAAAATGGAGCCAGATCTGCCAATGAATGTCACTGCTTCCTTGCAGCCCATCTGCTTCGCGGGGAGCTCTGATCCCCACTCAGGTGCATACTCCAGAGCAAACTACACCAAAACCCACCACGCTCGTTCAGGCAATTATCTGTGTCAGGACGCTCTGCGTTTTGGGTGCTGAGACTGAAATGCCAAATCGAGTCAGGGGAAAACTTCCAGAAAGGAGAAGGTTAAAAAAAAGGCAAATGGAAATGGTGCCATTATCACCTCTTCCTATAGCTGCCAGGGAAGTCTCTACCCCTTGTACACCTACAGAGCATCCTCTCCCTTCCCACTTGTTCCAAAGTCAGCAAGATGCCTCCTTAGGCCTCAGAAGAGAAGAAACTACTTTTCAGATCCAGCTTTGAACATGAATTGCCAGAGGTAAGAGCAACAGGGTTAAGAATGTGTCGTCCTTTCACATTGTCCAGGTAGAATAATGACTCTGAGAAAAGTCCTACGCCTGTTGAACGCCATAGGATTTTTCCTACTGTTTTCCCTGGAAAAAAAGATGTCATTATCTGGTTCTTATCTAGATGACTCACAGTATTTAGCTTATCCCCATAATGCCTCTTTGAACCAGGAAAATGCTGCTACCACCACTTCACACCTGGAGATGTACAGCTCAGGAAGATTAAGGTGTAGATTTACAAAAGGCTGTCATCATGACAGTTAAGTCACCTTCTGGAGTTACAGGATTTATAACATCTTTAGAAGTTACTGGGATTTGAGTGCCACCGAGATCCTGAGAGATCCTCCTCGTATTTGGTTATCTTCCTAATCCTTCAGATCCAGTTCCAGGATACAGCTTTTTTTCCATCACCTTATTTCCAGCTAACTGCCGCTTCATTCTTCTGTGCTCAAAATTGAGATCTTCAAAACTCCAGCTAATTTGCCATGTAATGCTGGAAGCATGCAAACACATCTTTGCAGCAGAAAAATTCCCTGAGCATCTAAATACCCTTTCCTGGCAATGCTGATCAGTTAGCATCTAGTTCACAGCTAAGGTCTGCCAGGATTCAGAAATGAGCTGTTTGCACGTCTCTCTCTCCTACAGTGCCCAATCTGCTCAGTTTTTTAGAGCACATCTGATGAATCATGGTCTACATAGGACAAAAAAGGGAATGGTGGTGTTACTGGCCCCTCTCTTGCTTTGTCCAATAGCTCAATGAGAGGCTGTTCAGCTATCGAGTGAGGGGCTTAAGGAGATTTCAGCTATTGCTTCCTATTTCCCAGCTGAGGGCTATAGCTCTCAAATTACAGGGCATTTAAGTGTAGCTCCCAGTGACATTTGTTAAAGTTGTACCATTTACATAGCAAAAATACATTTGAGAAAGGAAAGGTTTCAAGTAAATGTATCAGTAGTTAGGACTTTTATATGAAGTTCATGTTTTTGCAGGAGGAACAAGAAAATACAGTGCATGAGTAGCTGGCAAGAAATTAACAGCAGTTGAGAAGTACAGTCTGTGGTATTCATAAAAGAATCCCCCAAAGAGGCAAATTAATTAGAAATTAGAAACCCTATTGCTTTTTTAGATACCTAACAAAGAACTAGAACTAAGCTATACAACTCAAATTGTTGGAAACTACCATAAAGACTTTTTACTTGTCAAGGATACTTGGAGCTGGCAAGGAGAACCTGGATGGGAAGTTTTCCAAATAGTTTATTGCATGCCAAGTAACGGTATTAGTGCTTGTAATTCCTAGGTAAAGGATAGGAGACTATATCAACTGTTTGGGAAGGGTGTGTTTCCCTTCCAATTAGCCTGTGTAATACTTCTGTGGTTGCAAAAATGTGGAGCCTGTGGTCCTTTAAATGGAAACAAGACTCTGCCCTAAAAATTATGATGGTATCTGGTACAAGTAAGATGCTTCACTTTCTGCCAAGATGGATAGCTAAATTGACTATAAATACCGGTCAAAATTCCTTATATACCCGAATGACAACTTTAAGGAGACAAGCAAGAGTTTGTCTTGAAATGTCTTAAACTGCAACAGGTTACAACCACTCAGAACAGAAAAATCACTCAGACGCAGCTATCCTGCGAGGACCAAGCCCAGACCAGATGTGCCCCAGAAGGAAATCTGAATACAGAGCAGACTGTGATCTCTCGGTGATGAGAGGTCTGCCCCATTTGAGTAGACCCAGCTCACTCCAGAGAATTTAACTGCTCCTACCATAAGCAGAAAGAGGCAGTTTGCTGGATAGTTTGGGATGACAGGTATTGCATAAAACATCATATTGGGACAGTTAGTGTAGCTACTTCAGTAGGACTATAGAAATTCAAACTACAAATCCCAGATTCTCATAGAAAAGGAAATACTGGTCTATAAAGTATAATGGAGGACATTTATTGAAAGAAATGGCTTCATCTTTACTAGCTCTGCAGAGTATTGGGAAGAGTTCTTTAAGTGGTGTAAGAAATTCTCCATCTCAAAATAAGTGGATAGATCACTGATATAAAATTGCTGCTTGCATTATAATAATTTTCAAGAGGGCCTACATCCCCCCCAAATCAATGCATATGCCTAACCCTTGTCAAAGTAATGACTTAAGTGTGTGCCTCCAAGTCAATGATTGTCTAATAGGCTTAGCAGTATGCTCTTCATCAGCATGCGAATGACCATTCTCGTCACTGGCAAAATGTCATGTTATCACAGATCTGAAGGTAGAAAAAAATAATGCTGAACAGACTAGTGAGATTGAAGTTAACCACCTCTCAGAAAACAGTACCCCAGCTCCGAGGCCTGGCAAACGCCATGTGCTGAGCACAGGGCTGCCTGGCTGGTGCCTCACTGGCCCCCAGGCAGGGCTGCATTTCATATGTCTGCAGGGGCCACCAGAACGCACACAATGGGTTACACTGGCCCAAAAATGCCCATTCCCCACCTCCAAGATGGGCTGAGGTTCCTCCTGTCACAGTTCCTGCCCCAGCTCTGCCCTGTACATGAGCAAAGCAGATGTTTGAGATGTCCACATTTTCTGGGGCTGGCTTGTCAGACACCACCACCTCATCCATCTTCATCCTCTGGTGCAGGTCTTGCCTCTTGGCTGCTCCTTCCTTCATTCCTTCCTTGCTTCATTCCTCCCTTCCTTCCCAGGCTGGACGATGCAGACTTCACCTTGGTCGTTAGTCTTCCTTCCCTGTTCTCCTAACAGGCTGTCGTGTTTACAGTGAAGCGGAATGCTGAAACACTTGGGGACTGTTCAAAAGACACTTCGGTTGCTTAATTCCTTTTTAGACCTGATGTGATCACGAGCCCCTGGGCACACTGTTGTAGTACATGACAGTAGCTTCACAAACCTGGGATAATGGAGTCAGCAGTGACTGGATTGCAAATACTAAAAGGAAAACTTACACTAGTACATTAATATTTCCATCTTTTTAAGTTCATGTTTTTTATTAACTGCACTTTTGCCAGACCTCCTTGCTCCTTCTCCATATGTAAGCCTGGCAAGTACGTGACTCAACAATTTCTATCAAAATAGTAATCGGCATCTAAAAACTCATTAAAAAGGCATTACTGCTGCCATTGGCAGGGGAAAGAAAAAAAGACAGCCATTGAAGAAAAGCCAGCTTTTCTGACGGCAACCTGAACAGCAGTGCCCTTTTGGCTTAAGCACACGGAGGCCTCTCACGTATCTCTGCTCCAATATTTCTGCGGTACTGCCTGCGCCTGTGGGCTCAGCCCTGCAGCCCGCCGTGCCCCCCACCTCCCGCCCCCCACGCCAGGCCCGCCCGCCCGGCGAGCGCCTCAAGCCTAAATTCGGATTATTCTGCTCCAAAAGCACCCGTTCCCCTCGCTCCCCTCCCCAGTCTTTCGAGTCGCACACACTTTGCCGTCGTGATGCCCAGGGCTCCCCGGGCAGCAACTGCGCTGCCATGCATACCCCTCCTCAAGGGACTTGCCCCCCAGCGCCCCTTCCCCTCCCTGCGCCCCTCAGGCCTGCGGCCCGGCCTCCCGCCGGACCCCGCTCCCCCCAGCCCCGGCTGCGGGCGGCGCCGGCGGCCGCCAGGGGTCTCCCTCGGCCGCCGCGGAGCTGTTGGGCGCCCTCGCCCTGAGGGGCCGGGCGGGGGCGGGAGCCGGGACCGCCCCGGCCGGGGAGGCTGCGGCCGCGAAACGTTACACCCGAAACGAGGGCCCTGCCGAGCTGCCAGCGCGCAGCCTCTGGGAATAAAGCTACAGTTTTAGTAATAGCCACGGTCTGGTTTTCTTCGGCCCGTTTTTCTCAGGCCTGTTTTTCTCTGCCAGCAGGCTTCTCGTTACTAGAGATGGCCACAAAGTTTTAATAAATGGAAGATCTTTCTAGTATTAAGGACAAAATACCCCTATCGCTCTGGGGGCCTGCTCGGGCACTGCAAACATAGAAAAGGGAAAGTGACATGTTTTCACCAGGCCTGCCAGGAAATGCCTGAACTGAGCAGTGGTTGCGGCTTCCTTCTGCCCAGGTGCTTGAATAAAGGCCCTAAAGCACCTGCTCGGGCTGGAGATCATGTCTTGGGGAAGATACAAAAAAGTGAAGAGCGTTAAGGAACAGCTTTCAAACTCCGGGGGCTGATTCCTCTTTTTTCAGTTTAGCTCGATGCCTTGTTATGGCCACTGTTCCTCGAGGAGGAGGCCTAAATGAGTCAGTGGATATTTATTTATAGGTGCTGAATCAGTTCACTAGGTTTCATTCACTCCCCGTGCACTTCAGCGAGCTGACTCACTTGCTGTCGATAGCTAGGGATCCTCCTGCTGCGGATTTTTGGATGAAGCTGAATGTAGTTCAAAACAGCCCCAAAATGCTAGGACCTCAGGGAGCTCCCTTTTAAAGTCATTCACTTCTAACCGTGTCAAGCAAGAAGTGCAACCCAAGAGCTGCTTCGGGTCAAAGCAGCAGCTCAGGCAAACCAATCTGAACAAAATCTTAGAGGTGAGCATCTACAAGAAGCCTTTTTAAGGAAACTTTCCTTCGACCTCATGATAGGTTGGTTGACATTGTTGGGTTTTTTTTAAAAAAAACACTACACCTAAAATTCTATTAAAAATAATATCATTAAGCTCTGTGATTGTTATTATTGGTTTACAGGTAGCAAACTCTTCCTCCATTATCTAGTTATTTAAGCTTGGTCCAGGGTGCAAAGTCAGTCAGCAATGATGCACAAAAAGAACTAGAATCCACGTCACACCTTCTGTTGAAAAATCAATAAAAATATTGTTGTTATCACCTACATATCTACCCATATGACTTTGAGTTCTGAGGAGAGGTCTTCTGAAGAAAATGCTTCAGTGTTCCTTTCAGAAAAAAACTAAAGCATTATTGGAAGTTAATGAGTTAGCTGTGAGCCTTTGCTGAGGAGTAAAGGGTGTCTGTGAGTTTCAAAATTTTGTGTCACCTTGTAGACAAGCACTGTTTTCCAAAGTCAGTTACGTGGTGAAGAAGATATTAAGATTAAATGAGCAGTGCAGAACTTGAAAAGCAAACCCATAATTATTAATAGATTTTTAAATTGGCAGGCAATCGATTTTTAAATTGTCCTTTCACCCTTGTGTGTAATGCAGTTTGCCTCACAGTGATAAATTAGCAGCAGCACTCTGCTGTGACTGTTTCCACTGGAAGGTTCTCATTACCATTCAGGGGTTTTGCTGGCTCATCAGTGAATCGTGGACAGCATTTCGATTGCTGAAGTGTGGTCCAGAAACCAGAGAAAGGATAGGAAACAGAGTCCATAAAAAACTTTTCTTGAATTGTAAGATTGACTGGGTTCTCAAATAAGACTAACCTCTTTGGCCACAGTATTTCTTATGTGTCCCAGGGGAAGTGACAGTACATTCATCCCCTCTGTCCCTCTCTTTAAATCTCAGTATTCTTGTTAATCTGTCAGAAAAAATAAGGACAGTAACACATGACGGACCAAATGTGCTTTTT
Source organism: Balearica regulorum gibbericeps (assembly GCF_011004875.1). Lineage (NCBI taxonomy): Eukaryota > Metazoa > Chordata > Aves > Gruiformes > Gruidae > Balearica > Balearica regulorum. The sequence goes on from NC_046184.1 coordinate 30,113,884, forward strand.
TCTCAATTGAAGAGAACAGTTCCCTTAATCCCAGTAGCACTGGGCTGCGATCTAATGATTTGATCCAACTTCTGTTATTTGCCAACATCTTCTGAGATAAATTACACTAGCAACCTATAAGAAGATCAAATTAAGCATCTTCTTGGACAGTCAAAACATAAATCTAATTTTTAATTGCTATTTGGCATTTGTTTTATCTAGGTGTTGCTTAATCAGTGCTAATTAGAACTGGTTGCAACTTTGTCAAAATAAACATTTTCAAAACACTAAAGCTTTCGTGGATCACAATGCTTTGCTGCCATTTCCAATGGGTAAGTTCTGAATCTCAGAACAGAAATTCCAGTCAGGGAGAAATGAATAAGAAAACTTGGAATTTTGCACCTGAAAATGCATATTTGCAGGCAATTTCATGTATAATTTGACAAGATTATGCTTTGGTAGAATCAAAATAGTTACTGGATCTTCAAAGACTTCAAAGCTTCATGAAACGGGATTTTATTCTTCTGTTAATTCTAGTTCTGACAGTATTCCTTCTGCTTTGTTCAACATTTTTCCACTCTGCTCATTTTGCAAATACCTTGACATTGCATTTAGGGTTCCTGAACAGTTTGGATTGTGTGCAATACACAGCACATCATCTTTGAGAGCATGTGGTCTAACAAAACTTGTGACAATCCTTTTGCCACTCCTGGAATTTTCTCTTTTTCCAGATTCAGAGTACGCACATCATTATTGTTTTTTACCCTTGTTCAGCTTTGAACTACTACTATTGTTAGTAGTGAATGAAGCATGTCAACTGAACTCATACTAGACTTTAAGAATAAATGTTGTATTAAAATTCCAAGTATCATCTCAGAGGGTAAAAAAGCTTTCTTGAGAGTAAAATTGCCTTGCAGAGTTAGTGTAATATAAAATAACTGAAAAATTGGAAGGTAACAAACTATTTTACATATTCACAAGCAATAGGTCAGATAATAATGGGTTTAAATTTCAGCAGGGAAAAATTTAGTTAGACTTCAGGAAAAAAAAATAATTAACCAAGTAGTTAGTTAGTCACTAGAAAAGGAGACCTGTGGAAGCTTCATCATTTACATGTTTTACAATATGAATGGACAAGCATCTGTCAGGAATGGTTTGAGTAAATCTGCTGCTGCTGTCAGGCAAAGGGATGGATTTGATTGCCTCTTAAAATCCCCCTTTACTGTCTGCGCATCCTTTTCCACTGAAGATGTCCACTGTCTGGACTTACCTCACCTCTGACTGGTTCCTAGACAGGTCTCTATAGAGAATGTTTTGTCCCCAGTTCTTCCATACTGCTTGTAGGTACTGAGCTCTGCTTCCTTCCAGAGGAGCACAAGACCAAGTACCATCTGATGTTCTCATGTTGGCATGACCCCAAGGAAGGCAAGCTAATGCCTGCACTAGCTGATGCTTTGCTGTTCATCACTGTATAGTTTCTCCACATGTAGATCCACATAAACAGACACAGTCTGATGGTTTTGGGTTAACAAGAACATGGACTGTTGTGGATATCTGGAACAAAGGAGTTAGTGTCTCAGCAAGCTAACCGGGGGAAGAAAGCAATTTGTCTGCTGATATTACCTGACCACCTAACGATTCAGCCAACATTTCAAGGAGTGGCACCACTGCCTTTGAAGGCAGTGAAAGTAATTTCTTGGTTAAATCTTCCAGGTGTTTCTCCTTGCTTACCAGCATCTTTCTATTATTGTCCAGATTTATTCAGCAGAAAATTTCCTGAAGCCAAGCTGTCATTTCAGTAATGATAGTAGTTGCAGCTGTTGAGAGAGATGAGTGTCAGTGGTATGTTGTTAAATCTATCTGAACCCTTTGTATGTCATTTTTATTTACAGTGGACTTAGAGAAATACTGAAAAGCAAATTATTTTGGATTACATCCAGAGCCTGCAAATAAGAGAAACAAGAAAGACGCAGTACTACTGATGAGAATGGCTATGACTGCTGTAAGATGAAGCTGTTACTGTCAGATCACCTTTGTGTACGGATAGTTCTTTGTTGTAATACCAGATATTGCAAAGGCTCCCAAGATGTGCGGCCATCCAAGAACAGAGATCTTACCCATGTCTACAGGAGATACTGTAATATCCATATACAGCACAGTGGTTATGCCACATGCAGTTGGAACTTGGAGTTTACTAGTCACCTATCTGTTTGTTCAAGGTAAAGATTATGGAGGTCTGGAATGAGCTGAAGTCCAATTCAGGGTCAAGTTTGTAGAAAATTTTAAGAGTCAAGTATTGGTTTGTTTGGGACTATTTCACTGTCAGTAGATTAGACAGATATGTTCCCCTGAAGGAGCCACTACTTGCTTCTGTTTGTACTCCAGAAAGCGTTGGTGGAGTAATTATGGCACTCTGCTGTCAAGGCAGCCCTCTCTGGCCTCACAGGGAAGCAGTCCTACTGTAAATGGATATTGGTAACTTGAGCTGAGAAGCCATAAGCGGCCGTGTCTCCCTTGGACACAAGTGGCTCCGACGACAGATGTGTTTCAGCAGTGCTAACAGGATGGGCCAAAAGAGTTCCTTGGACCTTTGCACTTTTTCAGTCACTGATCTTAGTCACTGATCATTGCAAGTGAAAAAGTGATTAACTATGAAAAGGATGATTCGGGGCCTCGGTCCTGTGTGATAATGAGCATACCTGCACATTGTTATGCCCCAGCTGGTCCTGAGTCTGTGGCAGGTGAGAGCACTCAGCGACTTGCAGGATCAAACCCTGGAGTGAAAAAAAACCCTGCACACTTCTAATCAATAATAGAGACAGAAGTGTCTTTATTATGAGTAGTGATTGAATAACTAGATTAAGAGTAATTGAGGACAAGATCAGAGAGATGAGGAAGCTGTCTGTAGTACAGACTTTATTTACAGACTCCTGCCAGAAAATATTGACTATTGGTGTTAGTTTCTAGTGGACCACAGACTGCTGTGATAGTTGCAGTTACAATGAGGGATGTGAAAAATCCACGTGTTTGAGATATGCAGAGTGCCAAATACTAGAGTTGCTTCTCCCTGGCTAACAAGTACGGATGTGTGTCAGTGCGAGACAGGAGCCTGAAAGCAGTTACGGTAGCTACAAGATGAGTGGGAGAGATGAGAACTTAATACTGTCATTAAAAAGCAGCTGACAGCTTGGAGAAGAACAGAGAAATAACACTGCAAGTGTCATGTTTTTAGTCTTATGATACTTTTTCTTTTATCGTTTAACAGCATTTACAGAAAGATACTTGGTTTGGGCTTTGAGGGTTTCTTTCCTCACAACTTACTCTACACTTACTTTCACTATTCTCTATTAGCTATATTAAAGTAATCTTTGTAACAACTACTTGTGATGTCCAGAGCAGATAATTGTGACTCCAGCTGGGAATTAACAGCAGAAATAATAAACTCTTAAGACCAAACCTCACAGTTTTCATGTGAATACTTGACAGTAATACATCAGGAAAAGAAAAATCAAGAAATAGAAAGAAGGTGATGTAAAACATAGGTGTAAAGCAAAGCACTCCAAAGAGCAGAAATAAAATTGGTGGGCAAATCCAGGTAGAGTGATACCAAGAAAGATTCCTGGACCTAGTTCTTCACTCTGTTGTGGACAATGAAGTAGTCATTACAGAAAGGACTATCATTCATTCTGGAAAGCAGACTGCAATGCAAGTTGTTGACTTTGAGAATTTTTTTTGTAAAATTGTCCAGAAGAGATAAGAAGGAATTGGATGAGAAAGAGAACTTGACGTAAAGAGAAGATGTTGGACTTACTCCATAGCGTCAGCTGCCATTGCTCAATTTGTTTATTGATAATGGAGGTGGCTTCTTAATGTGTGTACTAGTAGAAGGTTCTGAATACTAAAATTACAAAGCTACCCACCAGTCCCTTACGTGATCACACTTTTGGGTGTTGATCTCCACAAGTGTGTAAACTCAGAGTGAGAAAGTGTCAGCTCCTGCTTTTACCTGCTGAGGTACTGCTCCATTTTAAAAACATAAAGGTTTAGACCAGATTTCACCTGGCCCTTCTCCGATAGTGGCCAACAGCAACTGTAGGGAAGAGTACAAGAACATGTAGTATTTTCCCCACAACACTATAAAAACACTTGACCTTCACCCAGAAGCTGCCAGCAAATACTGAGTACAGTGTACTAGCATTGCTGTGAGATGGGTATTACCAGACTGAGTCCTCTGAACCCATTTCCCATGTAAGACAAGATGACACTCACTTTCAGTGAATACAAATTTGGGCTGAATATGCATGTTTTGAAAGGGTTTATTTTTATTCAAGTTTGTTTTTTCACAAAAGGAGTAGTAAGTCAAGCTATTTAGATGCACAGAAAGGAAAATTACCGAACTCTGTAGCAGAATTGGATGTATTTATAAGTTATGGAACCTGAAGTTATCCTTAAATACAAATAATATAGAAGCAAACACAAAACTTGTTCCAAAGAAACAGGAGAATGACTGAGTGAACAAGGTCATGCTGGAATCATGTGAATAGAAATCACTATTTTCTGTGATCATTCACTTACATTTAAAGTAAAACTAAGCCCTTAGCCCTGCAATTTGCAATGCACAGAGAATCTGGAACTCTTGCTCAAAACTGTTGACAATCCATTATTTATTGTAAATCATATGGTCTTAGTTTTCAAAATCTGTATTCACATAAAACAGGATAAAATATTATTTTCTAATATTTTTCATTCAGCTGGCTCTTTCAATGCCCCTGTGACCATATCAGAATGTTTAAGTAACCTGTGTGCCATATGTTAAAATATCTGAGTACATGAATATGCTGAATTTCATTCCAAAGGTCTATTCTCCAGGGACTTCCAGCTCATCATGGGTAAAGCGGTAATCATGAAGATCAGGAGCCTGTGTGAAGAGGTATCTCCCCTTTTCCTTAATTTCTGATTGATTTAGATGCTTTAATATCATATTGTTAATTTTCTTAAGCTCTTCTATGTTCTTCTTTTCAGATATCAGTCTGCTTGATATTTGGTCCATCTTGTTTCTAGTTTGAACTTGAAAAGGAAAATGTACCACATCATTAAATTGACAACATTTAGGTCAAGAGCATCACTACCCTCTCTTGCATTCCCATGGGAGTTTGTAGGGAATTATGATGTGTAAAAGTATTAAACAGGAAAATAACTGCAGAACCTAATGATAAGAAGTGATGCATCTGCTGGAGTTACCTGCTCATTACATTCTTTAATTGCTTATTTTCTGTTTTATTCAGTTTAGTGCAGTATAATAAAATCAGATACAGCTCAGAAAAATTTTGCAGTCTTCAGGAGCGTATCCATTCCATTAGTGTCCACAGGAAAATGTCTTATTTACAGGCTCCAAGATGCTATTTCTGGGCAGTATGCGCCTGTATTTTTCTAAAAGTACAATTACTAAAACACTCAGGAGACTACAGCCACATCACTGGATTTCCTAAATCATTTACATTAAAGGAAAATTCTTGCAAATATTGGCATTTGGATGCCGGTTTCCTCTGGAACACCAATATACAGTATCCATCATGTACACTTCTGGAGCTATTTTTATTTTGGCCTTCTGACGTTAAAAAAATTTACTTGTGGGTTTTGAAGCTTAAGTCTAATAGTGCCAATGCTAAACGAATCTATGTCTACGGATTGCAAACAAAATCTGAGATTATGTAATGTAATCTGAAACACTGCTGGAAATCAGTTTCAAAAACCCACAGGCCTCCACCAACCTGAGCCCAGGCAAACTCCTTTAATCCCATTTTCACTAGTACTTTACCATTTTTCCACTAGAAGGGCACATTACTTATTTTTCTATACCAGGGCTCTACTTTTAGCAGCTCCTTGTTAAATAAATCTGGAATTCAAGTATGAGATATTTTAATTATGCCACTTAAAATTTCCTTTGTGCTCTTTACTTGTCTATACTCTGTTCTTTGAGCGCTTGTAAGCAAATTCACTCAAGGGTTAAGATTCCTGTTCAAAAAGGAAAATGAGGATTTGCTATGCTCCAGCGAATTCCCTACTATAGGATAAAAGAAACCTTGATTTCATATGGATTCCAATTCATTCAAAATGGACTTGTAAGTTAAAATAAAGCACCTTGTGTTCTGTTCAATACCACTAGCCCAAGAAACCCCAAGATGGCAAGAACTCCGTAAACCAAGGTCACCTGTAGCCATATGTTTAGCTAAGCCAGCCTGACCAGTCCAGCCAAAGCAGAACAGTAATTACATCTGCAGACTCAATGCTATGTGCCAATTTTGATATATCTTATCTAATTTTTTGTTTCTTTTGTTTGAGATTTGCTTAGTTTCAAACCAATTTCCAGTCAGTACTTAGCTGGCAACCTTCAGGTCTTTCTTCAGGTAGCCTGACTTAAGTGTTGGCTTGGGTGTTATTCCAGTTTCAGTGGAATGGCACCAATACTGAGTTTTATCTGGAAAGGAATGGAAGGCACATTGTCAAAGTATCTTACTGCTATACGGTCATCTTTAAAATTTAATTTAATTTCCAGTCAGCATTTTAGCAACAGAGTGTAACCCTGCTGAGCTAAATTCTTCACAGCTGTTGAAGCTCAGGAAACCTTTGCAGGAAGAACAAAATTGTGCCTTTTAGCTCAGAGAGTAGAGGGCTGTGCCTTTGCACCTAGGACCGAGACCCACTGCCCATAACCAGCCAAAGCCTTTGACCATGCAAATACAGCAGTAGCATGGTATAAGGCAGCATGACGCATTTCAGCAAAGTTCTTCTTCCAACTGGCCCTACATTTTTAAGAACCACTCTTTGGTTTACTTACTTATTAAGAATATTACGAATGAAACAAGTGCCAAACTGACGATCAAAGTAAGAATAAAGGTGACGAAGAACAAACACTGGTTTCTTATGTTGCTTCCTGACGTGTTTTCTCCAGTACCACCAGTGTTCTCTTCCTCATCTGTTATGAGATGACAAATCATTTGGTGATACAGTTTGTTAAAGTTGGTTAGGATAAACATGACAAAATGCTTCTGGCTTCATGAAATGATGCAGAGATTTTATTTCCTGTGATATTGCATGAGAAGGGAAGAAACCAACTTTATGAGGTCAGTTTGAATTTGGAAGTATAAATACTGATAATACACCTGTTAGAGGTGTTGGAATTTATTCAACAAAAATGTTTTTGTTGTTGAAATACACTGTTTTGTTGAAGTTGACCTGTATTACAGTTCAGAGTTTTACAGCTCAGTTTTACATGTACAAAGGTTGCAATGAGGTTTTCATCAGAAGGCTTTCTAAGAGCCTGAATGGAGTCAACCTTTTCAAAAGAGAAGAGAGAAAAACTCATGTTGAAAACCTAAGTACAGATTCATCCTCCACAGTCATCCTCTAGATTTGCTGCTTCTTCTGTTTGACAACAGAAGTACCCCTAGGATTATTAATTTCCCCAATTAAGCACCTCAGTTAAGCTCCTGATGTTGTATAGGATGAATGTAGGTCTTGACTTCTTATCTTAAAACAAATGTTTTCAATATTCTTCTTTAAGTTTTGCTGGTTTCATTCCAATATAAAATGAGGTACACATCCTCCCAAACTGTCGAAAATGGAATAGACTCTCACATGGACTACATATGTTGTCCTTCAGGCATATGAAGAATGAGGGGAAAAAAGGGTGAGTAGTTGCTATGCTGCCCTCAGATCAGCGTGGCAGGCCAGTTTATTGCTCTTTAAAGAACGTGTTGCATATAGGGAAAGTCAGTAGTTTCTCTCATAGAAACAGTTGCAATCAAATGAGGGGTGGCAATAAGCCCTAAAGGTAACAGATAAAGTCAAGTGGAGATCATGAGGAAATTCATGTGAATATAAAAAAAAAATCATACTTGAGCCAGATTTGTTTAATACCAAGTTTATGTACTACTTTAAGTACTTACTAGGGTTTGGTTTTATTGTATGTTTTGGGGGAACAGGGAGTTAATGTAATTTCATTTTGGTGTTGGTCTCATACATACTGAAATTACATGCAAATTACTGTAATTTCTCCTCCTGTAATTGCTGTCTTGCCATTCTGAAAGGGAGAGTAGCATGTGCATCTGTGAAAAATATATTTCTAGATCATGTTCTTGTTTTAGCTGGTAGAAATCTCTGAGGTCTTTGCAACTGAGCCTGTAGTGATAAAGCTGAAGGAAGGCTGCATATGCCATTACAGCACTTTAATAATGAACCAACCTGGGGCTGAGCAATTCACTGAGCTAGCAGGAGATCTCTGGGAATATCTCTGCTTTTCTTTATTGCAGTTAACACCCTCCTGCTTGCGGGTAAACTGAAACCTTTTCATATTTGGGTAAGCTGAAACCTTTTCATATTTGGGTTTGGGGGTTTTATTTTTATTCCCTTAGCATTCCTAACAAATGCATCACATACATACTAAGTGCCTGCACCAATATTGCTTTCTAAGCAGAATAATAAGGATGGGGAGGGCCTGCTACTGCTGTCTCTCAAGCATACTAAGCTGTCAATAGAGGTCTCAAAAGTGGTCTGTGCTTGCTCTGCCTAATGAATGCCTCTTCTTACTAGTTCAGCTGGCTGAATGTGCCAGACTGCAGTGTTGTGAGGAATCACTGAACACACATTCTGGCCAAACTGCAAACAGTGGGACCATTTTATCATCTAAACATAAAGAAATTACTGCATGGCTGCTACCAAAGCAATCAAAAGGTATATACATTTTAAATAGCTTTTAACATGATTGCTAGTGTGTTTTGCTATGCTACTGAACAAAAGGATTGCTGTGTACTGCAGCACTCTTGAACCATTGTTTTTAAACCAAGTTGGGCATCTGCTATACTACTTATAGATCATTCACAAGATTTTAGAATTCATCAGAAATTGAAAAATATTCCACAGATCTCACTGATTTTCTGGCAAGAGAATCAGAATTTTATGCTGCTGAATAAGGCAGCTGAGGACTGTGAAACATTCATTTTATGTAGTTAACTGATGGGATAAGATATCTAGAGAATCTCAAAGATAAAATAATAATAATAATATGTATGTTAAAAAGAGTAATCCTAGAAGGAGCCAAATCACTTTACAAATTGATGCATAAAATACATATTAGGCTACCTTTATTTACTGCTGAAACGCAGGGAGGGGCACACATGTGATTATTCCACGGAACCATATAGGATCTCACAGAACCCTATATATTTAACTGGTAAGTAAACAATACTGTCCAATAAAAATTACAAAAGAAAGCAAGACAGTCACACCGCAAAGAGTTTCTTTGACATTATAACCAATCTATCCCATTGTCTCATTTTGTACTTGCAGAAGTGACAATATGAAGATAATCGACATCATAGGAAAATGAAGTAGCTTATGTCTAACATCTCTGTGTTAAATATAGAAACCATCGCCACGCTAGTTAGTTGCATTAGGAAAAGTTAGAGGACTCAGAAACAGGAGTAATAGAAAGGCATTTAAGTGCTATAACTAGAAACATGATTAAGTTATGGCCATTTGAAACTCATTTAAACATAGTTGTTGTTCTATAGCTGTTCTTCAGTCAAATTTGCCATGATAGTAGGGGAAATAAAAGCAGATTCAAATATTGTTATGTGGAAAGCTGCTGAAGAGTTCCAGGTTTTAAGATGTTTTCAGGTCACAAAGAACTCAAATATATTGTAGCTATCACTGGGTGAAAATATTATTGTTGCCATGAGAAATCAAAGATAAAAGCCATGTAAAACCAGTAGAAGTGTGAGAGCCCCTATCTGAAACTACAAGTAAGGAGTGTCTGCAAATTGAAATGCTTAAAAGTCTCATGGAATATTTTAGATAACTGGTTTGAGTCCTGGATGTGTCTTAAAAGACTGAACAGAAATTCTCTGGTGTTTCTATTGCCAGCTGTGAATTTTAGTGCTTGTGAAGAGTTACGATGCTATTTATGTCACAGGTGTATATTGAGCATTACAGAGACATTAGCCTGCAGGGGATCACCTCCTGGATCCCAATGGAAGTGAAAGATAAGTTCAGGCTTGACAGTGAATCCCTAGCCAAACACAAGGATTTTCAAGAAGCTAATAACTGAAATACTCAGCAGAGGCAGCTAAACCATTAATCTGATTTGTCTAAGTTATGTAATTTTCAATCTTTTTCTTATATTTTTCAGTACATATCTTGACATATACATGCTGGCCTATTGGGCTGTTGACATGAGTGATACACAGTGTGGTCAACCTTTTCAAATGTCATACATAACTCTTTTTTGATGGCCCATGATTTGCATAGAAAACCACTGAGCATCACCTGTCGTACATACCTAGCACATCTTGGGATCCCTCTGGACAAACATTTAGTTTGTTTAGGTTGTTTAAGGAATCAACTACATAAAGTTTTCCTTCTTCATGAGTATCAGGCAGGTTAATTTCCAAGGAAGGCCTCTCCATTGTATCTAAAAGAAATAATTAAAAGGGTAAAATAAAACATGGATATGGGAAATAACTGGTAGCAGTTGGTGTCCTGTTCTAAGGAAATGCTGAGCAGCCTTAACAGCCCTTAAAATAAAGGGATTTGAAGGACCAGCACACTTACTAGATCTTGAAGGCAAGGGTAACTCAGTACATAGCACTTGTTTATTCTTTGAGATCTTTGCTGAGTATAAGATTTCATTTCTACGTTGTGTTTGCGCACACGTGTATGCTTATACCTACATATACATATGCGTGCGTGTGGAGAAAGAGAGAAACAGAAAAGTCTATTTAACTGGCTCTACTTTGATTTGAACATTAGTTATTTAGTTGTATAACTCTTTTGGTTTGGTGTGTACCAGGCAAGATGTAGAGTGACATCCTGACCACAGTGAAAGCCAAACCTTCACTAACACTGCCAGGAATGATGTCACTCAGGTCCTCTGCTTTCAGCATCAAATAATTCAGACATAAGAGAGAGAAAGCAGGTACGGATGTAGAAGATGAGCAGCAAGAATATGGGTCTGCTTATATACCTTAGAATATCACTGTGAAGTTATTATTTGTGAAAAATGGAACAAAAATAGTCTTTTAATGTGGTTCTACTCCAGATAGATGGTAGTTTTGGACAAATTAAAGCCTGATGGCAAAGTTTTTTCTTCAGAGTAATACTCCTTGCTTTAAAAAAAGCACTGGATGAGCCCGATCAGCAAAACCAGCTTCTCTGCAGAGTCTGGGTGTATGAACTCATTGAATTACTGTTCATATAAATACAGTTATGAAGGAAGATTATATATAGAAAAGAAGCAATACCTAAGCAGGCTCCTCTATGAATTGCACATTATTGCTTAACAGTCTTTTGGTTTTCTTTATGCTACCCTGACTCCAAAAATGTCTTCTAGAAACAAACTACAGTTCTAGCCATATGGAGATGCAGATGCTCTAACTAGGCATCTTAGACTACACTGGTCACTGAGAACTCTCTCTGTAATTATTGAAGGAAAAAACGTACCTCCAGGTAATATTCCTCTTATTCTAAGATTTGGCTTTTTGACCTTAATTGCAGCCTAAATGTACCTTTCCTTTGCTAGTGAATGTAAGGGGGCAGTTAACAGAGATTAGTTTAGACTTGGAATTGACTACATCTTACCCATTTAGTATTTTATCAGAGCTTTCAAGTTCAATTTTACCTGCCAAATATAATTCAGCACTTTATGTCAATGGAGGGTGTTAAGCACTTAAGGGTGACTTCAGAATCCTAGATGGGTTGAACTGCCCTCTCAATGTGCCTCTGAGCCCTCTCTCCCTCTCCAAGCAATAGAGAACGCAGCATGACCAGATTCCTAACAGCACTTAAATTAAAAACCTAAAGTTTGAGGAATACAGCCCTGAGTGTTTACAGAAAAGACTCACTCCTTCCCTCATCAAAACAATTGCAGAAGATTGTCATAATTCCCACAAACTTGAGCACACAGCCAAGTAAACATTCACTGAGCCTCAGTAAGTCGAAGACTCAGTGCTTAAATCACTCCTAACAATGGGGCTTATTCTCCTGATAGTGGAGACTGACGGGCCTACATGTGTACTTCTATATTTCTGTTTAATAGAGTGTAAGAAAAGATCGCAGCTGATTTTTTTTCTCTGTTCAGAATTGTTGCTGCAAAATACAAAGATCAGGTAGAAAAGCTGGCTTACCTAGCCTAGGATTTTTAGGTGTGCAGCAGTAATTTCAGAACAGATGGTTGTGTCCACTGCCCTTGCCCTAGACTGTCGCGTGGTGCCAGGCAGCATGGTCTGCGAGCCACGTCCCCACCAGCGCTGGCTCTGCTATCTCCCCACAAACACATCCGTGGCCAGCTGCACTCATTACGGAGCCCTGCTTTTCAACAGCGACGCGCTAAAAGTTACCACCTCATGCACAGAGGCTTCTGGTTATTTTTAGCTTCTGAAGAGCGGTTGTTTCTCTTGGGTATTTTGATTAGTACCTCCCTGCAACTTCAGGGAAGACTCTTCTTAACTTGAGCTGTAATAAATGTGAGTACCTTTGATTCATTAATATTATGAATGATATGTTTCTGTATTCATTATTAATTCTTTAAACCCAATTTCCTCACTGTGTATGTAACCGCAGTGAAGATAACCATTATTAATTCAACGAAGTCTGTATTACATTTGTGTGTTTCCATTGACATGCCAAACAAAGGAGAGAGGATACAGACATCAGTGTCACTGGCCAAAAGTATTGATTATTTTCCCAACAAACTAATCTAAACATTGGGGCTTTTGGACTTGCGCTATCTTGTACTTTAACCTTGCTTAAAGAGTATTTTCCCCATGCAATTTTTACATTTCTCCTTAAGCTGCTGTGGTAAAATTAGAACTTAGAATGAGAACACACTGAAAATTGTTCACAGAAAAAAGGAAATCAAGTCTAAAAGGAATTAAAAACCAGGAGAATGAAATGTTACTTACAACATAACTGCGTTCAGGTAATGTGCCAGTATGGAAGAAATCAGCCAGTGAAAATCACCTGAAGAAAACTCGTTCTGCTGTTCCTCTCTCTACTTTTAGACCCATAGGAGCCTGTCAAGTCCTGCAGGACCCATGAAGACAGCTATGAAACAGACTGTCCCTTTCAATCTATATTTAGAGTTCATCTTGGCTAAGTATACTGACTTCACAATATTGATCTGTTTAAAAAGAAATCAGTGTATACACAGCTCTTCTTTTTATTATATTGGAATTATGATACTATCCTATCATGGAGAATGAGGTTTGTTACTGATGATCAGTATTTCATAACCTTTTGGTTTATGATGCCTTTTAAAAACTCCTTTGCTATGCAGAAGAGTTTTATCTACAACACTGTAGCTATGAATAACCAGTTTGCTATGCAGAAGAGTCATATCTACAGTATTGCAGTCATGGGTACTTTAAAGGCATAGACTAGAAAAAAACAGGGTATTCTCCTCCTTGTCCCCACACACCTTACAAATTCAAGTGGGACAGTATTATGGGATGGACTAATTTGTACGGCATCCTTAGTTGTTTAAAAAATAAATTCTGACAAACTGTTTGTGGCTACTGGCAATTGCTCCTTCACAGACAGTTCTTTTGATCACTTTTTTCTTGCTGATGTTACAGAACCCAGTGTTACAGCACACTGGAATGACACGCAGCTGACGCTTACACAAAGGGAGTGCAGCCCAAAACAACAAATCCTTGCTGAAGCCATTCTATACATCTAAAATTTTGAACCCCTTTAAACTGACAACAAATATGCTTTTCTTTCAGGTAACAACAGAAAAGTTACCTCTTCTGACTGGTAGTTCCAACCCCAAGCTAACAAGCTCTGCCGCTGTCCAGTCTGAGTAGCCGGAGTGGTAATGCAGATGTAACAAGCTTGCTCCCTTTCTGCAGGGGTCCCCTAGGAGTCCTCCCTCCAAACAAAGATGTACAAGCCAGAAGAAAAAAAAAATCTCACCTCCATCCCCAAAAGATTCCTGACATCATTCTAATTGTAAGACAAGGAGCCAGGCCCCTCCAGCTGAGCTTGAAAAGGTCTGCAAACTCACTGGATCTCTGCCGGGCAGCAAACAGCCCATGTCCTCTTAAACACTCCCAAGAAGTTGTCCTGGTTGTTGGGGCTGGCAGCTGCAGTGGAATGGGGGAAAGGGCGACCATGTGCTCGGCTCCCTGCCAGGAGATGCTGTAGAAAGCAATTTTGCAGGAGAGGAAGCTTTCGAAAGCCCTACTTTACGTAGCAAAGCATGCCAAAGGTGACCACCCAGCAGCCACCAGGAGACCAGCAGGCTTGTGGGAACAGTCTAGCTCAAAGGGGGACAGTCTTGGGCTTGGCAAACACAGGTAGACAGCTTCATCTAGCTCAAGGATCAGAAGTTTCTTCTCCACGTGTGACACATAATGACAACACACGTCAATAATAGCATCAATTTCAGTTGAAGGCCTTGTTGTAGTGTAAGTAATCAGATTCTTAAGCCAAATCCTTACATAATGCATTATTTAAGGAAAAAGAAAAAGTAAGTTAGAAGGTACAACTACTTAGCATGTATGGATTTGCTGGAATAGGCTCTGCTCTAATCTGAAACTTAGAAAAAAAACAAAACCAAAAACATCGCACAAAAACAAGCAAACAAACATACCCCCAAATACACCCTCCCCCCAAACTTTCCCTTATCAGAGCAAGCAGTCATTTCCAGGGGGTGGGGTGGGGTTTTTTGGGTGTAAGCTTTACTTCCTCTGCTGGTAACATGACCTACAGTTTTAAGAATGTTTATTCTAACAAGCACATTTATTTATAGATCTTCTAGTTCAGAAGCTCCAGCTATGGAGGCTTTAATGTCTTTACTACACAGCCTCCCCACCACCCCTAAGACAGACAGCTCTCCCTTCCTGGTGCATTTCAGTCCTTTAGAGCCAGAAGCTGAGGGCAGAGGAGGAGTTTTCACTGTGGCAAACACAGGGCAGCTGGGCCGGCTCCTCTAAGGGACAGGACTAGGTGTTTTGCAGCACCAGAAGTAGTAAACATTTGACCATTACAAAACTGATGACAAATCAACAGTAGGCTGTTATGCAGACCATACATAAATAAAATATCCTTTCCAAACATGGCAAGGCAGAGTTTCATGTAGCATCTACTAAAGCACTGAGACTAACACAACCCCATGTCTGAATGGGCAAATAAACAACCCCATCTGTTTCCTCCTTTAGGTTTTGCTAGCGTTCCAGCTTTTTATTCATGTAGTAATCACTTTTACACAGAAAGCAAGCAGTGAGAAACATCTTTATTCCAAAAATTAAACATCCAATTTCAGAACATGAGAATATTGTTTCTATTTTGCATTGAGGCAAGTATTTGTCATTTCACTACTTCACTCTAAGTGAAGGTTAATGAATTTTATAGAGCCGTTCAGGATAAAGTCATACTCTGCAGAAATTTCTTTGTCCACCTGCCACTGAAGAGTTTAAAAAAAGTTACTAAAATAACTTCACACGAACAAGATCATCTTTTTTGTATTAGCACATTCTTACCAAAACACGGTCAGTGAATTCATTTAATTTACCTTTTATATAACGTAAGGAATCCAATCTGCCACACAGCCTTTGGCTACAGTTATCCACCTCATTGAACAGTTCAGTTACAATATATTCGCCTTTGGAACAAGTTGCAGCTAACGTAAGTGTTACAACGTATCCCTGCACCCAGTCTTACATCAATCTATGTACAGTGTATATGCAACTAAGCAACAACATGCATTGTATTTACAGATTTTATACAACATCCCTGTGCACAAGTGCAAACTGTGATTACAGAAATTAAAAAAATTCATTTACAGGTTACAAATCTATTTTAATTATGAAATACTTAAAATTGAACCCCATGGAAAAGAAGATCTAGAAAAATTCCCCCACGTCTGCTCTTTTATCACGACATTTACTTCTAGCCTTTGTCCGAGCCTTGAATGCTGCAGAGTTGCACAAGTGCTACAAAATAAAAAGAGAAATTAATCACAGATGTTCAAAAAGCTCACATCCTTTAGAGATTTTTTTTTATGTTAAGAAACAGTTGAAAATATCTATTAATCTTTGAAGCAAATTAGTAGGCTTTCTGAAATTTATGGTGTACTATCTTAGCACCAAAGGCTGATTAATTTTAATATATATACATTTAAAGAAAGCTTGGACTGCATAAGAAAGGCTGAGCTCGGAGCTATTCTGGAAGCTGACTCAGTCTTGAACATCAGACAGACACAAAGTAGCTTAAGTTTGCCCCCAGGATTAAACTTAGTAGCACCCATTCCACAAATTGTTCCTACATGGGATGAGTACATTCACAGCCAACAGAACTAAGTCATCCTCCTAAGCGCGTCCGTGTCACGCTGGAGAGTTTGAGATATTGTCTTTATACAGACCCAGTTTCTATAGGTTCCTGTATGTCCCTACCCAGAAAAGCTCGAGTTTCACACATATGGAGCATGAATCTGGCACCAATCAGCAAGCAAGTCAACCTTCAGACCCCCTTGGGACAAAAGCAGTAGCAGACACATACAGAGTGGAAAATCTAAAATATGAGCTCAAAGACACACACAAGCAAGGTTCGGTTTCATTCAGGACAATATGGGGCACTGCTAGAACTGAAGTGACAAGTTTAAAGATGACAGCTTCTGAAGTGCATGTTTGGAGTACTATTTAATCCAGGAGAAATATTATCAGTGTATGGAGTGAAGAAAATATATTCAGGTGCAATAACCTACCCTTTCAAAACGGGATATCTTCATTGTTTTAAGAGTTGCAGCGTCTAGCATTACTGGTGGACCAAGTTCAAACACATTCCGAAGAAAGTCATTTGACTAAACAAGAAACACATCAAATGTTCAGTTTCTCCTCTATCAAGTCTCCAAAGATGACTACTGTTCAATATCAAGTATTTCAGTAAGAAATAGCAGCAATTTGACACAAATCTTAGTATCTTTTGCAATTAAGCCAGCGAACATTTCTTCCTTCAATCAGAGTAAGAACTAAAACTGCCCTCTTGAGAAGACCGAGACAGCTACCCCTCCCCATTGATTTTTTTGTCCCAGCAAATTAGACACTGTTCTGTTACATCCTCTACCCAAGATTAGGCAGCTGGACACAGATCCATATGGTTTCACAACACACCAATTTTAAAACATCTGGCTGCAAAAGCAGTATTTGAACAATTTGGAAAAGCTGCTACATGCCTGGGCTCCCTCAGTCACATGGGAATGCAACTGACACTGGATTGAAGATATTAACCCCCTGACTACCATAGCAATTTGGGAGCAAATACTCCTAAGCCAGAGTTCTTGCTTCTGCCACGTATCTGAACAGATGATTAGTGAACAAGCAGTTCCTAGAACAGAGATAAGGGGCTTATCCCTTCCCTTCTGGAACGCTGTCATCATTGGGCTGCAAGTTGTGTTCATTATTTTTGACTAAAACTTTGCATTCCTTTTTACAGGCTGGAACAGGAAGAGTGGAGGCATGCAGCTTTACAGGAGCCAGTGACTACACCACTCTGCTGAAAGAGGGCATAAGGATTCAGGGAAAACCCTGAAGCTAAGAAGATACTCAGCTTGAATCTCTTCTCGGAGAAGCCTTCTAATAGCTAACCCAACATACCCAGGCTATAACGCAGAAACAGCTCACCCACATAGTTCTAGCTCACTGTAGTTCATTTTCTAAGTGCTGTCTTTTAACACTTCTAATGCAAAGCCCAGTATTTCACCAAGTTCTACTCGTGATCTTGTAATTCAGACCGAGTTACTACACAGAAGCCAGACAGGGAACAGTCTGAGCATGTTATCAAACAGCAGCTCACCTGCAAATGATATTGCATCCCCGACCCCAGAACCTCCTTGAAGGTATCGTAAGTTTGTTTTTTAACCCAGCAGTCAATGTACATGCGCTCAGGTCCAAACTTAACCATCTCTGTAGGAAAGTCACGCTCCTATGAAACAACATATATAATTTTAATTTAAACAGTCTTTTTATTAGGAATTGTATCTCAATTAACTTTATTTTCATTAATAAACTTGGCACACCAAAAACCTTCCAAATAATACGCAAATACTACAGATTGTAGTTGTTCATGAGCTGACGCACATCTAAAGTCAAATCTCATGTAACACTTAAAGCTGACATTCTTCAAGTCAGACAGTATTTTTGAAAGGAACACTTAACTTTCATCTTTAGAATTACTTTAAGAATCTATCTCCAGAAAAACAGTTCTGAGTGCAGGGGTCACCTTTCAGTCTGTTTGTAAGCCTCATTTAGTCCCCACCTTTCAAGTGCAGTGAGCTACATTTCTGACAATGGAATGTAATGAGTGGTAGAACGTAATGAGTGGTAGAGACTCAGATTCTTCTACAGGCAGAATCTCAAAGGCGACTTCAAATCACTTCAAAGCCTTCTCCTTACCTTCTGAGATGTTTAACTGTTCTGAATGTCAACTAATACTTAGTTGGTCTTACCCATACAGCAATGCAAAAGAGTAATTATCTGACAAGTAAAAAATCTAGTTTGAAAGGTGTAACATAACAAATCTCTCTCTCCTCTACTCCGCTCTTGTGAGACCCCACCTGGAGTACTGCCTCCAGCTCTGGGGGCCCCTGTACAGCACACGGAGCTGTTGGAGCGAGTCCAGAGGAGGGCCACGAAGCTGATCAGAGGGCTGGAGCACCTCTCCTGTGAGGACAGGCTGAGAGAGTTGGGGTTGTTCAGCCTGGAGAGAAGAAGGCTCCAGGGAAATCCAACTGCGGCCTGCCAGTACCTGAAGGGGCCTACAGGAAAGATGGTGAGGGACTGTTTATCAGGGAGTGTCGTGACAGGACAAGGGGTAATGGGTTTAAGCTGAAGGAGGGTCGATTTAGATTAGATGTTACAAAGAAATTCTTTACTGTGCGGGTGGTGAGTCACTGGAACAGATTGCCCAGAGAGGTTGTAGATGCCCCATCCCTGGAAGTGTTCAAGGCCAGGTTGGATGGGGCTTTGGGCAACGTGGTCTGGTGGAGGGTGTCCCTGCCCATGGCAGGGGGGTTGGAACTAGATGATCTTTGAGGTCCCTTCCAACCCAAACCATTCTATAATTCTATGAAATAATCCATTAAAGTGATAGAAGTTTGAAATTTGTCTTAAAAGCTTTACTCAGAAGTTATGTTACTAATCAAGTATTTTTAGAGTCCTGCTTTGTGTATTGTTCTCTTAGTCTGGGTATGGAAAACCAGAAGACTACAGCACAACAATTAGGACAACAACTGCCCCCACACCCAATTACTTCTTTGGCTGCTGACAGAGGTGCCATTTGGAAATATACCTTACTAGTAAGGTGCTTTTTGTTATGCACAGCAGTCCAAGAGGTTTTACAATAAACCTTGTCACAGAATTCAGGACACTAATTTGGATAACCTACGAAGTTTTGTATGAAAAAAATCTGCTCATGGCATAAAATAGAAAGGATTTAGCATTTACAGTGCAATGTTTAGCCTTCTTTAAAGAAAAAAAAAGAAAAAACAAAACAAAATTCTTCAATATGGAAATCAAGTTTTGAGTAAAATAAGCAAAGTTTGACTTTCTTTGGTCTACATTCCTAAAAAAGCAGTTATATTTTGTGTAAGTGATCAGAATTTGAAATCTCATTTAAAATATTTTTTTCCTGTTGCTTTCACTGAAACAGTATCTATTTAATAATAAAACCATTTTCATTAACATATACACTACACAGTTACAATCCAGACATTCAAAGACAGACAAAAAAATCACCTCAACAGCTCGTAGGACATCTCTGAAGACAGATCGCTGCTTTCTTTTATCTACCTTGGCTCGGTGCTTGTTTCCATCTGTAGCCAGAGCTCTTAGTTTCTCTGTTAGAAGTTCCATATCTTCATAAAAGAAATCCTAGTCCAAATTAAAAAAAAAAATCATTTTCTGGCCTTAATATCTTTCCCTGCAAATAGAAAAACGGATCTCTCCAAATTACAGCATGTAGAGCTCTACAACCTGTTACTTCGTTATTTAAAGAGACAGAGATGGCACTGACTTCCTGCGGTTCCATTTGCAGCATTTAAGCCAGTAAGAATAAAGCCACAGCATCCAGTTTACCAGTTATGACACTATCAAACCCTATTCTGGTAATCAGAGCCACATGAAACAGTACAGCTCTTTCAGTGCACGTATATCTGTGCCAATCTGTTCTGCTCCATAATCCCAAGGGACTGCCTGCCTAACTGATCTGCTCAACCTGGTTGCTGCTCCTGTCAACAAGCTGAGGGCACTTTCAGGTTATCAGCACAGAATCCATGCTTCTGGAGATGAATCGCAAGTCAGCATTAGACTGACAGGAAGGAATATTTAGACGTAAGTCTTGTATGGGGTGAAAAATTAGGAAACAGTTGGTTTAAAGAAAATGCTTAACAGAAGGTCCACTCTAAGTAAACTTTAATGTGTAATTATTTAATAGGAAGTATCTTCTCCCTACCATGTGCTGACTCAGTGCTAGTTTACCTGGATTAGTAAACCACTTACGTAAAAACAAGTAACTTATCTGAACATTTCGTCATGTCACCTGCCTAGACTGAGTTTACTGCATGCTTTTTGAAAGAAACTGGTCATAGGCAAAACACAGTAAGCATTTTAACCTGCACTGATTGCTAAGGATTCAAAGAGAATCACTTGTAATGATTAAAGGGGTGTGTCCTCAATGGAACAAAAAAGCTTTTAGTGAATATAGTCTTGTTTGTTAATGCATTTTAAGATTTTAGTTACTTGCGGTCAGTTTGATTAAAAAAAGGATCAAGTTCCGGTCTCATTTTCTTTTCTTTCAAAGTTGGCTTCCATAGCCAAGAGACTGAACTCCCTACTGTTTGCAACTATACAGAAGTCTCAGGAAATTGTTTCAGATTATGCAGTGTTAGTGTGTCATGTATCCTGACTCAACTGGAGTTATCTTTTCACTTTGGACTTTCCTTCAATGCAGTCAAGAAAACAGTTCAGAAATTAGTTAAGGCATACTGAAGAATGTAAAGGCATGTTTAGCTGTGTATGAGGTAATACCGAGAAGCTTGCACCTCATCCAACTCAAAAGCAAACCCCAAGAAATCTCACCAAATGTAGCAATACTGGTATCTGTGCAAAATTTTTACAAATCCTGTCAAAATCTGCCCCCTTAAATTGACTGACTAGTCCCCAACTGACTAAAATAGTCATAAATGCCATGAAACTGTCATGCAATACTAGTTATTCTTCTCAAGGTACCTAAATAAGGATATTGAAAAAACAATACTGGAAGTCAACATGGTTTCTACTGAAGGATAGATTTTCAGCTGTGAGAGCAGCATTGTGCAGGTTGGGAATCACTGGAATTTGTCTTCAGAAAACTAAGTATCTAATGAGTGTTTCCACTATAGTAAACAAACCCGTTTTATCCTAGAATCTCTCTAGGAATTTTTTTTTAATTCGTTTGGTTTGTTTGGTTTTTTTATTAAAGCTGGCATTGGATTTAGATTTTAAAGCTTGCACACTACATTTCTAGTTGCTCTTAAGTACTGTTTGATGTGTTTTGCTATACTGGTTCTGTTTTGCAATATGGACATTAGTGTTAAAGTGACAGCTAAATTGCTGTGAATCATTCCTATATGCAATTAGACTGGGACAGACTCACTACGAAGAACATAACCCAGTGAATTATATGCCACTTGGTGAGATCCAGGGTGCTATACAACACAGGTTAAATAATTTGTTATCATCCCAATGCAAGCAAATTTAGCTGCTGACGTCTACTTACAGCATCTGTTTCGCGGGCCAGTTCAAACAGAAGGGCTAGTGTTTCTCCGGCAGCTATTCTCATGTTGAGATCATCACAAGACAGCAGACTTGGAAGTTTATGCAAGTGCCTAAGGAGTAAGTCACATGTCATTAAGATGTAATTTTTGTTGACACTGCTTCATGGCATATGAAAACAGTCATTACAAATTTTGTTTTCCAAGAAAGATGCTCACATTTCAATTTTCTTCTTCACTTCATTCATTGGACAAATGGTCAACAACAGTGTCCATGCTAAGAGAGCACTGATGTGAAGCACAGTATTATGGGTACTTGATACACCATTAGTGTCTCTATCCCGCTGATAGGCCTTTGTGAAGATGTTTTCCAGGCATTCCATAGTAGAATACAGTTCCTGAACAGGGGAAAAAAGATCATGAAAGTGGCTTAAGATTCACACATTTTCATATTGCCAATTTATTAAAAGAAAAAAAATAAATATCCTCACCGTAATGTCATCAGTGACAATGAAACAGCAAATCCCTAAGCAGGTTGCACACTAGACACAAAAGGAAAAAGTGTCAGTATTTGACATTAATGTTACTGTTGACCAAACTTTCATACTTTGACCTTTGAAATTTAACATCTGGAGTAATGGAAACTTGAAATTAAGGCCTTAGCAGAGTAGAAGTCTTCAACACTGTTTAGTTCAGCTAGTTTGTAACAGTTAGCTCTCAGTTCCTGTCTACTCTCAGGATGATTTTACAACAAACTACTCACAAGCCTTTTCATGCTGTATTATTTAATGTAGCTTACAAAGCCATTCCAAAAAGCTACCCGTAGCACTCCTTTCACCCAGTTATTTTAAATCCCATCAGGATTCACTAGCAGAACTTATGCTGATAAGAGAGCAATGGACATATGATACTTATTCACAGCTGTGGGAAACATTTTCCCCTCTCTGCCCACTATTACAATTAAATAGCATGTAAACACTGGACTCCAAGCCTTTCTTAGAACTTTCCAACTTTTCCTGTGAGGTCGTACACATCCCTTCCCTATCCCCTATTCTACTCCACCTCCTCTTACAAAGAGTAAGAAAACAATGTTTGAAAGTGATGATTGCACTAAACACACAGGTCTCAAAATTACACTTTGGCCAAAAGGCCGAGAAGTGAGAAGTTGGAGAGTATTAGTTAAAACTCTGAAGTTTAAAAAAAAAAAAATCTTGGCAAGAGCTTTAGACTGTTTTCAGTCAACATTTCAAGTGTAACGCTGATGTACAGATGAAGTGACTGGATGAAAAATTTAAAATACTTTTGGTGGTACAAATGTATCAAGTATGTAGTTCTAGATCTGTATTTAATTTTATCATATATATTTGCACAAGTAACATTCCCCTGTTGTTAAATTAAAATTAATACAGAAAGGATATATCAATATGTCAGTAGGAAAACTTTCATTTTTTTTCTACAGGACTTCAATGTCAGCCCTCAGAACTGCAGTAAGGAAACTGCAACATAATGAGTTAAGACACTTGACAAAGTACTAGATGTAACAGCTCTGTAAAGAAGTTCCTGGGTTGGAGAATGACATTCGACCTTCAAGTGGAACTTTTTAAGCCAGTGAAAACTGCTATGCATCATTCAGAGTGTATGTCAACATTCTGAGTTTACACTGCTGCAGTAACCTTTAGTTTTGCATTACACAATAGTGAGTTGGTCAAAAACTGCCCTCTGACCCCGCCTGGCAAATAAACATTTTATACTTACAGCCTGTCTGGCCTGGATACTGGCTGTTCCATCACAGACAATTTTCTTCAGAACTGGACCAAGGGTCTTAAAAATCTCTTCACTTTCAATTCCTGACCCCATCTGCACACACAGAAGACATGCCAGTCCGGCAGCTGCACACTGTTCGTCGCTCTTACCTACAGATTAACGTACTATGATGAGTAATCACCTTGTGCATTGCTTCTTTCCTTTAAAGATAATAGTCTGAAAACTTGCAAGTGGAAATTCAGAAACTAATAGACAGAAGATAATTTCAGTTCATTTTCTAGGTCAGTTAAAATATGACATCTAAATTCAAAAAAGGAATGTTGTTAACATAACTAAATTATTAAGCACTCTATGAAGTACTAAAGAAGCCTTGCAGTCTAAATTCCTTTTAAGCACTAAGCTATTTCTCATAGCAAGCATGTTAATTACCTTTCTTTATGCAGCGTTCAATGCTATCAGTTAGTGTCATTCTCCTTTCCATGATAAATTCATATAGTATTTTAGAAGAGAAAGCGCTTTTCAGACTTTCAAGAGCTGCTTGTCTTGTCTTCGCACTGTTGGAAGAAAGAAGGAAGAGCTCTTGAAATCAGCACACACCAATTAAAGCTCAGCCTTTCTTTTCATGTTAGTTTATATTTGTCTGTGCCCAACAGAAGAGTAACCCACAGAAGTACCATGAAGTATGAAATGCTACGAATTGCCTCCTTCCTCAAGGACAGGGCAACATAGGTTGGAGATAGGGTTCACAATAGTACACCAGGCTAGAAATAAAGTCACTCTGCCTCAAGCTACTAAGAAAGGAAAGTCTGATTCTCACTTATCCAAAAACTTGGTGGAGGGAGAAAGGTCTTTTCAGATCCAGAAGAAAAGCATGTCCTCCCTAGCATGAAATAACTGTAATTTCAGTAAGCATATTAAAAAGTTTAATGCTCATTTCCCTTTGTATATCAGAGGAAGCCAGTAAACTATGCATGAATGCGTTTCTTCAAAGCATACTATACCTCTTGTCCAATGTAAGATCAATAAATCCCTTCAATTTGTATTCTAAGTCTTCTTGAGTGGCTTCTTCATCAACTTCAGGCCCTAATCCAGAGGAAATAATTTAGTCCTACTGATATACATTTTATTAGCAGACACAGTAGTATCCAACACTTAACATTTTTAATGCTAATAAGAAAGCAGTTTAACATAAACAATAGCTACAGAATTGTTCAGTATTACAGCAACAGAATGGTGTGAAGCCTACTACATCAAACTGTACCTTAAAATACTTCTAGAAAAAAGTTGATCTATTGATATACTGTGCTTTTTCTATACCTGTTTCTTATATCTGCCAAGAATGAAAGAGAGAGCTAATCAGGTCTTACATAAATTTGCTACAACTGATGTCCATCAGCTAACCCTGTCAGCAACACGTTTTCATCCAGTCCACACATCTACCCCTGGAGTACAGCAGGGTGCTCATTGTTGATGCAGTGAGTACTATCTAAGCAGCCTGTCCTATCTGGCGTCACTTCAGATGCCTCTGCAACAGTAGTTCAGTTAAGAGTAGCAGATATTCATAGGCAAGGCTCCCTGCCTTACCCCCCCTGTAGCAGGCTTTCAGGTCCCCTCCTCCCAACAAAAGGACATTAGAGCAGCCCAGGTTGTAGAGATGGCAGAGGAGACAAAGCACAAATCTAGTTCAAAACAGGCAAATGTGACTCTCATTCTCAAACGCTTCTGCAGTTCTTACCACCTCAACTATGTGTTATGAAAATCAATGTCTTATAATGCCCCTTAAAATTCTTATTGCCTCCAAAGGTTAGCATTGTATAATTCTAATAGAAAAAAGCCTAATAGTTTCAAGAGAGGCTCATGAAACCTGGAGTATATTCTTACCAAACAAAATAACCACTAGATTAACAATCATACAGTGTTTAACAGAATGTCATTATTTTGCTACTGCTACTTACAGTCTAGTCTAGTACTTAAACTCTTAAGTCAACTCAGGTTTTATGTTTTTAAAAAGATATATAGATATAAATAAAAGAACATACCATCCTCAGTGAAGCTAGCAGGATCACTGAAGCCACTGCAGTGGCTCATAGTTTCAATTGAAGCATCTTCATCACTAAAAGGCTGCACATTTCTGGGCTGACCACCTTAAGGAAAGATGAATACAATAGTTTGGTCACTTTTCATATGCAAAAGGAAGATCTGAACACCAAAAGTAGAATTTAAGCCTCCCAACAGATTCACTCTCCCTGACTCAGACACAGAAAGCACATTTCTTTCCTCTGCTAGGTCCTTTACTCCCACCTGTTCTGAAGACCTTTTTGGCTCTGTTCTCAAAGATCGTTTGTGAATGGTAGAGAAGAGTCCATCTAGTTTTCAAAGTACTGGTAGAATTCCTAACTCTAGCTTTAGGATCTTTCTACATAACTCTAGCTTTAGGATCTTTCTACAATCACCTTCAAGTTAATGCAATTTCCTGTAACTGTGCTTTAACAATAGCTCTGTATTAATTTAACTATTAGGACGAGCTACCTTAAAAAAAAAATTGCCATACAATCTTTATTTTTAAATTTTGAGATTTCGAGCCAGGATAAGCTATACATTTAGACAAACATACATTACCCAGTTCAATGCAGGATTTACAGGATTAGGTATAGTATGTGCAGCATCAGCAACATCCAACCCTATTTTAACACTAAATTACAAATACAAGCCAAAATATCCAATGTTGCAACAGAGGAAAAAAAGTATTCCCCTCACAGGATCAAGAAGGTCTCAATTCAGTAACTTCAGCCTTTTTGAAGAAAGCAGTATTATTTTAACCAGTGTTCATCTCTACAACTTTTCAAACCTGTATCTTATTGTTACAGCATTAAAAGTTAGAGGAGTTTGACCTGATAATACTGTAATTTCTATTGCTGTCCTATCCTAGCCCTTACTTTGTGTCTAGTAAAGTTGATTAGCAAAATAGTTTCACTGTTATTTCTCCAACAGCTTCCAAACGTCACTGACAGAACTCAGAATTCTGCTCTTGCATCTATTTTTTTGTGGTACAACTGATTCTAAGCTATTTAAGAAGGCAGTGCACAGTGCTCGTCAGCTTCAGGCAGGCTTCCTGACTACCAAGACCCCTCCCAAAAGCAGTTTTATCTTGGCAGAATGAACCACTGTCCAAATGCTTTCCAAAAAAGTTAAATTCACACTTCAAAAGTTTTGCAGTTCTTAGCTGTAAATCATCTAGTTGTATCACTGACCATAACCCTTGATGTTTCCTATAGTTACAAAGGACAAACATTAGCCAACACACAGACCAAGAAACTTGGAAGCTCAGAGATCTGGCACAGCCACGCTCTTCCTTCTAGTGATGTCAAGCAGAGAAGCTCAGTGGGAGAAGTAGCAAGAATGACTGCCAGCCCTTCACAAACTGAAATAAAAGCAGCTGCAGAAAGACCCAGTGAATTGCTCAGTTCCTAAGCGTTTGATACTAGAGAGACAGACTGCTCACGGCTATGGTAGCCTGAATCAAAGTTTCTCCCCACCCCACAAGATCTCCATTCTGCCCAGGAATCAGCACCTCGGCCACACACATTCTGGATCGGAATGAAGATTGTTTATTTTATAACATCCTCTTTTAGGCTAAGGGTTTTTTTTTTTTAAATACCGCAGCCTTTCGGAGCACAATGCGCTGACACACGGCCACACCACCCACCAGAGACACGGGAGTGACAACAGCAGCCGTCCCCCTCCCCCGCCCCGGAAGGGCCCACGCTGGCGGCGGTGCAGCGCCGCGGACACCGGAGGCTGCGCATGCCGGGGACGCGCCGCCGCACCCCGCGGGCCCGGCCTCCCCCGCCGCAGCCCGGCTCCCCGTGCTGCCCTGGGGCCAGCCGGGCGGCACGCGTGGCCGCGGCGGGCAGGAGGCCCCCGGCGCGGCAGACGCCGGTCGAGGCCGGCCGCTGCCCTCAGGGCGCCGCTCGCCGCCAGGCACGGCCACCGCCCGCCGCCTCCCCGGGGCCGCCCGCGCCGCCGGGCGCATGCGCGCAAACGGCGTGAGGTGGCGGTTTCGGGGCCGGCTCCTGTCAGCCCAGCGGCGGCGCCGCCCGGCCCGTGCCCGGCTCCGGCTCCGTCCCATCCAGCGGGGAGCTCCGCAGCCGCGTCTGCCCATCCTGCCGCTTTCCCACTAGTCCCGCAGGGAGCCGGGGCGCAGCTGGTCAGGGTGGCCCGGCCGGCCGCGGCCTCTCCCGCCGGCGAAGGCCGCCGCCCCTCGGGAAACGGGTGAACTCGGCGCCCCGCGAGGCCACCCCGCTCCGAGCCCCCTTCCGCCGGCCCGGCCGCGCTCACCGGCTCCGCGCTGGTGGTTGCTCCCCCGCTTCTTAGGCTTGGGCATGGTCGCAGCGGCGCTCGGCTCGGCTCCCGCGGCCCCTCTCCGGGTCTCGGTCTCTCTGCTCCCCCCCGCCCGGGAATCAGCGACAATCAGCCGATAGAAGAGCAGGATCGCTTTTTACTCCAACGCCTCTGCGAGGCCGACTTCCCGGGCCGGGGCAGCGGAGGTGATTGGCGAAAGCAGGCGAAGGACGAACCGGCGGCGAAGGCAGAAATCCCCGTGGAGGCCCGTGAGCGGAGTCGATGCATCTTTCTCCTCTCAGACACCTGGGGCTAAAGGCGCGGAGCGGACGCCAGCGCCGCTTTTATAGCCCGCCGGGCTGCGGGGGCGGGGCCTAGCGATGAGCCGTCGCCGCGACCAATGGCCGGGCGTTGCGACAGCGAGCGGGTGACTCAGACGCGTGAGCCTGTGACGCGACCGCGCAGCTACCCAGCGGTGGGGCCGGGACGTCATCGGCGCTTCGCGCGCCACGCCGCGGTGCACGCTGGGAGCGGCGGGCTTGGCCGCCGGCCCACGGTCGCGGGGGAGGCGGGGGGCGGAGGCGGGCGCCGGCGGCCCGGCCTGACCCGCTTCACTGGCGCTGGGCCGCCGCCTCCGGCTGCCGGCGGAGGCTGGCAGCGGCCGCCGGGGCCCGCACCGTGCGCGATTCCGCTCCTGGCGCGCCGGGGGGCGAGCGAAAGGCAGAGAGCTGGCCGCGCCCCCGCCCTGGCTCTCCTCACCGACGGGGCCTCCTCAGGGCGCCTAAAAATACCGCGCTGCCGCCGGGCCGGGCCGGGCTAGGCGGGGAGGCGGCGGAGCGCCGGGCCTCTGCAGAGGTGCGCCCTGCGGCGCAGCGCCCGCCGCGGCTCCCGCGGGTGGAAGCGGGTCTGGCCGCGCCGCGCAGGGGGCATCCGAGGGCGGGGAGAAACCCCGGGCAGCCCGTGCGGGCCGGAGACGGGAGCAGCGCGGCTGTGCCCGTGGAGGTTTCTACGTGCTGGTCTTTAAAATCGGGCAGCGTGCCGTGTTCGTCGCTGGCAGTGGAAAATGTCACCGCGGTTTTGTCATACGAAGTATTGTCGGTGTACGCGGACGTCTTCGGCCCTGGTTGCAGTGTGCGGCCCAAGGGAAATGCCGGAAGAGTTTGGCTGCCTGTCATTTAAAAATGGGTAGAAACAGGATAGACAGATTACTTCTTCAAAAAAGATTTTCTTCCACACACAAAAATGTTTTTTGTTGTTACATTGTTGTCAATTATGTCTTCGAACTTAGAGACTTCTGCTTCATATGCTTTTATTCTTTATCCAAAATACTTTTTTTCTGTTTTCTGCTGAACTTCAAATAAAGAGAAATAGGATAGTATTCCTGTTCACCAAAAAAAGATTTTATTTATCCACCAAAAAAGAATATTTCTGAAGTGTGAATGTTTGTGGAATCTCACTGATGGGCCCTGACAGTACTGCAGTATTTGAGGGAGGGATGACAATTTTGCGGAACATGCTGAAAAGTTACGTAAGACACAGTAGCGATTAGACTATTTCAGTTCCTGTGCATACAAAATATATTTACACTGACTTCCAGAAAGGTAAACTTTCATAACAATTTTACGTAAAGGCTACATGAAAAACAAGAAGAAAATGGGGTTTAGTGACCCGTTTGTGCATGCTGAATGTTAGTAGCGTCCATTTCTAGAAAGTAGTAGCTGTCAGTCGTGATACCTGTGGGTGCTGGAGAGCCCGATGTTTTGCATTGCTGTGCAGCCTGAGCCTCCTGGTGAACAACCCCTTGTCGGGCACGGGAGAGTCACATTGCTGAAAAGGTCTAGCCTGTTCTTTTAGCATCCTATTAAGAGAAAAAAAAAAAAGAAAAAAGTCAGACACAAGAGTGTCTCAGAGGCACTAGTTTTTCTCCTTCAGGATGTGTTAGAGCGAAGGACAGCCTTCCAGGTAAGTGGGCAGAGGTGTTGGAATTAAATATGGAAGGTGTAAGTGTGCCCTTGGGTACACCAGACTCATTAGAACAAGGGAGCTACAACACCTAATAGCAGCCAAGCAAACTTGTGCGGTGGGAGTATTTGAGATGCAAGATGCCAATACCATTGTAGTGAGGTCAGCCGTGTCCTAACAATTTCCTGTGTGCTGGCCCTTTTAATATATAAATTAATCTTGGAGGTGCAGGCTGACTGGCCTAGACTTAAGTGAAATAGTCGCTGTAATGCTGATGGCCCTGTCTCACAACAGTGCCGTCTGAGGCTGCTGGCGAGGATTAGGTTTCATGCTGAACTCCTTGCAGGTGTGACAGAGTTGGAACAACGTGCAGAACTGTGGTAGTCCAGGTGTCCTGTAGCGAGCAGGCATGACAGCAGTATTACTTCATGGTGGAATTGGAAGAATGAAGAGAAGTGTCATAGCCCTTGTATGTTTGAAAATGGATAGATGGAGGTAAAGTCCTGGTGAGGGAGAGGAGAGAATGTTGCAGCTGAGGTGCGAAAAGCAGCTGCAAAGGTATGCAGAGGTGTTACCAGACTCGGGCAACCAAAATAATTACAAAAGGTGACAAAAACAAAGAACCTGTGGCTACTTTGAATATGCGACCACTTTGAATTTCGCCTGGGCTTCTGCAATGCACTGTCTCCAGGTTACTGACATTCCCTGGTTATCTGACCAACAGGTCAGTGAGATCTCACAAGAGGGGTTGTGTATCACTGCTTAGTTTTGCCGTCTGTTTGTGACAGAACAGACTTTGTCTCGATTGTTGACTTTTTGCCCACTATCCTGATGTATCCTATTGGCAGGAAGACATGGCGCCAGTAGGCTGGCTCAAGACTACTTTCTAGCAGAAATCTTTGGCTGAAAGGAGAGCCATGTGGTGTCAGAAATCTGTGTATCTATTGTCTGGCTTGTGCTGGAGCTACTGATATGAGGGGTGTCACAGTCCCACTGGCACCGATGATATCAGTGGTAGGGGAGAGGTGGCATCCTTCGGAGAAACGCATTTTACGAAGCGGCAAGGTAAGCTGGGAGTGGAGGGTGACAAGAAGGTGACATAGCAGTGGCTTCACTACCAAGCAGGAGCAGCCCCACAGCACCCAAACAAGAAGAGCGAAGCAGGTCTGATAGTCGTTATGAGTTTCAGCTAAGAGTACAGATCTGTACAGAAGAGTACAGAGTGCAATCCAAGTGGACATAGTGACAAGGAGGTCTGAGGTCAGGCTGGAAAGTCAAGCCAGCAAGTCATGGTCCGAATTTGGTCCCATGACAATAACCAGGGCCGGGCAGCCACCAGTGCGATCATCGTCAGACAAGCCTGCAGTGGTGGGGAGGATCCAAAATCAGGCCAGGTGGGTCAGGGTCTGGACCAGCACGTACATACACACAGGCATACCTGTAGTGTAGCTCGGGCAAGGGCCAAGGGAGCGTGCTTCAGTGTAAGCACAGCTCCTGAGTGAAAGTAAGCAGCTCCTCGCTTCTTACAGCTCTTTGTCACAGAGCAGTCTGATCCAAGGCCATTCGGCCGGACCACGGCAGAGCTGCCTTCCAGCACAGGCAGCTTAATGCTGAGAAAGGTCCCCGGATAAGGTCTACTGAAGAACTTCAGCCCAGCTGAAGGACATATGCATGTGACTGAGTCAGTGTATATGGCTTAGTAAGTATTTATATGCCAGAGTTTATTTTAAAGACATATAAACCATCATCATATTAGGAACGATTGAAGGCATGGCCAGACGTACTCTGTTTACACTGTTAAATGCTGTAAAGAAGTCAGAAATGAGTGAATCACGTGGATCCTTGATTCATATGGGTATGTTTTCCTCCTCTTTTGACATGATGCTTCTGCTATCTTTGCAGACAAAATCGTTTGGATTTTCTTTTCTTCTTTCTGCTGTTCCTTAGCATACAACTCTCTTCAGACACAGAAGAGAATCCCAGGCTTGTACTGGTTGCCTTGTATTGCACAGTCAACTTTCTCACAGTCATAAAAGATGTCAGAACCAAGAAAAGAGTTCAAAGCTGGAAGATGGGCCACGCTACGGCAGTCCTTGGACGAATACTACAAAACGCCTGTGTTTCTGGTGACCTACCAGGACTGACAGACCTTCAGAGTGTGAACCTGTTAGTGCCACGGTCCTCGCTCTGGAACACTTAATGCTCCAAATGCTGTCAGCATCGATGTATAGCCTCACTGCCCAAAATAAATCTGCCCATAACAAATTGCGGCCCTCCTCCATTCTGTCTGCAGTTGCTATGGTGGTATGCTTGGTTGGGACTTATTCGACTCTGTAGGCAAAGGCAACTGATTCGTTTCCTTCACATAGGTGGGGCACCTGGTCTTGTATCTGAGGAGAAAGACTTGGAAGGGAAAGCTCATGTCAGGTCTTCACTGGGAAAGTGCTCAGATGGACACATGTACTTCCAGGCATACAGGCAAGACGTATCTGATTAGTTCTTACAGAGTGATTAATGAAATTTCTGAGATAGCGATTGCAAGTGACGTGAATTTTTAATGGACAACAGCAAGATATAAATACCAAATAAAAATATAGAGAGGGAAAGCCAAGAACTGCAGCTTTTTTCCCTTTGAATGCTGGAACACATATTGGAGGGCTAAACAGTTCCCGCTATAATATTTCAGGGGTATTACATTGCAGCAAAAGTTGTACAGCATCCAGGTTGGACGTACTTTCAGTTTTCTTACATCATTTACCTCCCGTCTTCTTGTTTATATTTTGGAAGCCTGACCAGTTGTGGTCCAAGTACATCCAAGAATGCCAAGTCCAGAATAAAATTAAATGTGATGGCAGGCTCGCTATTGGAGTCATTGTTATTAGAGTCTGAGGGAGTTTTGGCCTTAGCTGAAGGAGTAACTTCAGACACTGAGGGAGGCTCCTGATGTCTACAGTGGGCTGAAGTCCAGAGCTGTAAGGTGATGTAAAAGCAGCCCGTACTCTTTTCCCTAATTTCAGCAGCCCTGTGTGTATGGATGTGCAGAGGACATTTTGAAGGGAAAAGAAAGCAATCAGGAAAGAAGTTCAATTATTTAAGGTGAGCGGATGGATTTAGCAAGCCTGCCTGCTGAGATGGAGGCATGACCATGCAAATCAGCTAAGCGGTTAATGGCCACAGATACCATCGCCTCCCAGCCCTGGTGGTGTTTATATTATATATACAGCGCTAGAGGCATGTATTGCACTTGGCATGTAAAGAGAGAGACGGCTCGTGCTCTTTCAGATTTACAATCCTCTTTAAATTAACAATTTCTGCAGCACAATATATGTGGACTTTATCAAACACTGTGTATTTTATGCAGCTGAGATATCCTCAGTCACACACTACCATGACTTCACACAGCAGGGGCATTCAGCTGCATTCCTACTCCAGATATTTTGGCTGATTTTATCCATATTATGCTGATACTTACCTCTTTTTCTTGAGGCAGATCCTTCACTCCGTATTTATGACTTCTTCATGCCAAACTTTCTTGGACCTCAGTACGAATTTTTCCTGGTAAGTCATGAAGAAGCAATGCATACTTAAGCTCTCTGGTACATATGCCATTATTAATTTCATGTCTAAATTTGGCCGCCTGAACTTCGACTGTCACTGTCAATAGCAACTGACCACAAACATTACCCCTAACAATAACAGCATTACAGAGCAACTGTGCCCCCATGGAAAAAGAAAGACTCTTTGTCAAACGTAAAGCGCTTGCAAACATTTTGCAATAGCTAATAAGATTTTGCTAGAATAAGGGTGAATACATTTTTTAACAAAAAATGTATGGGACTCTAGATTTTTCTCTAGTTTATTGTTTCTTGTGGGGCTTCAGTGAACAAACAACTTTGAGTAATGAATGTTGGTGCTGTTGTAAAAGCAGGTATGCCGTGCCTCTTAAGGCCTTGCATGTTGTCAGTTTGTGTCTTGCTTCACTTGGTTCTCTGCCTGTTTTGCAAAATTTTGGGTTTCATAATATCAACCACTAAGTCGATGCTAAGTATTACTGAGGAAAATCAGCGATTTTCTGCTATTCTGAAACAATGTATTATTTTTAATGGTTTTGGTTTTTTAGATCCAGGTTCAAGTTTAAGCCTAAAATTCTTAATGACGTCCGTCCCCCCAAATTAATTTCAAAAATATCACGCTTGGATAGAATTAGAGGACTGTGACACAGCCTTTCCCCTAGCATGTGATATGACAATCAGGAGTACACATCTTGTTCCCCTTAGCAAACATGTTTCTATTGCATTATAACACTGTTGACCCAACTGGTTAGCCAATATTCAGTGTTATTTGTAGGGGAATCAGTTATTTCTCTGTTTCTGCCCCATTATTTTTGGGCCATGTATATAGAGGCTCATTTCACTGAAAATTAGGAAGGATTAAATAGCAGGAGACAATAATCCAAATCTCATTTCTGCCAATGCTTTAGCCAAACCCCCTCCATGCTCACATTCCCGTGTCCTTTTCTAGCTGTTTGCCAGGCACTTGCCTGTGCTCTGCCACCTCATTTGGCAATATAGAGCTGCAATCGATAGTCTGTGTTTGTGTTTGCTGGGACGCTTCAAACTGCATGTCCCAAGCACTTCAGGCTTGCATATGGGGTTGGCCCATGGGCAATGATTTTCCATTACTGGAACAGTCATGAAGTGGAAGAACAATCACTTGGCCTAACCTGTCATCAGGACCTACTGCACACACCACATGTGCCAGTGACAACTGGAAGCGCGTTCACAGCAATCCTGTTCCTTCTGAATAGCACCTTGCTGTGCGTTTGCCCATCACTTAGGAGAGTGGTCCTCCCTCACCTTGGGCAGCACAAGCGTTTTGCTCAGTTTGCTGGGATAGACAACACAAGGGTAGCTCAGACGCCCAGCACTACAGCCGTTCTCGGTTGTTTTCCTCTTGAGCAATTCTGCTCCCAGGAAATAGATTTTGCTGTCTTTCCCCTTGGTGCAGGTGAACAATGATAAGGCAGCAGCACCTTCCATTAATTCTTTACCAAAACACACATCATTTTGAAAGACATCCCTTTTGATGCAGATATAGTCCTGTTTGTATTCAGTAACAAAAAAATCCAAGTAAAACAGCATAGCACAAAGGATCAGAAGGGACCTTTTAGTATCTGCCAGTCCAGATGTTTGCTCTTCCAGGTATGTTCATCCCATAACCTCTTAAATGAACTCATTCAGCTGCAATTTAATTCTAGCGCACTTTCTTATTCCCTCATCTACATATGGAAGACTGTTTCCAAAGATCAACCTTCTGTTTATCAGAACAATTTACCAGTTTGTCCTGCCGATAAACCTGACCTTCACCTCCTCTGTGGTGTTTACACTTCTGGGAGCAACTGGTTCCTTTCTCAGCCTTTGTTTTTGAGGGCACCATGCAAACTCCCTAGGGCAGTATTCTTCCTATGTAGCTTAGAGTATTTAAATAAAACATCTAATTTAGGAGCCAAGTCAGAACTTAGGTAGGCTGAATGACTGGAGATGCCATTCTCTTTCCATTGACTGCAGGAGTCCCTGGTGACTGTGCTCCTAATTTATGTGTCTTTGTGAAGTACCTGAAGTTGGGCAGCATGAATCTAGGCTTTAATGCTGTTGGGTTTTACCTCCTGACCAGTCTTGAAGTCTTTCTCTGTGCTGGTTCCCATGGGAATTTATCTTTCTGGAACATAGATGACCAGTATTCCAGATGAAGTCTCATCACTGTCTTTAGCTACTAGCTTTCCTGCTTCTCTGTCAATTGGAAATACCCCGTCTGAAATAGTTTGCCATAATGTTTACTTTAAACAGGCCTGAATTCTGTACTGTATTTCCTTCCTTCCCATGACTTAGGGTTCATTAACTCCCTAGTTTAAACCTGAAATTCATGTTAGTCCTGAAGTCCATGATCTTTCACCATGGGTTATTAAATTTTACTTTATTTCTGTCAACCTAGACCTTGTGGTCAGTTCTTCCTAGGCAATATTTAAAACCTCCTTCATAAAGACATCACCTCCCACTTTACATGTCAGTTTTAAAATTCATTAACACCCCCTTGTTTCTGGTGTCCTGGTCATTAGTAGCAGCATTAGGCTGCTTGCTCCCAAGATCGGAAGTCTGCATTTTGTGTTGAATAGTCACCCACTTGAGGCTTATGCATTTGCCAGGGTGCCCAAATAATGAATGTTGAAAGGTGTCATTTCCTAATCATAAATTTGTTCTTGAAATCGAGGGAAATATAACAATAAAGCTGTTATCAGCTATCACGTAATTGCAGCCCTATTTCCATTCCGTCAGTGGAAACTGCTGCTTATTTGAAAGATGATTATTTGATTGCTGCTTGATTGCTGCTTATTTGAAAGGTGATTTCTCACTGCAAGTCGCACTGGAGCTGCTGGGAACTGCTAAAGCCAATGCTCCGAGGTCTGAATGATATGCAAGACTTCATACTTCTCTTTACACTGAAAATCGGAAATACAAAGAGTGGTTCATTTTTGGAGGGGAAAAATTGTTTCAACTGCTGGCTTACAGAGCGCTGGTTGAGCAAGAGGAGTGACAAGAAGTCATTTCCAAAGAAGGGAGAGTTGGTCTTTTTTTCTGTGGTATGAAGAGAGCCGATAGCTACATGACTTTTATTCTGCCTCAGTCAAAGCAAGGAAATACCAGGTTGTACACCTTGTGGTACCTCAGGGCCAAAGTCCTGGCACATCCCAGATATTTCTGCATTCCTGCCTTCCCCTTCCTCGCAGGATGACTCTCTGCTCCCTTCCCGTCTCTCTCTATTCACTGTCTCCAAGTCCTCCCTCACTCCAGGGCTCTTGCGTCACCTATATCTGGGTAAACTTTTCGTCACTCAAGGGGTTCAGTGTCTCTCATTTCCTTTTCCCTCACCATGGCCACCATGGTTCCCCTCTCTCTCATCCTTCTCCCCTTTTCTTTCACCAACTTAATCAAACACTTTGGACTAACACTGAGAAGAGCTGACATCTTTGTGATGCTGAAAGATTTTATCAACATATTTTCTGAGAGGTGGGCAGTTCCGCCTGTTGTTGGACGTGCTAGACATGCTAACTAGAGGGTCTGACCAGCGCTCTCTGGTTGATTGTCCTTAATATCAGGCAGTTTCTGCCTGAGGATGTCTGTAACATTCCTCTAATATTGTGTAAATAGTTGAGTGCGATGTTGTAAAGTTACCCTATTACAGGCAAACATAAACAAGCAGACATGGATAGGTGAGCCCTGGCTCCAGCTCCCAAAGGTGAGGACTCACTCCTGGATGCAAAACTGCTTTAACATTTCAGGCACTGATGAATAAAATTTAAAAAATCAAATTGCTAGTACTAAGTACTCACCATTTGCTCAATAAGCAACTATATAGAGGTGCTTTTTCACTGAGGGAAAAAACCATACGTGTCTGGCAGGAATCAGAGAGCCCTTCCTGGCAGAATAAGAATGTTCTCGGATCAAAATAGAGAAAAGAGGATATGAACAGAGCAGAAATAGGATGCAATCCATACAGAAAACTCCTGTGCAATCTATGGAGTGCAGGGGGTGTACAGGGCAGTAATGCTAAATTTTCCAGTTGCTGTCGATGCTGGCCAAAAATAATGACTCATTCAAATATGCTTAAGAGCTGCACTTTGACAATAAGAATCCGGGCAGACAGGTACTGGCATGGAAATGTACACAACAGTTTGTTTAAACAGTGTCTTTCACAACTAAGCTACTCAGTGACACGTGACAAGCCACAATACTTTTGCCACGTCAGTAGCCTACGCTGCCTGTCCCATCTCTGTCACCTTTGGCTGGGCCTGCCTGTGCTCAGCAGCCGCATTGCACTGACCCGCTCAGCTGCCACACAGCTCTCATCTGCTCTCAAGTGTGTTTCAGCCCCGAGGATGCAGCAGTACAGGCTCTTAGTCTTAGCAGGCACCTGCTCTCCCCATCCTTTCAAGGTTTCCCTATGGCATGCAAGCAATTTTTGCAGGTTATTTAAGAAATGCAGAATTTTATCATGAGAACTGTTGTGTAAATACCCATCCCCAAAAGAAACTAGTGGACAATACACATATGCATGCTGTCAGAAATGTGTAATTGCGTTTGGGAGAGGTCTGTGGGTAAAAATATGCTGTCTTCCTGACATTTGAGTATTCCCAGCAAAGGACCTTAAGATAGAAAGAGAAAGAAGAAACTATTAAAAAAAAAAAAAAAAGTAGAGAGGGAAATACGTGGCCCTGCATCAGTTTCACATTGAGTGGATGTGTAAGACTCCACATGGGAGATCTCTCGCCTGCGGCAGCTCACTTTCTCATATAAGAGAGAAAAATACTGAAAACACTGCCTGCCGGACCCTCGTCATGCACTGAGGAACATGCATGTGGCATCTTTCAAACAGGCAGTGTGTCTGCAGACTCAGGATTCCCCTACGGCCTCCATGCCATCACCTCTGAGGGCTGTTCCTGCAGGTACCAGCGCAGGAGGGATTGTCCCCACATCCTTGAAGGGGTTCAAAATGCCCCGTAAATGCACATCTAATGGGACCTGTTATGAATATTTCAGCAGAGATGCAGTGGAAATATCCACGGTACCTCATGAGCTGGTTCGTTGGAGGCGATAATCACAATGTGTAGCACAGGCAGCATTCCTCTGCCTTGAGGTCAGCATCCCAAACCAGTCAGACTGATGCCAGCACCTTGCCACACCTTCCAGTAACATCATTAAAAGCCGAATCCTCATCTCTGAGAAGTCGGCACCAAAGCCCTGTTCAGTCCTTTACTGCCTTTTTTGGCAGCCCCAGCCATCAGGCACCTCCATGGGGACGGGGATGGGACAAGGCCAGGTTGAGACATCAGCCCACATGTGGGTGGTGGTCAGGATCCGTCCTGGTGAGGGGTCCCCTGACATTGGCAGCTCTGCTCCTCTGGTCTCCCTGTTATTTCTAGCACAGAGTCAATGGGCTCAGGACAGAAAACAGTATGAGCAAGGCAATAATGGAAAAGATAAGATATTGTAAGATATAATACAATGCAGTATTGTATCATATAAGATATGACTGCTGTGGTTATGAGAGGCTTAGGTTGGTCAAGCAACAAGGAAAGGGCAAGATCATTGCGGTTGTTTTCCATTTGTGTGGGTTTTGGTGGGGTTTTTTATGAGTGGTTTTTGGTTTTTTTTTAGATTCCACTACTAAATATAGAGAAAGCTCCCTTTTGTCTGGTGACATTGGCGAGAGCTAATCACTATTCGAGCCTGCATAATACATCTGCATCTAAATTCAGGCGCTTCAGAGGGCATCTGATTTTTAAAGGAGGCTCACAGTAAAGCTCTCTGCTGCAACTTGAAAAGGCAGCCAGCACCCAGCCTGCAGCAAGGAGAGAGATGGAGCTCACAAGGCTTCAAGTGCCCTTTCCTCCTCCTGCAGTGTGAAACCTACAGAGCAAAAAAAAAAAACCATAGCAGGCCCCTGTTGGATGCTGCTGCCCAGGACCTCCATGCTTCTGTGTGATACCACATGGCTGCGTGCCCTTTTTACCAGCATTAAGAAAATATCCTTGGAAGGCAGTTAAGACACTGTTTCCCTCTTCCTGCCTCACAGAATTTGTCTATTCATATTTGTACCTAGGATTATTAGAATCTCTTTGAATCTCTGCGGTCTGTTTATATGTTATATAAATAGGGCTGGAGGAATGAGGCATATCCTATAGACTAACAATATAGCACAAGTGCTGCGTGTACCATCCCTTCCATTTTTTATTTGAAAACATTTCAGGAGCAGTAGAATAACAAGCTGAAAATGTAAATCTGGCTGCCTTTTGATGCAGTTGAGTAGCTAGAAATAAGGAAGAGAGAGACACATTTACATATTAGACTATTATAGACCCAGGTAGGATGAATACTCACTGTAGCTTGTAATAACATTTCTGACACAGGTAGTAATAGGACATAATTACATTTGAGGTGTTTAAGAGAAGGCGCTTCTCATACAGACTAACCACAGGAACAATTAGAGGTGCAAAAGTCCATTCTGTGCTCTCAGACACAGAATATATTGAACTATGAACAAACCCAGAGGTTGTGATCTTTTGTTCTGCAAATTAACTAACCTCATAATTACAGGTTTTTGTGTAGCTAAAGCAGGCTTCTTTTGATCTGCACTTCTTTTAGAACAAGTTGCTTTACATCAAAATAATCCCTGACCTGGTTTGCACAGGGGACATCTCCGAGCAGTATGAGTGAGATTTTCTTGCAGTAGAGCTCATTATACCTTGTGGGTTGTGGATCTTTAGTTTTCTGAAGGCAAAATTGCTTGGAAGTATCTACCATGATTGAAATGGCTTGTAGCTACAAACTCCATGTATTCCTTCTGGCAATATTAGCCTTTCGAGCTCAAGAAAGCCCCATAAAACCTTGTAACATTATTTGTTTCCAGTAGTCATGACTAATTTGTCACTGCTGAAAAGAGTGCGATGCAGGACAGATTTACTTCCATAAACATGATTTACTTTGTTATCTCATTAAAACAAGCAATTTGCCAAAGCTTTATGTATTACAGTCTTTTCTGTGAGGGTACATTGATGATGAAAACAGATGTTTCTCCAGGACAGGAGTTCCAGTTCATTCCCAAAGGCAACAAGACAAATTACGTCCCCAAATTCAGCAAGAAACATGATGAGGGGCTGTGTCTTTTCTGACCACTCAAAATTCCCTTTCAGGAGAGCACGTAACCGGCAACCTTTGCCTCCTAACCTTTCCTGGGGACACGTGCCCGGGGTTGCCCCAGCTGTGCTGAAAGCCGTGGATGTATGGGAGCATCTGTGCCAGCCGGAGTGCCCCGGTGCTGGAGCTGGTGCTGCCATCGCTGCCCTGCAGGTAGCACGGCCTGGCAGCACCGGGGCTTCGCCTTGGCCCTCAGCTTCTCTGCTCCTTTGGCTCACAAACACAAGCAGTACCCCCAGCGGGGACGCTCATTTCCCCAATGCGCTCTTTATGCTGGGCAATAAATAAATAAAATAAATAATATTCCAGGAGCAAAAGCTTGTGACTGATGGCACTTAATGACAGTTTTGCATTTATCATGCATGACAAATCCTGGCTGTAACACAAGCCCCCGTGTCAATAAGTTTAGCAGCTGTATTGCCCTGAAGACTGGTCTGTATTTAGAAGGGTAAATAAGATTCTTTTTTTCCTCAGCGGTTGCTGACAAAGCTCATAACAGATCCAATAACGCTTGTGTCCTGTGGGAAATATGTATGTTAATTTGCCTGTGTAAATACTCATTCCTCTTAAGGAAACGCTCTGCCTGGCTCTACGCGTTCCTTCACATGTTTTATAAAAACAGTTAAATAAATAGCTTACTCCCAGTGCCTATTCTCACTGAATCAGTGACACAAGTCAAGATCCAGCAGCCTCAAAACATAGTTCTGATCTTTATGAATGCTCTGCAGAATCTCCCCAGTCCTCATCGGCTCCAGAGTCAAATGCTTTTTGTTGCATGCTGTGAAGATGAAATGGTTTAAGGCTACTTTAAACTCTTTCGGTCATGGTAGCCTGGGACAGTCGTGCCTTTCCATGGTTTTGTTTATTGACATCTCTATACCTGGTCTTTGCAAGTGAGGCCTTGGAAAAATAACCTTCAAATCCTGGGAAGGGAGCACGTAGTTCCTTCCGCGTTTCACAGCTTTTTAAACATCTTTCAGTGTCTACAGCTGTGAAGACTGCTACTTTTAAACCAATTTTCTTCTTTTTGTTAAAGCAATTTTTAAACGGTGACTGATACCATATCACTCATTGCTGCTCAGCATGAAATGTAATTTATGAATGGAGGGCATGAAAGTTGTTTCCATTGCTGCCATCTTCTGGTGCAGTTAATGAACTCCACATAACTCCATAACAAAGGCACATTAACAGTGAAGAGAAATTAAACAAACTGAAATAGCATATAAATCTTCCTGAAGGCAGCTGTTAGATGCCAGAAAAGCATCTCGAAAGGTAATACACACCAGAAGGACCATTGCCAGCTGAAAATTGCAATGCTCCCTGGAACTGCCTTACCCATTGTTGTAGTACTGATGTAACAACCATGATGATATTAGAAAACATAAGGACAAAAAATGTATTTCTCTGTGTTTTGGAAGGCTTTTGATATAGCGGCTCTGCAATCAATTTTATGGCTTTGCTGAAGTCATTTCCCCGCTGTTTGCATGGCCCTTTCAGAGTGGGGAAAAAAGAGAAAAAGAACATTTTGGTTTTTAAGCAGGTAAATGTGAAACAATAGAAATTACCCAGGGAAGTTCAAGGAGAGGTGCAGGGTTAGAAATTACTTTCATTTACTTTTTGGAACTGATCAGCTGACAATGTCCCTGTAGTTACTGGTGTTCAGTAACTGTGGTAAATGAAAGAAAAGGAATAAATTTCCTAGAGTTCAGTAAAGACAAAATAAAAAATGCAGTAACCTGAGCAAAAATAAATAAATATCTTTAGGAGCTATTTTTGCTGCATACCATAACACATTTCAGAGCAAAAATTAGCCTTTGTTCTGCTCTGCACAGAGAGCAACTCCATGAGGTGCACAGCTGAATCCAGTGAGAATCCATCATGCCAATACAAAATATGCTGAATTTCTGCCCTCATTTTGTGAAGAAAAGCACAGTATTCTGTCTGTACTCCATTCATTCGTGCTGAATTTCAGATTCTTTGGAGTTTTGTCATTGCGTTGGCTTGCTTGCGAGCTCAAATTAATTTTTAATGATTTAAGAATAAAAGCGGTCAATATTTCCTGAAATCGCACCTATATACTTCAACTGCAAGCTTCACTAATCCTCAGAAATTCATCCTGCTGCTGTTTTGGGGGCTGATGGAGGACTCGTTAGCTTTTTGATCTCTTCCATAATGGTTACCCCATTCATCAGCCAGCCAGCTGGCTCCATCGGCTCCCTTTGGAGTCCCTTTCCCTGACTAAGCAGCGCTGCCATAAAACTGCATTGTATCCGCGCGCTCTGCCCTTCCTCCACAGATGTTACCGTTTCAATGGGCATACACAGTCCCTCAGCAAAGCTAAAATACCGCTCTGCCAAGTTCCTCTTGGCCAAGATACTTCCTGATGCTGAGGTTTGGGGTTTTTTTTTTTTAGAGCTCGTGCCAACTGTGTACCTTTCCCACCCCAAGGACAGAATGTCTTTGGTTTACCGTGGCTGGCAGCCTGCCCGTATGGCATCCAGGTTTCTGGAGTTCAGCATGGTTTCCATATGATCAGATTAAATTATTTGGGGATAATAAATGATTTGGCAGTGCACAGCACTCTCTGGAGCGTAGTCATTTACGCTCGACAAATACTTTGCATACAAAAATGAATGCAAAACCCAGAAATGTAAAACCTTAGGCAGAGCTATTTTTCTTGCATGGTGGAATAAAGTAATAGTCTTGAATAAAATGTTCTGTATGAACCTCTACCCCATGCAATGAACTACGTGATTTTTACCTGTCATTCTCTATTTTTTTAATCCCACTATCAATTACTTGTGTGAAATACAACTGGCTTTCATGAAATTGCTCAAGAATAACCATGATCAGAATTTGGACTTACTTTGTATATGATATCACTGCTCTTCAGAATAAGCTAACCAAAGATGCTTTCCTAGTTCATGTGTCGTATTAAGAAAGTGTGTAAAAGAAAAAGAATTAGCACTCATTAGAGACAAGCGTGGCCTGATGAGGAATTCACAGGGAACGGCAGGATGACCAGGGACTGCACGGTGACAGCTGTGGTGGCAGGCAGGTGTCTGCTATGATTCAAGGCTGCTTACAGCAATGAACATCAGACTTACTGCTTTCTTGTAGAATGGCTGAGAATGAAGGTGCGCAGAAGACAATATAAAATATTTATGGTTTATTTGTCTTTTCATAACCTGTGGGAAAACTGCCCTCATCTTTGGCAGAAGCAGATGCCTGGGAGCATTTGCAGGTGGATCGCAGCCTGAGTGAAGCATTTCAGTGAGCTGTGTGTGTGCACGTGGAGCACGAGGAGCGCTGGAGGCACATGTATTCGGGTGTAGTGGCTCTGCAGCTGGGGCTCAGAGCGCTTTCCAAAATGCTTCCACTGCACTTATGCTCTTCAGCAGTTTTATCACTGACCCCAGGAGGGAAACAGGAAATTGAGAAGCTCGGTGAACAACAGGATCACCTTTCCTTGAAGGTATCTCTTACCAAAGGGGCAGATGTTGATTTGCTGTTGACTCCATCACGCCTGTCCTTCACCTAAACCAGGGACCTGGCTTGCCGTGTTTTTCAGCCCAGCAGCTTTCCCAGGTACACAGCTACATCACGCACACAAGTTATTTCCAAGTAGGTGTTCTGTGGACAGAACCTGGGTCATTTCACACGTCCCCCCACATCCTTCCACACACAACTATCCTGGTCACCTCCTCCTCATCGCTGCACCCACTCTCATGTAACACTGGCCAGATCTCCTCCATCTCCTTTACTCTGTCCCTGGTTCCTTCAGCTGTACATCATGCTTTCACTAATTCCTCACTGTGATGCTTCATCTTCTTCTCATGCCTCTGTATTTTTGGCAGCTCAAGAGGCAACATATGCTCCGTTGGGTTCAGAGCTATGTGTGTGCTGCCCGGTTGCCAGCGTGCACATGCTGTTCACGCAGCAGAGCGATGCCTCTTGCAGCGGAGGAGGGCTGAGCCACCCTTTCCTCTCCTCCTTCAGGGCACCCCTTCAGCACTCTCTGCTCTATCCGTTCACTGGCATTTTATGA
This sequence comes from Balearica regulorum gibbericeps, assembly GCF_011004875.1. Taxonomy (NCBI): domain Eukaryota; kingdom Metazoa; phylum Chordata; class Aves; order Gruiformes; family Gruidae; genus Balearica; species Balearica regulorum. Next base: position 30,158,534 of record NC_046184.1, read on the forward strand.
TTCTTGTAGGAGTTAAATGACTTTGAGACTTCTATTTCTCTGGCAGATTCGGTAAAAATAGCCTGACAGCTTCAGGAGTCTGTGTGGGGTGGAGAGGCAGACAGGGGAGCAGGCAGCTGCTGCGGTTGCACAGCTCCAATTCCTTAGACAAGCAGGCTAAAAATGAATTGCATTGGAAAATGGATCCTAAGGAGCTGGACTAGGTACTGTCACTTTTTGTCTGTCTACCAGGCTTCTTCTCGTCTCTCATCCCGAATTTAGATTGCAAGATCTGTGGCATGAGAAATGCATTTTTGGTCTCTGTATGCTCCATTACAGTAATAAAAAAGTAATAACAGATAGAAATACTTAGAATTTGACTAGATTCATTCTCCACAGCAATCACTTCTCACAAAAATGTTTTAAAAGCCCCAGCACACAGAGCCAGTGAACTCAGACTTCACTGTGATTGAAGGTGCTACAAGCCACTCCTTGACCTCTTCCCCAGCTGCTCTTTCCCCCCTCCCCAATACATTTTTTTGCTGCTGTGACCTTCTGGCACTCAGTATGCCAGGTCTCCATCCCAAATCTGTTGTCATGGAGATTTAGGCCAGCGCTCCCAGGAGAGAGCGTGCCTCTTTCAACCATCCAAGTGACAAGTCCTGAGCAAAACTGCACCCCCAAGGACCGCGGTCCCCGGCAAGGTCTGCCTGCCACACGGCTCCTCAAGTCTGCTGGCGCCGCTGGGGTATCACATGGTGAATGTAACGCAGGGAAACAAGCTCTGAATTCTTCAAAATACCAGGTTTTGTCCAGATTTCCCTTCAAATCTGCAAGCTAATTACAGGAGGTCACCCACTGGCAGGCCTCACTGCCACGGCGTTAGGAGTTATGATGAAATAATAAAGCGAGAGAGGTTGTGTTCATCATGCGCAAATAACATCTCTGGGGTGGTCTAAAGCAAGATGGAGTGATTGAAACCTTGCCTTGATGTTCAGTGCCAAGGGCAGGGGGTGAAAGACAACGTAAAATAATGAATCTGTTTAATATAGTTAATTTTTCTTCCTTGTTAGTTTGAACAGTAGGATAAGTGATTGATATTCATGCATGTCACAAGGGGAGCAGAAAGATGGCAGTTAGCTCACACTGGAAGAAAAGGTAATAGTAAAGATCTAACCAAGATGAATAAATGAAAAACACTGAAAACAGATAGGAGTAAGCCTGTTCTCAGTGGTTTGAAATATGACAATATTTATCACTGTCCTGCAGGATATACATCAAATTTGCCTGCCTCAGGTGGCTAGTCAAATGGAAATTAAAATTTCTCTTGTCTTTTTCAAAAGGAGTAGGCAAGAACTATGATGCCAGACCACCGTTTCCACTCATATCTTCCTGTGTTGAAGGTCTTGCCCACTCCTTGCACATTAAACCACTCCTCAGATCCACACAACTGTTGTTTGGCTCTGTCCATAATCCAGCCCCCAGGCAATGGAGAATATTGCTGAGGTTTAGTGCCTGCTAAAACAGAAGCGAACTGGAGCTGGGGAGTTTCCCAGAAGCTCTGTTTCTGATTTTACACACTTTGGGTGTCTGCTGTTACCCTTAGTCTGAACCCAATAAATGAGACATTTGGCAGGGGACAGAAATAGCTAACACACAAGAAAGGGGCCAAGGGCTCGGCTGTCTAACTGCATGGCATTAGTCAGTGTTGGCCCTTGTAGAGTTATCCTTCAAAACAGAGAGACTTTGAACACCAGAGCTGCCCTGGGGTTCACTGGAACCCCCTGAGGAAAGTCCCATCTCCTACACATGTCCCCAGCAGGGTGGCGAGGCTCTGCCCTGAGCTACCTCGTAGTGCTGGAAGATGCAAAATTTTATCTGGCTGTTAATGACAGAGGGTGGGGAGAGTTGTCTTGCTCTTTGCCGACTGCGGGTAAGAGAGGCTTCTCAAGAAACTTCCCAGGCGTGCCTAACTTTCCCAAGACAGGCTGCACGCAGGCAGGCTGCCTGCTCCGGCGGGCAGGGTGGTGTGTGGCAGAGGGACGTGAGGGTGAGGGCTGCGAAAGCAAAGGGAAGCACGCTTGAAAATGGTACTGGTTGCTCTGGGTTGGGCCTGGCAGCAATGTTTGCTTTTGCTGTGAGGCCAGCTGGTGCCTGCTGGGTGCAGGCAGAAGGAGGAGGGTTCTGGAGGGGTCCCTTGGGTTTATCAACTGAGAGGAAGACTCCATGTTTCTGTCACTTTGCAAATCCAGTGATACAACAGACTGTGCCCTCGGGGAGAGGAAGAGATGTTGTGTGGTGTAGGTTTGTATCCGGCTGGTGTGGGACCCCAGCAGCCCACGGTGCTGCCCAGAGGCACCAGTGTGGTGCAGCCACCCTGCTACCCACTGTCCTCCTACGCCTGTCTGTCAGTCTCTGCTCACAGCACACGGCCAGCCCTGTGGTATCCAGCAGCTTTAGCCAGCACTGTTTGGGCAGGTGGGCTGTTGGGGTGCTTTATTTCTAGGGCTGCAGCTTGACCTGAGCCTTCCGGCTTCCCTGAGTGGCTGTGGTGCCCTCCTGGCCTGGTAGCACAAGCTAACCTCATCGTGGGTTGCTCTACCTCACGCTGATTTTGCTTTCCCCTCTCTGCAGATATAAATGAGTTGATACCGAAGTCTGCGCCAACATCTGTGGCCTTATTGCTATGCCGGCATTCTTTGTGTATTGCTTGCAATGTTCCCGAGCAAGTTGCTGTCACCGGGTGCATGGAGCCAGGGCTGGGGTGGGTGCTTGGCTCTCACCTCTTTGCCTCTCATCTGAGGCGGTGGCAGCTCTCTCTTTCGCTGCGTGACAAATGGCTGCTGGGATAAAGCCGTCTCCTGCCAGGGGCTACACGCAAGCACCAGAGAAAATGAGAGCAAGCAAATGCTGAGGTTTCTCACAGAAATTAGTAATTAAATGTACAGTCTTTAAGGCATGGCTCCTGCCTGTATGTGTGCACTGAGCTCTGTCGGCCTTTGGAGAAGGGCAGATCACAGCTGCTAACACCAAACACTCTTCCCGGCTGCCTTAAACTCTGTAAAGCTGCTCAGTCTGAGGGCCGCTTTGCATTCGAAGGTGCGGAGAGAAGCAGATGGGTCTGTTACAGGAGTTGTCGCAGTAGGACCCCTACCCGAAATGCAACACCCAAGGAAAACCTGAGCCCCGGTGGGGTGTCCCTGGGCACCAATGATGGGTGTAGGGATGACAATGCAGTGCTGGAGGAAGGAAGGAAAGGCCACAGCCAGAGGAGCAGGGTGGTTGTGAGAGAAAGCCATGGAAGCTGTTGGTATGTATATCAGTTAAAAATGGGTTCGAAACTGTAAGCAAAGCAAATCCCAGGAAAAGGGCCATTATTAATACAGAAACTGAAAATGGCTCCTGACTCCATCAATTACAACCTCAGTGACACCCAAATGTGTGCCTAAATGATTTACAATGTTAGCTGAGGGAAAAGCTGCCATGCGATACCTGAAAACCCTGCTCAAGCATCAATATCAATGCCATTTGAGTGGTGGATATTCCTTTATTCCATCCCACCCCATCCCATTCCACCTCATTCCTCCTTTTTTTGTAGCAGTTCATCTTTGATTTAATCTCATGCATGAACTAAGTCACAGCAGATCACCGCATATCATGTGCTTATGTGAGAAGCGGGCACTTGGATGCTCAGGCATGTACAGCTTCCTAGTTTAAATTCTGAGTAAGTCATGAGACAAAGAGTCACTGAAACTTGTGTCTTAAGGAGAACAAAATAACAATCCTATCTCCAAGGCCTTTCTGATATTGTAACAATGCAGCAAATTTAAAGCACCACTGTCAACTACTATTGAAAGACTATGGTTTCACCAAATGAACATCCTAAAAACCATTCCCTTAAGGTGCTAGTCCAGAAGCAACTAGAGGCAGCTGCTTGTCTGTGGCATTTATTGCTATCCTATTTAGCCTTAGGGTAAGTCATTCAGGCCAAGGCTGATTAAAGCAAAGGCCGGGCAGGACCAGGATCTCCGGTAGTTCTGTGTAGGTGGGGATGGTGGGCGGCAGCATGGGAGCAACCACTGGCTGATCTCTGTAGTGACTGTGAGGTCCCCACCAAGCAAGCAGTGGCACAACGCAGATAACCAGTGGGACTGGATTGGGAAAGAGTGGTTAAGACCAAAGACGTATGTGAAATTACAGTCTTGTGCAATTGCTGAATCAGTGGCTCCGACAAGATGAGTTTGTTTTTACACACTGCTTGGGCAAAGACTACCCGATGAGTACACGCTGTTTGCCGACTCAGCTATGAAGTAGAGTTAATGACATAAAAGCTTATGATCAGCAGGGTGCGCTGGCAAAGCTCCTCAGCAGAGAAGTGCCCTAACAGAGGATCTGCCTCTGAGCCTCTCTGCCTGGCTTGTTTTGGAAGAGGTGTGATCTCTCTGATCCTGCTCTCTCCTTCACGATGGCACTCTGGCCCTGTATATGTGCCTTCTTCTGCAGCTTCCAGCCCCGCGGCACTGGTGTCCTTCGTCTTGGCCCCTTCCAGGAAGCCTGTTCTTCCCCCTGTGCTGGGAGGCCGCTCTGAGGTCATCTTTCTGAGCTAAAGTGGCCACGCTCTCAGGCCAATTAGACTGTCAGACATGTTCTTCATCATCTTCTCTGGAATTTGAGTTGTTCAGGTTCTCCTGAACTTGCTCTTTTGTAGATGTCTGAACCATGTGAGTCTCTCTTTAAAGTCACCCTTTTCTAATGATTTAAAACATTCCTCTTGCTTCTGTACAAGTGGCATGAAAACCTTCTTCCCTTTTCCTTGCTTGCTCATTATTTTTTCTGTTGCTTCCACCCACTAACTAGCGAGTGAGAACACTTCAATCTCGGCAGCTTTTCTAATCCAACTTTTTCTCTTCACCTTTGTAGGTCACAGTCTCTCTGCAAGGACATAAGTTTCTTTCTCTTTCTTTCCCACCTGCCTCCATGCTGCTTTTGGAGACAGCTTGACTGAAAGGTTTCATGTAAAAGAAATTGCCTTGCATTGTACTGGGAATGCAATTGGGCTTCGATAACGCAGCAGACCAACAGGGTGCAGTACCACACTGCACGCTGCTCCTTGCAGGCACAGCACACACCTTGTCTATATGGGCAAAAAGTAATTTTCCAGTTCCAAAACATGAAATTCAGTTGGTTCTCCCCAGCTTAAGATCTATTTCTCAAGCACACATTAGGATTCTTACCTAAATGAATTTGGATTGCAGATAAATAAGAGAGGGCAGATGGAAAAATGGCTTTTTTTTTTTTTTTTTTTTTTGTAAAGCCACTTAAAACAAACAGTTTTTACCTGTTCAGTCGAAACCCTCACAGTAACAATTACCCACAGCATGTTTTCATGGCTATGGAGCCTCAACAAATAGCTGTGAGTCTTCAGATAAGACGTACGCATGCTGACTGCAAAGGGGATTTAAAATGATCTCTTATAAATACTTAATATAGCGTAAATGGGAGTATAAGGAAAAAGAATTGCTAAACAGGAGAAATAGAATGGTGTCTTACTTATGCACGGCACTTGCAGTCAGCCTGAATGCTTCTCCTCTAACACAGTACACTAATTTCACTCATGGTTTGCCATTTCAATCTTCCAGCTCGGCTAATACGGCTGCCTGAAAATTAGCAGAGCTGCAAGCCCATGGTTGTAGTTTACATTACAGGGTGCTGTGGAGCAGGGTCTTTGGCTGCTGTCAAATGGCACGGGTTCCCTGAAAAGCAAAGAAAACCTGTCCTGTAAACCAAGGCACTGCTCTCTGTTTATGGTCACGCTATAACCTTCTTGGCATGGCCAAATTCTTTAGCTTTCTTTCTGAGGGTATTGCAGTTTCCCTTGACAGCAAACAGCCCAGCGAGCCTGCATACAAGTTATCTAGAATCGAATTCCCATTAATTTTTTTTTTTTTTTAATTCATCTTCCAAACTCTGAAGGCTAAAACTGCCTATAAATCCCCTGCAGAAATATGCAGAAATACCAGGAACTTGAGGTTTGTATTTTTAAGAGGAACACTCACTAATTCTGAGGCAGGCAGAGCGCCCTGCAGCAGTGAGGGCAGCAAGGCTTGCACACACCGCTGCCCCCCGGACCAGAGCTCCTGGCTGCGGCAGCCCTTGCGGGTGCTGGTCCCTGAAGGCAGCACTGTGCTGTGTCACACCTGGGGCTGATGTGCCTGAGGGTTCCCCTGGTCCTCTGCAGCGAGGGGGCTGTGGAAACTCTGGTAAACCACCGCTTTTTGCCAGGCAGATGTGATGTACGAGGAGCTGTAGGTGACTATGTACCCAGAGCTTCTCTCACAGCTGTGAGATGGTGCTATGCTACAAAGGCTTCTACATTTGGAGGAGATCTTCCTGCACTGATTTGCCAGCAGCTAGTGCATGTGGGTTGTGCACAGATGCTGAAGTTCAGCCCTTCCCGCGAACAGCCCATTTCTGTATCTTCTGCTAAGAAGATCCTGTTAAAAACCTCTTAACTGAGAAGGAGAATGGTGAATCCTGCTAGCACTCTCAGATATTTGCAAATAAGATTATCTCCCTAAAATTGTTCTGTTCGGTTTCCTTCCTGACTTCTGTGTGACAACATTGGTAACAACAAGCAGAAGACAAAGGACAAGGAAGTGAGAGTTCAGTTCTTCAGATATGAGATCATCCCCAAGGAGAAACTGCCTTTATTTTTGTAATCTGGCTTCCTTTTCGCCTCTGACATGTACCCAGTCACTGTCCACTGCCTGAAGCAAAAAGAAGACATGTAGAAGAGTTACTGTTGTCTCCTCCTGTATCAACTGGGGTCACAGACCTTTCCTACTATTTTTTCCCTGCTGTGCAACATAGACTACAGTCAGCAAAACTTGCCATGGGACTAAAAGAGGGAAACAAAAGCATTTTAGAAAAAAAAAATCTGTTAGGTACTTGTGTGTTGGCAGTATGAGGAAGTTTGTTTATCAAATTGATTGTGGATAGCGCAGGGGCAAGGAGCAGTGATGGCGAGAAACACCAGTGAGCATCGGCCAAAGAGACACCAAAGGGGAGAAGGAGTCAGGAGGCCAAAATCTACAGGAAAAATTATCCATCAGGTGTTCTGATGCCTGAAAAAGCTAAACCAAACAAAAGCCAAGCCTGTTGCTCACCCCTCTCTCCCCTGCTGAGCAAACCTCCAGGATTTGGCAGAGAAACCCGCCTGAAGGTGCGGGCAAGACTACGGTGGTTCTGGGAAGGAGAAGTGCCACAGCGAGCACTTGTCAGCACCAAGGGCATCTTTGATGCTGAGGAAGTATTTACTTGAGGAAGATTGTCAGAACACAGAAGTAGGATTAAAAGGCTCTGAAAGCCTTTTAAAAGCCTTTGTACTGTTTCTAAAAAGTGTTGTGCTTTTTATCTTCAGAGCTGTCAAACCAAGCCTTCAAGATGTACTTTTGTGGAGTAGAAGTGGATCAAAATGCTACTTAAAATCCATTCTGTTTTCTGTTAATTTGTGCTTAATTTCTGTCCTACAAGGTGCATCCAGGTTATGTTTGCATGCTTTTACTCCCCAACACTGAGTGTAAAGTTGCCTTTACAAAAAAGGGAGGCTGGTGTTGGGGTTTTTTTTCATCACAAATTGCTACACCATTTGGAAACAAGCGGAATTTTATGAAACTTGTGTTAGAGCCATGGAAGTTCACGTTGCCTTGTTCTTTACCGTAATGCTGAAGCATTGGTGCCTACACTGGTGTCGAGCTCCCTTTCTGCTAGCGGGGAGAGTGAAGGCCAGCAGCCAGGACCTGGCACCAAGGGTTGCTGTACCCGTGTGAGCAAGTGCTTCCCTTGTCCCCTTGGCTTTGAACCCAGCACACACAGCTTTACCCTCCAGAAAGACTATCTGTACCTCGCAGCTTACTCATTTCAAGATGAGACACAGATGCTGGCAAATGTCGGGTTTAAGGCACAGTTACATTTTCTTTGTTACCTGTGTTGCTTTTCAGCACCTAACAACCAGATATCAGCTTTATAAAGCAGGCTACAGCCAAACGTGGGCTCAGAGAGCAGCAAAGGAAACCTGCCCTCGGTGTCCTTCAGGAGTGGGAGCTGTTTCACCCCCTGCACATACAGGAGGGGATGAGAAGGAGATGAGGTGGCTTTGGTCTCTCCATCCCCTGCCCTGTAAGTTCCTTGGCTGCATGACGTGACCCTTTCCCCTCCAAGCAGGGCTTTGTACCCTTGCCCTACTCCATCCACAGGATGTCTGGATGCTCCCAGGTCCTTCCCCTGACCAGGCAGCAGCAAGCTGGGCTGCCTCCATCTGTACTGGGGCTCAGTCTAATTGGACGGGGAAGTTTGAGGATCAGAATAGACTATACAGGACATAACGGTGTTAATGAGCTGAGATAAACAAGTGAACTGACAGATACAGAATCACAGAATCACAGAATGGTAGGAGTTGGAAGGGACCTCTGGAGATCATCTAGTCCAACCCCCCTGCTAAAGCAGGATCACCCAGAGCATGTTGCACAGGATCGCATCCAGGCGGGTTTTGAATATCTCCAGAGAAGGAGACTCCACAACCTCTCTGGGCAGCCTGTTCCAGTGCTCAGTCACCCTCAGAGTGAAGAAGTTCTTCTTCATGTTCAGATGGACCTTCCAGTTGCCCCTTGTCCTGTCACTGGGCACCACTGAAAAGAGCCTGGCCCCATCCTCTTGACACCCACCCTTTAGATATTTATAACAGATCTATATTTATACCTTCCAGCATTTCCAGACAGCAGCAAGTCGGGTCACGCTGTGCTCGCAGAGCGGACTGCGGAGGAAAGCAGCAGAGCGCTTTGCCAGCACCCACAGTTCCTGCCTCGCTGGGTTGGCAGCCAGGCTCTTCAGAGGAGGTCGGCCCTGCCAGCCCCCCACCAGTGGGACACGTGGGACGCCTCGGAGGGGTGTGCGCAGGAGAAGACACTGCCATGGTGAGACCATCGAGAGGCCAGGAAGATGCCTGTGGCCTGAAGAGGATGGGCTATGCTTCATGTTGTTTGGCTTTCTGTTACCGCAGGGAGGAAGGACTCCAGGTTTTGCCAGCGTCCCTGGCACACCCAGGGACAGCCCTGACTTGTGCTGTACCCCTTGGAAGCCCTGGCAGGCATTCCCTGCCACTGCAGGGTGCCCTGTGGTGTCCAATTGCTGGTGAAAAACCACTCTGATCTCCCTCCATACTTCCAGAATTTTGCTCAAAAAATGTAAAAACGCAAAGAGGACTTTGAGGCCAGCACAGCAGAGGGTGACTGCAGGAGCAATACAAACATTTAGGGCGGGCCAAAAACCAGTGAGGTATCAAGCTGAAATATTCTACCTCTTGCTTTTCTTCTTATTTTTTTTTTTCTTTAATATATTTTTCTCTGTGATTGCTTATAAGAAATTCTTCCTTTTTCACTGTTTAACCTTTGACTCTGGCCCAGTAGTCCTTCAGGAAGATATTTCATTGACTTCAACAACTTGACTCCTGCATAAACGGAGCCGGCAGCGCTGAAACCTCCAAGCTGAGGATTTGTAATGCAGAATCCCTGAATCCATGAAACGCAGTGCTCTATTTGCTAATCTTTGCCCGTGTCAAGGCATGTCACTCGCGCTACATCCCAAGTAACCTAGGTAAAACACAGATGAGATGTCTTCTCTTGAAAGATATTTGCATTGGAAATAAAATGCATTAAACTAAAATGAGCTTGTCACAGCAGTGGGATGAATTCTGCAGTGTTCTGGATTTCCTGCATGAATCATTTTGTGTGTCTGTGTTCCTCTTTTGATGACTTGGCAGAGCAGAAGGAATGAGTTGCACATATTTAAAGCCAGTCTGAATTCTGCTCTGGGTTTCCATCAGTGTTACGGTTTGTGCAGCAAAATCATTCAAGTGACAGTGGTTTACATTGAGGATTAGATTTTTTCTTTTATTTTAAGATTTCTCAAATTACCTGTCCTGCTCATTGTAATATTCACGTCAGCAGAGAAACAGAGATTATGATGTCTCAGTTTATTCTATTAGCACTGCCTGTGGTAATGAAATGATGCCACAGACATGAACACTATGATCACTTGTCTGTGTGACCCTGTCTATGACAAAGGTTAAAATATCTCATTTTACAAAGAAATTAGACCCCATGGAAAGGCACAACGGACAAGAACCAGATCGTTAAAGATACTGAAGTGGATTATTAGATCATTTTTGTATTTGTTCACCAGAAAGGAAAATTATTTGAAACCACCCCTGCGGACACACAGCCATGTTTTAAACCAGATATCGCTGTTCTGCCTTCATAAATTTATACCAACGAACTGAGATGAGAATCTGCCTCTCCCCTGCTGCAGCCTGAGAAAAAACCACATTGCTTTAATACGCCTAGAGCAGAGCTACTGTCCCTGAGCCTCTGTAGCTATGATGTGCTTATTTTAGGATTTGAGCAGTTTGATTGTCCACGTACTTTGCCTCCAAATTTCCAAACAGATTTCTGTTGTCCTGAGAAGTTAGCAGCAAGTTCAGTCTTGGCACCTCGGACAGGTTGCTACGTACACTGCCTTGCTTGTGCAGCCTTCAGTCCTGAGATTCAACTTCTAAACAAAAAAATACCCACCGTGGCTGAAAGCGTGCTTGTTTTTACATGTGGAAATGCAGGCTGTAATGGAGGGAGCAATGTATATACTACAGAGTAAGACAATCTCCTCTTTTTAGGAAAACTGAAAAAAAAAGTCACAGACTTCAGCACCTTTCTCTGCTGAGCCCTCACCAAGGGAAATAAACCAGTGCTTTTTTCTATAGACACATCCTATATGACAAAACTGGGGCTATTAATTGCCCCTGATCCTATAGGGCGCTGAGCCTGCTTTAAAGAGGCCCTGCCGCCTCGGCTGCTGGGGTGGTGGTCTCTGCTGTGGCCACAAAGGAGCACGTTCTCCTCATTGTCTCTACAAAGCCTTGCCATCCCCCAGAAGGATCCTGGGCTCTGTGTAAATGAGCTGCTCAGTCTTCCACCCATCTTACAGTATTAATCAGAAACCCCATGACAGGCATGCGCTCCATTAGACTCATCCCCTTCGCTATTTTAAAAGAGCTCTTCAAAAACTTTCCAGCACTATGTTCCTCTGCTGAAGAAGCAGACTAGCTTAAACACAAGGGTCCTACAGAGAAAGGTCTTATTTTCACACCTTAATTTTCCATAGAATATTTTGTCATTCTCTTGTGAAGTACCTTTCTTTCTTAAATACAAGTGCATTGCAGTAATTAAACCAGTTACCAGTCCTCAGCTGGAATGCAAACTGGCCCATTAATGGCCCATTAGTATTTTTTTAAATGCGCAGCAAGCAAAGTTTTCAATAACCAATTGCCAGTTTCTGTCTTTATTGTCATTTATTCAATTCCAACTTTAAGATGAAAAGATGAAAACAAAATATATCTGACTGGCCCAAACAAAATTTTTCTGAAATATTCCATTTTCTCCTATGCAAGCAAAATAATTTTCATCATGTCATAGTTGCCACAAACTGGAATTGCCAGCTTGTGTCTAGTCCTTATGTTGTGTTGGTGAGAAGATACATGGAAGGAATACAATGCAAATTTACTACAAATTATTATATAAAATATAATACAACAAAATCAACATGCTTTTATTTGCCTGCTGAATCCTCTAACAAGAACCTATTCGGAGTTATTATTTTGCTACAAAGACATAGCTTAAATGGCTCCTGAAAGGTGAGTCTGAGGAGTTAAGTGATGAGTTTAAATACCTAAGAGGCAGATGCATGCTCAGCCACTTCTTGTGATTCTTTTCTTGGGTTCTCTGTGCTGTGATTCCTCTCTGAAAGTGAAAAAAGTAGCACTTCCCTGTTTCACAGGGCGTTTACGCTGTTCTTGGGAATTTCAGAGAAGTAGCACAGACTCGCTGGACTTTTCCTGGCAGCAGATATTGGTGCCATCAGTACAGAGATGTTAGTTTCGAACCCGCCGCTAGTGGCAGTTACAACATCTTCCACTTTCCAGGCAGTTTTCAACTTCTGAAAACGTGCTATGAAGTATGTACTCATCCCAAAGAGGTACACTTCTTGGGGTGCATAGTCTGCTAAACGTGTACAGCCTTATTTAAACATCAGACGCCTGAAAACAGAAGCAACTTATCACACAGCCACTGCCCCAGAGGGACCGATTGCAGGTGGTGCATCTTCCACTGTGCTAGCTGGGAAGCACCAGACTCTCCTTCCCCCCCGGAGAAAACAAAGTGAAGACTCAAAGTTATGCTTGGCTTTGGGACAGCCCTCGGCAAGTCTTTGTGCACTCCACGTGGAGATGCCCCTGACGGAGCCTGGGATGGTGCCCAGCCTTTGGTGCTGCAAGGGGCCAGAGCTGGCTCGGAAAGTTGCTGGTGATGGGCAGCAGCGCCGGGCGGACCTGGCTGGGCTGAGCAGCGGCACGGAGCGAGGACGGCCAGCGTGATGGTCTGATGCACTCCAGAGGGGGATTTGGCTTAGGAAAGGTTTTGATTCCTTTTTCTCTTCCCAAAATGGATGCGCAGCCTAAGACATGACATAGGCCTCCAAGTGGGGCGTGTGGGTTGTAGGAAAAGGATTAATTATGTTCAAGAAAAAAATGTGCCTCCTTTGAACACTAATTCACGCACTTTACTGCTCCAGTCTGTTACCTGAAGCACGCGTGAGCAAGGTTAGACTGTGACACACGGCTATACATCACCATGTTTTTTCAACAGCTATCCTTCTTAACTGATCAATAGTCTAGATTCAAGTTTCTGTAAGCGATTGCAGAGAATCTAATTTAGGCTTATGTATTTCAACCAGCTCAGCAAGTGCTTCAGAGATTTCTTAGGCATTATCAAGCTGGGATCCTATTTTTTTAAGGAAAAAAAAAGAAAAAAAGCCTCTCCACCTTTTTAGGGAAATTAGGTTGCAATTGCTACATAGGTTTCCAACTAATTTCTTTCTCTTGCAGAAGTAGGTGGTGCCCTAATAATACCTCTAATGCTCAAAGAAACTGGGAACTGGTAAATTCACTGCTGCCAGCAGTGACTGGGCTTGTCAAGGGTTTGAATATGTGCAAGGAGCCCGAAGCGAATGAAGCGAGAGGCCAGAACTCTGGATGCTGGAGCTGCAAATGCTTTTTTTTTTTTTTTTGCTGGTGCTCCCATGGCTTTGCTTCCCTGTGAGGCAAGAACGCAATGTTCAAAGGAAAAAAAAATCTTCAAAAGAGGCAGAGGTAGACAGTGGACCCGAACCTGAAAGCAAAACATCATAGAAAAGGGAAACTGGCGCAGAGCCTGTTTCCAGCACAAGGGTTTCACAAGCAGTCATCCAGGCTGCCCCTTGCCTCACTTGCTTTCCTGACTTGCTTCTGGCCTTGTAGAGCCTGATTTGCAAAACAGCAGTCTGCAAAAGGCTGTGTGGAGCCCCTAACTTGCATGTCTGATTGCTGGAAATGCCAGATTTTCAGGGTATTCACAGTAATCGAGCATTTAACTGAGCCCTGCTGTCGTACATGAACTTTTGAGTGCAGCCCAGGGCAGATGTCAGGGTATTTTTTCATGTCTGTGTGTTAATGACTACATCTCCAACCATAGCAAGCTGCTCAGTGGGATTAGTATAAGACTGATGTTTAAAAAGGACTTGGCGAGTTAAGATTTAAACTCTGCCTCCCTGTCCGTAGGCAGTAAGAGTGGAGGGGTTATTTTTGGAATGGCCCTAGCACACTGTCTTACTGTGAATGAAGATTTAAAGCGAGGACATTTAGTTGGCACAAACTTCTAGCAGACCTTACCTTGTCCTCTCACTAACATAGAAATCTTTTTAATGGCCAACCCAGTTATAATATGCACAATCTTTGTATTGTGCAGGCACCATGCAAAAATTGGCACAGCTTGAGGAATGTCTACGAGCCATTATACCGTACCCTGTAGCTCTTATGTGGAGGTAGCTTCGTGTTTCTCTGCAGAATTGCCTCATGCCAGAGACACGTACCCTCATCAGTTTTGAGTTGGAAAGGTTTCCAAATTAAATTCAAAGCATACCCAGGGCAAGTCAGAGAAAACATTTGTCTAAAAAGCCTATAAATGCAGCCATGTTTTCACAGCTCTCCTAGCAGAATAACACAACTATGGGAAAGTAGCAAAGATTTTCCCTGCACAGGTAATGGAAGATACATATAAGACCCCATGCGTTTCACTGAAGTTGAAATTGTTCACTGAAGTTGAAACGATAAGAAATTATTCCTCATTCCCACTGGGTAACTACCATTTGAATGGTTTGCATTCAAATCCCTTTGCTCCCGTTGAGCAATACCTCTGTTTGGAAAAGGCAGATACGGTTCAGCATCCAGTTAGTAGCAACAGCAGAGCATGGTCCCATGTGAACGCAAACGAATGTGTATTGGAACTAGGAAAAGGTTTTCAGTGTAATAGCCTAAAAACAATTGCTGCAAACAGATACATGGTGATCAAAAATGGCATGCAGGTGCCCCACGATCTCGTAAGGTACGCCTGGGATTCTTGCATGATAGCGCACAGTATCTTTCCCTGTCACTCAAAGCTGGTTACCATATACTTATGGTATATATTGCTTTACTGCCACTATATTGGAGTATTTTAGCATATTCAATTCAAGCATCTCAAACAATGCAGCGTAATGCTTAAAAATACCTCTCATCATCCCAGCTAGCACAGCTGGCTCACCGCTCAGGTCCAGCCAAGGGTGAGTGCTGGAAATTGTGAGGAGAATAGTGCTAGCCTCCCTGTTTGATTAACAGTTTAACAAGTGCCTTAATGACTTCCAGGTAATTCTGGAGAACAACTCTCCTTACAAGGGCATAGGTTTGCACTAGAATTTTTACCAATTTTAAGACTTCAGCATGTTAGACCTTCACACTGCAATTACACTGTCCTTCAAGTCCCTGCTCTAGGTGAATCCAACAACTTCTGTAAACATAAAAGCATAGAAGTGGGCTATCCTAGAAAACATGAGGGAAATACATTAATGAAGTACCTCAGGGAGGGAATGATGTGGTTTCTGAGAATATTAAGAAAGTATTGTTTATATGCCAGCTGGAAAAGTGCACAGAATCCTACAGTGAAGTATCTGAGCCTAATTATAAATTGATGATTCCTGCCCATGGGGGATGAGAGAATGCACCTACCTAATGCTCAAAAGAAGGAGCCGGGAGCTAATATTATCATTTATTTTTTTATATTACGCCAGAAATTAAGTCAAAGCAGAAAAGGTACTCATGATATTTTGGCACTCAGCAAATACATATGGATGTATTCCTGACGCTCCGAGCCCAGGAACTAAATAGGATTAAGATGCGACAGGGGAGAAGGAGAGGGAAGCAGCAGCAAGAATGTAATAATGTTGTTTGTATTGGCTAATGTAACATCAAGACTTCCAAATATTTTTTAATGAGAGCGAGCCTACTGAACCATTAAACAGTTGGCCTGCCTAATCCAAGAAAATAACCTATAAACCAAGGATTTAGGAATCAAACACAAACAGAGTTTCTATCTAGCTTTTAGCACCTCCGTCTGACTTACACCTCTCTGTACCCAAAACAGGGAATCTGGACAATCACTGCTCATACACGCAGCGCACTTTTGGGCTCTGGTCTCCAGAGATCCTGTCTCTTCCTTAAGAACATGGCACCCACAACAGAACTCTTCAGCGTAAGAGGGTGCTTATCACTGTGGGATGAAGAACATTGACATGGAGTCACAGGACACTCGCAAAAGAAAAAAAAAATTGGGAAGTTAATAAGCAGAAACAAATAGAAAAAAAAGTCCTTTTCTTTTTTTTAATGTAATCTTTCCCCCGATACTTCTTTCTTCATAAACATACAGCCCTATAAATAATTTCAGCTTTTTCACCTTCAAGTGTAGGAAAAAAGGGGGATCATTAATCTTCTTTTCCAACACTTGAGATACATTCAGTGATCTCTCTAGACAAGAGTACTTATTATTTTCTCTTTATGTTTGTTGGTTAATTTATTCCTTAATATAAAATACTTGCCAAGTTATACATATGGAAAACCTGATTAGGATAGGATAAGCCTTTTTGAATTACAAGAGATGGCAGAACACCGTTTATACAAAAAGGGTCTTGAGAAAGATTTCAATAGATTAGACTGATAAATAGATTCAGTACTTTCAAAACTCTCAAAATTTGCTCTGCAAGAAAACGTGTTTGCGAAATTGCCCCAGTGCAGGAGGGAAAGTCATACTGATAAATGAAGACACCATGCTGGACCAGGAACTCCATTTCAGCATTCTTCTGTAAATTGGCCAGCAAAGACAACAGTGTTCCTCTATAACATTGTGTTTAGACTGATTTCGCCCTTCTACTGGCAGTTTTATCTAATGCAACTGCATTTATGCCTTCTTCACCCCCCCTGCTTCACTATAAAACCCCAAGTGCTAACACAGTTGTGAGTGGCAAGCTTCTGAGACTGGCATACACTACCTTTCTAATGAAAAGGCACAAACATCATCAGGAATTTTCAATTCCCTTATCTTAAGAGGCCTTGTCAGTGTTAGGCAGAACAGAAAATGCAGCTGCTTGGCCTTGTATGCTCCTCTCAGATTGCATGACCTGCATTAAATTGTATTACACTCAAGTAAGTTGGAGAGAGACTGCCTGACGTGTCCTCCCAAAAATGAGATGAGGGTTTCATGAGGCTGCTGAAGGAAAAAGAACCACCAGCAGATAACAACACATGTGCTTGACTTAATAATCTGAGTAAAAATACAAATATTTGTTAAAAGCACTCTCAAACCCCCAAATAAACTGATTTATTTTAAGAAAACATTTTGGCTAGGGTCAGAGAGACAAGAATTCATTTCCTGGTAATTAATTACAAGCCATAAAAATACTTGACATTAAAAGGAGCTTGGCTGATGGCACAGGCTCTAAATGCCTTCCTCTTTCCCCCCAGACAAGCCTGCCCTTGTGATGAACACCTACATGCTTCCTTTTTGGATGTTGGCTGATCACTGAAATCCAGTGAACAAGTACAGTGATTAAGGTTCTGAAATGAATCTCCTGGAGGCCAGGAGATGCCTCCAGACCAACTGTCAGATGGTACAAACTTTCAGCTCCTGCACGCAACTGATGAACTCCATTTGAGCAAACGATACAATCAATAATGCACAAATAATAATGAATAAAAGATCATTAGGTGTATCAATGATTCAAAATCACTTGAGCTCTTCTTTAATATTACTAGACTAAATTGCTTGAGGAATGATTAGAGTTCAGTGACCCAGATTGGTATCTCTATGAACGTTTACTTCATTAAAAACCACAATGGCCATGCAGCAGGAATGGTAAGATGAAGCACTGCATGGCTGGGTACACAGCTTTTCAACCCCACAGCCCTTTCTGTCCTTTAACCTCAGACACTGAGGTCAGACATCTACCTATTGTAGTTTATACAGAACTTCTACGTGACAGAATGTATTTTTTCATAAAGCCTGATCACTCCCACTAACCAGAAAGTGGGACAGACTTAGTGCCTTCCTTTCTTCTGGAAGTCCTAAACCTGTGGTTTCCAACCAGGCGCTCCAGGGGCTGCCTCCAAAGTGACCAAGGAAAAGCAAACTCATATTCTGCGTGTGTGTCTGCATGTGCCAAGCTCCTGAGGGATCTGTGCCTCCTGAAAAAATAGGGTTACATGTTCCTGCTCTGAGCTATTCCTGGGTAATCCCAGGAAGTTGCCACACTTCAGTCTTTCTACCTCAGCGATGGTGGTTTTGCCTATCTCAGGTAGAACCTTTTTTTCCCCCTCAAAGGACACAAACTCATTTTTATTCTCTCTAAAGATTAGTGAAAGTGAATTTGTGAACTTAAATTATTCAACATTTTGAGAAAGCAGGCAGCTATTTGTAGTTTGTCCACTGACTCCAGCATATTAAGTGGCTAATTTCAGAAGCCTTGCATGCTAAGCAATGTTTGCTGTCAAAACATCACATCTGATTTTTTTTGTAGGAAGTTTGCAGCACGCCGTGTGGAAGCAGCAGTTGTTTCTACATTTCTTCCAATGTGTTAAATGACAGTAATGGATGCAGAGCCTAAAGCGGTCAACTTTCTAAAGGTAAGGTAGTTTGCAATCTGTCACCGGTGACAAAACCAATTTCAAATAGGAACAGAAACACTGTGTAGAAAAGGACAGGAGAGACCTCTGCAGTTTGTTAATTGAATAATGGCAAATTTGTGGCAGTTGTTATGGCACGTGTGCTTTTTTTACTTGTGTAGCAATTACCTGTAAGACTGGAGGAAGTTAAACACATCGACACGAAAGAGCTGCCTCGAGCCCCAGGCCCGTGTCGGGCAGCGTGGGGCTGCCGCGCAGCCCTTCGGTGCGGAGCTCAATACAAGATCGTGGCTTATTATCTCACTGTAGTAGCATTGTGCCGTAACAAAGTGAGTGCTAATGCAAGTCTGCTCTGGTCGCTGGTCGGTGCGGCAGCTTCTCCACGCTGATGTACCCTTCTTGTGCTCAGGACTCGGCTCTATGCGTGCACAAGGACTGCTGATGCTTCAGTGGCCTTTATGAGTAGCTCAGACACTGTGTAACAGCCTCCAGGAACCTGCCCTTGCCATGACATACAGAGCCCTGAGTTGGTACTTCCATTCCTTCTCTAGTCCATATGGACAAGGGTCCTAAACCAAAGCCTGCACCAGTCAGTATAGGAGTCAGAGAGCCAGCAAAAAAAACACGAGGAAGTTTGTATCCAAAAGCCCTTTGCTCGCTAGCATGTAATTGCCTGAATGAAGGCTGCAGAAATTTCTTTTAGATAAGATATGGATAAGATGTTGAACTCCCCTGAAGGTTGTTTTCATCAGGTTTTAAATTATTGAAAGGTGTTCACTACTTGCTTTCACACTGTGGGCAGAATTGCCAGGTAAGAGCCGAGTTAGTTACAGCCACGCAGGAGTAGGGATCTGGTCCGATATCTTTCTCAGCCTAAAACAATTTCAAGCACCTCATGCACAGGCAGCCTCATCTTAAACATTTTTCAGCCTCATGGATGTTTTGCCACAGGAGAGAAAGGGCAGTGCAAGAACGTGTCTCCAAAACAAGCACAGGTCTACAGCCCCGTGCTGAGGGCGCTCAGCCCAGAGGGACGATCCCTCCTTCGCAGAAAAGTGTGAAATCCATGGACAAGCAGTCACTGGTGGGGGGAAAACCAGTCATGGGAACTGGGGCCATTCTCCTTAACTCAGTTTTAAAGCACCCGAGTCCTTACTTGGATTTAGCCATGAAATTCAGAGATTTCACTGAAAATTGACCTGTGCACGTGTATGAACTTCCATATCAGCAGACTATGAGCAAAGGAAATTTAGTGAGTGGTGCTCTAGTTGTGTTTTTAACTGGCATATTAGCCACTGCCCTCAAGGGAAAGGAGGGATTAAGGAAATTGGGGCCTGACAGTGAACCATCTGCCTGCAGCCCCCTAAGTGATCTGCTGAGGCTGGGATAAAACTCTTTGCTCCGCCGCAAAGTGGAGGAGGGTGAATATAAACAATATACTCCTGGAAGAAGGAGCCAGGAGGCTTTCTCAATCTTCTGGCTCTCCTTAGATGATGGGAAGGCTATAACCTTCCACCACTGTGGGAAAAGGAGAATTTGGCACAACAGGAATCATTAGGACAGTGTAGTTCTACCTCTGCTGTTCCATCTATTCCTCGGTATTCAAGTGTAAATAAGTTACACCTACTTTGTAAATATGCCTGGTAATACTTTCTATCTGCTAAGTATTCTCAATGTCTCCCATTCCTGAAGAATTACATTTAATATCAGAAAATCAGTAAAAAATGAATTTATTTCAGATTTTTGCAAGATTTCTGATTAATCGGGGGGAAAATGCATTTATTGGCATGCCTTTGACATTTTTGGAAATCCTGCATCTCAATCTGTACCATTATGTGGTTTCTGCCTTTTTTTAAATTCCAGCTTACAGACTCTAAGCCTCCTATTTTCCACATCATGTAAGACAAAAATCAAGTAATTTAAAAATCATTAATAAAACAAATTAATAGAATAAAAGGAGCTAAAACTAAAGGGTATTTTAAGTCAATGACTGAAAGTGAGATTTATTGGACCACTTTTTAAACAGATGGCTGCCTTATCACCATGTGTCTCAGCTAAGACCGCTTCAACTGCTATATAAATTTGGAGGGGCAAGGAGTTAAACATGTTACAAAATAGAAGAGCAAGCAGCAACCACTCTAAACACCTGGAGGAAAAGATCAGATCTTTTGGACAGATACAGTCTTTCCACAGGCAGACATAAAAACTCTGTGACTAAAAGGATGAAGTACTAATTGGTTCTTTGAAATTAGACAAAAATCCAGATTTCCTTTACTATTTTGTACCCACCAGAACATTAATTCACAGCCTGCACAACAGATGACACCAGTCATCTGTTTATATTATGCTCAAATATTGTTACGTCCAATAGATTAGTACATACTTTACCACTATTGATTTATAAAAGCCCTTTTGCAAGATCCCATAACTACTGATTTTTACATGGATCATCCCATGTACATGCAGAAAATGTGTTCTTGCCTTTTACTTCATGACCAGAGCCCACCACCACCATTTAACAGGACTTATGAGCTTCCCCTGCCTCTGCAAAGCCTTAAGTCTGCCTGGGAGACATCCTGCATGTGTATTAAGCTCTATTAAACCCTTAGCTACTTGAAATAATATTTAGTCTAGCTTCTAGATGATATACTGATACCTCACTCATCTACATGACTTCATCTGCAACTGCTGCTTCCACTTAGATGACAGTTTGATGCTTTGGTTTTCTCAGCTCTATTTTTGGCCAATGTTGCCCTGATA
Source organism: Balearica regulorum gibbericeps (assembly GCF_011004875.1). NCBI lineage: Eukaryota > Metazoa > Chordata > Aves > Gruiformes > Gruidae > Balearica > Balearica regulorum. The sequence goes on from NC_046184.1 coordinate 30,179,403, forward strand.
TTTTGAGCTTAATATTTTTATTCTAATAGAAAATGTTTGGAACTAGTCTTGTCATCTTTCTAATTTTTTTTCCTTCCAGCCATTACTGTCATTCTGGAAGTCAGTGTAAGTTCCCACTTGATGTTCCTAGAGAGTCCCCTGTCTCTCCTGTGATTTCTGCACAGCTTATTACTCAATTTTCTCTTTCATTTTAAGGTAGCACTTGGGGCATCATTTTTACAGGTTCCCTTCTCTCAGTCCCAAAGCCCTTTATTTCTTTTCAGTTCAGCTTTCAGCTGCTGCTACAGTCTTATTGGACTTTTCCATCCCATGGGAGGAAAATCAGAGTCTGAGCTTGCTCTGCAGATGACTCCTGTGAGCCTGTGAGGTAGACCTGACTGAGGAGTGTGAGGTGGTGTATAGGGTTTACGTGGCAAGGTTTTGGTAGTGGGGGGGCTACAGAGGTGGCTTCTGCAAGAAGCTGCTAGAAGCTTCCCCCATGTCTGACAGACCCAATGCCAGCCGGCTCCAAGAGAGACCTGCCGCTGGCCAAGGCCGCGCCCATCTGCCACAGTGGTAGCACCTCTGGGATAATGTAATTAAGAAGGGGGAAAACCTGCACAACACCAGCAGCAATTGCAGCCAGAAAGAGGAGTGAGAAGATGTGAGAGGAACAACTCTGCAGACACCAAGGTCAGTGCAGAAGGAGGGGCAGGAGGTACTCCAGGCACTGGAGCAGAGATTCTGCTGCAGCTCATGGAGAAGACCACGGTGAGGCGGGCTGTCCCCCTGGAGCCCATGGAGGAAGGATGATGGCGGAGCAGATATCCACCTGCAGCCTGTGGAGGACCCCACGCTGGAGCAGGTGGAGACACCTGAAGGAGGCTGTGGCCCCGTGGGAAGCCCGTGCTGGAGCAAGCTCCTGGCAGGACCTGTGGACCCGTGGAGAGAGGAGCCCACGCCAGAGCAGGTTTGCTGGCAGGACTTGTGACCCTGTGGAAGGGACCCATGCTGGAGCAGCTGGTGAAGAAGTGCAGCCCGTAGGAAGGACTCATGTTGGAGAAATTCATGGAGGACTGCCTCCTGTGGGAGGGACCCCACGCTGGAGCAGGGGAAGAGTGTGAGCACTCCTCCCCCTGAGGAGGCACGAGTGGCAGAGACAATGTGTGATCAACTGACCACAACCCCTATTCCCCATCCCCCTGTGCTGCTGGGGGGTAGGAGGGAGAGAAATCGGGAGTGAAGTTGAGCCCAGGAAGAAGGGAGGGGTGGGGAGAGGTGTTTTGATATTTGGGTTTATTTCTCATTACCCTTCTCTGATTTGATTGCCAATAAATTAAATTCATTTCCCCAAACTGAGTGTGTTCTGCCCATGATGGTAACTGGTGAGTGATCTCTCCTTGTCCTTATCTCGACCCACGAGCCTTTCGTTATATTTTCTCTCCCCTGCCCAGCTGAGGAGGGCAGTGACAGAGCAGCTTTGGGGGGCACCTGGCCTCCAGCCTGGGCCAACCCAGCACAGGTGCCCGGGGGTAATGGGAGGGATGGTGGCAGAGATGAATAAAACAGTGCAAACAAGAGAGGGCAAAGTCTAAGACCATACTGTTTTTAATCAGCACAAAGCGCCCAAAAATTTAGTGGATAAACACTGTCAACACATTAAGGAATTCTTTTTTTCAGATGGAAACAAAATTAAATAGCAGAAAATCCTTAAAATCCTTGCTTGGCAGGATGCTCACATTCATTTTAGACATTGATTGGTATCCTGTCCAACTGGTTTCAGTCATTAGGGGCAATTAGACAACTTTCCCAGTGGCACCAGAGTCTACTAGGAAGCAGCAGGAACTTCATCTCCTTGATCATGAAAGGTCACTGGGGACAGTCCAGCATCAGTAGGGAAATGGTTTATGCTGTTCCATTGCAGCATGGATCCCAGCATCCTGCGGAGAGCCAGAGGTGCTGCTTTCACCTGCTTCTCTACTACACTTAGAGGCTGAAGGGTCATTGAGAGCACTCGGTGACTGCCGCAGGAGTTAGCAGCCATCAGGTGGAAACCTCCAAAAGATTTTTTTCCAGCCCAGATATAACCGGGGTTATACAGAGGATATCAGGGATTCTTTTGTTAAAGACTCTTTAATGGATCACCATTGTTTTCGGGGGGGGGGGGGGGGGGGGCGGAGAGAAAGAAATTAAGGATCAGGCACTAAGATTTGTTTTCATACTTTATGTCTACAGAAACAGTATCAGTGTTACTAAGTGATCAGTCCTCAGATTGCTTACCTGAAATGTAACTTGTTTGTCTGAGAGGCTCAATGCAAGTTAGAAAACTCAGGCCTCTGGTTAAGATGAGAATATGAACAAAGGTACCATTGCAGTAACTTTTGAGAAGAGCATCTCATCCAAGTCTCAGCTATAACAGAGAAAAAGAGTCCTGTCTTGCTCAGAAACTTTCCTGTGCTGAAGTAAAGGCCAGGTACCTGCAATAACACAAGTTTAAGGGAATTCTGAGAAATCTTCTCTACCTCATGTGTATATACTTTATGAGAAAAATATTAAACTTGCATTTCAAAAGTTCTTAGAGAGCTAGGATTTTAGAGACTGTTTACAAAGAAAGGAAGAGTTAAATTAATTAAAGGATGCACAATATTTTGCAATTTTTTTTTTTAAATCTCAGCAAATTCATGGGTTTATAGTTTTCAAGGCTAGAGGAAACTAGCATAAACATCTCTAATCTGTGTGAACCATAGCTACTCTATGTTATGCAGCAATTTTTTTCTTACAGAAAATTGGTCATCTTTACTATGCGACTGAACACTTGGAAGATCTGTACTGTGACTGAAAGCACAGGATCTTTTACATATTATTCATTCTCTACTTAAAAACCTTGCGTGACAGCAAATCAGACATATTCTGAAAATCTGATTCAGAAGTTAACCCTTCTTTTTAAAAGATGTCATTTTTCAAAATGTTTAACTTTTGTTTCCTTACGGGAATGCACCCCCAACATTAAGCTGCTGCTTCTTGAATGAGTAACTCTTTTGTTTGATTGTGATCTCATCACCCTTTAAACTAAATATTTTCAATATAAAAAACTGACTAATGCAGATAAGCTGCATGCATACATTGGAATCCTGTCTTTTTTTTCCTAGTAGTTATTATTGTATAATCACAATCTTACTGTTTAGGAAACTGAGGCACAGGGAAATAACAATATTTGTCAAAGGATGCATGGTAAGTCACTGTCAGTAAAAATACAGAAGGCCAGCATTGTCACACATTCATGATTCTTCTTCACAAACGCTAAGCTCTGTCCTTGCTTATTTGCTCTTTATTTCATCTACATTCAAACAAAAATATCAGGCAGTTTATTGAAACAGGGCAAATATTTGTGAAGATTCACAGCAATATTTCTGTAAATGGTGTGAAGACAGACACGCATCAGAAAGCAACAAGCTGACCACATTACAATTGGAAGTTTAAAGCTAAAACCACTTGAAGGTTAAAGCAGTGTTCAGCTCTGCAAAGCTGTGGCAAGCAGTTTACAAAGACAGACTCTCTAATGAGCGATCAGCAATTCCTGCATTTTTTATTTCTATACTGTTCTGGTATTTCCAGAGAAGCACAGAAATAAAAAATAAGTCTCCTAACACTCAGTGAAGCTGTGGTTGGAGGTGATGCCAGAAGTCTGCCTGTAATTATTCCAAGGGATTTCACTACATCCTCACGTGATGCGATGCGATACAAAAATGCATTGCACGGCCCATTCAGAGTTTGAAATTTTGAAGCATTTGTTTACACTAAAGAATTGCATTCGCAGCTCACCAGCATTCAGGTGCTTAGCAGTAATACTAGGGAGCTGCTGCTGGCACTTCCCGGGCTCCTCGTGGTGCTGAAGGGAAGAGCAGGGCTTTGCGGCATGCCTCTTACCTGAGTAAGGGTACCAGCGGGGTACCCACGAAAGAAACGCCGCGGCAGTGGTAAGAGCCTGACTGTGCGTGGGCATGCTGGAGCAGTAAGCGCAGATAAAGAACAATATGTTTTTCCTTCCTGTGATGCGATAAGGCTGCTTGTACTCCTCGTACTTTCTTTGCAAGCTTCGTCAGATACACAATTTGTAGAAACAACCCCCAGCCTGTAGATTTTAAAATAATAATTAGCAATGACTAATATCTGGCTTAGGTTTTACACCTAGCAGCAGCCCCTCTAGTTTGAATTCACACCTAAGTCCTTGTGGTGTTCTGGTTTCTTGGTTTACGCCGGTACCAAAAGGCATGAGCTGCCAGAGGAAGGGACACATTTCGTGGGGGTCTTTTCAGTCCTAGTTACGTGCAGAGCTACAAACACTTTCCTTGTGCCATTTTAAGTGCTATCTAAATGCTTTCTTCTGTGATGAGCTGGTACAAAGACTTATAACTTATGCAAGAGCCAGGTTAAATTAATCCCCATGAACCACAGCTCTTTTTTTTTGGGTTGTCATTATAGTGTCATTACTTTGCATTGTAATAGTGCCTGCTGGTCTCAAGGTGGTTAAGCTATGCAAGATAAATGCTCAAAATAAAATTTTAAAAAAGAAAAAAATACAGTTCTTGACCCAAAATGCTTATAAGCAAAAAAAAAAAAAAAAAGTTGAGATCTGAATGAAAAACCTGGGATGTGGTTAGAAAGGTAGGAGTGGGATAGTCAAGCTTTAGCCGTATTCCTCAATGTGGTCTGTGGACTTCTGTTACTGTCTTTTGCACCCAAATTCAGTCTCAGGAGGGTCTTCCCAGACAAAAATGGACACAATAACCATTCCTGGGCAGGAAGAACAAAGACACCACAACCTGTCTGCAGAACTTGTCCAGCTTCTTGACTCCTCCTGTTTAACATGCATCTACTCAACAGCAGATTATAATTGAGATTCCTTGAATCGGGGAAGCACATCTATAATGTATGTTACATCATGTATATAATGTATGTTTTGCTCCATTTTAGTGGTTTCTGTGCTTAGGTCCATGATTATAATTTAACCTGTGACCGTATGTGCCAAAAGAACAGAGTGGCAGAGGCTAAATGACTAGTTTTAGATATTTCTAATGTAGCTACCAAAGCTAGTAGGTGATTTTCAGAAGGCAAATCATTTGATCCATGTAGATATCTACCTTCAGATTAAATGGATTCCATAATAGCAGGGTAGAATTCAGCTCTAAATTAATAGAACTAAATTTAGGAATCCAGACGTAGGTGAATGGATGTGACCTATATGCCTAAATTTCCATTATAGTTATTGCAGCCTAAAAGAGGTATTTACCTACCACCCAAAGGTGCTGGATTCAGCTGCTTCGACTTAGATGTGCCTCAATGCCATCTGAGATGTTCCACGGTATCGGAAATGCTCATACACAGCTGACAGAACTGACACAAGACCTCTGAGAGATCGGCATCCTTCAGGAGCAACAGCCGCAGGCCACAGTATTTTCAAGCATCTATGGGCAAGGAACTGAATGAGGTTTTAGGTGTTTACTTTAGGGTGAGCTGAATCCATAGGATCCATAGACTACATTTATTGGTTATAATGGAACCTTAGACTTTAGGTTCACATGGAATCTACATACAGGCAGCTTCTCAATCTCGGGATGGTAAACCAGATGGAGAGAACTGTGTTCCAGGGAACATTTGTAGAAGAAAAGTGCTTTTATTTCTATCTAAATCTATGCAAAGACAACTGATTTATTTTTAGTTGCAAATATCCTAAATACCCCCCGCTCTTCCTATGGAGAGAGTGAATTTATCAGGGATGTAAAATACCAACTGGGAGTTCAACTGAGAGGTTACATGGGAATTTCTAAAATAGTTACCTTATCTGTATCTTCATGAGCAAGAGTCTGGGAAAAGCTGTAAAATCAAATTCAAGAAGCAAGTAAAATTTTCACTGGTGGAACAAGTCAAATTAAGTGTGACTTAGTACCAGAAAGCTTCCAATACAAAAAACCCCAACAACCCAAACATTGGGGAGAACAGCACTCTCAGTGCTCATGGGGAAAAGGAATTCATTTTACATGAACTATGTTCTTCAAGCAATCACTGTTGCCTGTTGTATTTCTACAGCAGCAGATTCTAATGACTATTACATGGAAGCAGTAATTCATTCCAGGGTTACAAATTACCCGTTCCATGTGACAGTTACTATCTAACCAGGTTTGGTGTACTTGGCAGAGATAGATGAGGGCACAACTTGACTACAGACGCTTCAGTCGTTCTATTGCAACTAAGGCCCAGAAAGCATTATGACTTAACAAAAAATCCTGGGGAAAACAAAATATTTTTCACGTTTCCTCTGTGAAATACAGCTTGTCTCCAGGGACCTTTGATTCACTTTTGCCTTCGTATACATATAAGTAAAATGCAAATAATGCAAGATCATTTAATACAGCATGAAGTCATAAGCAAAGCTGTGATATTGCTGTGAATGGTAGACGTTGCGAAGAGCGATGTCCAGTGTCCATTCCGAACTTGAATTTGAGCATGGGGACTGGTAACCTTGGGAGAAAGTGACTGTACTTCTGTTCACAGTTTGGTTTCTTGTGTCAGTCTTAGGTCAACCACTCTGGAAAATGGGAGAGAGATAGTGTACCAAACGGCCCACTCACCAGTAGAGATCTAACTGGAATTCAGAAGCAGCGACAGCACTGGGAGATGACAATAGCAGAGGGACTTACTTTGGTGTTCTGCACATCGGTTACCATTTAGCCAGCCGACAGCAGACACTGACAGTTCTCTCACAGCATGCCAGACAAATGTAATACAGAAACCGAAAACAGTAAGCGTCTTAAATGAAAGTCAACGACCATTAACTCGTTAAGTCAGATTAAGTCTGCACAGAATTGTCAGAATAAATTGTGTGTGGAGGAGTATCAAAGACATAATTAAGGTATTTGTAAAAAGGGCAGGAGGAATTACTGGTCACAAGGACACAAGCCTTTTTCCTCCTTTTACCCAGGTCCTTCTAAACAAGGGGACAGCTTTAGATAAAGCAAAGTGAGTGTGTATAAGGAGTCAAGATCTAGGCTGAGAGGAAATATTATGGTAAGAAACGTGAGTTGGACTTAAAATAGTTGTGTTGGATTTGTGTGGCAAGGTTTTGGTAGCAGGGGGCGGGGTGAGTACAGGGGTGGCTTCTGTGAGAAGCTGCTAGAAGCTTCCCCTGTGTCTGGTAGAGCCAATGCCAGCCGGCTCCAAGACGGACCCACCGCTGGCCAAGGCCAAGCCAATCAGCGCCTCTGTGATAACATATTTAAGAAGGGAAAAAACAATTAGAGAGAGCTTTTGCAGCTGGAGAGAGGAGTAAGAAGATGCAAGAAACCCTGCAGACACCAAGGTCAGTGCAGAAGGAGGGGCAGGAGGTGCTCCAGGCACCGGAGCAGAGATCCCCCTGCAGCCCGTGGTGAAGACCATGGTGAAGCAGGCTGTCCCCCTGCAGCCCATGGAGGAAGGATGAGGGGGTGTAGAGATTCCACCTGCAGCCTGTGGAGGACCCCATGCCAGAGCAGGTGGAGGCACCTGAAGGAGGCTGTGGCCCCGTGGGAAGCCCATGCTGCAGCAAGCTCCTGGTAGGACCTGTGGCCCCGTGGAGAGAGGAGCCCACGCCAGAGCAGGTTTGCTGGCAGGACTTGTGACCCCGTGGGGACCCCACGCTGGAGCAGTTTGCTCCTGAAGGTCTGCACCCCGTGGGAGAGACCCACGCTGGAGCAGTTCGTGAAGGATTGTCTCCCGTGAGAGAGACTCCATGCTGGAGCAGGGGAACGATGAGAGGAGTCCTCCCCCTGAGGATGAAGAAGTGGCAGAAACACCGTGTGATGAACTGACCGTAACCCCCATTCCCCGTCCCCCTGTGCCGCTGAGGGGGGGCGGAGGTTGAAGCCGGGAGTGAAGTTGAGCCCGGGAAGATGGGAGGGGTGGGGGGAGGTGTTTTTAAGATTTGATTTTATTTCTCATTCCTCTACTCTGTTTTGCTTAGTAAGAAATTAGATGAATTCCCTCTCTCAGTTCAGTCTGTTTTGCTCATGACGATAATTAGTGAGTGATCTCTCCCTGTCCTTATTTCGACCCACAAGCTTTTCATTGTACTTTTTCTCCCGTCTAGTGAACGAGGGGAGTGATAGAGCGGCTCTGGTGGGCACCTGGCCCTCAGCCAGGGTCAACCCACCACACTAGTGTAGCTTTTTTCATATCAACTAACATCACTCATTCTCCTGATCCAACACTCTCAAGAGCATTTGTGAACCTCAACTCTGTCCATTCCATGACTTATGGCAACATTATTTTTGTTGTAATGTTTCCAAAAATGCTCTTTTGTTAGAAGAACATATTTGCTCATAAAATAGCTGAGCCTATACACTGTATGCAGTCATAACTGTGTCCTGTACTAGTGACAAAAAGATAACTTCAGTTTTAAAACAGACAGTGATGTTGGCTTTGCTTTAGAGGACAAGAATGCCTAGGGAAAATTGTGGCCGTTATATAAACAAATACAACATGCCCCAGCAAAATGTCGATTAGAAGCATCATTGTGCTAAATGAAGATGCTCAATTTTTCCTCTAGAAACTGTACCCAACTCTGTGAACCTATGGAGACTTCAAACCTACTTTGTTGCTTGCTGTTCGTATTTGAAGTAACAAGGTCAACCGTAATCTGACTCTTCATGTTCCTTGTATTTTCAGTGAACAGGTATATACTGCTGATAAATTTGTCTTAAGTACCTTTTCCTCTTCACTCACAAAAGACAACCAATCTATTCTATTTATACAATTTCTCTTAAAATATTCTCTTAATTCTACACTGATAAATTGCTATTTCAAATTTCTGTTAGAACCAGGAACAGCAGTCATTCCATATTGCTGATATTAATATTCTTGATTTCATTTTGTAGGGATCTGAGTGACTCAGCATCACATCCCTCATGATTAGGAAACGTTTTGCAATTTCACTTTATGATGTATCAATAAAATTTTATCTTTCCCTTAATGTGCCCTTCTGAGATGAGCTTGCCATAAAACACATTCATGTGCTGCTGATTTAGCCATAGTTCTCTTGCTGATTTTTTCTATTGCTCAAGACACTTATCATTAATGTAAACCCCATCAACTCTTACTCCCACTTCAGCTAAGAATCTGACTGAAAAGCAAAGACTGGAATCAATTTCTAATTTAGGAAGAAAACAACTGCTTGGGAAGAAAATTACTTAAAAGAGAAAAAAAAAACCAAACCCAAACTAAACAGCAACAGCCATTGCAATTACTGTATGAAATTAAGAAATATACAAATGCAGGAAGTACAGACCGTAGCTTATTTAAGATGGTCAGATGTTCTAGTTCAAAAATATTGGGGTTGTTTCTCCTAAATTTTTATACCAATTTAATCAAAGCCAATGCAGACATATGACTACACCTGCCGCCTTCTTTTGTCTGTATCCTCAGCACCTGCTGAACCACTTCTATCCCATTTCCTCTTGACAGTCAGATACTGCTTCTGTCTCTGTTTCATTGTGCAGTTAAGTGGCTGATCTGTCTTCCTCAGTACATTTTCAGCATCCTGCTGTTTTAAACATATCTCCAGAGCACCTGGACCCAAGAGAAAATAAGAAAGGGGAAGCAAAGAGAGGTGCTAGTGGGTGATGGGCAACGCCAGGAGAAAGCATGTTCAATGCAAATTAACAGAAACTGATGCAAATATATGGCAGGGTGAATTAGGCTGGATCTGGGAGCTTAGCAGAACACAGGTAAAGAGTTGAACTTTAGCCCCTGCTCCCAGGGACTGCTATATAATTCTCAATCACTTTATAATGACAAACAACAACTCTTATTGACAGCAATCTATTTCAGGTAAAGAGGGCTGTGCAAAGGCAAAGCTATGGCTTTGAATCTTCTCAGGCAGGGAAGGGCACCGAGCCTAGAGGCCCGTACTTTGAGCAAGCACTCTAACACTGACCTAAAGAAGAAAATAGAATGTGCTGTGACTTTTGAAAGCGGTTTTACATATTATGGAAAGCCAAACCTGAACTCTGGAACTACTTCTTAAGATTTCAGAGGAGAAAGAGAGGCAGGCATACCTGGTTTGGATCGTCCTAGCAGGACATATGCTCTGAGCTGCTTTGCCCTCCCAAGACTGAGGTGCTTTCTGGACATGCTAAAGACCATCTGTTGCTTTGGGAACTCTAAAGGTCACTATTAAATGAAATATGGTGACTTTAATGGACAGCTGGGTTGAGATTTTGAGGATTTAATTTGGATTTATGTGTCTGCAATCCCCTAAATAATTTCTTTTGCAACTCAGTTCATGACCATACAAGAAAAGAAGTATATTTTAAATTCTTTGGATCTTTGATGCAACCAAGATTGCAATTGTTCCTACGCTTTTTTGGGCTTCGGATTCACAGCCTTCCATGCAGTCAGATACCCATGGGCCAGGCAGAACTTTACTGATGTTTCTGAGCCAGTTTTCAGAACAGGCACCATATATCTTATATATTGATGATGAATAATAGAGATATACAGATCTGTTTTCACTTTCAAGAAGGTCTAAGATTAAAAATAGTAACATTTGCTTTATGTAATAGACCAAGAATTAAATTCAGGCTCTTTTCTGTATGCTCTCTAATAGCAGTAACACACAGAAGATTCACTCATTGGCTCATATATCAAGAAACATTGTTTCAATTGTTCATGGCTTTCATAAGATGGCCTTAAAATAGAACTCCGATTCTGATTTATTCAGAAAAAATGGGGAAAAAAAAAAAAGATGAAAAATCCTATTTGTAAACAATACTAAAAATATTTGGAGGGCCAAGCAGAAAATCCAGCATTTAATTTTCAAATAAAGCTAGAATTTAAAGGAAGATAAAGCAAAAAAGTTTATGCTTAAATTTAATTTATCATTAACTTTAATATAATATTTGTCCAGTAATAACATCTATGACTTAAACTGTATTACAATATGAGTGACAGAATGTATTTTTTTTTCTTGCAGAAGAAACAGTGAAAGGTCAGCAACTGTAATTCAAGGTCAAAATTTCTCCTGACTCTTGTTCTCTTCATACAGGAGCTGGTTTAAAACACTGCTCTGTTTGAGAGCTTTTAGACTGGATATATCTTCGCTAACAACAGGGACATCTTCACTTTGAGCCTCAGTTATCGGATCTTCACTGTCTGACAGTGCACACAGGAGTGTATCATTTTCATAGGTAGGAAAATAATACCTGAAAGCAACAAGATATAATTACTAGAGAGTCACATATTTTCTTAGAAAGAGGTTGAGCATATTTTATGAGATTAGATTTTACAAAAGGAAAAATGAGAAAGTCTGGTTGTCTGGAATGACAGGAAACAGCACACCCAAAAAATGAACCGGTATGTACATTTCAGAAGAGTCACACAGAAAGGCTGGCAACAGACAAGTCCTTCGCCCTATTTCTTCACCTGTGCATTGTCACAACTGAGGTCACAGATCCAGATTTGTCTCACAACAAATGTTTGAGTTAGAACACTCCCTGTGCTTTAACTACATATGGCATCATTCCCCAGACCTATTCAGCCTACTTATAACCTGAATCAGTGTTATGCTACGCTCTGTATTTGCTACGGAAAAAACTAAAGGTAAACAACCAACTTCTTTTGATGCCTAAAGTTAGGTAGACATTATGGATCTATCTATATTAGACATGCAAAAGACATGGTTTGTTTTGGTTCTAGAACCGTATGTCCAGAATGTGTCTTTACTAGCAATGAAATAAGTGCCAGATGCCCATCCCAGGCACAATCTACATCCATGTAGAGCGCTAATGGCTGGAAGAAACTCGTGCCTACAAGTGGGGCATTCGAGATGTCACTTTGGTGCACAGATTCAATCTTGGCTCCACCAGGAGGGAAAGTGCTCTGAGTACACCACATATGCCTTTCACTGTTCACTGCACAACTGCAAATACAGGCAAAAGACAATTTTGCAACAATAAACTTCTCTAACATACTGACTTGACAGTGCAGACAATTTATGGGGATAGTGCATCCTGGATGCAACTAGAAGAGCAGTATCACATGTTCATTTTAGCTTCAGAAAGTACAGGGATTTATAATTCTGAGTAGCTTTGAAACCACTTATTATTTTATCTGGGCCAATAAAGCTGGGGAGCTCAGGGCAGTGTTGCACTGGCAAAACCCAGAAGTTTCAACTTACTCTTTTACAGACATTATCAAGTAACAGTACAAATGGTGGAAGAAACGTGTGCCCTTACTGTGGTTGATCCCACGTAGACCTGGCTGGCAGGAATGTAATGTGTTTAGTCTCTTCCATATGACCTATCAATTCTCCTTTAGATTGAAATTTCTCCTGGCAGTTGTAACAACGACAATGATGGATTTCTCTTCTGATGAAGTTCACTAGCTTTACTTGCTGATAAAAGTTCAGACCTAGGAGAGAGCGAACAAGCAATTGAGGAACATGAGACTTAATTTACAAATGCTTTCTTGGATTAAGTATAGAGATTGATAAGGGTTTACTGAAGACCAGCAGGGCCTAAACTTATCAAATTAACTGAACAAATGCTTTTTCCCAGCTGCAGGGGAACTACCCCTTCTTTTAATGTAAAAATTGCAAACACCTTGCTTCCTCTTAGTCTACAGCAGAAAGCAAATGTTGGCCAAACACAGCTTACAGCACAGCCTTCTACATTGCAAGCAAGTCTGAACAGGCATAACAACTATTATTACTTATTATTTATTATTTATTATTATTACTACTACTACTAGTACTTATTCCAGGGCTTCAGACCTGGGACTCATAGAGTGGGTATTTGTAGAAGCTACTCTGCAAAAGAATCCAATGGTTTTAAAGAAAATAGCACGTGTCTTCGGCATTAACAACAGTTCCAGAAAATAGAAGCGTTCTTGGCATTCTTGTGGAAGCTGGCAGAAACAGTTTCCATAATGGAAAAGTTAAATGTCTGAGCAAAAATCAAATTGATACAGTTGTTTTCCAGCATTCTTATGATGTGGTTTTCTCCACGCTAGTGGCAAATGCTGACAGTTACAGCATCTCTTACTCACCATGCTCTGACTTTATTTTAGGAAAGTCAAATCCATGTGATTTCTGGAGGAAAAAAAAAAAAAGGAAAGAATAAAATATCTTATTTTCACTTCTACTATTCCAAGTTAAAAACTGTTCAGCTTTTCATAGACTGACACAGACACATGCATACAGATATGCAAACACATGAAACACCCCCCCAAAAGTTTTCTTTCATCAGAAACTTTTGTATTCTGTTAAACTGCAACACTCCTGTTAAATAGTTTATTAAAACTGAAACACAGATGCTAGCCATCAAATGTATTAAATCATCAAGTCATTATAATATTAAAGATGCTACTTCTTTATTGTCTGTGCCAGTCTGTACACTCCCAAGTAATAGCTAGTCATCCTCTCAATGTAAAACCTGACTCCACTTCATATTAAAGAGAACAGATGCTGGAGATGCATGTTGTACTTTAGTTCTGCACTAAAAAGGGCATTCTAATGCAGCGGCTGATTTCATCTTAACAAAGATGCTACAATCCTACTTTTAAATTTCAAAATAATGAAAGAACTGATATTTAAAACAAGTCTTACCTGCATGTGAAGATACAGTTTTTCCGTGGTATCTGCTTGTTGTTCACAGAACAGGCAAACTGCACACACAGGATGCTCTTCCCAGTCAGACCAGTCTCTTAGGATTAAGAGTCAAAAAAGATTAATTTAATTGTGGAAAAGATACATTTTGTGAAAGGGCACTTCAGATTCTGCACTCACACCACCAGAAATAAATCCAGAGAAACAGAGTACTTTAAAGGGGTGGAAGAGACAGTGTGGATTTATAGCTGGATATATCATTAGAATCTGGTTTACAGTCTAAAAAATAAGAAATTAAAGAATAACCAAGCAGTTACTGTTGGGTAATTCCTGTGCAGACAGGTAATAAGTCCTACTTGAATTTGCCTGTATTAACAAATGGAATCTTAACTTCAGTTTCTACCCAGTTTGGCAAGTCATCAAATATTGTGTTCAGTGTTTATTTTCATAAGGTCTTTTAAATTCTTTTATACCTTTCTAATCTTTCAATACACCAACCAAAGACATAATCATCGGAGTTCACTCTAAGGATTACTTACTTATCAAATATTATTATTCCTGAAAGAGACACTCATGCTACATTTAGACATGCAGACAGAGAAAAAATATTTACCAATACATTAATTTAGATCCACAATACTGCTGAGAGATATAAGTATTATTGCAACCAGGTATAACCAAGTAAAATTAAGCTCAAGTGACCGACAGAACCAGGAAGGTCAGGGACCCTGATACCAACAAATGACTTCCTGCTTATTCAACTCTCCACGGTCAGGGAAGCCACCTCTGCAGTGATCTGAGGGCCTGGACCACAGACAACCACAGACAGATGTTGCCCTCAATCAGCACCATCGACAAGTTTCCTTCAGAATCCTGCTTTAATCTCTAGTTGTTACCTTTTTATCAGACTTTTTCATATAATTTCTTTCTCATGCTGACATTTTTGGTGCTCACTCTTGATTTTTAAATTTGAACTAAAACAATTTAACCTTTTTTTAGTACGAAAGTAAAAAATGTTTTGCTTACATCATTACAAACCCAAAAGGCTGAGCTATATGCAAAAAAAAAATAGGCTTGTGGTTGAAATATGAAATTTACCACCCTTGTTGTAGAGAACTGTCTTTGATGAGAACAATTTGGAGTTGATTTGACTGGCTTAAATGAATTTTAACTGTGTACTAATTATGCACAGCATTTTTCCTTAACTACTTTCAACAATAATGGTCTTGCAAGTTTTTATAATGGGCACATAAGTAACTCTTACTCTTCTGGGTTATCTAGTAATTCCCGGTCATCCTCTGACTGCACTTCTTCCCAGGACTTTCCAAATTCCTGGGGAGAAAAAAGAAAAGAAAAAACATTTCCTGATTCACATCATATTTTATATATCAACTGAATGAACATCTGGGAAGTCACAATCAACATCTTATTTTGGATCACTTTGGTATTTTTCTGAGTTAAAGATAGTAGTAATAATAGTAATTATTATGCTTTAGTAATAATTTTTAAAATAACAATTTGTTTTGTCTTCTAATGGTGCATTCTCCACCCTATGTCTGGGAAGAAGATGATTTGGCACAGAGCTCTCAAGAAGAGCATCTGAGCTCTGTGTAAAAGTAGAGTGTCGCAACACTACCAAGACGTCCCTGAGGTGGGTATGTTATCACTGTCTCGAGTTTGCCATCGCACTTGCTTAGTTCCATCTGCCTACTTTGCTCTTCATGCAGCATATGCTGCTTAAACAATGCAGCTATCACACCTGAGACTGTTGTTGGCATAGCTACACCAGTCAGTGCTCGTACCTTGTACAAGGTTATGTCGGTAAAAACACATGGTGTAAACCTAGCTAGAGACTACTCCAGAAAGGCAGTATGAGCCAGGGCAGAGATCTCGGCACTACACTCCAGTTTCTCTTCCATCCTCTTCTCAGATGTGAATGTAAGCACATCTATTCATGGTGTTCTGTTCTTCCTTTTACTTTTTGTGTTGTTTATTTATATCTTAAAGACCTTCAGCTCAAAGTATATCACAATACATTTGTGCAGTGTTCAGCACAATGGCAAGCACTCTCAGCATGACTGTGATATAAATAACAGGCAATAAAAAGCTGAAGCGCTCTACTGAAATACCAGCAGTGATCTTTAGCTAGTGTTTTTCTTCCCTCTGATTCTTCCTGCCTTTAAAAATAAACCACAGCAAACTAACCAGTAATCAAAATAGTATTCTTGAACTCATACTTTTGATGGCTGTGAAGGATTCACAAAGACCACAGTTGACCATCTTGTGTCCATTAAAAAAACCAGAAAAGGCAGCTAATAAAAAGATCATTCTTTTGTTTATTTCATTCAAATATTCCTTCTGATAAATATATTTAATAACGTCCTTAGTAACAAGTGTTATTATTGCCTTTATAGTTGTTTGGAAAAAGAAGGAAAAGCTATCCATCATTTAACAACTTAATGAGAATTTTCAAAGCTGTTAGTGCCTATCAGGTAAATGATAAACAAATGTCTCTAGACAGCTCTAAACATAATGTCATCATATATTACAGAATGAAAATTCAGTAATTAATTCAGTGATACTACATGGTAGTGTGTAAACTCTCTGAGTTACAGGGGAGACTCATTAATGTCACCATTACTGTGAGATAACATGAAGCCATTAACACCTCTTACCACATGTTCTCCCAGCTGCACACCAGTTTCCTATGGCTGCTAATGTTAACACCTTAACGAGAGGATAGCGGCTCACAACTGCTGCAAAATGAAGATGAATGCTCACAATTTTTCCCCTTCCCAGCTTGAAGTATATGTGCACAAAAGAGGATGTTCAAAACAGCAGCCAGTATTAAGCTTCACCTTTTAATTAAAGGTGAAAGGGGAAAACCATGCGTAAGCTTTGTTATTGTTGCTGTTTCCTTATGGTGTTTCTGTGAAGGAGGCAGAGAAGGATCTTGTAAGAGGTCTCTGTTTCCCTCATCTATTTATATTCAGAGGAGAGAAAAAAGTAAAAAAAAAAAAAAAAGGAAAAAGGAAAAAGCTAATCAGGTCTTGTATCACTGGAAGATTGCACGGTGAATGGCTAACTAGGGACACTGTGATGAAAGTGCAGAGAGACTGAAGCTGAGCAATTGGGTGAGAAAGAGTTCTTTGAAACATTCTTTAAGCTCTTTGAGTTTTTTAAATTTTTCTTTTTTTAAAAACACTTTTTCAATTCTACAGCTTGATGGGCATCTGAAACCAAGGGTGCCTTTGTTAAGTATTCAACTTCCCTTGCTCTTTCATCCAAGATGCAAGAGCTCCCAATAATCATCTCTAGAGACTCCCAAGAAATTCTTAACAGAGGAAAAATTAGACTTGACATTGTTAATAGTTGAAACAGTAAAAACCACATAATTAAAAAAACTGCAGGCCTTACTATATATCCAAGGAAAACCAACTTTTTTTTTTTAAATACTTCCCGTGTGCCTCACAGAGAGGAGAGTCCTATAGAAAAGTGAAGAGAGCATGCAAATGTGTGTGGTTTGATTTCCTTTTCCAAAATGAAGTCCAAAGGCACAGAGATTGACTAACTCACAGACAGTTTATCTTCTCAACTTGAGCACAATTTAAGTGTTCTACAGGGAGAAGGTCTGCATGCTTCACTGAGGCAACATACCCCAACTTGAGAAGAAGTGCTGAGACAGGAGAAACTAGAAACAGCAGCTGGTATCTCAAGCAGTTTTCCCAAAGGAGCAGTTACTGAACTCCATGCAAATGTAGTTCCAAGCCTGTGGAGCTCAGAAACTCCAAACAGATGCTGCTTTCCCCTGCAAATTTCCTCTCACCCTTCTTCTCACCTGCCTCACTGCAATTACCTGAATTGTTTTATACTGCTGCAGAACTTAAAGATGCTTTATCACATACAAGAGATGGTCTTACTCCAACATAAGTTAATTGCCATTGGATGAATTTTAATATGACGTGTTCCCCCACTTGGGGGATTTTATTAAGTCTTGAACTATTATCAACTGATGAAGGGTTTTCCTTTACTATTTCACAAAATATACCCTGCTTAAATCAAAACAGGCTAAATATAAATTGTAACCCCCATAACAAAACATCTCCCCGAACCTCAGCAGAAAATAATGATAATTTAGGGCTTGGCAATAAGGAAAAAACATATTTTTATCCTTGAGGAAAAGTAAAGGCTTTTTGAAACAAGTTTTCTGGTAAGTAACAGGTACCATTTTCAGCTGTCTAGCTTTGTAATAAGCACATCCATTATAGTGATGTTACATTACTACAGATACATGCCATTAGCCACTTTTTGAAAATAAAAATCTGTGCTTACTACACAGTGCTGCTGGTAACAATCAGGTGAACACAGAAAGACCCTGTCAGTCTGGATCCACCTCTGTTCCTTGGGCTGGGAGTAAGAGAGTTTTAATAGTCTTCTGCTCTTTTTACGGCCTCCAGCAGGCACCACAGACTAAAAAGTTCTTCCCTCTCTATTTTTACTTGACCCTTTGTGCAAGGTGAGTCATGGGGCCACAAGCTAACATAGGCATAGAAACAGGAAAATTAGGTTGGAAGTTTTCTTGGAGAAAAGAAAAGTAACGTAACCTACATATGTATCCTGGATGCATTGTTGCTCAGTTCTTCATCCTCTGCTATCAGTTGGTTTTTTTCAACTTATACTTCAAACCTTTCCGAATAGGATTGGCATCATCTCCCATACTTACACTATACTAAGACCTCCAAATCCACTGAGGAAGTGACCTCACTGCCTTTCAAGTCATTTGCATAATTACAAAACTCCCACTCTAATTTAATCTAACTATCAAATAATAAACTTTTGATACTTGCTTATGAAAGACATTTATTATACGTGCACATGACAAAAAACATTTCCACACCTACTAAAGATCACGTGTAATACACATCTTAACACTAACCCGTGAGCAACAGAACGTGTCAATAATATGGGGGCAGACAAATCAAAGCAGCTTGTAGGTCATGACAGAAGTCATAGAAAATCTCAGAACACCAAAATATTTACAAAGGAATTTGTACTTATATTACTCATTGCTATGCCAAACTGGAAATTTAGGGGAGGGAATCACCAACACACAGACATACAATGTAACTTAGGAAACAGATTCACACAACTGCACTGAAAACACAAGTGAAGCCAAAAGCAGAATGGAGGGAAAGGAAGAAGGCAGGCAAGCCTACTGCTGTAAATGAAATCAATGGGAGCTCTGCCATCAGCTTAAAAACACAAGTCAGAACTGGCCAGAAGACCATGAGGCAATTCGGGAGACATTCTCAGGACATCTGAACAAAAAGGCCTTAAAACCTCTCAGTACAAAAGCCACAAAATAAAGGAAACTGCCAGTTCCAGCTTAATAAGACTATTTTACACAGTGCTTGGTGAAGATAGTAAGTAATGGAAAATTATATAAAAGGACAATAATGTCTGTAAGATGGCTGTACTAAAGAGCTATCCATTTAAATAGCTTAAGATCCAGTTGCTGATAGAAAAGCTTTATGGTGCACATCCTAAAAGTAAAGTGGATAAGGCTGTCATAACATTGATGTTTACCGTTAGAGACCTACTTAGTCTTACGGTCTTTTTATGATGAAAACAAACTTGATCAAACTGGCATATAAAAAGATCTTTGTTACATTCTCAAAATTCAAACTTTTCTGTGAAAACATAAAAAAATAGATAAATTTTACACCTACATCTTTAGGTCAAGATAAATTCAGTAGTAAATTTTGAAACAGTACATCTGTAATTTCAGATAAAATATCTAATCCATGCCTGTGTCTGTGAAATTGTATAATTCCCCATGACATTTAGAGCAATGAAAAGCACAGATCTTTAAGACTCATTTAGAAGTCAGTAAAGCCTGACAGTACACATTAAAAAAAAAAAAAATCCTCTAGTAAATTGTGAAGTGCTGGGGGAGAGGAAGCAAAATCAGTACATCAAGGCATTACAGAAAGCATACCTTGCATAACATCTAGAATTCACTGAACATAGACTCAGCTCGAAAAAAAGAATCCTATCACATTAATATAATCTACTGTAGACTATATATGTGCAGTAGAGAATGTTATTTCTCCTTACATGTAAAGGCCAATCTACTGAACCCCCAGTGAACAAATTAAAGTTCCTCCCTTTAATATTTTTCTCCTTTGTGCAAAAATAAAGGCTTTACCAAAGGCTATTTTGAAAGCAAACACCTTCTACTATGTAGGAGCTATCCTAAACATTTCATGTTAATGAAAAATTTAATCTCATGCAACATTAGTGTGCAAATACACATTTTTATAGCAAAGTATTTTAAAAGTGTTTAAGACAGATTTCTTAATCTGTTTTTAATCCTTAATTAAAAAAAAATCCTTTCTTTAAAAGAAGAAATGTCAGAAGTTCTGATATGGCTACAGTTTGAAGTATCAGAAAGACTGAGTAGAAACAGTCCACTGGGTAGAACGTAGTGAAAGACAGCTGAAAATGTGTGGAAAGAAAACATGGCCGTAGCAAAGCATATAGAGCCAGACAAAGAATTGTGATCATTCAAAGTATGTCCCAGGAGAAGCACTGGCAGCACAGTGGTACAAACCTTGCACATGCAGACTCCCCTGCCCAATTTTAAACATTTTGGCAGTTTGACATATCTTACTTGGATTATATTTACCATCATCTGTCTCTAATAGCAAGGACATGAAAAATACATCTCTAAGTGATGCTGCTAAGTGATCAACACCTGAATCATTTCAGGCTGGCATGAGAAGTTACTCTACGACGTCCAGTACCAATACTGGAGAGGACCAAGGCCCTGACTTGAGCATTCTCATGTGATTGCCCATACTATTTAATAGTTTGCATGCTCCATGGCCACACCAGCAGTGCTACCCAGACAGTGCTTGGACACGGTTCAAGGAGCATACAGGCCACAGATCATGCTCAGCAGACAGCATGGACAAGGCCACCAGTTTTGGAGCAACTGGAGAGAGTGGGAAAAGAGGTTAGGTATGCAAATACTAGCGTTGCTGTTATATTTATTTTGGCATATTCTGCTTATTAGCATGACACAGCCACTGTGCCTGCACTGATATTATGAACTCCCTGCACGTCTCAAATTTCTGAAGGAGTATTACTTGATTCTTTGTGCTTCTGGGTGTTATCAATCTGAAAGCCTTCCGTGATGGCATGACTGGTTGGGTGGGTGAGGGGAGAGCAGTAGATGTTGTTTACCTCAACTTCAGTACAGCTTTTGACACTGTCTCCCATAATATCCTCACAGGCAAGCTTAGGAAGTGTGGGTTGGATGAGGGGTCCGTGAGGTGGACTGAGAACTGGCCGAATGGCAAAGCCCAGCGGGTTGTGATAAGCGGTGCCGTCTAGTTGGAGGCCTGTAGCTAGTGGTGTGCCCCAGGGGTCAGTGCTGGGTCTGATCTTTTTCAGCATATTCATCAATGACCTGAATGAGGGAACAGAGTGTAACCTCAGCAAGTTTGCTGACGATACAAAACTGGGAGGAGTGGCCGACACACCAGAAGGCTGCGCTGCCATTCAGTGAGACGCGGACAGACCAGAGAGTTGGATGGAAATGAACCATATGAAATTCAACAAGGGCAAGTGTAGGGTCCTGCACCTAGGGAGGAATAACCCCATGCAGCAGTACAGGTTAGGGGTTGACCTGCTGGGAAGCAGCTCTGCAGAGAAGGACCTGGGAGTCCTGGTGGACAACAAGCTCTCCATGAGCCAGCAATGTGCCCTTGTGGCCAAGAAGGCCAATGGTATCCTGGGATGCATTAAGAAGAGTGTGGCCAGCAGGTCGAGGGAGGTTCTCCTCCCCCTCTACTCTGCCCTGGTGAGGCCACAGCTGGAGTACTGTGTCCAGTTCTGGGTTCCCCAGCTGAAGAAAGACACAGGACAGAGTCCAGTGGAGGGCTACGAGGATGATTAAGAGACTGGAGCATCTCTTGTATGAGGAAAGGCTGAAAGAGCTGGGTCTGTTTAGCCTGGAGACGAGAAGACTGAGAGGGGATCTCATCAATGCTTACAAATATCTAAAGGGCGGATGTCAAGAGGATGGGGCGAGACTCTTTCCAGTGGTGCCCAGTGACAGAACAAGGGGCAATGGACACAAACTGGAACACAGGAAGTTCCACCTGAACATGAGGAAAAACTTATTCACTTTGAGGATGACAGAGCACTGGCACAGGCTGCCCAGAGGTTGTGGAGTCTCCTTCTCTGGAGATATCCAAAACGTGTTTGGACGCGATCCTGTGCAACCTGGTCTAGGTGATCCTGCTTTAGCAGGGGGTTGGACTAGATCATTTCCAGATGTCCCTTCCAACCTCTACCATACTGTGATTCTGTGATCTAGCTCAATTTCCTGATCAAATCTGGGACAGATTCAAATCTGAACAATGAATGCAAATTCGAGATAGAAGGTAATTTAAAGAGGATGCCAAGTTCTGAAAACATAAGATTACCTGCAGGACTAGCAGGATTACAGAACTATTAAAATCACTTAAAACAATCACAACATTAAATTCAAGTCTGTTAACTTGCAAGAAAGAAGTGAATGCTCATTTCTGTTGAGAAGAGAGAGAACATCTACCGTACAGTACTTCACAACTTTTTCCCCACTGTGCAGCAAGTATAGGTCAATTTTTAAGGCAGTGATATTTGACTATCTAGAAAAGAAAACATAGCCCTCAGATCTTTGGAAGGGAATTATAGAGGATCACAGAGGGAATTCACTCCATCTTGGGTAGAAGGGACTTGGCAGAACATTAAACATACAACTTTTTGTTCTTAGAGTAAAACGCAGGGAGATATAAATTAAATGGAAAGAGGAGGTAAAACAGTCAAGGATGCCTATTTATAACCTGGATATTAACACATGTGGAAGGCATAAAGACTAGTTCAGGTGAAATATCGTTATTTCTGGCACAGAATGTAGCAGCTTTTGAAGCAGTTCTTCACGAGTTGAAGACAGCAAGTGAAAATCTGTTACACACACATGCATATGCCCTCTCAAAGGTCTGAGATAAAAAATATTAATACCTAGCAACATACACCTACCTGGAGGCTAAAAATGAACACTTTTTGTTTCATCTATGTATCTTTAATTTTCCTCCTCTTTGCATTTAATTTATACTCTGAAGAGCACTTCCAGCTTAAGGTTTGTAGAAAATAAGCTCAAAGCCAACAGCATTCAAGTTTGACTTCCATTTACTTCATTAGTCTGTCTCATTTTCCTTTCTGGTTATTAAAGCAGAGACTGAGCACTAATGACATGATCATTAGAGTCTCTTCAAGCTGCATTCTCGCATCTCTCAAAATCAATTCTCAACAACAAATGTTTACTATTCCTTAGTTTAACAATTATCCAGAATACCATACCATAAATGAGCATATTTCTTAAGAGTCCTTCACTTGATTTTTGACCTTTGTACTAATTGCTGGTTTGGAATTACTCACTTTTAACAAGATATTGTCTTTATCTCTTTAGTAAATTTTCTAATTATTCATAGAACCACTTACCAAGTAATTAATGATATAAAATTTGTCATATTCTTTGTTTTTGGCATTGATTCTGCGATGCTGCTTCTTTCTCATGTGATCTTTAAGCGTGTTTTTGTCTCTGAAGACTTTTTCACAGTATAAACACTGTAAACTAAGATAAAAAGGTAAACAGGTCAACATGTTAAAACAAAAATAGTAGAAGATAATATCCTTAAATTAGCTGGAGATATATACAGTGAGATTAATCCTAAGCACGTGAGAGCAAGCTAAACGTAAAACAAAGTTTATTTGAAAAAAAAAGTAGAAGATAATCTTAGATCACAGTAGAGTCAATCAAACACAGAGATTACAAAAATGACATAAAATGAAAATATATATAATAAAAAAGTTTACTGTTTGCCCCACATGCAAAGTGGGAGAAAAGTCTGATTACCCAAAATTTTCCTACCAAGGGCATGGGAGGGCCACTGATTAGTCACATTTGAACTCTTAACTCAGCATGCACTTACACTGACATCTAATCCATCAGTAACTGTTTCTTTGTAATTTAGAGTGAAAAAAAAAGAATTCTGAATGTGCTACATATCTGTAAATACAATTTAATTTCGCTAAAGAGGAAGTTTTATACTTCTAACTCAACAGGGAGGCTAAATGAAATTTTGCCAGGGTGATCAATGGGTTTTGAAATTCTGAGAAATCAAATTTAGTAAATAAATTCATGTATACACACACATATATAAAATAATTAGTGTATATGTATATACACATATATATGTACATACAAACATTCGTTAACGTATGAGAATTTGACCACAGCATGTCTTCCAGAGCAATTCAAACAAAACAGAAGTATAAGCACTGTCTTAAATTCTCTATTACGAGCACTAGAAAATAATTGTTCTCTCCACTGTAGTATCAACTGACATCTGAAAGTTGAGCTTATAAAGCATTGTCAAGTCTTTTGATTCAGACAGTGGATTATGAGGACAGTCATCTGCATTTCAGCCCAAGTGGGAACCTAACAGCCTCCCTGAAATAGATGATGCTTATTTTTTTCTGGCAGAGAAAAAGCTCTGAGCAGAGCCCTGAGCTTACAGGAACATCCTTGTTTAATGGATGTAGGTCTTGAGCCTCTAGTTAGCCAACGTGCTAAAACATTTTTCTTATAAGTGAATGGCTTATGTAGCCTACCAAGATGGAGATCATTTCTTGGGCTGTTTGAAAAATTATCTTTGCAGGGGGATGGGGAAAATGACTAGAAAATAATTTCTCATGAAATAAAAACTTTGTAACTGTGGCATTATATCTTTGTATTGGCAATGCTGGCTAGCAGGAAATAAATTTGATGGTAGGAAAAACAACAGTACTTTGAGACACACAAACCATGGGTATTAAAAAATGTGGTGGCTCTGAATTAACATGATCATCTTTTTTTTTCTTCTTTTTTTTCTTTTCTTTTTTTTCTCTTTACTTACAGATGAAAGCATGCTTGATCGTACAGTCAGAAGGAATCTTAACAGTGTCTGGGTCAGGTCTTTCTGTGATTTCCCCAGGGTTTAAGATATAGATATTGAAGAAGAAAATTATTTTCTTACTCAAGCATTTGCCCCCACAAAACCCAGTAATATTGTGCCTAGAAGGTCTGTACCTGCATCCTGAAAACCCTTATACTCCTCCAGCAAAGGTGCATCAGCTCTCATGTGTGCAGCAGCCATTCAAGATTCTCAGTATCTTTTTGCCTCCCAAGAACTGTTGTAACATTTAGGCTTACTGTTGAGGAAGTTTTGAGTTCTCCTTGTGCTTGCAGCCTCAAAATCTAAATATTGCCTTGTTGGTGAATCACAGGTCCAACAATAGAATACATCTATGAATTTTAGTATCTGCTTTGCTCCACCTGCTAATAGCAAAGTGTTTGCTCTGCTTATGAAAGTCATTTCCAGGAAGAGTACGTAATGCTTTTCCTGAGCATACACAATGTAGTCATACTATTTGCCTGAAACAAGATTTTTCTCCTCTTAGTAATACTTTCAGATACTATTATACTAGTATAGCTATTAAGTCTATTCTCAATAGTAGGAGGAGTGGCCTTTCACTACTTTGGAAGCAATTTCAGCATGAGTCTTAACTACAGAGAAGACTGGCTTTGAGAAACCTCCATCTAAACGAAACCCTCAGATCCTACTGACAAATAGTAAAGCTGCAATTTATTGGTGAGCAAGGTAACTCAGTGCATTAGGCAACACCAATGGTAACGTAAAAGGCATTCTTAATACATCTTCATTTCTGGAAGAAGTTAACCTGTATCAGTTGTGACTGCACACTCACTGTCAGGCCAAAGACTAAATTAGAGAGGACTGCTGGCTTTTCCTTCCTTTGATTATCTCCTTTTTTTTTTTTTCCAGATGTACAAATGGATCCCAAATTTATTTGGAAGGATATTTAATCTAATTTCCATATCCCATTTTTCACAAATCCCAGTGTTCTGTGGCTTTTCATAACTAAGCCTAAGATTTAGGCAAATTTCTCCTACTGTCTTTGATTACGAATTGTATTAAGATTAAAAAACTTGTTAAACTACAGTTTCACTCTTAAGGAAGTACACTTTCTGCTACAGCCTGATTTATGTTTGTGGCATACTTCGTATTGTCCCATTTATGAAATACATAAAGGGCACTTAGATACTTGCAAATGAAACTCAAAGTGAAGTTTTTTGCTCTTTGCTACCCAAGTTCTTCTCCCAAATTCCCTTTTTAACTTCTTCAGCCATCTCACGTTTCTGAGGCAGCATATACCTTGGCTGTCCCCTTCTGCTCTGGGTTGTACTCTTGTAAGCAGTAGAGAAGGGAGAGACCAAACGTGTCACATTATTGATACACAGAGAAGCAAATTAAGATTCACATAAGAACTCTGTATTCAGTGATTAAATAGATGTTTAGCAAAAAGATTGTTATGATGAGAAAGAAGAACATTAACTCTAACAGTTGTGAGAAAAAGGGATGTGCTATTATTGATGTCAGTGGAAACTGTGCAATGGATAACTACTGAAGCACTGTGTGTGACTCCAGTTTTCCAGCAAAATACTACAAATTGTTATGAATTAGCTTTCAGTAAGTCAACAAAAAGCCTTCAAAGAGCATTCACAATAAATTTACATTATTTCTTCTTAACTAACCATGAATGTTGAATTAATTTTAACCCAACTTATTTCCAAGGTTAAAAGAAATATGACCTAAGTCCATTAAAAACAAACAAACCAAAAAAACCCCTACTTACTTGTCGAGCTTCTCCTGTATTAGAGCCAAAAACTCATAGCAATTCACAATGTTATCTGGCAGCCCAATATTAAAAGCATGCTCTCTTGCCATATGATTGAGAAGGACAGATCTACAAAAGACATTCAAAAAGAATGTTACATATTTTTGAATATATATGAGAATTATTCAATTAGTGACTTGAAATACACCAATTGCTCTAAAAATGCATAAAAGCCAACATTAAATAAACAATAATAGTGTTGCTGCCACTGCTAGAAAACAGAATGCAACTTTATTGAAACAGGAAGCTTTCAATTTCAGCTCTGCTGAACATTCAGTAACATTTCAACTGCTTAATCTGCATGCATGAAATATAATCCTTTAAACAAAAATTACAATACAGTTTATGTTGACCCTCACTGTTAGCAAGGTTCATTTATTAACTTGAATAAGCAAATCACATGTTTCAAACAAACATCTTGAGAAACATTCTAAAAAGCCATTTGCCAGTTTTCTGTACACTGGTTAACAAAGCAGAAATTCTTGGGTGTGATATGCTTTTACATCAATATTGCTTCACACAGCACTAGCAACACAAACAGCGCTCAAAAATATGCATGAACAAACCTAATGGATGTTTAAGTTATTTATTTTTCTAATAGAGGTATGCTGGTTAATTCCTTAGGTGCCTAACATCTCTATATGCCTCAACTCCTGCATTTGGGGTCTAAGGAAACATCCAGGTTTTATCACTGCTGAGCCTTGCTTTTACCACACTCCAGGTACAGTTTTCAAATCACGAATTCTGTGAGATCCAAGAGTAAGCAGAGGCTAAAGTTCTTGGGGGCTGAATGATTTGAACTTCATTACATCAGGCAGTAAATAGGACATTCACACAATCTTGGGATGACCTGCAGAGATATGACCCCAGGTTCTTCTACCTTTCCAGAGCAGCAAAACTACTCATGCTAACAGACATTCAGGGATAACTCAGTCTCTCCAGCTGAAATGGATGTACTGTGTTAAACCAAATTTTCACTGGAGCAAGCACTTGAATGCAACTCCCGCTCATACTTGACAGACACTGCACAGCACTCCATTCTCACTCTAATTTTCCTCCCCTCTTTTTCATTCCATCTTCAAATTGACACTGGTTCGGTGAGATTTAAACAGGAAAATGTGTAACTGGATAGAAATATTTTTTTAACAGCCATACTGTCTTAAGCAGCTCTCCTTGCCACTAAAACAACTGCTGAAAAACTGTCTTTCTTTAAAATGGTTCAGCTCCCAACTCCAGCTTACTGTGTAGTATAAAAAGTTGTACTGGAATAAATAAAGGATTGAGAAGTAGGAGGGAGTCTATTTCAAATGGCACTGCAGTTGAAAGAAATACTTAAACTGTACCGTAAAATGAATTTTATCTTCTGAGTCCTACCATTCAGCACTAAATGGTTTGATTACATTAAAACCATAAACAAAGACACTGAGCAGATATGAAAAAATAAAACAAAAGCAAACAAGTCAATAAACAAACCTGTTTCCTGTGAATTCTTGATCACAGAACATACACATACTATGAAAACTTGTGTCGTATCTCTCTTGCTGTTGCTGTTCTAGAATTTCCCTCTAGGAAAAGAGACAGATACAGTTATTCAGATAAAAAATAACAATCATTACATCACACAAGTTTATTATACCTCTTTATCCTTACTGGTAACAATCAACATACAAAATTAAAACGTGCTGCTGATGTAAACCAGAAGTTAGTATTTTTTGGAGGGTTCTCACAAAAATGATAAGTTTTTTCAAAGGTAGTATGTGCTCCAGTCAAGTTCCATTAAAATTCTACTTGTATTATACAAGGTGCATGGAAAGAAATACAATCCACAGTGAGATTTTACACAGCTATTTAAATGATTCTGTATATGACATACCAGTTTAATGTTTCTACTTAGATTTACCTCTGGTATCAGTAAGCAAGTTTCTGGGTAATCACACAACACCTGGTGGAATGATAAACTCAATTTTACATGTCTAATCGCAAGCAACCTAGAATACTTTTTCATAATATTGGACTGATGACAAAAGCCCTGGCAGTTTCTGCAAGGAGCTACAGCACATAATAAACTCAATGAAAAGGAGAAGCTGATTGCTTTTACACCAGTCCTGTTTAATTTAGAGCAACAGACTGGGCTAGACACTTTACAACGCTTGACCACAATTTTCCTCACAAGAACAAAACCATGCAAGCAGGCGAGTTTCTCTGGTGCTCTAACAGCAGCAGTGTAGTTACACTGTGGAGTTACTACACACTTCAGATGGGAAGGCCATAATCATCTGGCACATGGGAGAATCAGTGTTTGGATTAAAAAGCATATTTTCAGCTTGGCAGTACACCACCCTATATTTGTGTTTAAAGTACTGATAACTGGTAAAGGATTTATTTTCTGTGCAACACAGAGGTGCTGCTGTCTGCTTTCTGACATTTGGGATCCTGACGGAATTTCTTGGGGGATTTTCTCAATCTCTTTATCTCCTTAGACTCTGCAACAGTGGAGCTTTGTGTTCCTCACCTACCTCTTTAGTGCCTCTTTTGTGTGGATTACGGCCCAAATTTGCCCATAATCTACATCTAAATTCGCACACAGCTATGCCTGTTGGACAAGCTCCATAGAAGGCAGAAAAGAAAGAAAAAGAAAAGAAGAAAGGAAAGAAAAAAATCCCCAAGATTCAAAAAAGAAATAAGAGGAAGGCTTGAGCTATTGTCATTACAGGCCTGCAGCATGGATGGGCTGGTGTGGGCTCACCACACCCCATCCCCTCGTGCACTGAGAGATGGCAGGAGGCTGACAGCCAGCAAATAAACGTGCTACTGGTTTCTTTTCCACCAGAGCAGCACGCCGTATCCAGTGAGAGGCAATGGGATGAAGGGATGTCTGCTGAAGGGTGCAGGAGCATGCCACACCTGGGCGACATTTGCCCTAGGGCCAGCGGCTGCTGTGGGAACAGCGCACTGTGCCTCAGCCCATGCTAGGGCACATACTCAACCACACAGTTTGCGACCTGCGGCTGTTGTGCACCAGATAAAAGTCTGTTTCTTACCCTGAAAATGCAGATCCTGGGGCTTTTTTGTTTCTTTTTGCACTATAAGTTGTACATTTTATGTTGGAGTCATGCTCAGCAACGCCTACTCAAATTCCAGGCCATACCTGCTCACGTCCTGCTGTGTTATGCAAAACATCAACTAACATAAATATAAATTCCTGTTTTTCAGGGCTGTCTCCTGAAAGAGGTAAGTGGAGCATTACACATCCTGTGAGAGCCCTTCAGCAGAGACACAATTAAGTAAGGGTATGTGCCTGCTCCATGCGGGCAGTGAACATCCCGTGGCACGTCAGTCAGAACCAGGGCTTCCTCTGGTACGCCTAGCTGTCACCTCTCCCCACTCAGCAGCGCGTCTGGCGCAGTTTGGCTAACCTTGAATTTGAAGGCACCTGCATATAGTTTATATATTTTGTAAAACACACTAGAAACCATCTGAAAGGGAATCAAAAGACAGCACGTGCAATTCAAACATTAAGATAGCAAGGGCTTGAACACCCTCTCATCAATGTTATTCCAGCGTAGCTTCCTAATTGTACTCTACTAGGAGGGACAAAAAAATGTTCTGCAATATTTGGCTGCCTAACTCCAGATTCCCACCTCATACAAATTGTTTACTGGAGCCCTGGTGAGCTGCTACTCCCAGTTGTGCCTGAGGGGGAAGAAGCAGCATGATGTATCCTCCAGGCAAACGGTGGGTGCTCCTGCTCCCTGCTCTCTCACCTTCCAGGTCGCACCTCCACCAGCACGCTTGGCAGCTGGGAAGCTTTGCCTAACCCAGCATCGTTGCTTTATCAATTTCCTCAACAGAGTTTAAAAAGTATTTTCCAAGGTAGACACTCCTTTTATCAAATGTTGGCATCATTCGTTGCTAGAGGGGACTTTCTCAGCCAGCAGGCAAATCTGTTACTTGCACAGGTGAGGAATTAAAACCATTTCAGCCATGAATGTTTTCTAAAACATTGTTAGGATACTGTGTCATATCAAAGTGCCAGAGAATGAGTAAATTGAGGAAAAAAGCAAATAGATCACAAAATACACATATTTTAGTTATCTTTTTCTTTAATGAATAAAATAATTGGGCACAGATAGAAAAAGTAAACAGTATAAAAGTGACACAAATGCCATAGCTTGATTTCAGGCAATTAGTTTACAATTTTGATACAGATTTTTTAATAATTCCTGACCCCCATCTCTTTTTATCTTTTGTGAGAAGTTCTGTCAGCTATCTGTCCTCCACTCTTTCTGTTATATTCTATGATTTCTAACAAAACCCCCAAAATTCCATTACTGTACTGAAGACTGTCAAACTAGCTGTGAAACAACCATTGACAGAACTGATACAAACTAGAACTTAAATTACAGAGGCTTTTAGTCTAAAATCTTTTGTCCCCACAAGCCACATGAAGCTTATGAGCTCAACCAGGAATTCTTAAAAATAAGTACTGCTAGATGACAAGTTCTTGAAAGCACATATTTAGAGGAACCCTAGCTCAAATAAGAACTAGATATGACTGTGGTAGTTAACAGCCTCCTATGGAATAGTTTTAGGATAATTCTACAGGATGTAAGTGGTTGATCACCTTCAAGCATGGCAAATGGAAGCTGGATATTACTGATCATACTTACATGCAACAAAAATGTAGTTGCTTTGCAGGACTACTTAATATATTCAGTAAAATCAAATTCAGTTTTAATCCAATTCCCCTTTTTTCTGTCTGGAAGAAACCGCTTCTACAGCTCTTAGTTGTACACTTTCTACTATATGGGTGATTTACCATAAAAAAACCCAACCAAATTACAAAATATTATCTATTGTGTGTTTTAACTAATAAAACAAAAAAACATTGTAACGATGCGCAATTGTTTATACTAGGATGATCATCCTTAAATATACCAGCATGCTAAACTGCTAATACGAAAGAAATTTGATAATTTTCATGACAGTTTGGAGTCTAGAAAAATGCACATTCATGATGCTCAGTTTGGGGTTGTGAGGAGTTCAAACTTTCTCCTAGGAGGTGGTAATTTAAAATGTGCCTGGAAAAAAAAAAGAAGTGCCTGTTCCTCTCCTAGGAAGCAATATTTTGGAAGAAATTACCCGTTTTTTTTTTTTCAGAAGCACTTAAGCACTATGCATCAGCAAGAATTCACACTGATAATCAGTAAAAGATGAAAAATGCATACTTGCAGCTAGTAAGCACTTTTCCCTAAACAATTACTTTGTCTCTGGTCTATAGTTCAAGAGACATTCAAGACATACAAAATGCCTTCAAAAGGTAGTACTAAAAACTAACTCCATTGAATGCCAAAAACTATGGACTCAGGACAGTTGGTTTTATGGCACATTAGACTTTTCTCATCCTGTAATTCCTTCTAACCTTCCCTCCAACAGACACTATCCCAGGCGCTAAATTATCTTTCTTTATTGCTTGCAGACCACTGCTTTTTAAAATCATAAACTCCTTTACTAACAAGGCCCTCATAAATAATTTATGTAGCTATTTAAATGCACGGCTTGGATGACTCATGTAGAACAACCATTCACAACCAGTACTCAGCACAAGTTTTGCTGCTTTTGCTTCCAACCTGAAGAAAGAATTAGTGGTCAAAAGTTTGCCTGTTTTTTCCAACTACATCAGTTGGTCCAAGAAAAATATATTACTTCCGTCTCTAAATTCTGTCTCTTTATAATCACAGGACTTCTGATATGGAAGAAATGAAGGCAGAAAGTACTTTTCCAGCTCCGAGATAGAGGTAGATCACATATGCAGTTTGGGACAAGATCATGCAGTGACTTTGACTGCAGTGAGAGCTGAATTTATCACTCCTCAGTCCAGGAACCCATTTGTGCAGTGGAGGATGGATTCTGCGGTTCAGCCTGTAAAACAGAGCTAACAGCAGTTTGTGTCTTCTTTTTTAAGATGTTCAGGACCATAAAAAAAATAAATTACTTCCATAAGCCCTGACAAGGCAAAGTCCAAAGTCTCTAGTCCAAAGACTTAAGAATAGAAGTAGTCACATCTTCAAGTATTTCAGTACTGGGCTGGATTGGGGCAAGAGCATATTGGGGTTCTTGTTGGCATCTCCCTTGCCAGTTCTGATCCTTTACTCTCATGCTATCATAGAATCACAGAATTGTTTTAGTTGGAAAAGACCTTAAACATTATCAAGGCCAACTGTTAACCTGACACTGCCAAGTCCAACCACTAAACCATGTCCCTAAGCACCACATCTATGCATCTTTTAAATGCCTCCAGGGATGGTGACTCAACCACTTCCCTGGGTAGCCTGTTCCAATGCTTGACAACTCTTTTGGTGAAGAAATTTTTTCTAATATCCAACCTGAACCTCCCCTGGCACAACTTGAGGCCATTTTCTCTTGTCCTATCGCTTGTTACTTGGGAGAAGAGATCAACACCCACCTGGCTACAACCTCCTTTCAGGTAGTTGTAGAGAGCAATAAGGTCTCCCCTGAGAGGGAGAGACTAGGAAAGAGACTAGAACGATAGTATGTCATACAAATGATCACTTCAGAGAAGTTCCAATGAAAGCTTTTTATAGATGGTGCTATTTCCTCTGTGGAGGTAGTTTGTTTAAAGATATTCCTCTGAAGAGGAAACTTCACAACCGTTACAGTGTGAAGGACTCAAACATCTGAGCAGTCAGTCACACTGCTGTGAAGACTGTATGAACACAGTCCACATTCTTTCTGTTATGATAACGGACTCACTAATACTACTGAAATCGGTGTCTGCCTAGGAAATATGGTACTACCAGAGATAGCAGTATGGGTGTGAATTTGGATCTAAATAATATAAGATAGATATTTCACAATAAGAATGCGTATTTTATCAAGCTCTCCTAGGTGATCCCTCAAACACACAATGCGTATCTTTAGTTATAGTTTCTTCCAATTTAAACAAGAGTTACACTTCCCTGCTGAGTGCTCACAGAAACTAGCTATTGCTGTAGGCAAAGGAAGCAAGTGTAACAGATTCTGGGTTAAACAAAACACAACACAAAATTGTGCTGACAGATCACAACAAGAAGCTGCTTACACACTTCACTGGCAATAAAACAAACCAGCCCAGTACACTGAGACAAAGACCAGGATTGGCGACACTTGAGATGCACTAGTCTCTAAAAAATCGCCAAGCACCTTATTTTTTTGACAATTATATACACCATTAGGATAAACTACTCTTATTAGAGTAAGAAAATTATGTTTGTTTTTGTGTCTACAGTTTCCTTAAAGATTGGCTGATGAGCTTTAGATTGTGCTTGTAGCTGCTAAATTGGAAAAATATTTATAAAGAATCATGATATCAGAAACTTCACATCTCTGAAGACCTGCAATCTTAGCTGTATATCAATAGTTTGTCTCCTAACTTCTATATTCGGCTTCTCTCCTTACTGATCACCGTATTCAGTTCTCCCACTTCACTCTCCTGCCTCTTGACTACA
Source organism: Balearica regulorum gibbericeps (assembly GCF_011004875.1). Classification (NCBI taxonomy): domain Eukaryota; kingdom Metazoa; phylum Chordata; class Aves; order Gruiformes; family Gruidae; genus Balearica; species Balearica regulorum. The sequence goes on from NC_046184.1 coordinate 30,213,375, forward strand.
GAAGAAAAAACAACTTCCAATTCTGTAATCATTATCATGATTGTTATCTCACGAAGAGTGCCCTTTCTTTAATATTACCAGAGATGTCTGCTGGAAAAGCCCTTCCGGAAACAGCTTAGCTGTAAGGTGCATGGAAATACAACAAATTTGTCAGGATAGGACATCCAGTCTGGAGAACACTCAACACCTTTGAAGCTGGCTGTCACACCATCCAATGTATATGTGTTTACTGATTACTTTGTGCACTTTTCTGTCTCATCCAGTGAATGTGAAAACTCATACACAGTTCAAGAACGTCATAAACAGAGGCCCACTGGCTACACAGACAGATCGGCACGTCAAAGACTAGTCACTAAGGAATGAAGGATGATTAGAGACCCACTTCTGAGACAGAGAAGAGAGGAAAGCAATGGGGCACTGACCTACTATGATCCAGAGATGTTGCCTATCTGGAGGTGAAACTGAGAGTACTCCACTTCACCTGGAACAGGCTGATCACCTGACTGGGCATTCCTGACTTTCTACTAGATGCTTAGATAAGATGTTACCACAAAACTCTGTGAACAGGAATGAAGTAGGAAAAGGAATGGGTAGCGTCTTCCTGAACCTTTTTGGTTGAGTTCAAGGCACAGGCATAGATCAACATGTTCTGGAGAGCAGAAGAATACATAGTTATGGAAACAGTGACAAAATAGGGAGCATTTAAGAATATCATCATATGGCTGGGGAAACAGAGGCTACCAATAAGTCCCCTGACAAAGAAGAGAAAGAGCATCTTAGGACATCAGCTTGTCAGCTAAGTGGGGAGACTTTAAACTAGGTTTGAAAGGACAACAACGAAAAACCCAAAGAGAAATGAGTTGTGACCGACTGGAAAAACAGGAAGTTGGGAAGAAAATGGTGTGTGTGTGGGAAAAGGATGTAAGAAGAAAAACAAGCTGCTGAACCACAGATCCTAGGCAGACTGAATGAGTACAAAGACCGAACTATAACTTAACGGGCATTATAATGAACTGGCAAAAGTCTCAGGATTGTAATATGAGTGTTATACATCTATTGTGAAATGTCTGAGGTGCTTTCTCCTGACTGTTGTTTTGCATGGCAAGTTGCCTCTTAGGAATAGGGAAAATGTTGGGTTTTTTTCTGTACCTTATCCTAGTTCCAGCCTAGTCTGCAGAGCTTGGTTTCAAAGTGAAGAGTGGGAATGACTAACTGGGATGGCTATAAGGGATTGTTCCCCTAGCTGTCTGTCCCACTTGCTTTCAGGTTCTTCCTCCCTTCCCTATCACTCCTCTTCTTGAGTTGACTCAGTTGCTGAAGCGATACAGGCTAGAATCTACACTTGAACAGGCTGTAAGCAATGAGAGGTCAGACGACTCAGGCTTTGAAGGGTACTTTAACACTGATGTAGAAGACAGTCTTATAGCTTGTTCAGGAAGCTGAGTCAACTAAAAAATGGAGAAAGAGTTTCATGATATGATGAAAACTAAGTTACTGTGTGAAGCTGTATGAAAAGAAAAAGGGTTTAAATTACAGTAGACATGTACCCCAGGCTGCCAAGCTGAAGCGAGACAGGTGAAGTGTTTTTGGACTAAGACAACCAAAGAAGATGGAGACGGGCTAACACAGTAAAAGGGAATAGCAAAAAACAACCGCCCCCTGCCCTCAAATATATTAGAAATAAACAGCAAAGAAAACCAGATGCATTTACTTCATGTAGGAAGAGAACAAACACAGACAAAAGAGGAATGCCTGCAATCTTCAGGGCTTTAGTATTTGCAGGAAAGGTTAATTATGTCAAAATCATTAATGAAATGCATTTAAAACAAAAGAAACAAAGAACTGAGACAAGAAAAAGGTAAGAAAGGGTTAAAAGCTGGAAGTTATACGTATTTAAATCTGGCAGAATTTACCCAAGAATCATTACGGAATTAGATAAAATGATCTCTGACCATTAGTGTGACAAGTCTTCAAAAGCCCATGGAGAATGGGCAAGGTTGCAGAGTGCTTGAGAAAAGCAATTAAATAGTGAACATAGGGAAAGAAGGACCTATAGAATTTCAGATAGAGGTATTAGCATGCTAATATTATAAGCTAGACTGTAAGCACTTCAGATGTTGCAATATGTTAAATTAGGCTAGGATCTTGATCCCTTCCAGTGCACACCTTCAACTTCTTGAACCTTGTCCCAGCTTAAGCCTGTGACAAACTGGGCATCATACAAACAGCTCATCCTGGGAAACAAGTACAGCTGAGTACTCTAAACATCCCTGTGTCCCTTTTCCCATTTTGGTGAAGACTCCTCTTCAGGGTCTATCTACTGGGAGGAACAGTAGTAGCCTCTTCACCTAAAACTACCAGTCACATGGCAGGAGAATAGCTGTAAACATGACAGCAAGACAAGGTTGATGCTGTGGTAGGAAGTGTGTTCAAAAAACAGGTTTGAGGTTTTTACCTTTTTTAGAATAATCTTAAAGATAAGCCCAAGTGGCTCATGCTGATACTGCCTCTCCCAGCATCTCGAGTTTTGCCGCTAGGCCTTCCCTGCCTGGATCCACTGCTTCACAACTACAAGTTCTTTGTCAAGACTGTGTTCTTCCAAAAGACCGTATCTGTTTTGTATTACATACCCTTGTCAGCTATTTCAGCAAGCTGTGCTCTCTAACTTAGTTCAGGCTCATTCCTTGGCCTCCCTCAATACATCACAGTCACCATAATGTCTCTGCATGACATCCACCTTGGCTAGCTCCCCTGCTGCAATACAGCCCAAAATAGTCCTAAACTGGAGTTTCAAAACTGCAAAATGAAATGCTTCAGCTAGCACATTTTAAAGACAACATTTGTCCTTGTTTGGGCTTGCTGTAGGAGACAGCAGTTAGGATACAAAGGCTGCAGAAAAATCACCCAAAGTTGTATAGTTCTGGTCTTTAATTCTGCGCAACTCACATGAGCCCACTTGCCAGCTCGCTCTTAATTGCTGGACTTGTCTGGAGGTAAAAGACTTTGCAAAGCAAAATAACTATTTAACTTGCAAGTCAACACTCAGATTGCAGCAAAAGGAAATGAAAAACTAAACAGACTTTATTGCTGTAACGAAAGCGGTGACTCCATCAGCCTCAATGGTAGCTGCAGCTTGATTTCACAGAATCCTTCTGTAAAAACTGAAGATACAATATTGATATTTAAAAGAGTGTTAATAGCAAAGGCTATTTCACACCAAAATAAGAATGCACACCTCCTTCTTTTCTAACTTAATTACTCTGTAAACAAACCCAGCACTAGCGCTGGGCTAAATCCTGCACTCTTCTGAATTTGAGGAAACATCTATTTACAGAGGAGATGAGGCGGCTCACCTACCAACAGACTCCGTACTCCCTTGACACTGGCAGTGGAGAGAAGGCCTAGGTGGAATAGCACTGCATAGCACAAACCACCACAAACCAAGAAACAAATGCCTTTTAAATAAAGATAAGGCACAGTCCAATGTGTAGCAGCCAGGAGGTACTATTGCAATAGTCAGTTAGCTGCATGCTCAATCACAACCCTCTTTCCTTCCTCAGAGCCACAAACAACGTGATACATGGTAGAGAAACAAATATCATTATGACACTGCATGACCACATGCAATATTCAAGATTTCTTCATAACCTCAAAGGAACTACAGGAAACTGGAAAAGGTGCAGGAAGTGCAACAATAATGCAGAGTGAAGAACCACCAAATAGACAGCACCCTCAACCTCAAATCACTGAATCACTGAGGTTGCAAAGGACCTTTTGAGAGCAATTAATCCAACCTCCATGCCCAAGCAGGGTCACCTACAGCTGGTTACCCAGGACTGTGTCTAGTTTCATTTTGAAAATTTCCACAGATGAAGACTCTACAACCTCTCTGGGCAACTTCTGCTAGTATTTGGCCACCCTCACAGTAAAAAAGTGGGGTTTTTTTTGTTTTCAGAGGGAATCTTCTGATTTTTAATTCATGCCCATTGCCTCTTGTCCTGTTGGTGGCACTACTGAGAAGAATCTGACTCCCTGTTCTTCATTCCCATCAAGTATTTACACACATTGATATGATCCCCCCTAAGCCTTGTCTTCCAGGCTTAACAGCCCAAGCTCTCTCAGCCTCTCCTTGTATGAAGGATGCTGCAATCCCTTAATCATCTTTGTGACCCTGCACTGGACTTGCTCAAGTAAGTCCGTATCTTTCTTGTACTGGGGAGCCCCGCAACTTGACCTAGCACTCCAGGTATGGTCTCACTAGTGCTGAGTAGAGGGGAAGGATTGCCTCCCTTGACCTGCTGGCAACACTCTTCCTAATGCGGCCAAGGATGCTGTTGGCCGCCTTTGCAATGAGGGTGCATGACTAATGGAAGACATAATGTAAGGTAGGTAAATCAGGAGAAAAATCATGAATGGTTTGGATAAGATAAAGGACAAATTGTTCATCACCTCTTCTAATACAAAACCCAGCCAGGCGTGAGGTGACAGGTTCAAAGGGGCCAAATAGACGGTTCTCTCCCTATGTGTAGTTAAGCTGTGCATCGCACTGCTGCAGGAACCTGTGGATACTGGAAGGTTGTGTGGGTTCAGAGTTGGAGGTTCATGAATGAAAAATCTATTGTGTTAATAAACACAGATACGATGTTGTTGAATCAAGAAATTCTTGAGCTGCCAATTGCTGGAGATTAGGAGAATATTGTGAGAAAGAATCAACACCAGATCAGAAGAGGACAAATACCACATACACTTTGCTACTGACAAGTATAAGATACTGATCCAGACAAACCTTTTTACTGATCCAGGATGGCTTTCCATACGACAAATTGTAAGAGAAGCATGCTAGGCATGAAAGCATCAGCTGCTTTCTTCTCAGTCCATGACAATCCAATGGAACTACACAGGAACGAAGATTTTAGCTGAGGAAAATCCAACTCCATGGGAAATCCTCAGTGACAGAACTACCACAATTCTTCTTTGCAGGAGCTGGGATTCTATGGAGAGCTGTGTAAGACTCGTACGTACTCCACAGGTTCTGGGGACTTGTTAGTCATGTGCCTCGAGCTGCAGAATATTACTTTAGCCAGCAAACTGTAACAGCATTCACAGGGTAGTTGAACCAAATGGATTTTGCCTGCCAATCCCAATTTTCCTGGGGACTAGAATTTGTTTTTTGTAAGCATCTCCTTTATTTGGAATGCTTACAATTTAAGATGTCTTTAGTTGCATGCTGCGTATGTACAGACTTGTAATAGAAACATAAAGTTGGTACCTTACCAACAACGTAAGATACCAGAAGAAACAGCATAACAAAGGGTTAAAAGGCCTATATCGACAATTCCCAGGACATAGCTGTCAGCAGTAAACTAAGGAACATATTTATGTCAAGACTAAAAGGCCTGCACTCTAACACAGCACAGATGATATGTCAGCACAAGATCCTGCATTCTAAAATGAGGAGATTGACAACAAGGCTGCTATGTATCCCATAACATTTATTTTGGAATTAGCCCAACAGGAAAAACAGACTAAAGATGTGTATTTCAAATAAGAATCATAGAATGCTAGAATGGTTTGGGTTGGAAGGGACCTTAAAGATCATCTAGTTTCAAACCCCCTGCCCATGGGCAGGGACACCCTCCACTAGACCAGGTTCCCCAAAGAAAACAAAGCCAAACAAAAACCCCTAGTGGTCAGCAACATGGACTAAGACTCATGGAAGCTGAAGGCAGCAAGACCTTAATGTGAAGGACCACCCATTCAGAACTGACAACTCTGAAAAGATACAAGAGGTCTGTCCAAAGTACCAGGTTGCCATCACCAAGCAAGAAGAACCAGAGGACTCAACAGCTGGCATTTCTTGTCCTTTGCATCTCACAGAAACAATACTGGCCAGACTTCCTCCACTCATGCACTGTGGTGTTTGTGGGTATGCAAGTGCATATTAATGAAATCTGAGTAAGAGAGTTTGAATGCACAAAAAACAACTTGCTTGAAGCTTTTGCAAGTAAGTATCACCTTCCCTTTTCACAGTATCACACACTGAGTTTTATTTTGCTAATTTCTCTACATTATTACACAGAAGATAGTGTGTCAATGCATTGCAGAATCTTGCAAGAAGAAAAGCGTGCATCGCACACAGCCTTTTTCAGTGCTCTGGGCGTATTTTCCACTTGTGTGGAACACTGACATAAAACCTGTAAATTTATTCCAAGGAAAAAATCTATAAACAAGGAGTTTGTGTACGTTTGTGCAACAGCTAGGAATATGAGCTTAAAAAATATAAAAAATCAGAATTTTGCAGTCTAGCAAAAAATGCTTTCACTTTAAAATGCCCACTAAGTTACGGAACTGTTTACCTCAAAAATGAAACAACAGTAATTTCTTACCAGTCTCTTTTGCTGAAGCTGTTCTCTAAGTAATCTGTCTTCTGGTAAAACATCACATAGAAGAAAATAATTGTCCTGTTCTTCTGTTAAGAGATTAGGAAGTGTGGGTAAGGGATGGGAAGTTGCAGCTGCTTTGAATATTCCTAGCACATAACTTGCTAAACCTTTGGAATGTGTTTTGAATGTGAGAATGTGTTTTATAATCTATAAAAGTCAGTTATTTCAATTTCATAATTTAATGAAACATGCTTAAATATTTGCATATACATATTTATAAGACGTTTACATCATTTATATTGCAGTACAAAGACAAGAGTCTTGCATAGGTTTTCCTCACTACCAGCTTTATTTTTTTTATGATGGTTCTTCTGGAGACATAAAGCAATTTTAATCATTTATATTGGTCACAGTATAAAGTCAGCATGGAAGAAATATGAAATCATGTTTAATTTTATCTTACATGTGGGATTTTCAGTTATTTCCCTACATAATTGTCAGTTTTCAGAATTTAATCATCATTTGGTATACCCTCCCCTTACTCTGACCGATCACATTTGGTTCCATCTGCAGATATGCACCACAACTGTTTAGTAACACACATTGACACTTGTCTAATTTGCATTTCCTCTTATGTGTTTTACCCACATTTTATGTTTACTAATTAGTAAAACTATTTATGTTCATATTCAATTCAATAATAAAAAAATCTTATTTAAATGAATTACCTTAAAATCACTCAGCACGTAAGAAAATATGAAAACACAAAAATATTTTGCATTTGAAAGTTACTTATTTATTAATCAAAGGATTATGTGGTTGGTGAACTGAAGTGACTATTATTAAGTCTTTTACAAAACTAAACTTGCTAGATTTCAGCCTTTCCCACCTTTTCATACAAAAGCCTGTGTGAAGAAGAGAACGCCCCTGATTTCTAAGCTAACAATTTTGAAGGAGATAGTCATTAAAATTAATAAATTTGTTAACAAACACACAACGAAGTATTCTTATTGTCCTGTGGAAGGGCTAGTGACAGTTTATAATTCTGACAAGCTCTGGTATTCAGGCACTTGATTTGCAATTTTTAAAATGAGTGGTAAAGTGTTTCAGATGCAAAAATATACGCATGTAAAAGAACTGCAATTATGGTCTTTGAAGTGATTTTCATGTTTTCTAGGACTGTTTTTCCACAAATTAATTTAAATAATTAAAACTATTTATTTTCATCCATTTCGTACTCAGTTTTCATCTTCCACCCATCTCTGACACTGGCTGCATGCATTTCTTCCTCTCTTTTAAGCTTTCCATGGAGAATTAAAGATGCAGGAAAGACCTAATGTTCTCTTATATGCTTGTAGATAAACTATATTTTTCTGTTAGAAAAGAGGAAGCCAAAGAAATGCATCAGCTACATCTGAGAGAAACACTTCCTTCGCACAGTCATCACTGTCCTTATGATGGGATGTTCCACTGTGCCAATGGCCATACTCTTGGGGCAGTAAGCACTGAAGTAGGGCAAAGGAAAGGCAGTTGTGGCCCTGATGTCCAGGAAGAGTTAGCGACATCAGTAGGGGCGGTGGACAGGGTGAAGTTGGAAAAGACAGCTCACTGGGAACATTTCTCCACACTTCTGGAAGGGATGTCACCAACTATTTATGCAGTGGGTACCAAAGCTTCCACAGCCACGATGTAAGCAGCGCTGCTTCTAGGCCTTGATTTGCAACTGGCCCTAATTCGGCAGCACATTTAAGCATGTATTGAGCTCATCCTCACTCAGCACATGTTGCAATCCTTGGAAAAGATAAGATTAAATATGTGGTTGAGAGTTAAACATTATTTCTGTGGTTTTCTGACTTAGTGTAGGATTACTTCACACTTGGCTGATCAAAGCAGGAGTATATGCCAGAAATTATCACATGATTTGGCCAAAAGGGAGTAAGCAAGCAGTATACTTACCTAACGGAGCTTCCGAATTTGTTCTTATCACACTGCAAAAGTCTGTGATGGGCTGTTCTGCAAACCTCTTCTTCCAGTACAAGATGTATCTTTAAAAATAAGGGAGAGATGATTAGTGAAAAAGGAAATATCACAAAAAGTTTAATAAACAGTTGATTTGCTCTCACTTTTTCCATCCTCTAAATTCTTAAGAGTGTTTTGTGTTTTTTTTAAATTCCTGTGTGGGTTTTTCTTCCTTTAATCTCGTTTTCCAATTCATTAAATTAATTCAGCTTCATTAAAACTGGGTTTAAGCATCCTGTCAAAATGAAGAACTCAGTAAGACAGATTTGCATTAAGCTTTACATAACACTGTGACCTATTCACATCTTCAGACAGAAGTGCCACTCAGATGCATCTTTACTGAAAAGATATACTACAGAGTACTCTCAAATTTCCAAAATATTGTGCTCTGTGTTCTGCAAGATGCAGGCAGGAATCTGAAACTCGAAAAAAACACCAAGTTGTCAAAAGTGAGGTTTTTGCAGGTCTCCTGTGGAGTTACAGTGAAAGCTGTAGCTTGGCAGACAACTAGAAAGACAGAAAAATGAAGTCCCTAAACACCTGGGGGTGGGATAGCAGGCACAACAAGGAAAGCCCTAAACACATCTTGAAGGTTTAACCCACCACCAACAGTTGTCTAGAAATATTCTTGTAATATCATTGTATTATAGCAGCATTAACAGACCCTAACTGAGATTAAGTTCCCACTGAACTAGAAGCTACTGTCTAACCAAGAAGAAATCATCACCTTCAATTACATGATGAAGGCAACCAAGCAAGCCTTGTGCTAATTATTCAGAATCTTATTATAAAAAAAAAAAAATCTGGAAAAGTGCATGCTTATATTTATAGTCATGTGCAAGATATAAATCATGTGAAAGTCGGTAAGGTAAAGGCTATATTCAATGACAGCTTCTTATTGACATGCCATCAAATTAGGAAAAGAATCATAAAAATCAGGTATTATTATGGGGACATTTCTAAATAGTTGTAGCTTTTAATACCGGTGCAATCTAAAAGTTTACTTGCCACAGCTATCACATCTCACGGTGCTTCATATTACCTCTACTTACCATCTATCTTACTATATCAGCCAAGGAATCAGCACATATTTGCTTCTGCTAACTCTGACATGGAGAGGATTAACCTCTGGTACAGCAGACAGCTAAGCACAGTGAAGCCAGCATGCATGACTGAAGCGCATTCAGAGGCATCATTAGATGTCAGTAAGTGAGGTGTGAGCATTTTGTTGTCCACCCTGCCTACTCCACTGTTTATAACACACAATAAAACAGTCTTGGTGCTACACAGAACAGCAAGTCTTCAAGAATAACTCATCCTTGAGCATTCGGGTCATAAATGTGCAAATGAAGGGATTTCAAGATGTCATTTAGTCTGTCCCCTGCACTGATATACATGAACACCATTCAGACAAACTCACCTAACCATAAGCGTCTGTGCTATGAAGCTTACTGTTAAGGGATTTCATAGCATAAGACTTAACCCAAATAATGAGTGATCAAATAAAGCCAATTCCTTGTTATAATTCCAGGGGGAGAGAACGAATTATTAGTGTCCACAAGTGGTCATGTCCAATCACGCAGTGGAAGCTTATTCACCTTATCTCTTCCCCTTGCCTTAATGCCAACTTATCGTTATTCTTCCAAGTTAAAAAAAAAAAAGTTTTCTATTAGCATTGCTCTTCTCTGGATTCTCCACTTCTTGTAGTTCTGTCAAGATATGTATTCCTAAGACTGATTGTAACTCATTGCTAAGTATAACCGAAGTGCTATGTTCTCATAATTGTTTCCCTGTATTTTCCACACTTCAGTTTAACACTTCAGATTATACTTCTTTTCTGTGTGCATAGTATTAGATTGTTTTACTGATATTCAGTACAGCAAATAAGAGAAGGCACACTTCAGAGTAACAACTCCATCACTTCACATCCTGGGGCCACTTTCTATAAGATTTGGCTACCTTCCAATTGCATTAGCAGCGAAAAGAATCTAAATAGAGAGTTTCTTGAAAAGGTGATTTTAAAATACATTTCTATTAACACAGAATAATCCCTGAAGCACACTTAAACTGGTGGTCCATGACTGAGCAGCTCTGATCCCTTTATTTATCTGAGGAAACTAGCATTATCTCCAAAGAACATTGCATTCTTGTTCTGCCTGCTTTCAGCATAAAACCAAACAAAAACAAGTATCAGTTTTCAATTTTAAGCAACATTAAGCTCATACATCTGAATAAGGATTTATATGGCTTACATTTCTCTTCCTAAATTTCATCTTAATATTTCTTTTTTTTGCATCTTGATAGACACGTTATTGGCTTTGGCTGAGTAACTAATCAGAGAACATCTACAGAAAACTCCTTTTTGTTGAGAAATTACTCAGCTAACATTTAAACACTGCAACAGAACTATGTACAAACTGGCAGGTATTGTCTAGCCTACCGCCAGGCCCATACATTGCTGTGTGTGAAAGCAAAATGCCAAGCAAGCGCCTAGTCCCTGAAGTTACAAGCCAGCTGGGGCCATGCCAGCTACTAGGCAAAGCTGAGAGAGAGAAAGCCAAACGTGACCCTGCTGAGATGATCAATGACACAGCTGTAGAAGGAGTCACTGTTGTATGTAGATCACAGTACTGTAAAGTATAGTTAAGGATTAATGTGATTTCTGTGGGGAAATACTGGCATCCTTAAAATAGAGCAAATGAATTTAATCTCAGAATGCGAGAGAATCTGTACTGAACAGCTTCTGTGTACAACACACAGCTTTAAGACATTGTACAGTGGCAGAAATAGTCTTGGTCTATATGAATAAAACCCAAAATTGGGAGACCTGATTATCTAGAATGTGCTTTACAAAATAAACAGCTTTCTAGTTTGTACACAACTTGTCGATTAGTGATAGGACCTGAAAAGTCTCTAGGATATGTCAAAGAATTACTAACACAGGAATTGCCCTGTATTCTAATATCAAGTTCCCTGGTCCCAGCAACATCTGGGGGCTGTGAAGTGGGAAGAGAATGGGAAAATAACCTTACAATCCAGGAACAAAAAATCTCATCAAAAAAGTAATAAAAATCCTCCCACAACACCCCACTGATTTTTAAAGTATTTAAAAAAGATGACCTCTAGTTTTCTGAAGGTTTCTATAATATCTGCACACATGCACACTCATTTTAAACAATATAACCCTTACCTGCTAAAATCTGCAATCAGTTTCACATCTGCTATGACGAGCTTGTGTTCAATAATCATGTGCTTCAGGAGCTGGTTTTGTTCTGCTAAGAGATAGCATTCTTTGCAGAAAATACAAGGCACATAGGGAGTACTTTCTACTGCAGTAACACCTCCTGGACTTTCTGGCAGACACAGAGGCTCCAAAATACACTCTGTATCTAAAATAAATAAAAAAGAATAATTAATTTTGACTAAGTAAATAAATCTACATCACTTTTAGGCAGTACACACAAAACCTGTTTTGTTTGATCCCAGTTTTGTTGCATGGATCACTCCAGCAACAAGGTGCAATGTTTCCTAACTGTACATGTATTGAGTATCTCCAAGGACAGAGACTCCACAGCCTCTCTGGGCAACCTGTGCCAGTGTTCAGTCACCTTCACAGCAAAAAGGTGTTTCCTGATGTTCAGAGGGAACCACCTAGGTTTCAGTTTCTGAAGATATCTAAAGGCCTTCTTCCAAGCCTATTATTTTGTCACATGGGAATTTTAAAATGTGTAAGATTACAGGAAGTTTAATTAACAATATTTATCAGATAGAAGAATCAATGTATGACAATTTTTGACTTACAAAATTCAGATGTATGAATTATACATTGGTAAGCACACTAAGTCTGATAATCTGATAATTTGTCCACACAGAAAATTTGAAAAATAAATTTAGAAATCATAACCATTTAGATTTTTTTCCCTAGGAAAATAAGCTAATGGAGCAGTGCTCCCCCCCATCCTCTGCCAAGACTTTGAAATAACCAAAGAAGGGCTGCAGTTTCAGACCTGGGAAGTTCCTAAAAGCTCTGTGAACAAATTTCAGGTAAATGTAAAGGAAGAGGTACAGAGAGGGGAACGGGACTCTGCCATCCATTGTACGTGCTGTTGTTCAACAGTAGCTGGCCAGCCAGCGTGGACACTAGAGCTCCAGAGCAGGCACAGCATGTGCCGATGGCTGCCCCACGAGGGTGCTGCAGGGGACTGAGGGTAAGCTGGAGTTTCTGGGAGCCACAGGTGGGAAAGGGGACAAAACCATGGGAAATACAGCTTCATCATTTCCATGCCGCTCTTGGAACTGCCCTGCACAACTATTGAGGCTTCTACTTACAGTATTTGAAAAACAAAACTTCCTAAAAAAGTAGTGACTTGGCTGAAGACTGATGGTGAGGTTACACTGAATTCAGTTTACCCCATAAAACTAAGCAGCGTGGAGAGATGGCAGCACACAGAGCATGGAATTACCTGGAGCAATACAACTGCTGTTGACAATCTAACATTTCTCCTCTCAAAATTTTACCTGCACTTCAGCCCATTCCCTTCCCCCAGACATTTCTTTATTAAACTGGCATTGTATAAAGTGTTCCATTTTTCCTACTTTAAGAACAGCAGCTGCTACATGAAGTGCTAGAGCAATCTTCATGAAAGGGTTGGCTGTCCCAAGCAAAACTGATGTTTTCTGCAAGACTCTAGGTTTGTGCATTCTCACAGTCAGTAGTAGTTTGTAGCCTGAAGAATCATTAAAACATGTTTACTGAGAAAAGTAGAGCAACTTAATTTCCTTTGCAATTGCTGACTCTCACTGATGCCAAAAGAACTAAGAAGATACTCTGTCAGCCAGTTCAGCTGTGCCCAGTAAGCAGCTACACTGCTTTTTGTTCGTTTTTGGTTTAGGTCTCTTGCAATGACCTAGTTAAACATTTATAAGTCCAACTAAACAAGTGCCTATCTGCCTCAGCAAACCAACCTTCAACAGATAGGTGTGTGTGGCAGGAACTGCTACTCAACATAGACAAGGAGCCGATACAGCTATTTAGCATAAGTACTCAGGAACAGCAATTGTTTGGGTTGGAAGAACTGAGCTGTTCCATCTTTAATTGTAGTGGTAAGTTGCAGAAAGAACTGCAATGGGGTGAAGATTTTTTTGCTGCCCAAAGAGAGTAGCTAATAATTAACAAAAGAGAAGAACTTAAATATAGACTACTGTACCAGCGTGGCAATTGCAGAAGCTTATGTAATTTATATCAGAGGCACTTAAAGGAGGAGGTGAGGGGAAAAAAAATCCATGAAAATATCTTTGTACTCATCTGCTGCAAAAAACACTGGACACGAGAATAAATGCACAAAGAGCGGAACAAAGATGCACAGCCTTTAGCGTAGCACTTAATGGACTAACACATAACACAAACATCAAAAATAGTACAAATAAAGCTAAGCATGTTTTTGAAATCTCTCCAAAAGCAGCTAGTTTTGATGCTATAGTTGGAGCAAACTGGCCACAGGTACTGAAGAAAAGCTGTTAACTAAAGCACAGCTAAGGGCTAACAGGGTAATAAAAACACTCAGATTGAGTTCTTGGACTCCACCAGGACTCCCACATGCAGAGGCACTTGAAAACGAGGGAAAAGCCGTGAGCTTTTCTCTTAAAATCTACTGCCACAAGAATGACTTCACAGGGTCAGATTAGACATCTGTCTAGTGCAAGTGCCTTGGCTTATAGTGGCAAGAAGCAATTACCTAGGGAAGGGTATAAAAATAGGGTAAACAAACAGTAATCACACAAATAGCATAGTCTGCCAGAAATCTGAGGGGGGAGGGTTTAAGTCACAGGCTGTACATGTACCTCAGTTTAACAGTGTTTTATGGCTTTCTTTTTACCATGGTTTTGTTTCAGTGTTGTTTGAAATACTGTCAGTCTTTAACACCTACAAAACCTGTAGCAACATTTCATGTTCTCCTAATGGTCCTTCATTCCCTGTTGCCCTTGTTCAGCTCTTGGCTAGGTCTACCCTGCCTTTCCTCATGTGCTGACGGGGGGGGGGGTAGTTTGAAAACGCCCCAAGTGTGGAAGAAAATGGATTTCTAAATCAGCACAGTTTTTCCTCAGTCTCTTCTCTATTTTTTTTTTATTCCTAGCATTTTGCTTGCTTTTAGGATCATTGAGCTAACTACTGAATTATCTTCAGGGATTTCAAAGTCTCAGAGAAGTTGTCAATCAGGTGTTAATGTACAAGACTGTGGACATATCCTTTGCGTTCACTCCCATGAGTGTTACTTCTGCTTTTGTTAACCCTGAATAGCACTTCTTTTGTCCAGTTCACTCAAGTACCATAAGATTCTTCTGCAATGCTTCAGTTGGCCCTCCTGCTTACCACCTGGGGAAAAAATGCGTATTAACAGCTAAATTTATCACCTAACCCCCTTCGTACTTGTGTCTGCGGTGAACAGCCCAGGACCTAGCTCCCTATGAGAACAGAGCCTTATAAAATCCATCCATTAAGTTTCTGCCAAATCATCCTGTCACAACTGAGTTTTCCTCCTCTGCCTAATGGAAAAACAGCACGACTGTTACGCAAACAGATATCCTAAAGGCTTTACAGAAAGCTCACTGATCTCAGGAACTAAGAAAATCCCTCTCTCATTCACAGAATTGACAGTTGACACCATGTTGTTCAACCTTTAACAGGACAGATAAAATTGTGGTCTTTTAACAGCTAAAAAGTGTAGATTATTAGAAAGAAGAGACTAGAGGAATATTTTATTTGAAAACAAAGACTAAGAAGTATATCCAGTTCTTCAGGGGAAAAGAAAATTAATACTTTGAAGATATTTGACAATGAGATGATATAGAAAATGATTTAGATTACACAAATTACATTCAGTTACTATTTTTTGTTACAAGCACCCATAGGATACCAAGTGCAATGAAATCCTGACCCCTGCACAGGCACTCGACACACCATTACAACAGTGATGAAACAAAATTTAAAAAAAAAAAAAAAAAGGCTGCCTGTTATGGAAATTATATGGTTTTATTCTAAGTGTTGTTATAATATAGACCAGTTAATCTTCACAGCTAATGAAGCAACAGGCTCAAAACAGATTAATTTTCCTTACTGGAACATTTTTAGTTTCAAATACAATTGTGCTCAAATCAAAACTCATGTTAGTTTTCACATTAGGTAAACGTTACACCCCCACAGTTATAATACAGACAACAGCAGTACAGGCAATATACGCTACCTGCACAATCACACATGCAATTATCACAAAGCAATATGCCGTGCAATTTTATGGCCAATACAATAGATGTGACTATCAGAAAGAAAAGCAAGGAAAGATTCAGCATTTGAAGGTGAGTTGTGAAAGGCAAAGTTCTCAGAGATGGTTTAGCCAGTGTAACTGCTTGCTGCCACCAATAAGTGAAGGGATGTCTTCTTATCCTGTCTTTCTCCACCTTATCCTACCACTCCTAACCATCTACTGCTGCCCTTCTGCTGGCTCCTATGCTTGCCAAATCCTTTGATGAGTCGATTCAGCTCTTTAACCAGACAGAACTACTCACTTCTTTCTTTTTGTTCAATGATGTTGAAAATGCTCACAGAAGAGTCCACCAAGTGCAAGAGCAAACCGAGTGCACGATGAGAAGCTGCAAGATGAAACACGACTTGCCTCTTCTCATCTCAGCTTCCTCCTCTCTTCTCAGCTTAACAGTGTCAGCTGTTTCATGTAATTTTACCATAAGCATGCCTTATTAAGTGTGCAAGGTTCCTTCAAAAGCATTACACACAAAGGAAAAGAAAACATTATCATTTTATCACTGTGCTTCTTAACAAGGACATCCGGCAACGGCTTCAGTTTGGAAAACCTACTGCTGTCAGTATAGGCATACGGAATGCACTAAACGCGGTACAGGCTGCTATGCTCAATTCTTTTCGGTTGCACATCTGAACTATGTGCTCTGGCTAGATCTGGGGATGAGCTGAACGCTGCTGCATAAATTACATTCTCTAACTGGAAAGAGGAGGTACTGGGGTTCAGATCAAGGAAATAACTTCACTGCTACAACTAACTCACGTGGCTTGGCCCTGAGCTGGAACCTGCAGCTGTGAGTCAAGTGCCAGAGCTCAGGGAGAGGCAGAGCCCTCGAGCCAGGAATCGGCAGCTGAGGGAGGATCTCCCTGAATTAGTCTGCAGGGAACGCTGAGGAGAGGGGCACTCGTACCCTTCTTCTTTAAGCTTTGCCACCAGATAAAAAGGAATGAAAGTCATGACTCCAGAAGGAAAGGGGATAATGTAAGTCCACAGACATGGGTTTTTAACAAGGGAAGAAGAAATCTAACTCTTTAAAAAGATTAAACAGTGTCCAGTTCTGGGCTCCCCAGTTCAAGAAAGACAGGAAACTACTGGAGAGAGTCCAGCGGAGGGCTACGAGGATGATTAGTGGACTGGAGCATCTCTTGTATGAGGAAAGGCTGAAAGAGCTGGGTCTGTTTAGCCTGCAGACGAGAAGACTGAGAGGGGACCTCATCAACACTTACACATATCTAACGGGCAGATGTCAAGAGGATGGAGCCAGACTCTTTCCAGTGGTGCCCAGTGACAGGACAAGGGGCAATGGGCACAAACTGGAACACAGGAAGTTCCACCTGAACATGAGGAAAAACTTCTTCACTCTGAGGGTGACCGAGCACTGGCACAGGCTGCCCAGAGGTTGTGGAGTCTCCTTCTCTGGAGATATTCAAAACCCGCCTGGACGCGATCCTGTACAACCTGCTCTAGGTGATTCTGCTCTAGCAAGGGGGCTGGACTAGACGATCCCTGGAGGTCCCTTCCAACCCCTACCAATCTGTGATTCTGTGATTTTATTATTGGAATACTCTGAAAATTCAGGACTGCATGTAGTCTGAGAAATGAAATGACGAAAGAGGAATTCATACAAATTGGCTTAAGACATATTTACAGGCTTCATGTCATTTTTTGCAGTTTATGGCACAACAACAAGGCTTTAGGTTGAAGAGTGTATTATGTAAATATAGACATGCAGAGTATATATTTATAAGCCCACTGTTGGTAACACAAGGATAACGAAACAAAATAAGAACATCTGCTGGAATGTTAAGTGTCTTTCTAATTAAATCCAGTAGTTGAATGAATCAATTCATTATCAACAAGTCTCATTTATTATCTCATTAATACAGCTGGTTAATATTATGAGGAGATTAGCACAAGAACTTGAAATGATCCTAAACCAAAAATGAACACAACAAAGATATACAGGCAAATAAAGGAGTCATTTTAAACAATGAGTAAAAGACTGAGATTTTTAGACATGCAAAGAACAAAGGGGAGAAAAAATGACAGGAAAACAAAAGACACCTAGCAAACCTGGCACTCCACACTAACAGCATAACAGATGCCGACTGGAAAACAGAAAGGCTGAGCACCCTCCCCCAAGCTCACGCTGATTACATGGCAAAAACATTTAGTTATCAAAATGACCAAACCCAACCCAGATATGGTACATTAGGGAACCAAGCTGGATTCCTATAGGTAATTCTGCACAAAACAGTGCTGCATTTAAAATTCTTCAGGAAATGAGTAATTGTAAAGCTTTGTCTAGTATTCAAGTTTTTTTGAGCTATAATGAAAAAGAGTATCAAGAAGCACTGGCTTGACACTTGAAATACACACATGACAGCTACTCTGTTTTGCAGCCTTGGCACTGCAGCATCTATTTGTTGGCACAGCAGCATTCCCTAATTTGTGGTCATATTCTTGGAAGAGATTTTACTGATTGCAGGATTTTTCCTTTGTTTTCTAAAGTATGAAAGACGGGTGACTAATGACTTGCCAAATAAACAGTATTCAAAACCAAAACTCAGAATAATGGAAATAAAACACACTGTCATCATCTTCACCAATACTACATGCAATTATGTTCCGTAGTGAAAGAAAAATCAATATGCATAACACTGCTCTATATATTAAAGCACTCAAGTACTTCTATTAAGTTGAACTATCATTGAGTCTGAGTTCATGAGGAATTATTTAGGTATTACTTCTGCTTGTTAACACACTATGAGCAATATTTAGTTAAAATGTCCATGTACTCTAGGAGACAACACATCCTGTAGCTTCCCCCAAGATCAGTCAGTCCCAACCCTGCCCGGTTTTTCATTGAATGCAAACAAACACTTCAAAAGAGCACTTAATCCTACTGCTAAACCTTGTCAGTTTTACAGAAACCGTATATATTCTGTAGCATCCACTGCCTGGGAATAGGAGAATTTTACTCCAGTCAAATGACAGTTTTAAGAAAAGCTGTGAGTTACCAAATCCTAATATCTCAGGACAGAGTTTCTATAGAGCAGGTGTCTGCTGGGAACTGGAACTAACAGAAATACAACTGTGCTTAATAGCCATATTTAACAGGGCTGCTCTGTCGGGGAGCTTAGGATGTTGCAGTTTCATTAGCATTAACAAGTGTTGCTATGGGTACCAGAGCACAGGCATCAGAATACAAGTGAATAGAAGGAGTGGGAAAGCGATTAATAAAAATGTGAAGTGTTGGAATTTTAATAAAACAAAACCAAAGTGCTTGCCAATGAGATCATGTTTAAGTACTAGACTACATTATTGCCCAGTTCACCAGCAGGTACAGGCCACGGCTTGTCATTTTTCTGCTTGAGACCAGACAAACCTCCATATCAATAAAGACCAGAGCAAACCCACTGTTCTTACATTGAGAGGGACACACATGCCCATACACACTAATGAAAGTGACCCTAATAAGTATTCATAACAATATTTAAGTGCTGATGTTAATATGCAATTTATAAATATTTAACAAACTACAGACAGGTTCTGTGCAAGCTCAGAACCACGTAATACCTCATTCCTGGGTAAATGGCATGGACTTACATTAGCAGAACTAAATGCGGGGTTTGATTATCTTGGTCACAAACCTGAAATGATATTTATCTAATTCAGAATGAAATTTTGAATAATTTTATTACACCCTTTAGAGCTACTCTGATTTTTTTATAACTGTTGTTAAGCAAAATTAGTACCATTTCTGTTTACAGAACATCTAAAGGGTGAAATGGTAGTATTGCAGGAGCATCTGTGTCATACTCAGAATACAAAGCCAATTCCTACTCTTAGACAAACTAGGAAAACATGTCTGTCTTAATTACTAAATGAATGTACGTTTACCCATTTTTTCCCCACCTTCCCTATCTAAAAGTTGGAATTAAAAAATGCACAGCAACAGTCATTCCCACAAGTGACAACCCATGTTTAATAGCAGAACTTCTGCTTTCCTGGTTTGTTAAACTGAAGACTGTAGTTTGGACTTTACTTACAGCAAGTATTTCCTTGATTTTAGCAATATCTTCAAAACATCTCCCCAGTTTTAATACATTCACTCTCATCCACTTTTGTCGGTCAATAAATTCTCACTGGTTCCTTTGGAGGTGCCTTAGGATTTACTCGTGTTTTTTCCCTCCCCTACGGGTGCTGCTCTGGGCTTGCAGGACAGATCGTGCCTATTCCCTATGATCTGCACTGCCACCAGTACACAATTTTACATTACTCCCATGGCCAAAACACATTCTTGAGTTTCAGCATGCTGGTCTTCCACACCTGTGGCTACATCTTCCCTTCTAACCCCACCCTGCCCATTCCAGGACGCCCTTATCAGAGTCTTCGTTCTCTGAACACCTTTAGCGCTTAAATCTCCTCATGAGTGTGACGGGAATCAGGAAACCAAGTTCAGTTTACCTACTTTATGCAATGTTCCATAAAACTTAATTCTCCTTTCCTTCTACCCCTCCCTACTACCCAAACCGTTGCAGTTCAGAGGCGGTACGTGTATGATTTACACCATCAGCCATCAGTCTCCATCCCCCAGCTCTCTCTGTCCAAGAACCCTTGTTTACCTTTGTCACACGATCTTCCCAAAGCTGAATTTTGGCTTTGGATGCAGTTCTCCTTGCAATCTCCGTGGTTTGTTCTACAAACATTTATTTGTGCAAACATTTTACTTATGCAAACAATCTCATTTGGTTCAGCAGGCTATTTGACTTGTTACCTCAATGTAGTTGCAAGATGAGAACTGTAGATCATGAATACATGGAGGCTGTCTTAAAGAACATCTATAAAGAACTACATCTGTCTCCACTTTTTTTTTTAAATAGAAAAGTAGTAAAGCAAATCAAGATGACTCTGAAGTGGTACTCAATACTCAGTGATCTTCCCAACATTTTCTCTGTACTTAAATGTTTAATTTTAAAAATTGATATTAGTGAATCACTTAGACTTGTATGAATTATTATACTGATCTCCAGAATAATAGGACACTGCAACAAAAAAGATATTTTTGAAGTAAACAATACCGACCTTTTCTTGTTTAGTGTGATCACATGACATGGTAAACATGGAGAGCTGAGATCCATGTTATGTACTAAAATCAGGGATTAAGAAGCAATGATTAAACCTTACCCTAGTATCTGGAAAGATTAACAAGGTAATTATGTAGCCTGAAACTCAGAATGTTTACTTACAAAGAGGAGGAAGAAAATATCCAACACAAGATACGTATGAAGACAGACTGAGGGAGTTGGGGCTGTTAAGCCTGGAGAAGAGAAGGCTCCAGGGAGATCTTAGAGCAGCCTTCCAGTACCTGAAGGGGCTACAGGAAAGCTAGAGAGGGCCTGTTTACAAGGGCATGGAGTGATAGGATGAGGGGTAATGGTTTTAAGCTGAAGGAGGGTAGATTTAGATTAGATATTAGGAAGAAATTCTTTACTGTGAGGGTGGTGAGGCACTGGAACAGGCTGCCCAGAGAGGCTGTGGATGCCCCATCCCTGGAAGTGTTCAAGGCCAGGTTGGATGGGGCTTTGGGCAATGTGGTCTAGTGGAGGGTGTCCCTGCCCATGGCAGGGGGTTGGAACTAGATGATCTTTGAGGTCCCTTCCAACCCAAGCCTTTCCAGGATTCTAAGAATTTGAAATGGAAGGACAAAAGTGATCATTCAGGTTCTTTCATACATCTCATCCAAATCTAAAAAATGAAAATTAGTAGCTCTTTTTCTGTTTAACTTGTTATTTAATACAAAGGCATATCAAAGGCACCATAATAAAGCATAAACAATACTGTTTTAAAGTTGAGGTATAAAGACTAAATTTCTGCTATTTTCACATGAAAACTAACTACTTTTAAAAAAGACCACAATTTTGTGCCATGTGGATCAAGGCTGTCATTTTAAAACTTTTTAAAAATACACACTGGAAGGTGTTACAAGTAAAACTGTGTATGCAAATTTAGTACTCGTGTGTCTCCACTGCCACTGTTCTGCTGACTTCTCTGCCAACATTAGCAAGCTGGAAATAGGCATGTCTTAGTTTCCATTTACTGTGCTTGTGACCTTAGCTCTTCCACAAAGAAGAAGTCTTAACAGTCCGTAAATCTGTGTGATTCTGTGTTTAATAATGATAGTAATACTTCTTCATTGCTACAATTTATTTTTAACAAGTACTGTACTAAGCCTATCATCTTTTATGCCAGCATTGTTACATAAAACATGTTAATTAGTTTACTCTCTACTTGTTATCATTACTTAGTAGAGATCAATAATCCTTTATTACAAGAATTTTCCTTATCTTTTCTCTTGTCACCTGTCCTTTTCCTGTAACAGGATTAAATTCCCAAGCACGTTTTTCCTCTTGATGTTAAAAGGATTGCCTAGTGGTCTTTTTAAATTACTGCTTTATATTCTGTAGCTAAAGGAAATGCTGTGTGATTTTCCTTTAAAAACCTAAAGCCTGCTTTAGCCATTCCTATGAGATACCCTCATGTCATTACGACAGCAATTTTTACCATGCGCCTGACTAAAATGTTTGCATTACAGGGTTTCTAACTCTTTTCCACTGGTAGACATTCCTTGAAAAAGGATTAAACCAACTAAAAATAGTGTGGAATTTTCATTTTAAATGTCACTTTAATTTTTTTTCAGACTCATGTAAATTAGAACTAACCTCAGACTGCATCCTGAGAAGTCCCATTTCTGGGATCCTGATGTATGTGGGTTTCATACCAACTGAACAGGTTGAAAACTCTCTCAGGTATTCTGATGGAGCTTCCTGATACTCAGCAAGCCTTCAAGGCTGGATTGTTCAACCGAATTTTGTACTTAATGAAGAATCAGTACGAGAAAGAGGCTCTGTGGTGTTAGAAGCTCTGTGGTCTGTTGCTGCTTTCTCACAGTGAACTGGAGCTTTTCCAGATGAAGAGTAGCAAAATAAGTTGTTTCTACTTTTAGAATCAAACCTCCATAAATTGGTATTCAAACTGGAAAAACCAATGGCTGAAAAGGACAGTTCATTATAGCGTGCAGTGATGTGGATCAACATAGTTCAGCCTAATTGATATCTTAGCTCAGGAAAACAAAGCCTTGACTGTATTTCAAATAGTCCACTATTTATACTCTTTATAAATACATTTTTGAAAATTAATTTCAGAGGAAAGTATTTTCAAGTCAGACCTCAAATACTAATGTCTTACAGATCAAAGGGACATCTCCCAGCAGGCTATATCAAATTTCTATGAGCATATTCTGACTTTGTCCCAGAGTTTGAAGTAAGTATTTTTGTGATACTGGACTTATTTCTCTTGTCCTTCACCCATTCATTAAACACATGACACAGATCTTGACTTCGTAAGTATGATATACACTTACTAACTGATACTGCTAATGTAGCTCATGGACACGGATGAAAAAATAATTGAAGTTAATTTCCTCAAGAAACAGAATTAGAATGTTAGAGTTAGTGATACAAGCTGTTTATGTTTTTCAGGCAACATTTTGCTAACTGTATAAATACATGCAGACTCCTGAACATTAAATTAGTACAGTAATAATACAGGCTGCATGTTTTCATCCCATAGAAGACAAAATCAAATTAAAACCTCAAGCAGGATGCTTCCTGTTACATACCAGCCTTCAGAGAAAAAGCACTATCTCATTTATTCATGCATTACTGAGTCATAATAAAATTCATTGCTGGCACACCGGTCAAGACAAATGCTAGCAAAATGCTCTGGTGACAGCAGTATCACTTATTGCTGCACGCATTTGTTTCATAACCATCCCTGGTTTCATACTGTAAGTCTTGTGCACTCCCACCGTGGGATTGCCAGGGCTGACCTGGGGCACACGCTACGAACTTTGGCAGTGGTCCTGAATTGCAGGATGCTGTGCCATGTTTCCCTGCGCTACCCACCAGCCCTGTCCCCCTTCTTGCAGCTCTCAGCACAGCTCTGACCCACACAGGAGTTCTGCAGTCCCTGATCATCCTCCAGCTGCTTTGCACATTGGCTGGGTTTAGACAGCAGTTTTGGTGCACGTGAATGAGATTCGTCTGGAGTCCGGATACATACAAAATGCATCCTAACCCCTAGCAGAGACATCTGGATCTAAAACATGGGGCACTGCTTCAGACAGCTTTGAAACACCTGCATATTGAAGCTGTTCGGTGTGGGAGGGCTGACTACACATAATCCAAAGCAAAAATGCCAAACCGTGCAATATAGCTGCAGGAACTGCGGCACCCATTGTCTTTACTGGGCCTTTTTATTTGTTAATGTGGACAGAGCCGTGCCATACCATACCAGCCTGTGAGGTTGAACCAGATGGCATATCCAGTTAAAAACCTTCTATATCAGAGGGATAAAGAGAAAGCTTTTAACCTGCTACTACTACACAGAGCAAGAAACAGGAGCAGCTACTCCTTGGGGATGGTGCCACCGATGACAAATGGGAGGATGACATCTCAATGAGCAAGAATCAAACAGAAGCAGCTGGGCCATTTCACACTGGTCACTGTCTGTCAGTCATAAAAATCAGAGAAAAACAGAAGAAAGTGGGAAAAAAAGACCATTTGGAAGAAATGGTCCAGTGAAAAGACGAAGAAAAAAATCAAAAGGCAAGTTCAAGAAACCCAGTTGAAATATATTGCTAAGAAGAGACTGAGAGTTTTGGACCACTGAAGCCACTGACAAAACATCTAGTACCATTTCTCATTTACAGGTCTAGTATAGCAAAATGTGAGGATAGAGTGACAAACAAGCAGTCAACATGGAATTACCTGCTGGCAAACCAGGCCTTGATATCAATGATCGGACATCAGACTTGCAACTATACTGTTCCCTGTAGTGCCAAAACATTACAAGTTGACAATTACTGTTGTACACTGATGATCTAAAATCCTTTATAATCAGAGAATAAACTCAAGCAAAACATAATGCCCTTCCCATTTACTTCATAATTACAATTTGACTGCCATAACATGTAGCATGTTTTGAAAAATCAATAAATACTCCAGTTCAGCACTCCTGGCTCCATACCATAATAGAAGTATCAAATATGGGTACTATTTCTCTACAAAGTAGTATGAGCACTCCACATTTTTACAGCAAAAAAGTGTTACTGCTGATAGTACAGGGCACAAATCTATTACCCTACCAAGTGGGGCAGAGAAGCTCCAAACTGTATTGCATAAATAGCCTCACGCGTTACATTTATAAACTTATGTAGTATCTGGCATATTCTTACTGAGGAAAACTGCTTGCATACCCCTAAATTATGTAACTCTAGTGTTTAGCAGTTTGGCATCTTTCAAAAATTTGCGCATTATATCTCAAGTTAAGCAGCACAGTTTCAGTCTGATTAAGGAGTTTTAATGGTGCTGACCAATACATTAATTCAACAATTATCAGGTCATTGGATACTATTTTTTTCCTCTTGAGTGATTGTAATTGATTACTGATGACTTAAGACAACAATTCTGTAAAGAACCTGCCCTCTCACATAATATTTAAGTCCTTTTCTGCCTTTCCTACTGACCACTCTTACTACAACCATATCCCAGTTTAAGCCCTGTATCCCTTCATCAAGAAAGCTAGCTAAAGTCTTGAAGGGAGAACTCTATCACCTATTTACATGACAGGCACAGCTTATGGCAGACATCACTGGCTACAAGGACTTACAGTTTTGGTGCTCTTCCAGAAAACCAGTGTTTGCCAGCAAAAACAAAACAGTCAACAGGGTGTTTCAATAGGCATAACAAACTATCCTGGCATCTGTGTCACACTTAGAACATTCAAAAAACTTGTAATACCTCCCTGGTCCACAACTCTACATCTAAATAAAGCATGTCAACATCTATCATTTGTTCAGGCAATGAGAAAGCCTTTCAGATAAGAAGTGGGGTTTGCTAATACTGAGACAGTTTAAAGGACTTCATCAATCTGTAGACTGATGAACCCCTACTCACTGTTGCTCCACTGCAGGTAACAGAAGGCCCGCGTAGAGATTTAAAACAACTTAAAGGCTTTAACATGCAAACAACTTATCCCATTTAATCTGTTCTGTGGTCCACGGGCACATGCTCACCAGGAGCCTGAAGCAGCTTACTTCTCCAAGAGCTCCAGTTGGTATATAGAGCAGCCGATACTCGGTAGCCTGTTTGTGTATCAAAGCCTTTACTTGCTACTGAGCAGGCAAGAACTGGCTTAGATTACTGGAATTAAATGCAGTTCTATGTCCACTAGTAGACAGTTCAATTATACCTAACAAAGATAAAGGCCATCCATCTTCTTTTTTTTAAGGTGTAAAAGTTTTCTGAATTCAGAGAAAACCAAGCAGCAAGCCTTTATTGGGTATTTTTGGACAATACAACATATCCTGTGTCTTGTGCTAACAGCAGCTACATATTCATGCTGAGGTGTGTGGGACACTTCTTTGTCTTCAGGTAACATACCGTGCTCATTTGTAACACAAGTATTTGTAAAATTATGGCAGGATCAGAAGCAGTGCAGATCTGTGTTATCAAGCAATACAATCCATTACTTATTTCATTAATCCATTACTATCCATTTAATGAAATACCTAGTTTCACTTGTATATTCTCACATCACTAATTTGTTTTTTTCTAAGAAACATGCTGTGGAAGGCTAAAACCACTAGAATCTTACTGTAACTTTACATGAAAGGATTTGCCTTTTTAGTCTTCAAACACAGAAGCATATAAAAGATTTGCCAACTGTAAGTTAGTAATTTCCAGCCCTCCATAAGATCCGCATGCTTATCAGGTAATTATTCAAAATAACTACTACAATTAAAAATCATAAGAAATGTTCTTAAAACATTTTAAAAAATAACACTGGTTTAGGAGAATCATTCTTGTAATCATATTAAAATAAATTATGTTGCACTTACAGAATTAGTAAGTGAATGTATCCTCCAGGTGTAATTCCTAGTTGTTCAGTTCACAATGATTAACCTCTATCAAACCAAGATTCTTTATGGGGCTTATAATGCCTACTGGTAGAAGGAATCTCTTTTTCCTCTCTCCACAATCTATGGTATGGTGGAAGCCCCAGGTCTGGAAATCCTCCATTGAATGCATAGATTTAACCCAAAAATGGATCACTGGTGGTACTCCAGATGCGGAGAAGTGCCTGGTGGGGGAACAACTGAGGATGCAACCACATGTGTGAATGTTTGGAACTGGCTGGGGTTTTAGGGAAAGGTACTAAGCAAGATACTGACCTCTAAAACCATCAAACAGAAACAGGCAGATACAGGTCAGCTGGGTGTATATCTTGATAATGATATTAGAGAACTGGCCCCAGTACTGAGCCCTGTGGAACACCACTTGTGACTGGCCGCCAACTGGATTTAACTCCATTCACCACAACTCTGTGGGCCAGGCCATCCAGCCAGTTTTTTACCCAGCAAAGCATATGCCCATCCAAGCCATGAGCAGCCAGTTCCTCCAGGACAATGCTGTGGGAAACGGTGTCAAAGGCTTTACTAAAGTCTAGGTAGACAGCATCCACAGCCTCTCCCTCATCCACTAAGCGGGTCACCTTATCATAGAAGGAGATCAGAATGGTCAAGCAGGACCTGCCTTTCAGAAGTGAAGAGACAAGCCAGATCAAGCCCTTTTTTTGCTGATGGTGAGAATCATGAAGTTTATGAAGAAAATTAATTGGAAGCTAAACCACCCACCTCAGGCTGACAGAGGCTAGAGCAGCAGAGGGAATACCCTGAGGGTGCAGCAACCAAAAACAGGGCAGAAAAGGTGCTAAGATACACAGGCCGATGACCGGGCCCTGGCCTGAGGTTTAGCTAACATGAGAAACTACTGGGCAGGACATGAAAAATGGCTGAACATAAATAATAGGGTGAGAAGCTGGAAAAAATTGCTGAGAGCATGGTGAGGAAGGGCTGGCTTTCAGGTAGTTAAGAGGGGGGTTATGTGAGAGGCAGCTGGACTTCACAAAGACTTGGTGGGGACAGTGCTGGGACCTTTTGGGGAGTGAAATCTTGCAAGGCACACAGGGCCGAGGTAACTGTATCAGTGATACCGTGTGAGGCTGAGATGGCCCAGGTAAAAGCATCAGAAATACAAGATTTGGTTCTGCATCAGGTAGTAGTCGTCAAGCTGGAGCAGCTGGTGAGCAGGAAGAGACCCTCACGTGGAAAGACTTGGTGTCTGAGCCATTGGCTGTGTAAGGGGCCCAATGTCCAGGAATATTAAACAGACTTAGAGCCCACACTGACATTCAGGTGGCCTGTGAACACAGGCCACTTGCAAATCTAAAGAGGAATTGTGTTTTCCATAGTGAATGCCAATCCTGATGAACCAGAAGAAGGGAGGAAGAAGACTGGGCTATCCCTATTCTTGTTTATGCAAGTGCTATTGGTGTTTATGAGGGCATGATAAAGGCATTGCTCTGTGCGTGTCTGACCAACCATTTCAGTTTTACGTTTGTGCATGCCTCTTGAATGCATGCTCAGCCATGCTACTGGCCAGACCTGCAGGCAGGAACAGCAGCAGCTGCATCCATCAACCCGGACGGAGAAACTTCTTAGGTCTGAGAGTACCCAGGACTGGCTTTCAATGACCAGTGAAGAGGAACCCCTGGATCTCAGAGTACACTGGGTTGAGGGGCTCTCACAGCAGCCTTAATGAGAGGGAACTTAGAGTTGAGCTAAAGAAGTGATGCTTATAGTATCAGGAACAAACCAGCTTTCACTAAAGTATCCTCTAGGTGGCAATGAAAAAAGGTAGACTTGTGAAGGACTAGTCAAACTTTAGTTTTTCACAGTAAACTGAATTCCCTTAAAAGCGGGACACAAGAGATAGACGTGGAAGGAATAAGAATAACATGCTGTGCTCTGGCATGGTACACTCCAGCAGCATGGTATTAAAAAGCATTTGAGCACATTAAGACCCCGAGTAGGAAACTGTAACTGTCAGACTGCCAACAAAGCTATGAAAGACACACTTCCAGAAGAAACCTCATTTTAAAATCCACTGACAGATGCTGTAAGAAATGTTGATATGTAGCATAATTAATGTAGACTGAACAAATTGTACTGTGGACAGTGATACGTTTATTACAAGCCACTTGGTGAAGGCTGCTGGAGGGAACTAACGAGAATGCAACACAGTCCTGGATTAGAATATACAAGCGCAGGCTTCCCTGTAAACAGGAAATAGCGAGACAGGGAAAAGTATTTAACTTTCCTGTATACAGTCTCCAAAGAAGTGACACACCTCAGGTGCACGTGCAAGTGCAAGGTATTGCTAGAGCGAATAAACAGCCTTGTAGAAATGAAATGTCTGAAAGAATAGGTATTTTGCTCAGAGACAGAGAAATGATAAATATTAGGGTGAGGTATTTTCTTTGCCCACAGATGACATGATTTATAGTATAAGTTCTGTTTACTCTAAATGACTGGGCTCTAAGATGAATAATTTTGAAAAGGCTATTTCAGCTGTTGGGTAGTCTTTGTTCAAAGGAATAAGAAAGATGGGCTCCAAGCCTAATACAAACACACTGAAGTCAGTCGTGGTTAACATGATAGACAGCAGTTAAAAGGCTGTGGCAGAATTTCATGACTCCCAGCCAGCATGTTGGCAGTCCTCTCCTATGGAGACAGGGATAGCTTGGATGTCTGTGGAAGTCTATAGGCTGGGGTAGAAGTTAATTTAGCCTGGCACCTATTATTTTGATTTTCAATAGTGACTTTTATACATTTCGTCATCTAGAGACTCCAAAGGATCTGCCAGGGGATGCAAAGGAAGTTTGGGAGCAAAGACACCGAAGTTCA
The DNA here is from genome assembly GCF_011004875.1 of Balearica regulorum gibbericeps. Lineage (NCBI taxonomy): Eukaryota > Metazoa > Chordata > Aves > Gruiformes > Gruidae > Balearica > Balearica regulorum. The sequence goes on from NC_046184.1 coordinate 30,242,963, forward strand.
GAAATCCTTTCCATGAGCGTTTGAGTTCACTAATAGGAAAACAGCATAGGTGTCTGAATTCCAATGGTACAAACTTTTTTTTTTCATACTGGTGCCAATGTCTTTACAAGAGTTACCTAGAAAAACTCCGGGGTAACCTCATCATCTCTAGTACTCCGCAGACCTATATACAGTTTCACACAGAAGACCTCCACAAACAAAAACGACCGTCCTTTTCAACAGTTAAAACGGCACAGCTTTGCCTCTGGGTGCAACTACACCAGTGTGGAAATGCTCTAGAAGGGTCTGGCTTTTCATGTAGGAGCGGTTCACACCAACACACTGCAACACATAAATAATGTAAGAGTACTGCTTTAACTACTAGCATAAATAAAGTGATATTACTTTTAGGAACAGAAGCAGAGTACATACTAGAGAAACAACCCAAAGGCCACTTAAAAGATCACTCAATACCAAAGTTTGACAACTAGAAGGATAGACACAGATAAAGTGTGCTCTAACTCTAGGTTTGAAACTGCCTGCTTGCACATGACTTCCTTCTGCTGTGTCTTTCAAAGTATCGGCGACTTAAAAATTCAACATAACTGGACAGTAGAGGTTAAAAGCCAACCTGGACTGAAAAAAAATTAAGCCACTTTCCTCTCTTAAATGTGAAAACATTAAACTCTAATTTTTTTGTTCAGCTCAAACTGAAACATCCCATAAAACTTCTAGTTACCAATTCAGAGTAATGACTATTGGAGAACACTTTTTTTAAACCAGACGTACTCATCTTAGAGACAACCTGTACCTGGTGAGGCCTGCAGAGCAGCATCATGTCACCGGAGTTTTTCCCTTTTTTCTGTCTATGCCTTCCCCCAGGACAGAAGATGTAATCCAAGGTCTTGCTCCTGCCTCACAGTGTCCAGGTTTCTCTCACAAGGATCAGTTCAGCCTAAGAATTTCTTGCAGTTTACCTAAGGTGAGCTCTAGCTAAGCTGCTTCTAGAAGGGTGCAGACATACAGGTCTCTCAACAAGGATGGAGATCTCACTGTTCTTGCTGCTTAAGGTGCCTGACTTGCCCCGGCTGTCACCGCTGACAGTCCATTTGTGCTCCTCACTGTACGCCACCTGCTTTTCTTTATCTCTGTGCATATACGTGCTGAGATACGGATTTATGTGGGAAGTCAAAGAGCCACCCAGACGATCAGCCTGATGTCCCACCTCTCCGGCGCAGTGCCGGCACCAAGTCCCGCTGCAGCACAACTCACTGTTGAAACCTCTCCCAGTCCCCCCAGCTTCACATGCCACGCTCGGGGCTTTGCTAAGACGAACGGCACCAGCAGGACCCGAAGCCCTTACGCCCCTTGTAACCACCGGGAGGTGGGGACGGGGCTGCCCGACGCTCTCCCCGGAAGCCCGCTGCGACGGGAGACCGATGGGGCCCTCACCGCGCCCCGCGGAGCCCGCCCCGTCCCGCCGCCCCGCCAGCGCCGAGCCGAGGGCCGCGGACCGCCGGGCGGAGGGGAGTGTGGGTACCCCCATGCCTCCCAGCAGCGCACTCACCTCCCCGCTTCAGCGGCCCGCCGGCCCCTCGGGACGCTGCCATGCCACCGCCGCGCCGCTCCTCCCGCCCCGGCGTGAGGCGGCCTCCGGGAGCCGAGCTCCGCCCCGCCACGCCCCGGCGGGGAGCGCGGGGCCAGCCGGGGCTCGTAGTCTCTACCCCGGCCGAGGGGCGCGGCCGCGCCGAGGCACTACGTTCCCCGGCGTGCAGCGGGACGGGGCATATAAGTGGCTGGCGGCGAGCGCCTTTCACTCAGTCAGTCCGCCCGCCCGGCTGAACAATGCCTTTGCCGCCGGGGCCGAGTAGCCGCGGCTGAGGGGCGGCGGGAGCAGCTGGGCAGCGGACGCGCTTGCCGGCCACCGCCGTTCCCGGCGGAGGGGTTGCCGGCCGCTGGCGGGGTGTCGGGCGCACGCACGCCGCGAGCATGTGGATACCCACGGAGCACGAGAAGTACGGCGTGGGTGAGTGAGTGAGAGCGAGCGGGGCAGCGCGGGGGGCGAGGAGCGGCGCTGCCGGCGGGGAGCGCATCCCGCGGCGGAGCGGGTTCGCCCCGGGGGGCTGCCCCCGTCCCCCGCGGGAGCGGAGGCAGCGCCCAGCCTGTGTGAGCGGTCGCGTCGCCCATTCTGCGCGGCGGGGGTCGGAGGTCCCACCGAGGCGGGGGGTGGGAGGGAGGTCACTTTCCCAGGGGCGCAACAAAGGGCGAGCGATGCCCGAGCCGCGGCTTCGGTGCCTCCCGCCGCTGCCCGGGGATGGGGCCGGTCCCTCACCGCCGAGGCGGGTGCTTGGCTTCTCCCCGCCGGCGCTGGGTGGAGAGGCTGGTGTTTCACGGGGAACAAAGCAGCCTTAAAAAATACCCCTGGGAGCGGCGACCCGGCAGGGAGACGGTCTCCGGCGGCGCCCCGGGGAGGAGCGGGAGCAGGAGCGGGGCCGCGGGCATTGTTCGCGCGCCGGGGGTTTTGTTGCTGCTTCGGTGGAAACCAGACAAAGTGTCGCTTGTGGGAGTCGCGCTGCCTTGTCTATTTATTCAACTCTGCTCTGAAGCCCGCCGATGTGACTTAAGTGATCAGGGAGGCTCACTGCGATATTCTGTTTTTTGACACCACCTATTAAAACCGCCCGGTGAGCTCTGGTAGCTCGTCCCGGACAATAGCCCCGTCTGACACAGATGCAGCTGAACTGTTAGACAGCCCTACTAGCGTAGTAAGCAGCTTTCCGGGTGTTTACGTCGCATTTGAACGCGGAGTTGTGCATATTACGGAAAAAGCAGGAGGAGCGCGGAGCCCTCCTTTGTTTTTGTGTGTCTGTGTGCGGGGAGCAGCGCTCTGGCGAGCGCGGGAGCCAGCCCAGCCCGGCGCGGTGCCGCTCCGTCCCATTTGGAGTTGGTCCCAGATGTTGCTTGCTGTCCTCCAGACGTTAAATTATAGAGATCAACAATGGGATTTATTTTCGTGACTTCTTTATTTGCCAGGTCACAGCTGGGTTGCAAGATATTGATTAGTCCTGCCACCCGCCTTTCTTTACGAGGGTGGGCAGAGGCTTAAAAACCACTCTGGGATTCCCTGGAATGGCATGCTGGATATTAGCAGTCAAGTGTTTCAAGTTGCAGCCCTGCTCTCGGTCTTTTTGTTGGTTTTTATTTTTATTTTTGAGCATAGTATGCTATTGCACAACTGAAGCATTTTTCCTGATTTATGAGCTAAAAATCACTGTGCAGCATCTTTTCTAATACTGACAACAAGCAGCCAAACATTGTTCCCCTTATTGAATAACTACACCTGGTTGCTAAACAATTAAGTGATATTTTAATGATAAAATCTTAAATAAGGTTTTTCTGTGTTTAGTAAACCTTTTCAGGTACTTGCACATGGATCACTGTCCAGCTCTTCCTCACTTAGGAAGGCTGGTGTTATGGAAATCTTATGCCTGCTAAAGAGATGCAGTTGTGATTTCTCAATAGTGGGCTTCCTCTGGATCAAACAGAAAATGTAGTTCACCACAAAGATCCTCTTTCTTTTTGTAAATATATAACATAGTCACAAAAAGATGCTTATTCTTATTTAAATTCATTCCATGGTTTTCTGTGATTTCCCTTCCAAAGGCTATTCAAGATAGTAACAAAAAGCCACTGTTCAATTTGGGTTCTCTGTACCCCTAGAATGGGGGTGATATTGTAGTTCACAGGAGCATTGCAAAATGTTGAAATACTAAAGTAACTTATTTTTTCTCTTGGACTGTATTTTATGCTATGTGCTCACTCACTTGCATGATGAGTGCTGTCTGCAAAATCTTCACACCCAATTATTGTATAAGCTATTGTACTCTAGAGCAGTGGTAGGGGAGGCAGGAGAAAGTTTTGTATCTTAATGTATAATTGTTTAAACTTCAGGTAAAGTGAATTTCATTGGGTGAACTTGCATTTTGCATTGTAGACTTAATTATGTCTCTTCTTTTTTTTAGTGATGGGATTATTATGTTTCAAAAGAGTAGTTTTCTAATACTGATGTATTTATTTGCCCTGGTAAAATGGGTGCATTATAAAATCCCTTTGAGAATCCTGATTAGTTGTACCAAACATATGTATCCTTTGTATAAAGAGCTCAGGGCTTGCATCAACATCAGACCTCATCTGCATTTTCAGTCTGAATTTTGCAGCACATGCTGTGTGCTGCACATTTCTACTGTGACATGCCAAAATGGATGAATAACCAGGCAACAACCACCTGGTTGCACTGAAGGGTTGCTGGTTACCAGGTGGCTTTTGATCACTTGCACAGCCTGACAGTTTCCCACTTTGAGGGGTAGTTACTACAAATAATAAGATTATCTTAGAATTTTTCAACTTCTGTCTGCTAGCCACTGATAATATCTAATTGTTTTTTACTGAGCAGGCTGCTTTGCTGGGAGTTCATTTACTAGTAGGCAGATATACTGCCAGTTTATTTCCTAGTAGATAGACATACTGCCATAATGAAGAACATTATTACAGTTAAATGTAACACCCTTTGTACTACAGTTTTATGTGTTTTTATTTCTAAGGCTCTAGATTTTCAGTTATGTATTATCCCTCAGGATGCTAAAGGTGAAATAAGCATTGAAATATTTCTGGTTCAGAGAAAGTTTGCTTTGTTTGGGTTTTGATATCTTTATTTTCAGAACAGAATGTTTAACTTCTGTGTTTCACTTTGAAATTCCATATGTTCTGAATCACACCTTCAGCTGTTCTGTCAAACTGGTGATGGCATCACACAAAGAACCCAGTGGTCAGTTTTGTGGAGTATTTAGCACAAAGTATGTGGGTGTAAGGGTAGGAGAGGTAAGCTTTTTTGCTGTTAATAGTATTTAAAACTGGTAGTTGTCAAATTGAATTGGCTTACATAAATGCTGTGTACTGTTCTATGTGAATTTAGAACCAAACAGAACAATACCGTTTAAAACAATAACCAAACCCTTTGTTAAAATTAGTCATTTAAGACTGCATAGCTGTGGATGCTCTGCAGGCAGCAAACTGGTGAGTGGGGCTTTCAAAGGTTGTTCTGACTGGTTGGTGCAAACTAGAAGCTTTCAGCTGTAATACATAAATCACAGGACTATGTAACTTCTTGTAGTTGCTGTTCTGTTAGAGAGCCTGAATATAGATCATCACTTTTTCTTTGTCTCACCAAATCTGCATACTGCTGATTTTTATTTACCTGACTCTATAAGGTTGCAGTTATGCTTTCTGGAACATAAATTATTTTTCTTTTTTTCTACTGAGCACAAAGCTTCTTGGAATTTCTTAGGAAAGTGTTTTATGGATTAAGATGGGAAGATTAATTAAGGAGAAAAGTTAAAAACAGGTGCTGAATACATAATCTAATTTATAAGCAGAAAGGTATTCCAGATCCTGAAGTCATTCTCTATAGGAAAATATACTAATTTAACTTAGACAAGTTTAGTGCTTGGTATTTTTAGTGTGGTTAAGCCATAAATCTATCTTCCCAACAGGGTATGAAGTGTGGCCATCTCCTACTTTATAGACTGAGAAATGGAAGGATCAAATGACTTTGTGCTGTAAGCTGAGGTTTATAGGAAGAAAGACGGGGGTGTATTAGTTGATCACAGGAGCAGTATTGACTAGCACATAGACAAAAGCCAAATCAATTGGCTTATGCCCTGGTCTGACTTGCTGCCAGACTAGTCTTGCTAGCAATCCTCTTGTAAGATAGCTAAGACATCTTTATCTTCATGCTGTAATTGTTTTTTTGACTGCAAGCTAACTTTACTGGAAATGAGCTTGGTTTGTTTAGCTCAACAAGAAAAGGACTATGATGTGGTTAATGTCACATTGTATCTCTGTCAATAACTGGGCTAAACTTCCAATATGTGTTTTTGTTTAACACAAATACTTCATCAGCTTCTTGTACCCATCCCCAAATAGTACAAACAAAGCCTTCAATCTTCTTACATTCTGCTATGTTGGTTTTTGCTTCATGTTTGTATGTGGAATTCACTAATATGACCACTAATAATGAGCTATATCCAGAATTTCTGTCAAGCTGCCTTAAATAACTGTTTAGGGGTGGGGTAGGACAAAACATAGCATACTTTGGGGCTCATGAACCCCATTTAGCTCATGAACAGTTGGAGTATGATCTTTGTTTTCTTGTTACAGCTTGTGGCTGTTTGTGGGGCTGGTCACTTGCAAGTAGGTGAAGGTGAGGTACTGTGGGGCACTGAGAGTGATACCAGTGCTCCCCCCACTTCTCTGGGGTGATGGGAGCCTGTGCTGGGTCTGGCTGAGATGGAGTTAACTTCCCCACAGCAGCCCTCACAGCGCTGTGCTGTGTACGGGTACCCAGCAAGGTGTTGGTAACACACCGGTGTTTGGGCTACTGCTGAGCAGCGCTGGCACAGCACCAAGGCTGTCTCTCCAACATTCCCCCCAGCAGTAGGCTGGGGGTGGGCAAGATCTTGGGAGGGGACACAGCCAGGACAGCTGACCCAAACTGACCAAAGGGATATTCCATACCCTATGATGTCTGCTCAGCAATAAAAAATGGAGAGACAGGAGGAGGAAGGAGGGATATTTGTTAGACATTTGTCTTCCGGAGCAACTGCTACGCATACTGAAGCCTTGCTTCCTGGGAAGTGGCCGGACATTGCCTGCTGATGGGAAGTAGAGAATAGATCTTTTGTTTTTCCTTCGCTTCTGTGCTCAGCCTCTGCTTTTACTTAGATGCCTTTATCTTGACCCAGGAGGTTTTTTTTCCATCTTATTTTTTTCCCTCCTCCCTGCTCAACTGAGGAGGGCAGTGAGAGAGCAGCTTGGTGGGCACCTGGTGTCCAGCCAAGATCAACCCACCACAGAGCCCATTCTCACTTTATGAAACACACCCTGAGTTCCAGCTATCTGAGAGAGAAAATGTGCGGGCCTCTGCTATAGGAAGATTTTGGACACATAACACATTGTCATGGAGGCTTTTAGATTAGTTTAGGATATCAGAGAGATTTTCCTGGTCTTCTATGTAGACAGTAACTTTCAGTATCTTTCAAAGAGGTAATAATGCCAACTCACAGCATTTTGAAAAGTCACTCACTACATTCTGCTGGAGAGCAGAATAGGAAGGCTGAGATTTTAAGTCATTTTGGTCATAAGAATAGCCTTAACTTAAATGAATATTGATAAAGCAGTGAAATTGCCTTAAAATAAAACTAAAAAAATATTTTAAAATGAATTTAACAGCTGCTTCCAAAAATCCAGAGTCTTTAGTGTGGATGTGATGTTTTGAATGCCTTTATCATCTCCTAAGGACAACCCAGAGATGATTGGTTCATTAACACCTTCTTACACAGTGGCCTTCAGAGATCTCATCTTTCCTATTCACTAGGTATCTGGAGCTACTGGGGGAGATTTCTGAAGGAGATGTTATTTCATGGCTAGCTGTATACTGATGACACTGTTTTTTCTTCCTCTTTCACTGTACTGAAGTCTTTTTTGCCACCATTCTCAGTGTCGGACTTGTGTGGTTACTAGCTGGGTCAGATTTAGCCAAAAGATGGTGGACCTAATTAATGAACATAAGGAGTGAAGGTGAGAATGTGGTCTCCCTGCTGAAAGGGAGAATGTGGTTTTTTTATCTAGTATAGGCTAATGTAATCTGTCATTGCTTCCGGGAGCTCGGACAACATGTGATGGAGTGTCTAACTTCTCTGTCAAGAAAGCTATAATTAGTTATTTTACTCCTACCATGCAGATATCAGCAACTTTTTGTACTGCTGCAAGAGTGTCTGCCTTTGACACATCTCTCATTTCTGGGCTGCAGGTTAGGGAAGCAAACTTCAGAATAAAATTGGGTTTCACGTTTACAGCCTGGTTCAAGGCGAACGTGTTATCTACCACATTCCATAGTTTCCAGTTCATTTCTGAGTGTAATTCACTGTAGGTTTTGGTCTATAAAGTTCTCCATAATTTGAGTCTTGGGATCAGGGAAAATTCTGAGGAAAGCATTTTGACTGCTTGGATCATTTGTGACACTTGAATGTATTCAGCAACTGAGACAAGGCACTTCCAGCAGAGTTTGTACCCCTGGGAGATGTGCTGCTTCATTTCTTTAGTTTTGAGAGACTGAGTGGTGTGTGTGTGGTTTTGGTGAGGTTTTTTCCTACTGGATTTGTAGTTGATTCTGTGAAAGTACAGGGGAACAAACCCCTCAAAGTCCTCTCAGGCCTGTCTTTGTGGTTTTGCACAGAAGGGTTGAAATGTGAAGCTGGCTTGATTTTGCCAGTCTAGAATATATTTTGTTACTGTTTATTTTTGCATGTAACTGTGTACATAATTGAATAACTTTGTTTTGGTTTTCCTCCTTTTCTTCCTATTTGTCCTTTTGTGAGGAGCTGGGCAGAATGCCTTTGAGGTGACCGCTGTCCCCTTCCTAGTGATTTGAAGTCTCTTCCAGGAGACTAACCTGGAATGAGATGTCCCTTTTTATTTTAGTTGCATGCATTTTGCTTGTGATAATGACTCTAATGTTATGCAAGACAAAATTTTCGTTTTGTTTTAATGATGATGACTATAAACGTAAGAAAAATATATTTAGAAAGGCATTAGAAAGACTTAATCTGTACCACTTTCTCAAGGGTGTTTGCCAGTGTGTTCTTTAAAATGATGATAATGAGCATCTGCAACTTCTGTAGTCAGTGCTTAGCACAATCCTATTACTAGAAAGTGTTTAGCATTGGAGTAGTTTTCCTCTTGCATGTATCCTTATGTGTATGTGAAGCCTTGCCAAGACTGTCTCCTTTTCCTCATATGAAATAGTGCCAGTTATTTCATCCCTTCCTTGTAGATGATGTTGTTCTTATCTTTGACCAGTTGATCTATATTCAAAACTGGACAGGAAAGCTTTGTCAGGTAAAGCAGGAGAATCTTCTAGTGTGTGCTGTGGGCAATGTGTCTGCTTGTCATTCCTGGTGTGATGTTTGTTCCTTTTGCAACAGCATCTCATTGACTCTTGTTCAGTCAGGAACTGCTAATCAATCCTTCAGATCCTTTTCTGGAATACTGTTGTCTAGACAGTCATTTTCTCATCCTGTATTTGTCAGCTTATTATTTCTGCTTATATGTCCTTAATGGAAAGCACCTCTTTTCTATACTATTTCTCCTGTTTGTCAGCTGCTCTGGCTCCCAAATTTCCTGTCTCGCATAAGCCTGTTGGAAGCACCTTGTCTGACAGCTTTGTGATGCAATTTAGGAACTGTACTTGCTAACAGAAGTGGAGCTTAAGAGAAGCAATGCATGACGAACAATTAAAGACACTTGGATGCCACAATGATTTGCCATTAGTTTGCCTTTGTATGTTTAAAGAGATGTATTTTTCAGATCTTTACAATGACAAGAAACTGAAGTGATAGCTGTTTTCTGTTTCTCTCCATAATGCATGTTTCTGGTTATTCAGAATGCATGTTCCCAGTTACATAGTTTAAAGATATGATAACTTGTCAACTTTGCATTCTTGGGCACCTGAAATGTTTCATTTGAAAATAATGCTGATATAACTTTCAGATGCTCAAAGGTGGCTAGGAAAGCTGCAAACAGTGCAGCTCTGAAAGTCACCTGTGCTATAGGACAAAGAAGTTTGGATTTTGCAATTTGTAATGCATTATGCTTGCTGGTTTTTTCTGTTGCTTTGAATAAGAAAATAGGATAAAATCAAATCAGTTTTGCAGGATTAGAAAAAACAGTCATCTTATGGCATGAGGCAAAAATGTGCCCATGTGCTCTTGAAGGAGAGCTAATATAAGGGAAAAACTGTTGTTGATACTGATTGCACCTTTCATTTTTCTCCAGTTAAGGAACTAAGTCAGTCTATTTTTTTTGAGTCACATGCAATTATTTATCTAGTTTCTTAGTAGTAAAGGCTGAAATTATTACAACTGAAAGTAGGTAAAGCCTGTTTACTCAGCTCTCTAGTACACTGAGTTTCGTTTTGATAGCTTGTGTGTAGAAAAACTCAAATAGTAGATGAGGTAATAAATCCCAAAATGCAATTGTTAGCAGAACTCATGATAAAGTATTTGAGGAATAACTTAAACTTATTTCACTTTTGTTTTCTGTGTTACTGTATTTCAAGTGTATGTCTCCTTTTGGGGCTCTGGAAGCAGGCAGTGGCTGGTCTTAAGCAATCAGTGGCTAAATGATGAGCTTGTTCAGGTCTTTCCGCAGCAGAGCGCCCAACTGGAGTCCCCTTTCAAATCCATTGCTTGGGATATCTTGATTTGTCTTTTGTTTGCACCAAACTTATGATTTTTGAGTTTTAATTAGAAATGCAAAATAAGTTCTTAACTACAAAGGTGTGTACTGACACATTTTCATGAATAATTTGCGTTGAGTGTGTGGGAATGTATATATGCTGTGGACAAGAGGTGAGCACCAACTGCACAATAGGGGCTCTTCAATAATAGAAGTTACTGAATTCTGTTTAATTATTTTTAAAACAAAGCATTTCTTTTTACTATCATAAATCATTGACCACATACAATAAGATAACATTTCATTTTTTGAAACTTCTTGAAATTACAGGTGTGTTGGTTTTGCGTGGCAAGGTTTTGGTAGTGGGGGGGCTACAGGGGTGGCTTCTGTGAGAAGCTTCTAGAAGCTTCCCCTGTGTCTGACAGAGCCAATGCCAGCCAGCTCCAAGACGGACCCGCCGCTGGCCAAGGCCAAGCCAATCAGCGCCTCTGTGATAACATATTTAAGAAGGGAAAAAACAGTTAGAGAGCACTTTTGCAGCCAGAGAGAGGAGTGAGAAGATGTAAGAACATCTGCAGACACCAAGGTCAGTGAAGAAGGAGGGGGTGGAGGTGCTCCAGGCGCCGGAGCAGAGATCCCCCTGCAGCCCGTGGTGAAGACCATGGTGAAGCAGGCTGTCCCCCTGCAGCCCATGGAGGGAGGATGAGGGGGTGTAGAGATTCCACCTGCAGCCCGCGGAGGACCCCATGCCGGAGCAGGTGGAGGCACCTGAAGGAGGCTGTGGCCCCGTGGGAAGCCCATGCTGGAGCAAGCTCCTGGCAGGACCTGTGGATCCGTGGAGAGAGGAGCCCATGCCAGAGCAGGTTTGCTGGCAGGACTTGTGACCCCGTGGGGGACCCACGCTGGAGCAGTTTGCTCCCGAAGGTCTGCACCCCGTGGAGGAGACTCATGTTGGAGAAGGCCGTGAAGGACTGTCTCCCATGAGAGGGACCCCATGCTGGAGCAGGGGAACGATGAGTCCTCCCCCTGAGGATGAAGAAGTGGCAGAAACACCGCGTGAGGAACTGACCGTAACCCCCATTCCCCGTCCCCCTGTGCTGCTGGGGGGGGCGGAGGTTGAAGCCGGGAGTGAAGTTGAGCCCGGGAAGATGGGAGGGGTGGGGGGAGGTGTTTTTAAGATTTGATTTTATTTCTCATTCCTCTACTCTGTTTTGCTTAGTAATAAATAAGATGAATTCCCTCTCTAAGTTCAGTCTGTTTTGCTCGTGATGATAATTAGAGAATGATCTCTCCCTGTCCTTATCTCGACCCGTAAGTTTTTTTCATTGTACCTTTTCTCCCCTGTCTAATGAAAGAGGGGAGTGATAGAGCAGCTCTGGTGGGCACCTGGCCCTCAGCCAGGGTCAACCCACCACAACAGGTTGCAATGCAGAAAGCAAATTATTATTTCATGAAGCCTGTTTCAACTTTTCTCCAGAGTAGTGTAGTGAGCTAAGCATGTTGGGGGACACACCCAATACTTATGATGCTTTGTTTTATTACATAAATTAAATGCAAGTTAGCTGTATTATTTCATTATTGTATTACACAAACAGCAATGGGTAACAGCTTGATCCTTAAGCTGTAGATATGTGGTGGACTATATAAGTATGAAGTAGTTGTAGTTCTATGAAGTAGCATTCATGCTTTTGTAGATAATGTTACCTGTAAAATACAGAATATTTTTCTCAGGAAAAGCCCTGTATGAAGATGACTATTTGATTTTAAGTGTACTGTTTTATTTTTGGGGGAAAAGTAGCATTGGGAAACTTAAATGTCATCAGTGGTTCATAATATTACCTCTGATTTTGTAGGTACAACTGAGGTACAGTCCCTGAAACTAAGTGCTATAGAGATGGGTCACAGATAAATACTATTTTTAAGTGGTAGTTTTTATAAGGAATAAAGTTGGCTAATATTTTGTACCTTGAAGGAACAGGTCTCTTTCCTAGGCTGTGTGGTTCCTCTCCTGTCATCTGTACTAGGCCTGTTAAGCTTTGTATCCTCGGTGCACTGACTTGCAGTTTTGGCCTTTGCATCGGATTCAGAATTGCTCCTTCTGGTGTTAACATTGTCTCCCCTCTTACTATGATAAAGAAAGAAGGAATCTGAGCACATATGTTCAAAACAATTTAGTAGACAACAGCTGGCAGAGCTGCGGTGTTATTCATGGTTAATAGTGGAAACTTCTTAAACATTCTTCACTTATCTGTCTCTTCCCTGTTCCTCTACCTTCCCCCCCTGCCCCCAGCTTCCTTCCTTTTTTTTGGTCTGTAAAACTTCAGACAAAAAAGAGGAAATCCTAAGGTGGAAAACAGAAGATCCCTGTTCTTCTATTTCATGTGTTGGTTCTGTACAGAGTTCATTACTGTAGCTATACTTTTCTTCCTCCACCCACCCATATCAGAAAAAATTGAATAGCTAATTATAACTCAAGCCACAATGATATTACTTCATGATATACTTTCTTCCACTTGGAATAACAAGACCCAAAAGCTAAAATTCTTCTCATTGGGCCAGATCTAGTTCTGAGAGCTCAGCTGTGTTGAACAAATGGGCTTATTCCTATCACTTGCCAGGTTAAATAGGTAAAGTAAGGGTGGAGATATCTGCCTGTACATATTTTGCCATTATACTTGTCTTGGGAAAGTATGTCAGTGATAATAGTAAGCATTTCAAATTATGGATTCTCCAGTTGCTTACATAACTGGAAAGCAAAATTCAATAACTTAAAACCTGTTTTCCTTATTTTGCAAATCAGATTGGAAGACAAGACCTGTCTGTCTTGCATACAAGCTAGGCTTTTTGTAATGATTTAATTATGCAAAGACTTTGAACAATTTCTTTCCACCAATTAATTGAAAAAGCATAGTAAAAGATGCTGAAAATAGGTAAAATATCAGGATAACATGTATTTTTCCAGGAAAGTATGTGGTGGTCTTGCATGTGAGGCAACTGTTGGTTTTAGAGTTTAATCTTCTCTGGAGATGCTATTTGGAGATGTAACATAGTAAATGATATTCAGAGGAATCTGAAGTAATGAGTTCTCTAGCTTCACAGACAGGGTAACACAGAAACCACTTACTCCATGGTCACCTGCAGAGTTGTTACTTTTTTAAGCTACTGTCAGTGGTTGCTTCTAGAAAACACTACTTTTCACACTTTTGAAAATATAAATAGTAGCTTTATCTCAGCCTGAGCAATTACAATGTGCTTTAAGAAGTAGTATTTAAAACTTGTTCCCTTGATGAAAAGCATTGGATGAGTGGTGTCAATCTTGCTGCTGCTGCCTGTCTGCTGGTCAGTGCCTGACCACATCCACTGTTTTTGTCTCTTCAAGCTTAAGTGTGGTCATGCTTGCTTATGTTCAGAGAATTTGCTGGGAAGCCTTTAAGACTGAAAATTGTTGGGCTTCATGCATTTGCATGCAAAGGAAAGTATTTCTCTGTTTCACTTCTGGGAAGACTCAGTTCTACTGAATAGACAGGGGCTTGAATAGCAGTGCTTCTAAAATGTGTATTTAATAGGTATATTAAATAACAACAGTTTTAAAGATGGCAGAGAAAGTACAGAGGCTAGTTGTCATATTAGAGGCACAAATTATGTGGTTCCCTCTTCTCCCAGTGTAATCAGAAAAATGTACCTAGTAAACAGGAAAAAGTGCAACTATAACATTAGAGAAATGTAGGTTTTCATGATGATTCTTACAAAGATGTGTTTGAATTTATATTCATAAATAGTGCCTCTAGCTCTCTTTTTGAGCAGCCAGTTAGCAGCCTCATAATTGAGGCTTAAATGTGGTTGAGCAGCTGAGATCTGTGGTCTTTATCGGTGTGCCCTGCTTCTCTGTGGATTCCTTGGCAAAATAACTAAGCAGAAAGGGACTGAACTGATGAGGCGGTGCTCACTTTTAGAGAAGTGGAGGTCCAGAAAAAACTTAGTTGATAGGTGTTGAATCGGCTGTTAACCAAAACAATTATAGCCTAGTTTAATCTAGGAAGTAGACTTACTGTTTACAGAACTGCACAAGTTTGGCTTTTTAATGATCTGTTGTAAAATGCCATTTATGTTTTTACATACCTTATGCAAAACCTCAAAAGCACTCTCTGCAGACTACAAATAGCAGGTTTTGTGTAAAATAGGTTTGTGTAGAATAGAAACATGCACAGCAACAGTACCATATGTTAAAATAATTCAGGAAACTCAGAATAGCATATTGTCTTGAGTACATGTGTGGGGGAAACTTTGGAGAATGTAATTGTCTGGGGACCACCACAGCCATGTCCAGGCTGGGCCAGCTCTGGTGCTCTCCCAGCTCTGGCCATATGCTTCCCTGCGTTCCCTTGTAACAGCTTCTATGATGAGCAGTTGAGCAAGAGCTGATCTGGCTAAAAACTAATCACTTTTCTGGCAGGGAGGGTTTTCTACTGGATCAGCACCTCTAGCTGGGCTGAAACTGTCTGCCAAAGTATGTGTGCCAGCACAGAGGAGATGAAGGAGGGTGCAGCTGGGAGTACAAAAGATGGCAGGACCTCAACGCTCTTCATGTGTCTTGCTTGAAGCACCTTGCAGCTGCAGTGTACCCAGGTTTCTTCATGCTGTACTGGTGCTGCAAAGTAGTGGGGCTTTTCAGCTCCGCATGGGACCTGGCTGCAGGGAGAACCCGCTGGGTGCTGGGCTCTGAAGGCACCAGCTTCCTTGGCTGGTGAGGGCTGCCTGGCTGGCTGCTAGCCCTGCTGCAAAGGAAGCTGCCTGGCTTGGTCAAATACGCAGGTGTATCGGGGAGGTGTGATAAAGCTACAGCCTAATGAGAAATGTAGTTGGCCTGTCAAGAATATATGGCTGTTTTCATGGGGCAGGAACAAATAATGACCTGAAGTAGATAGTTTAATTGTATGTATTCTAATCCATCTGTTTGGTCTGGATTCATGAGTGCTGTTCACTGAACCCACTGCTAGTTCTAAAGCTCTTTTACAAGTTTCAAGTCACTCTACTTCCTAGTGTTGTTCAGATAAAGTCTTAATTTGAGCATTTTGACTAGCACGGCAGGAAGTGCTTTCCTATTCTGGCCACTGCCTAGTAAGCACTTGCCTGTCCTTGCTATCTCAAACTGTCTCCACATACAACAAGCAGAACTCTCCAAGCATGTATTTTGGACATAAGTTGGGATTGATTCTTGTCAACTCTGAGCAGGCTGCTAAAATAGTTTCAGTGTCACAAGATTATAAACTAAAACCTCTAAAGGTGCAATCCTAGTTCTGTAGACGTAAAATTTGTCTAATTTCACCATGGAGCAAAACTTTTAGAACAGCTAGAACAATGACAGAACTGAGAACTAATAAATGTACAGCAGGAGTTCAGTGAGATGTAAGTAACAAAGTCAAGGAAGCACATACCTAATACTTATCTTTTTAAGGGACCTGTGTCTAGAACTTGAAAGGACTCTACCTGTTTAACTTAGTGATATGGGAAAGAAATAAGTACTTCTGCCTGATATAATCAAATACATGGTTTGATATGAGAACTTGAATACCCTCAGATTAATGAGAACTGCTGCTTCTCATAAAGTGATGGCTCTTAAGCATTGCCATTGTCTTTTCAGTCAGGATTGTTCTGGGCATAATTCTGAGGAAAAAGCCTTGGCAGTTGTTCCTTCCAACTTTCTGTACTAGTCTTCTCATTTTCTCCTCTGCTGTGGATGTCTGTGGTAGCCCTCCTGGAAATGCCAGTGGAGTGCCTGGGACATCCTGTGCTGCCACAGTCGTGTTCCCTTCTTCTGGCTCTCATCCCCCATCTCCTTTGACTTCTGCCTGGCATTCTTCAGGCTCCAAAACTGGGACTCAAGCTTAGAGAAAGTACTCTTAATTATGCAATGTTTGTTTTTGACCAAAATAAGTTTTGGACATGTAACAAGTACCTTTAGCAGAGGAGGAATTGTTTGATTTGCCTGTGGTCTATGGGGGTACCAGACTCTTCAATGTTTGTAAAATATGAAACAGTATCCTTACAACTCCTCTGGTATGTGTAATCCTCTAGCTTTACAGCTACCATGATATTCATCAGGTGTCTTCCTTTTTTAATTAGAGTAGTTGTGAACTGACTTCAACTGTGTTCAAAGCATATTTTTATCTAAAATATTCCCTTGGAGCATGTGGTGGGTGTGCTTGATGTACAGAAATGTAGGAGAACTGGAATGTGATACATAACTTGGGTATGTATTTTTTTTCCAAGTTCCTTCAAGTTGGCAGTCACCTTGCTTGTGACACTTCCAATTGCTAAGTGTGTTTTCAACCAGTTTTCGCATAAGGCTTCGAATTTGTGTGTTCCTGCTGTTCAGCCCTACCACAATGAACTGGGAGGTGAAGGGGAGGAAAAAAAGAGCTATCGTATGTCTGATAATCATTGGGATGGCTCAGATCCAGGATTCTGTTTATGAAGAGTTCCATAGTGTGATCTTAAAATATGTAACTTGTCTGGAAATGTCAATGTTTACTTTACCCTTGAAGTACCTTTAAAACTTAAAGGGCAGATAGTTATCAGGCATCAGTATTACTGTTGTTTTTTGCAAAGATAGCTTAGATAACCCTTAGCCCTCACATCCATATACATGTTACTTTTTTACATAACTACAATATCAACTACAGTATCAATTTGCAGAAGGAAGTGCTTTATGGGTGATAACTTGTATGGAAGGGTAGATATGAAGACAATTTCATGATAAAATACCTAAGTGACTTAGAAAAGAATAGCTTGGTCTCCTCTGATCTATATTTAATAGGAAAGCTGTTTGGGCAGGTCTAGCTTTGCTTCTTTTTAGTTCCAAAGGTTGCATACCAGGCAATTCCATTGTGTGGTCATTTTGTCTTCCTCTGTAGAAGACTTTACCTCCAGAAACTCATCAGTGTGTAATTTAGCCATTAAATTCTTTGACTCTTTTCCTAGTATTACTTATTACATCCTAGTCAAAAAGAAACTTGTGTTCTGTATGGATGTTGACTTAATGAATATGCGAAGGCATTCCTGCAGCCCATGGTATGTGGTGCAGGCCCCTGGGGAGGCGAGAGGAATGCTGCAGCTTCAGGTGTCCCACTGAAACACTGACACTGCTAGTGTAAAATGTTGCAGCACATACACAATACAGCATACCTTATTTAAATACCTCAAATTCTTTAAGCTTAGAGATGGAGCAGGATTTCATGTAATTTGCTTTGTAATCTCATACTGAGCTCTCTAAGTCAGCACTATACGCTTGTGCATGTGTGGGTGAATAGCACTTGGCAGGCTTTTCTGGCACTCCGCTCTTCTAACACCTACAATAATGATTTAGAACCAGAACTTCTGCCCTTCCCCCTACTTAAATTACCTATTTACTTCTCTTAAATAACACAATCCTTTCTGTACATCACTAGTTTCAGGTTAAATTAGTTGGTTTTTCTGATAATATGAAAAAACTTATCTGTACAGTTGTGTGGAGATATAAAGATCTTATGCTAGTTTTTTTGTGGTTACTTAAAACTGTTTTTACCTAGAAACTACTTGCTTTGTTAATCTTGCGAAGATCTTATTTGTTATTTTTCGAGGGACTCTTTGAAAATATGGGTGCTTGCAGGTTGTTGCAGCAGCCTCAGCTGGAAATGAAGGGATACTTGCATGGAGATGTGCCTAAGCAGTTAGACTCAGCAAACCCAACAGAGGCTGGTCTGTACTGAGCTTGGGAAGAAGAGACTGGATGAGGGATTATGGAGCCAAAGTTAAGTGACAGGCAGGGGCAGAGAGGTCACAACTGCAATGTGCTTTTATCAGGTCATGAAATGGGACTTGCAAACAGGTTTACCAGTGAACTGGTAGAGGGGAAGGCCTGTAGTCAGGCACGGAGAGTGAGGAGTATGACTGTAGTGAGAGGCACAAAAATATATGAAAGTGTGGGAAGCTTTGAGAGGCTTTCTTTATGCTCCAGTGATGGCCTCTGGCATCTGCTGCCTGTCCGGTAGGGAAGCTGTAATTAAGATTTGCTGCAAAACTTGTGGAATAAAGACAGTGGGGGGAGCAGATCTTCTGGACAGTGTCCTGTCAGGGATTATGGTTTGGAAAGGATATATAATGTTACTTGTGGTGCTAATTGGATCTTACTAAAGCACACTTTAGGAACAAGACCATGTGAAGATTAAGTGCTTGATTCAGCTTGAATTTTCAGTTGTGTGGTTTTAGGTAAGGACCTCAGATTTGAGCTTTCTGTAATCAGTTGTATTTATCTTTGTAGGTCATTCAGGTTTTAGTTTGCTAGATAACGACTCTGAGAGATTCTTGAATGTTGCTAATGAGCTTTGGGCTAATCAAAAGTCCTTGTCCTGTGGTGCTAAGTAAGGGCTTGCTGCTCTCAGAGTTGTTCTGAAAATGTGAAATTCTCACTTCCAGAAGACTGCTTGGAAACTTTTGACTATGTTTAATTGTGACCAAAGAAGAGTGCTGGAACTGAGAGCTCATGGGGTAATGCTGTTTCCTGTGTTAGAGGCTCTAGCCATTGAGGCATTAGTACATTAAGCTAGGAATAAGCAGTATTTAGCTGCAACTTGAAGATTCATTTTCTTATGTGACCTACAGATGACAGTGGTTGATTTTGAAAGATATAGACACTACAGATGTCATATCTAAGATGTTATCATTAATGCCGCTTCACTAAGGTGGTAGATTCTGTCAGTGTCCTGTTGCTTATGGGAATCAAGTTTGAATTTCATTTGTAAGTGAACTTTCAAGTGGCAAACAGTCTTGATTAAATGATATGTTTGCTTGGCTTTAAAAGAAATGCTTTGTTCACTGTACAAAACATTAGCATTCCCTGTATTGTCTGTGCCACCTCATTTCACCTCAGTGAAATGTAGAGACTAGTACAATTTGTGTACCAAAAATACCATTTATTAAATAAAATGAAGAGTATGTGTTTGTTCAGAAGTGGAGAAAGTGATGAATGAGTGTGATTTTGTTGAACTAAGGTTGATTGCACACTGCAGGACATTTTTGAGGCTGCTGCTTAGAGCAAGTGTTCTAGGGCTGCTGGCAGGCACTTCAAGTTAGAAAACAGAGTGAGTGTGTGTGAGTACATGCGTACCAGTACTGCTCAAAATACCATCACAAAGGACTGTCGCAGAGTGACAGCAGTTGAACCTGTATTATCATGAGCTCTGCACAGCAGAAGTACAATGAATGCCTGCAACACTTGTGAAGTGGCCTTTTATTGACAAATCACAACAGATAATCTTTGTTTTAAATGCCTGTTCTCTTCTATAGTTCACTTCTGTAATCTTAAATGTGTATTTGAAAGTGCTTTCTGTTTTCTTATCACAAATATGATTTCAGTTTTCAAGTAATACAGCTGTGTGTGTTGTGGGAGACACTGGTGACCTTACTAAAGACTGAATTCAGGCCATTCGGCTACTGTCCAAATGCTCTGCCAGCTTAGCTCCTTGACCACCTGCTTCTGTTTTTCCATTCCCTTTGCAAATGTAGGTTTTGTTCATTTTCTGGCATCTCAGCATTGCTTTTTGTAAAAGAGAAATTAAATCATGTGGGTAAGGTCTATGCTGTAGACCACTGGGGGGTCTTTGCTGTTCTTGCAGTCATTTGAATTTTCATTAGCCATTCAAGCATGGGTTTGTTGGAAAAGAACAGAGGATGACAGCTTCTGTACCTCCATGCTTCCTTTCCCCAGTCTGGCTCATACACTTCAGATCATAACACACAGCAGCCATGTAGTTCTGCCCAGTCACACACTACAGCTTTCCTGCTCTGCATGAGATCTTGGTGGTTATTCCCAGTGGGAAACATCCTGGTAGCACTGACATGCTATTGGGGTGTGATGGTGCTCCTTAAACTGTCAAAACATGTGGCTTAAGTTCTTTGTCTCTATCTTTTCAACATGAAAAAACTGAGGAAAAAGAAGACATGGATCATAAATATGACTTGGAGACATAATAGTAAATGCCTTTGAGTATACATCCCTTAATAGCCTGACATGGTTGTAGTGCTGAATGGGGAGTCTCTGGTAATGAGTTACATTCCCACATCTACTACCAATCTGCTCATTGAGTATGTCCAAATTACATGACCTCAATGCCTGGTTTGTAAAACAGCATGCTGAAAAGCAGGCTGTTGCTGCTGACTGAAAGCTTGTGTACTTGCATCCTCTGACATAGCTGAGATAGTTCAGGAGTTACGTCTGTGGTTGTTGATGAAGACTAAAGAAAAGGATTGGCTGTTCTGTGACTTCTAACTATTAAATGCTGCTGTCAGTTTCTAAAGTTTCTGTCCCATTTTTGTCAACAGATAAAACCATGATGCGGTGATTTGGGTGCATGTGGATGTTAAGGCACTAAATTTTGAAATAGAGAAATCTTAAAATACTGCTGGTATTGGTATGAATGCCAATAAATTGTTTTTATCTTGTATTTTTAAAAATGCATTAATCATGTGGACAGAAAAGTTATGTCTCCTGCTTTTTTTCCCTTTGCATCTGAGGATTGCCCTGGAGAAGCCATATCTAGCTGAAATACTCTGAGTCCCCAAGGCCATGGTGTGCTTCCAGCCCATCCTGATAGTACCCATGTTGCAGTGAGCTCTCATAGCATCAGTTGTGTGAAGCCACAGTGCATCTCTGCAAATGCCCAGTGGTACCACGTTGCTCAGAAAGCATCTGTACCTGGCACTGCTATCCATATACATAAGTGTTGCTGAGTGTAACTCACCACTGCCTCGTAATAAGTCTTGGCTTTTCAGCTTTTACCATCTCTTTGTCTCTGGAGACTAATGTATGCATTTGGTGTTCTCACAGGCTTGGTCTACCTGAGTGAATAGGACAGAATACTACAGAAGCTGTGCAGATGGTTGAAGAACGTTCGCTTTTATTTTGGTGTTGGCATTCTGTAATACCTGCAAGAAATGGCATCTTTCAAAAGGTGGCTTGACTACCTGGACTGTCTTCTGCTGGTTGGTTGGGCAGGAGGAGGAAGTAGGCTACTGGCGCTGACTATGGATTTGATCTAAATATAGTCAGCTATGCACATACTTGCAATATTGGCTGGACAAGTGCAATGTTGTTAGCTGGCTCTATTGCTTGTTAGACAGATTACAGTCACTTGGCAATGCTGAAGTGGGAACTTTTGCCTGTGAGGCACAGAGTCTATTAAGAGGGTTGAATGCCAACATGTTCCAGCATTTGAAAAAGTATCTGTGTTAGGATGATGGGATCTGGCATCAGGACGTGATTGTGCAGCCTCCACTGTGAGATGTGTAGGGGGCCTGCATGAGGCCCATGTAGGTGTGGGGTTTAGAAGCTTGCTGGGTTGCCCCTGTAGTGTCTGGAGGTCCCAAGGTTTCCCTCTGACATCCTAGAGAGTTTTCACAAGGCTCCCAGTTAAAGGCAAGACAGTGTAAGCTGTCAAGAAACTTAACTTCCTCTATGTTGTCATGCTTTAGAGGCTTCAACAGAAACATTAAGAATTCTTTAAGAATAACTTATTGGTTTTGATCATTTATTTAACAGAAGTGGAATACTTGAGCTCCCACTCCTAAGCTTTCTACAGTAAATATTTATGTTCCCTTTTGATTTTCATCTATTGGGTACCAAAGATGTGTATTAGAACCAGTGTTCTTTCACTCATTTCTTTTCCTCCTGTTTCATAAAAGAATCTACCACAGAACAAACCCACAACACAAGATGCTAAATTTTTGTTTAAAAAACCCACAAAAAATTCCCAAAACAAAATGGTCCATTCTACCAATGGTCTAATTCTACCAATTAGTGTGCAGTGTTCTGCTTTTGGGACATTAGAAAGATAGTGAAATTAAATGATGCACATGGAAACAATTTTCTTTCTAGAGCTAGTTACTTGTGAGCAGTCAGAGGTAAGTGGGGAGGAAAGGTCTAGTTTAGTGTCACCTGATACAGAGAAAGATTTCTGGTGTTGTCCTGTTTATAAAGTTTCTACTTCCCAAGTAGCAAATTATTGTATTATAATTGTATATTATAAAGATCACTTGAGAAAAGCATTATTTCTTTAAATGGTTTCCTGTTAGTGTCTTGTGCAAATCACATGCTGTCAGCTGTTTAGTGTCAAATGGTGACACAGTCTGTACTATTGAACAACAAATAATCTCCAAGTAGTAGATTGCTACAACAGCAATGTGCCACTGTAAGCTTGTAGTAGTAGTATCTGGATTAAGATAACAAATAACACCTTTTCTTGATACACCCTAAAAAGAGAGATGTTAGAGCATCCCAGCTCTCCAGAGATTTATTTGTTTACATTCTTTTTGAACTGGCTGTGTGTTTAGGATATCTGGGCTTTAGCCTGGGTAGATTTTAATATGTGTCTCTTAGGAGGAGTTTAAAAAGGTGATGAGGAAAAAGTAATACTTTGTTTCCGATTTGTAAGTAATCAACATAAAGCCTAGTTGTGTGTGGTGTGGCTAAAATTTAGGGCCTTATTTCTCAAAATAAAGGCAGAAAACTGGAAATTCTGTGATGCAATCCATAGTTTTGTCTTATTTTTCTTTTAACCTTTTCAGTCTTAGGCACTTGGACAACAGATGCTATCAATGTCAAAAGCAGTTAGATGTAGTAACAGTTGGGTTGAGAACTGAGCATTTGTTTGCCCTACCTTGTTAGGTTATTGAAAGAAGAAACTGGATCAATATTCTCTTTGCTATTCTCTAGATGTTGCTGCTGGAGAAAGACTTAGACTTACTCTGGCTTAAAGGTTTGACGGGTGACTTTGTTATGCCACATTAAACATGATGTGAATGTGCCATACATGAGCTATTGATAATCTTTATGTGGTATGGAGACAGTGGTCTTGGTTCTCAAGCTGTTGTGTCCAGTAGAGTCTTAAGTGCATGAATAAAACTTCACTGCATTAACTTGCTGTGACAAATTGTATTCAGTGTGAATGGCCAACAATTCATTGGGCAGGGATGGAGACTGAGAGGTGTTTGAAAATACTTCCTGCAAAAAAGGAAATGGTGCTGTCAAATTATTATTTTTTTTGGTTGGTATTTAAGCTTCTTTAAGGTTTGGAACCAGAAAGGCTATGTTACCAAAAGCAGGCTTCATGGCAGACAGATCTGAAGTACCTAAACAAACCCAAATTCTGATCACCCATTTCTGTCAGACTAGTAGATGTCAGCTGCTGGGACAGGAGCAAGCAGAAGGAAAGGAGAAGTAGACAAAGTAAAACTAGTTTCTTCAAAAATGTTCAGTTATCCTAAGGTATTTCTGAAATGCTTTTACTTCCTATTGATATTTCTGCTTGATAAAGACTTCAGTGGTATCTGTAACACAGGGTTGGGATTAACACTTTCAGCAAGGCCAGAATATTTTTTCTGACAATACTTTATTTCTAGATTTGACATAGTAAGTCTAGAAAATTGCTGTTTGGACTCCAACATGTACATTTCTTCCTTAGAAACAGCTGCTTTTATAAGATTAATAGTTTGTCTTAAGAAATATTCAAATTTTTTTCAATTGCTCACTTTCCTCATGTTGAAGGTGTCAATACTATCCTATGCTTCAGATAGCACTGGGATTCTCTCTGCCCCTCAGGGTTCATATGGACAATGTGTTAGCTCTTCCAGTTGACTTGAAAATTAGAGATGTTTCCAATAGTTACAGGAAAACAAAAGGTCTGTTGGCTTTGAGCAACACTGAACAGTTATTTCTTATACTTAACCATAATTTGATATGGATGTATCAAATAAAAGGAGACCTTGAAGACTACCACTATTCAAGTTCAGATGTTTCACCTCCCTTGAAGCTTCCTCAACAGCTGTATCTGACTTGTTAGTTGTACTCCGCACATAGTTTGGAGATACAAAGTGAGAATAGACTAGAATGGAAGTGGTGCAAACCCCCCTGAATTTGGTAAGATGAAGCCAGAGAGCAGACATTTAGGAGTCAGAGCTTGAAACTGTCCAGGGAAGTATTTAAGAGGGGAGATGTAGAGGTGATAGAAGGAGGATTTGTGAAGAAGGGATATAGGGGGGGCGTCTTGGTCTCTGGCAATTCTCAGTCTGCTTAAGCCCACAGGTGTGGGAAGATAAATGAATTGGGAACATCACCAGTTGTCTATGGTTTAGCAGCAGCCTCTTTATTAGCAATGTCAAAAGCACTGGACAAGGGAGGTGAGGTGTTGTTACTTCCCTCTGAAAAAGGGAAAAACATCCAGTCTGTCCAGCTGGCACTGACAAACCAGGAATGCAGGTGCTATGGTTTGTTCTCTCTGCAGGCACTTCATGTACTGCTGATGTCCTGGGCTGCCATTGCAGGTGTGCTCAGCCCTTTTGTAACCTCTTCCTCAGTTAACCCCCAGCTCATGTCCTTGTTTCCAACTCTCATCTTGAAGTTGTTATTGGATGCCTTTGCAGCAGGTCACTGCAGAGACAGTGACAAGAAGTTGTCAATGGGACTGATTTGAGGAAGTCAAAACTTGGAGTTGTGAAAGTGGAAATATCTCTGGCATGAGCTGCAGGAGGGGAAGCGAAAACAGACAGATGATTAACAGGCAGATGCCTGCCCAGGACCGTTTGTGCTAACTTGTTTTGTTCACGTGTGCTCACCACTCTGCATGTACAAGTGCTCAGGTCTGATGCAGACATCCTCCCTGGCAAGTGCTGAGGTATAAGTGTGCCTGCCTTCCCTCAGGCCCCTCTCAGTACCGGCTTGGAAGGTGATGGAGAACAGCTGCAAAGGCAGTTATTCCTAATATTTGTTTCAAGAAAAGCATTTGAAAAATTTTTTTCCCTATACTTTTTCAGCAGGCTTGAAATTAGTAACTCAGATATAGTGTATTATTTTCATATAATAGTTTTTAGAGTTCTTGGAGGACATCAATAGCAGTGGCTTAAAAGCTATCATTAAATATATTTAGTTTCTAGCATGCTGGAGTCCTGAGGTTCTGTTGTAATAGAAATAATGGTCTCTATTGCAGTCTAGAGATCTCCACCCTCATCCATACCCAGCCTGTATGCCTTAAACTGACCACGTGTCTTTTGTACAAGTTTCTTGTACCTGCAGTCACAAAACATAAGTATGGAATATATTGGTATAAAGCCTACATTGGACAGAATTGAGGTATCTCTCATTGACAAATATCATTGTGGATAGTCTGGCCTCAGGCTGCACCAGGTAATTGCTGAGAAAGTTTAGACAGAGTCATGATGTGAAAACTCAAGACTTGAACTTGAGAACGCTTTGATTATGCTGTCAAAGCATTTGTATAAGCCACATGTAATTAACTCTAAATTAACCTCCACTGCATACTTGACTATACAAGCTAATAAATATGTATATAGGCTGAGGTTTGTGTGTTGTGCAACGTAAGTGTTGGAAGATTGCTGTACTGGGGTAGGTAGGAATTTAGTAGGTTAGTGCCCTGGTCAAGCCTCATGGCAATCTGACATGTGAGGAGTCAAGGCTTACCATGGGCCATTGCCACTAAGAAGTAGTCACCTTTGCATGTTTCACATAATACAAAATTACAATTTTCAGTTAGTCTAAATGAATTTGGAAGTGGACATAAGAGTGAATTTTGTTCTTTATTAATGAGTTGCAAATCTGAAGTAACATTAGTGAAGATACTTGATCTTACCTAAACCAGAGCAAGAACGGAGAATGTGGCTTTTTACTGTAGAAACAAACATATGTAAGGTTTAATTTAAAAAACATATTTATTTTTAATAATTCATAGAAATAAATGATAAAACTGAACATCTATTAAAAACTTAGTAGTGTTACTTCAAGTAGATGTATTGTTTTAATGAGTCACTTTGATAAGTATTATAACTTATGATTGGCAGCTTTTCTGGTAATTACCAGAAAATTTCTTTCTTGCATAAACTACTTTTTTGATATTAATGAATGTATTGTTAATCAAAACCACTTTAACTTACAAAAGCAGACTAGTGAAAAGAAATAATTACTGAGTGCTACAAAGACTCAGTAAAATACTGTGCATTCTCTGTTAATTTTAATGACTACTAAAACTCCTGGAAAAAGAGCTCTGAGATTTGTTTTTAAAATTAAACCATGCCTGCATTTCTCTCCATGCACAGAATAAGCTGTTGTGTGTTAGTTTTCAAAACCAGTTGTAGTGATTTCTTTTACCAAGGGTCTAGCATTTCTTGCTGTGTCAATGTACATATAGTACTGTCACTCTTTTGTACTGGACTTGTTTGTGCCTATCATGATTCAAATGATTGACAAAATGAAGTAGAGTCTTTGTATTTTAGAAATAAGATTTCTGGTGGCGATGAGCCCTGTTAGACATCTTCCCTGTCTGGGTTTATTAATCTGTGCCAATATTTCTGTAAGATATGAGAGCGCCTTTATCTTATGGAGGAATAAATGCCAGTCTCTGTCTCTTAGAAATTCTTTGCAGAGAACAATTGTTCTGTTACAGTAGACAGTGCTCAGTGTAATGATCTATAACTTCTTCATGAAACATGGAAGCTGTCCTGAATTTTTGAGCTACTCGAAGGAAAGTGATGTGTGCTTTCTTCTTTTCCAGAGCCATAGTAGAACTTATGTTTGAAGTAACCACTAATTCCAGCAAATATATAGGATATCCTTTAAGAAACATTACTACTTCTATTGTCTTATTTTTATTCCTCTGCCACTTTCTGCAAACAAGTGCCAGCATAGGTTAGACTTCAAGGGACTTTTAATTTTCTTTCCTTTACTACATGTCATATAAAGCTTTATGGTCAGTGAATATTGACAAGCATTTCATTATGTAAGGCTGTTAAAACATGCAGTTACCACACCTTGCTTGCCAACATTTTTGCCACAAGTTTTCTTTAGCCCTTCACTGCAGTCTCTTGATCATCTTTGTGACCTTTTGTTGGACTCTCTCCAGTATGTCCATGGATACCAGTTTTGGGTTCCTGGTGGGGCCTCCCCTCATACTGAGTAGAAGGGAAGGATCACTTCCCTCAACCTGCTGCCAGTAATCTGTCTAGAGCAGCCCAGGGTACCGCTGGCTTCCTTTGCCACAAGGGCACATTGTTGGCTCATTTTCAGCTTGGTGTCCACCAGGACACCCAGGTTCTTTTCTGCCAAGCTGCTTTCCAGCTGGGCAGCTCCCAGCATATACGGATGCCTGGGGGTGTTGCACTTCCCCTTATAGAACTTCATGAGGTTGCTGTCAGCCCATTCCTTCAGTCTGAGATCCCTCTGGATAGCAGCATGAACCTCTGGCATACCAGGCACTTCTCCCAGTTCTGTCTCATCAGCAGACTTGCTGAGAGTAGACTCTGCCTATGCTGAACAGGATTCAGTGTAGTATTGACCCCTGGAGTATACCAGTAGTTACTGGCCTCCAGCTAGACTTTGTGCCACTGATCACCATGCTCTGGGCCTGGCTGTTTTCAGCCAGTTTTCAACCTCCCCAGTATCTGCTCATTCTGCCTGTACTTTATCAGCTTCTCTGGAACAGTCTTATGGGAGACAGTGTCAAAGGCCTTCCCAAAGTCCAGAGAGACACTACTCACTGCTCTCCCCTTGTCTACCAGGCCAGTCACTTCCTTGTTGAAGGGTATTGTGTAGGTGTGTGTGTGTGTTCAGATGGGTGGTTTACTTGTAACTCTTGAAGTCTTGCTCTGACCAGCTTTGCTTCAGAACCTGTATTATTTAGACCATAAATTTCTTCCTAGGCTTCTACTTTTGAAGCCATGAACCCCTCTGTTTAAGGTAAATGACTAATGCTATGCTAATTGAAAATAAATGTATCTTATTAATTGTGGAATACCTTAATGATAGTTTTCAAACTGAACTTTTAATCTTTGGAACTTCTTTAATTATTTCCAGGTATCTTTTTAAAACTCTTCATTAAAAATAACTAAGGAATGATCTGCTGTAACTATGCCTGCTTATACTGATCTTATGTGATTAAGCTTATCTGACTGTAACAAGCCTTACACTGCTCAATTCAAAGATAAAATTACAAAAAGTTCTACTAGAGATTTCTGCCTTAAGGCATAATATAAGCAACTCTGAAATGAAACTTAAGCTTGAAGACAGCATTATGATATTTTTCCCATCTGTTAAAAACAAATAAACCCCCCCCAAACTGTCCCACAGTTGCCAGGTTGCCATGGAAACTAATTTTCCCCTGTATTGTTTCAGAAATGGATGTGTTTTATGTACACACTTGAACAGGCTCAACTGCAGCAAAAGTAATGGTAAATAAACTAATGTAAAGGTAACCTTAAACCTCTTGCCTAAGCACTTCTGTGTAGATCTTTACAAGAGATAGTTCAGGTAATGATGTTCTTACATTGAATTTCTGTTGTATTTGTCAAATAGAACAAGGGTTTCTGCTTGGGTGACTGGCTACCTGGTTTTCCTGAAGTTATAGGAATGAATGACAAAAGAAAAAGCTCTAGTCCTTTTGGACAAGATTGTACTGTGTTCAGTAGAGCATTCAATGAATTTCCTTGGGTCATTTCATGTTATGGGCTTTGTTTATTTGAGGGGGTTTGTGTGTCTCTTAACTGAACTTTTAGGAGTAAAACTAAAGAGAACTTGCTAAACTAGGAACCTCTAGTTTAAAATTTTCCAGGTCAGGTATCTTAACTTTGCCGTGGTAATGAGCTACTGAATTTACAACAAAGTGGAAGGACATGTGAGGCACAATTGAAAGATCTAGGTAATTGTGGAATAGTCACATTATTATGTAGAAATGTTTGGGTGAGTTTGCCTAACTGTAAATATTGGTCTGTGGCACATGGTGACATCTTCCACTGCAGAGATACAGAACCTCTCTTAAGTCACATTTATCTGAGCTTGGTCCTAATAGGTGACCATCAGGCACACAGGGGTACCAAGTTTACCTCACACTACATTCTTGTCCTCAGGCTCTGAGCATGTGCTTGGAAGGTGATGCGTGCATCACTGGACATCTAGTATCCTCGACTATATGGAAGGAAATAAAGACCAAATTTCTTATCTCAGTCCCTGACAAATTTCAATGCAGTTTTTTCTAATAGCATACTCAGCAAATAATATGTTAGTACAGTAAAGGAGCTCTCCTTTGTAGCACCAGGTATAGTAGGGAACAAGAATTTTTCTATAACTATAAAGCATGATTTTTTAAATTTTTCATGTTGTGGGGGAGGAAGTATGTCTTTTTATCCTTATTGCAATGTCTTCAGTAGATGCTGCAGCCCAGGAATCACAGTGCAGAAGATGCAATGGGACAGACGCTTTTTTCAGCTCTGCTTTAGCTGATGTTAGCTGACTCTCAGGAGTGCCCTGACCAACTTGCTCCTTCCAAAGTCCTTACATCTGTGCTGGGTGGGCTAAGAAGAGCAAGACTTCTCTAAATATCCATTCCCAGAGCTCCTAAAGGACAAGTCTGAGGAAAAGACTTGGGCAGGATCCTGTCAGACATCATTGTAGCTGAAACAAAGGCCCAGGAAGGAAGGGGGTTGGTATGTGTGTGTCTTAAGTATCTGTACAATATTAAACACACAGGTTTTGGAATGGCTTGAAATCTTTCCCCTTTACAAACAGAAAATATTTGTACAGGATTGATTTGGGGGAGATACTTGTAGGTGCTCTGGGGCTCCTTATAACTGCAGACCAAGTACAGAATCAGATACTGTATGATTAATATTTAAATCTTAAAGCCCTTATCACAGGCCACTTGTTTCAATATTTAATGGAGGCAAAAACTCTAGTTGCCTTTTTAATTTTAACAAAACCCAAATAAATTTCTTTAGGGATTAAAAAAGTAGTTTAAGGACTTAACTGTGGGACTTGCATTGTTCATTTATGTCCTTTAATTACCTTCTGGCTGCTGTCAGCCACAAATTTCTTGCAGTTTTAGCCATAGTAATTATGCAATAATATACAGAGCCTGGGCTTGGAATAAGGAAACTGTGTTCTATCTGTTCTTCAGTCTTGTTCTATGACATACAGCAAATCACTGAACCTCTTTGTATCCTCATTTGTTAAGCCTAGGAAGAAAATGTTATTCCTACATTGGTGAAATATTTTTAAGATGAAACAGACAATTAACTGATGTGTATTATATGTATTTTTTACTCCTTTAAAATACTTCAATATTTTTATTTCTATTAAAATTCAGAGGAAAGCAGTAAATTCAACTTTCAACTTGCATATTTTTGTGTAAAAGGGAGTTTGAGTTACAGGATGTCATGGTTGACATAGTGTAAATAATGTGTAGAACAAACTTTTGAAATGTAATTGTGTGTGACAGTAGCTGGGCTTGCCGAACCATCAAAATAGTGAACAGTGTTTGGTACCTATTAGTTCTGTTCTTTTCTGTTTTTAAAACGTAGAAGTAAAAAAAAATTATCCTCATTTTAAATTAACTGCATGCAGTCACATCCATGGTGTACTCTGTTTTTGGAGTAGCTGGAAACAACATGCCTCCTAGGAAAAATGAAAGTGGATAACTTGTTAGCATCATAATTAATTAAAAAGCAGATTAGATTTAGTAAAATATCTTGTATTTCCAAGATTGGATGTAATTCTTTGGAGAGGAACTGAAATTGAAGGCTTTCTGTTTTTTATTAATTTTAGAGTATAAGATATTTGGGCATAATGGAAGGAGTAAAAAGAGTGAATAACTTTCAGTACAGACCTGCTTAGGTAGACTTCAGTCACTCCAGTGTGAGGCTTTAATTTCACTTTTGCTCAGAAGAAATTGAATTATTTTGGTCACAACAACAGGAGGAGATATTTTGTAATGCTGTGGAGCCTGGCCAACAGGGAGGAGCTGTCATCTGTCAAAAGTACTTACAGAGAGTGCAGATCACTGCATAAAATACACCATATTAATGTTTACCTAGGGAGTCTATAATATTGAAATGATTGCTGTGAATAGATCCCAGCTGTATGTTGATAACAAGAAGTCATGGTATTTACATGGTAATAACTTTTTCTAAAGATGTATTTTGAAGTAGCAGAGTTAATTGGAGTCAATGTCTTGGCTGCTATATACAGGCATAGTTCCATTAACTTAAGCTTCTCCTGTGGTAAACTTATCCTTTTACAATAAAAATTTATGGCCCTAATGCTTTTGGTTTTTTTAAAAGGATTGAGCATGGACACTGATGCTTCTTTGCATAGAACTAGGGATTTTCTTTCTTATTTGAAGCTGTTTGATCCATGCTTGAAGGGGGGGGGCGAAGGTTAGGGGAGTTCTTAGTGTGGCCACTGACATCACAGGTAAAACCCATTTAAATTTATTGGCTGAATACATTCTGCCTGACCTAGTCACAAAGTCTTCGTTCCACTGCCAACCTCCACTTTTCTGTGATACCCTTAAATATGAGGAAGTAGACCATATTCTCACTGCTCAATAGCTTTTTCTTTTCTGTCTTTCCCGAGTCCTCCACAAGAATTGGAATTGGGGGGGCACACATGCCTCTGAATTTGATCTAACTAATAGTGTCTGATCTGGCTGAGTTAAGGATCCATACCTCTCATGGTAGATGAAGGCTGGGCAATATTCACTTTCCTTGGCTCCACGAAGGCGAAACAGTTATTTCAGCAAAAGATTGAAGGCTGTAGACTCACTCTACCTGAACAGGGACTGAATGTTTATTTCTGTTAAGACAAACACATTTTATGCAGGCCATGAAGTCAGGCACTTGGGCCTGAAGAAAGCAAGGAGTAAAAGGGGAATAGTTCATTGTTGTATGATGTGCTATTAAATTTTAAAATTTTAAAAATTATGCTAGATATGGTAAGAGTCAGCATGTAGAAGTTATAAATGTTCAGTTCAAAGGTGTATCTCTACTCTCTCAGCCTCCTGCTAGGAAAAGCAGAATGAAATAAAGGATGGAATGAGAGATTATTTTAAAGACTATATAACTTGAGGTGATGATACTTTAAGTGTCTGACAAACTTCCCATGTTTTTTATTGTGACTAGTTTTATTCTTTGAACAAAGCAATTTTTGAATCATGATTTCATAACACTTTGAAAAAAGTCAAAGGTTTTGACTAAATTTAAATAGACTGATACTTGGAATATTCATGTCTGAAAGAGCAGCAGTAACTGTCAAGTGATAAGAACAGTAAAGGAAACCTCAGTTAAATTTACCTTTAGCTGTGTTGGGAGCCACTTCCATATTTCTGTAAGAAATTTATGATGATCAACAGAATTTTAGTTTTTCAAGTGAGTTACATAGGTCAGGATGCCAATAGATTGGGAACAATATAATTTCTAATATAGTTTCCACATCTAATTTTTAAATTAGATTAGGAAAAAGCACATTGCGTTATTTTCCTCTGCTTTGTACTTCAAAGAATCTTCATGTGCTACTTGCTTACAAATGAAGGGTTTCATACCTAGCCATTTAGGTTTCACTTTGTTCTTTGAAAATCAGAAATGTCTTTTTCCTAGGAAGGATTTGGTTTCAAATGCTGAATATAACTTTACATAAAAACATTTACTTGGGTTTATAACAGATACTGAATTGCTTTAGAATATTAAGAGTTCTTTTTGAATTGTAGAAATTGTGTGTGGATTTTTTATGGTATGGTCTTAGAGATCTATTGTCCTCTTTGGACCATCAAACAATGTCTGGTGGTGATGATTTGAGCATGTATATGAAGGGAAATAATTACTTCTTGGTAACTTTGGAAGAATTGCTGTGGCAGATGTTAGAGGAGGTATTTTCAGGTTTTATCACTGAGCAGTTTCTAGGACATGCAGTGACAGTTGAAGAAAACATTGAATCTTTTGCCATGTCATAATCCAAAGAAAAATGATATCAGGAATGGAAGAAAATACAAAAAGGAAAGACTTAAATACCTGACTTCATTCCAAGTATATGAATTGGGATATGCTTTTTCAAAAGCTGCCAACTTAATTAAAAATTGAAAGTGACTTAGCAGACTAAAGCTCTTTGAAAGTAACACATCTCATGCACTGCTTTTTTGACTTTGTTTCTGTAAGACTTTCCTGGGTGAAACTTCCCTCTTTCTTTCCCATTAAGCTTATGCTGAAGGCCAACACTTCTTTAAAATATAGCATGATTAAGCAATCATTTAGCATACAACTACTTTAATGTAGGTTTACCTCTGCATTCACACGCTCTGCACACAAAAAAATAAAGACTGTAAACAGTAGCAGAAAGTTGAGCTGGATTACCTAAAGCTTGTTGCCATCTCAAACACTGGTTCTCAAATACACAAGTGTTTCACTCTTTCCCAGCTCGGGCAAAAACCACAACAAAATAACTGCACTTTCAGGTTGGAAATAGCAATTCCCTTGCCGGAGTAATAAATGCCTGTAATTGCTGACACCAATTCACAGAGGCTGGGCAGTTGAATGTCCTAACTCTACCCAATTACTACAGATGCTGTTTTCAGTGCCTTGGAGGAATTGAGCTTGTTTCTGTTCTGAGCTGTGACCAAGCTTGGTAGGAAGTGTGTGGTCACTAATGTCTTGATTTAATGTACAGCTTGTTTTAGTGTACAGTTAGCTTGTTTTAATGTACAGTTGTTTTAGAGGCCTTATTGTTCTAATCATCTAAAGGCTTTGATGCATGAACAAATTACTTTGAGAAACACATTGCCAAGGACAAGTGCATGTAGGACATTAGGGCATTTACTTGGAGGTGAAGCAGACTGCTTTATAGAAGAGCCTGTTTCTTTTTCTTGCTTAGAAAGGAAATCTGACTTACAGGTTGTAAGATACACTCTGTTCCATGCATTTTAGGGTAAGTATAAA
Organism: Balearica regulorum gibbericeps; assembly: GCF_011004875.1. Taxonomy (NCBI): domain Eukaryota; kingdom Metazoa; phylum Chordata; class Aves; order Gruiformes; family Gruidae; genus Balearica; species Balearica regulorum. The sequence goes on from NC_046184.1 coordinate 30,277,031, forward strand.
ACACCAAAATCCAGTCTACAACCATAAAGTGATGTCCTGCTGTGCCTTTCCTTGCATGCAGTTCTAGCTGTAGCATATCACTGCAGCTCCTGTTTTGCATAGCACAAGGTGGAATAGGCTGAATGTGGAGTTAGTGGGTAGCAGGGTGTGTGTAAGAACTGCTTTCAGTTGTGTTTTTCATGTGATTTAGGTTTAGGGGCCCTACTGTCCTGTTGAGTGAGACTTAATTCCAGGATCTATATGCAGAGTTATCAAAATGCTCTTAAAGACAGATGTTCATTCCTCCTGCAAACAAGCTAGAGATTTTCAGGTCTCCCAAACAGCAGTGGTCAGTTGTTTTAGAGGCCTTATTGTTCTAATTCTCTACCAATTGCATGGAGTCCCCATGGCAAACTAGGCAAACTCAAACTCTGAATTCTGTAATAATGCGACATTCTCAATGACGCTTCCCAAGATGGCAAACTGTCTGAATAATTAGGGGACCTGGGAACTACTGGGGCTATTTATGCTGTAGAAACTACAGAACCGGTGTCTGCAAGGATGAAACTTGAATGAGAGCAGAACTTTCTTTTTACTTCCTCTATGGCTTTTCCTGCATGTCTATTTTTGAATGCAGCTCTTCTAGTGTGCATTATGTCTCATGACATTGGGCATGTTTCGTGTTTTCAAAACAAGCATACAAAAACACTTTGCAAGGTGACAAAGACCAAGGCAGGCAATAAAAATGTAAGGTATGAACTCAGTGGAATAGATAGCTGGTATTATTCATGGTGTGTGGGGAGATAGGAAATGAGAAACTCGCTTATGAATTCTGATGGGACTGATAACCATGACAACAGTGGCTAATCTAAACTGGACTGCAGTATATAATGTATGGTAAAATGCATTGAGGAGGTAGTTTTCTGGGGGTTTATTTCAAATTTTGCCAGTGAAAACTGAGTTGTCACTTGCAATCTGTAATTCTATATCTTATGAAAATCATAACTGTTTAAAACTTAGTGTAATGTATAATAAATAAATCTCAGTGCACAACTCTCCCAAGGAAACTTACCTTATATACAATGTTTCTGCTACTCAGCTTATTCTGTTTGATACAAGGAGCTTAATTTAACCATTTGCAACAATCCCTTCCTATTAACTTCCCACAGGTCAATAAAACCTTGTCTCTTATCAGTTGTAAACTGTTGGCCATAACTCCTTTGTGTGCTGTTCCTGGGCTAAGGGTTTGGGTATTGAAACAGCAGTAAATTGCTTTAAACCAACCAAAATGGGGAAAGATCAAGCAGTGTTTAGCAGGAGTTCAGGAAACTAATCATCCATCAGTGTTTTATGGACACTTCTAAATGTAAACATGTACAAAACACTATATGCTTGCATTTGTGCTCAAAGCATCAAGAGTGTAAGGCTGAAAGTTTAGGAGGGATTGACTTGTACAACTAATGTGTTCTGTGTTTCTTAGCTTCCCTGAAAGTGCTGAAGACTAATGAAACTACATAGCAAGTTAGATGGCTGTACCTATGTATTTGATTAATGTACATTTTCTATTAAGTGAAGATAAATGGAATGACCAGTTACTGGTTTTGGTTGTGACACCTAACACCCCACCACCCCAATTTAATCTATAATTAGACAGTTATTAGAAATGTTTTTCTTTCACAATAGCCACAAAGAAAAAATTAAATTGAATTTTCTACCTATGTATGCTGACAAGAAATGGAATTGAGAAGTTGAAGTAAAATATGCATGTGAAAGTTCAGCATTACTGATAATAAATGACTGCAAATTGGGCTAGAATAGAACTATCAGTATTTCAGCTGTGCTTAAAAACAAATGAGCTTTTTTCTTTTTTGCACACAACTAAATTGTAAAATAGAAAATATCTCCTACAGATGGATCATGTAGCCTTTCTTGTAAGAATACGGAAACCACACTTTTAATTGGAGGAATGATTCATTTCAAAGAGACTGGGGTCTGTTTCAGTAGGAGGTGTGAAAAGAGAACTTCCTGGGAGCCACAAAACCTGTCAATGGGGATGGGCTCCTCCATTACAGGGTAATGGTATCACCTAGAGCCTGTGGGTTTGTGCAATTTCAAAATATTTCATATTTTAAATATTGCTTCTAATGGTGTTGGGTACCCTTGTAAGTATCCACTTTTTCTGGGAGTTTTACTAAGCACTTGCCTCCTGTTTCTTGTTGTAATTAGACACAGTAATTACTGTATAAACAAGAATTTCTATATGTAAATTTTTTCCCCTGATACAAGTTTTAATTTAGTAGCCTTTCAGTTGCATTGTTTACTTGTAATTTCATGTGAAAGGTAAAGTAGATGTTCCTGACCTACTTTCTCTGTGCTGTTCATTATACTGTATACCTCTACCATGTTGCCCCTTTAGGGACTTATTTTTCAGGGGAACACCTCCTTCTAATATCCCTTCATTATGATGCATTTCTACTGCTCTAATGTAAAATTTGCTTTGGTAAAATTAAGAAGCTGTGGTTTCCATATTGGCAGTCCTCAAAGAACTTTTTTCCAATTTTCTGATATTTGTAAGAAAGCTTTTGCAAGGAGCTATTTTCCCCAGGGAAATTTTCTCTTCTGTCTTTTTCATAATTCACTAACAAAACACACTGCTGTTAGGAGATGGAGTACCTTGCTGTGGGTGCATTCTCTTCCAGATACTTTACCGCTGTTTCTCTCACCCTCTGGCAAGAAAAAGTTTTTTCCAGGACAGAGGAATGAGTCTTCCTGTATTTAGATACTAAATTACATGTGTGCAATTGTCCTCCTGCCCTGAAGGTAAGGTTCAGTCATACTTTAAAATCACAGCATGCTCTTTATAACTGTTTTCCTTATTTTGAGTTTACTGCAGTAGAAGTGTTAAGGAAGCCTAAACTCTCTTCTGCTTCAAATAGTGGTTCACAACTAGGAAAAGGGGCACTTGAATTGTCCTAGGCAATGGCTAACGTTGAATTTGGTGGTGAATTATGCTGTTTCAACTACTACTTCAGTTCTCTAGACAAACTATTTTTTGATGGGGTTGAGCTGTGCAAATACAGCATTGGTAGAAAAATTGCATTTTCTTTCCTGCAGATGGGTTAGCATATATGAATCTTAATCAGTCCCTGACTCACTCTAAGGCACTGTTTGAGTGGATGTTTGTTAGTTATCTCAAATTCTCATGACTTGGTTGCCTTCTGCTACTTCTTCATGCTGGACAGTAGTTACTTTTTGCCACACAACTTAGTGGGGGCTGGCTGGAGGTAATAATGTTTTACTAGAGGAGAAAAGCTTTGCAAAGTGTGGGATTTCTTTTGGCTTTTGTGTAAACTCACTGTTCAGGACAAAACTTAGTTATGTCTATAGGATTAGGCATGGACAGAGCTAGGAAGAAGGACTTCTCTGTATGCTTCCATGTGTATTGGGAAACGTTAAGCTAATCATGTGGGTAATCTTTGCCTGATCATGGATTGGACCTGCTATTCTTATCTCAAATTTTTGAGAAGGTATGTATAAGGGTATAGATCTTAAATTGGGTTCAAAGTTCAAAAATGGAATTTATATACAACAGCAAGCTCCTTGCTTTCCAAAAGGCAATCCATAAACCGGGAAGAAATGGGTATTACTTCCATATTCAGAAAATATTTAGAGAAGGGAGGGAGATACCCAGTGTACCTTAGTTTAACTCCTTAATTATATTCTGGCTGTCTCTGTGAAACGAAATTGAGATGTTCAAGAAAATAGACATATTTCAAAAATACCATTTGTCTAGAGTGCCTTTCAGGAAACTATGGGTAAGCTATTAATGGGGAAATGACTTCTAAGGCAGTCATCAGGTAACTTTATTTTCCCAAAGCCACAGTCTGAGATCAAGAATAATATTAAGCTATTCAGAACTGCTGCCTGGAAGATGTATTCTGAGAATGCAACATGTATGTAAGTAAAGGAACTGCAGACTCAGTATTTGGGAGTCAGCATAGCATGAGACAGTGCAGTACAACAAAGGCTGGGGCTCTGCAGGATATGTCTACCATGCAGGTACAGCAGTGTCCACTGCATGTCTGCCTGTGTTCATGTTAGCTCCTCTAGCCTGTAGTACAGCCATAGCTATGGAGGGAGGCAGGCATACCATAGGTCTCTTGTGACCCTTCTTTTCTGCTGGTGCCACACTTGTGTGAATGTATGGGAAATCAGTTTGGAAGCAGCTGTTTGGAGTCACTTCAGCAACGCAGTGGTTGCAGCCCTGGGAGAAGGGTATCTTGCAAACGGAAATTGTTAGTGGCCCCAGAGTAAGTCATGTTCTTTGCACCAGTGCCTACATGGACCTGTATCTTAATATGTTTGTAAGTGGTTTTGCTGTCCTGGACCTATGCTGAGTGATAAAGGTGAGCAGCTTACCTTGGGAGGAGGAAGGTAAGCATAGTGGAAACCTTTCATGGTATGTGAGATTGCAAGGCAGTATAAGTTAGCATTCTGTCATGATTACAGAGTAAATGATAAGAAATGGGATGTCATAGTGCAGAGATCTAGTTTGAAATCAGGTGAAATGTGAATTTCATGCTGTAGAGAATGCAACTATAGGGCTGTCATTTCAATGTAGTTCCACAAAAGAGAAAAGAGGAGAAGTTGGCGATACAGCTCAACCCGCAGCTGTAATGAGCTTCTCTAACGGTTATGAAATATTTCTTCTGTCTTCCTACTCCATCACAGGGAATAATACTGACAGTGCTGGTTCTTCTTTTTCCATCACACCATCATTTTGAAACCAGAGAAATATTTTTAGAAACCAATTTTCTCTTGCATTCTTTGTGAATGTAGCCTAGCCCTTCTGGAACCTGTAAGTGTGTTTATATGTGCTGGAGTACTTTGTTTTTTAAAGAGCTGTGGAAAATAACCTTAAAAGGGGGGGAAGTAGAAAGCAAGTGGGTATCTTAATTTTTTTATTTTATTACTGTCTTCATTTTGTTTCATGCAGAACACTATGTCTGAAATCTGAAAAAGCTAAAGTTGTTGGGACAAAACTCATTCTACCACTACCGGGGTTGCTTTTTACAATAAGGCTTCCATGAATACACAAATTCAGAAGAATTGTGCATATGAAAAAGAAACAAGGCAAGATATAAAGAGTGTGTACAAAGCACAAAACCACTCTACTTGCTTAGAGCCAGTCTGCAGCTTGAGTCAGTGGTTAATCTGGAGAAAATCTCTAAAAATGCAGTTACTCTTCCCTTCCATGTGGAGTCAACCTGGAAGCACAGGAAATAACAAGGTGGTTCATGTTCATTATGCCTATGAACTTCCCCTCTGCCCCCTTAAATGTTCATTTTCTCATTTAATATGGAGTTGGTTATCAAAAGGGTCCTAGTATTCACGGAGCTAATGATAGCGAGACTTAAAATGCAGAATGTCTGTGTCGAATGTACAAGTCTCGTGAAAGTTTTTTATGTGTCTTATGAGATACGTTTGTGATGAGTTGTGACTGAGTGTCAGTGGCCTTCAGTGATGTGCCAATTTCTGAGCAGTCAAATATGTGCAGTTGAAAGCAGCTCTGAACATTGCACAAGGGAAACATATTGACACAATCTGAGAAATCTGGTTGGTTGTTCTCTGACATACTTGGTTTCAGTCTTGGAAACGGAATTTTATTTTTTCTCCTTGAGTAATGATTGTGTCTCAAGTATTCTAGAAGTTACAGTCCTATTGGACCAAACAGTTTCTGTGAATTTAGCAATGGGGGAAAGGCCGAACTAATTATTGGCAAATGCGAAGTGAGTTAAAAATCTCTAATGTGGCTAACTGGGGACATGAGAGTTGGAGATGAACATATTAATAAAAAAGGCTCTTGAAAAGAATTAAGAAACTTGATTCCAAGAATTGATGAAGCATAGATAGAACTTTGGCTTGAAGTCAAATTTTTCTTCAACACTTCAGCTAAATCAAAATGCAAAGGAAGGACACTTCATCTGATGTGGGAAGAGAATTGAATAAAGGTTGTAGAAAGAGAAAAAAATCACAAGCTTCTGGTGTTCTTGGTTATTTACAACCACTAAAGTGTTGAATGAGATCTATGAGGAATTTCTACCTTTTTTCTGAAGAAATGTCATTAGTTATCAGGTATGCTGTAGAAATTGAGAAGTCCACTTAAGGCTGACAAACACCAGAAAGGCTTTCTTTGGCTTAATGTTTCATTTGAAAAAGAAAATTAGGATACAGGTCCCACACTACAGCAGACTGGATGATACAACTAAAGTGGAAAATACTCTGAACAGAAACTGTTGTGGTCAAAAAGAAGGAACAAAGAGCAACCATGCAACAATACTTCCTATGGTGAATGCTTATTGCAATCGACTCTTTCAGAGGTTTTCATTACACTTCTAGAATCTTGATTTGGAATAGACTGCAGGATCTCATGCTGATCTTCTTTGTTCTTTGCCTGCTTTGCAGGAGTGTATGTATTTGGAACATAAATATGCACAGCTACTTCTAAAAGGGTTATTAAGGAATTGCCTTAACACATATTGTTTCAAATCCATTTCTTCAATGAGCAATGATTTTTGATCCTCACTGGAAGCTCCTACTATGCATTTCAAAAACAAGTATCTTGGGTGAACAGCCATTGGTAGAAAGTTCCTACTCTCTAAATCTGAACCAAATGTTGTTACAAGCTTGATAAATGCTGCCTAAAAGGGTTTCCTTTATTTTCTGTCACATTGACATTATGAAAAAATTACACACCTATTGGTAACATGTTTAAGTTTCAGTTTAACAAATACATTTAAAAAGATCTTCCTATTCCTGCTGGATTAAGGAATAAAATATTAGGAATGCATTGGAAGGAAACTTGGCTTCAAAGCAGAAATTTAATAAATGATGGAAACATTGTGGGCACACACCTTTTCTCCTGCAAATTCCATGCATTACATAGACATAAGTTCATTCCCCTTCTGCAGTTTGGCTTTTCTAACTACAGCAACATTCTGCAATAGCATTTTCTATGGGTTGATGTGTGTGTGCAGGCACATGTACCTAGAAGCTGTCTAAGATGGTCTCCCTGTCTCTTCTGTCTTTGGGAATATGGTTGTGATGCATCCACAAGCATAGGGATGCTCAGAGGAAAATGCTGGCCAGATTACTGCAGGGTAAAAGCCAGAAAGCACTTGGTGTAAAGGATTACTGAGACATCAAAAATAGTAATTACAGGGATGAAACAGGTCTCTGACTAGATTTGTGTGTGAAATGATTTGGTACTTATCAAAGTTCTGTAGCAGTTTGAGCTAAAAGGAGTTAAATGAATATTTAGGCATGGCAATCTTGTCTAAACTGACTGTTCACCATAATTTCCATAATGGTGAAGGAATTCAAGAGAAAATAGATGTAAAGTCAGTGGCTCTCCCAAGTATGTTATGTAAGTTCTATAAAAACTCAAATGATGGGTGCTTTGAGCCATTTACATGAAGTAAAAATGTAGCCTGTAACCCTGAATAATACTTTCTATTGCATTATTTAAAAATTAGATATCTATCACAACTCAAAATTGCTATTCCTTGTTATTCTCTGAATAACAGACACTTAAAAATCTTAAAACAGACACTTAAAAGACACTTAAAAATCTGAATTGTTATATGTATATAGCAGAGGGAAGCAGCTAGTAACTGGTTCGGGTAGGTCATACGGAAGAATTATGATTTCAGGAAAACTGGTGCTAAGGATAAGTACTTTGGTGCGGTGGGTTGACCTTGGGTGGCTGCCAGATGCCCACCCAGCTGCTCCCACTCCCCTTCCCTCAGCAGGATGGGGGGAAATGAGATGCAAAAGCCTGTGGATGGAGATAGGTGGAGATCACTTGGCGATTACTGTCACAGGTAAAACAGACTTGGCTTGGAGAAAATTAATTTATTGCCAACTGGAAATAGAGTAGGATGGTGAGAAACAGACAAAAGCTGAACCACCTGTTGCCAGCCATCTCTCTTCTTCCCAGGCTCAACTTCATTCCTTCATTCCAAACTCCTCTGCCTGCCCAAGCAGCGCAGGGGACTGGGGAATGGGGGCTTGTGGTCAGTCCATAGCAGCTCCTCTCTGCTGCTCCTTCCTCCTCCTATTTTTCCTCTGCTCCAGTATGCCCCCTGCCCCCAGGGTACAGTCCTTCAGGAACTGCTCAGGTGTGTGTCTGTTCCACAGGCTGCAGAAAACCTGCTCCTTCATAGGCAGCATGTCCACCTGCTCCAGTGTGGCGTCCTTCTTGGGCTGCAGGGGCACAGCCATGGTCTTCTCCAGGGTCTGCAGGGAAATCTCTGCTCCAGCACCTGGAGAACCTCCTCCCTTTCCTTCACAGACCTGGATGTCTGCAGGGCTGTCTTTCACTTGTCGCTCCTTTTTTGTTCCCTTCTACCTAGGCATTTTTGCCCTTACATAAAGTCTGTTTTCCGTGAGGCACTGCCATTGTGGCTGACGGCTGAGTCAGAACTGGCTGCGTCTGGCACAGGGCAGCCCTGGCCTCTCCTCACAGGGAGTGCTGCGCAGCCCCTGCTGCCAGTGCTGGCCATGCACAACCCGTGCAATTGGGTGTGCCAGCTGTCTCAGAAAAGCTATGGTCAAATTACTTACACAAAAACCCCAAAATAAGCATCTACCCTTGGTGTGTTAAAACACAGTGTGAGGAATCCTACAAGGTAGACTTCCTGCTGGGGCTTTTCAGGGCACCTTGCAGGGTGCAGGCCGGGCAACTCTGAATTAAGGGATAGTGCAATCTATGTATACTGTCAGTATGTATATGGATTTGAAACTGTGTGTAGTGTTCCTCATCTAGCTTTTTCAACTTTTAGTTAAAAAAATACCCCTTGCTTCATGTGGCTTAGTAATAATTTTATAGACCTTGAAAAAGTGTGAAACATTTATGACCATATACGTGATCTGAGATGTAAGCATCTCCAAACTTATCTGGCCCTTCCCAAACAGACTGCAGTTATGTGTCACTTTCTAGTGAAATGTATATAAGATTTCAAACACAAAGAAAAGGAGTTCACCCATCCTGCACCCCCAGTTTAAAAACCTGTTAAATTCTGTATTCTTATTTTCACTCAAAACAGGATTTGGACTTTGTAGCCTGCCTGGAGAGTCATTAAATTTAGCTGATCAAAAATGACATTAATTCAGGATCAGATTTTCTGTGGAAAAATGCCTGTGAGCTACTTGTGAGTGAGTGCTTCAGTATGAGGAACTCTGTTGAGTGTCTTCTGCAGAGGCAGCTGAAGAAAGTCCTAGGATTTGATCTGAATGCCAGGATTTTATGCTTTTTGTTAGTCGTCTTTTGGTATAAAACTAGAATATCCTTTCTCGAGCAGAACCAGAAAGTTGTACATGCTTCATGTACACTTTTTTCAGTCTCATCAGTGAAATTATAAATTGTTAGTGTGCTTGCTCAAGTCCTTGGAAAGGGAGGGGACACCTTTTCTGCTCCCCAGTACCTGAATGCCAGTCAGGTTTAGGGCTAAAAATGTGTAGAGGTTTCAGCAGTTTGGGCAACACACAGCTATAAACTGTAGGAACCTGGAGAAATATTTTTTTTGCAAAAACTCTTAAGGGCTTTTGTAGACTTCATCTGTGCATTTAAACATCTGGTTAAATGCATGGTGTACAGTTACAATGACATCTGAGTGATACACCTTAAAATCTACACTATAATAAATGGCTGATCAAAAATAGAATGAATTTTTGAAACTGCCTGTATAGAACAAGCCTGATGAGCTTCCATTAAAACCTGAAGGCTTGAGCAGAAGCTTTGGTGTAAGGTAGTGAGTATGTGAGCTGGTTTACTTGATGGACTGTAAGGAGCAAGTTGGTTTTTTCTCCTAAGGTAGATGCCTGCATGCAGGTGGGGATTTATGTGTCACTGGCATTCAGTGCCTGAATTCTTATGTAGAGCTCTTTCTGCTCTGAGATTGTAGAAACTGAGCTAACATACAAAAATATTTTTTCACTTTTTGAAGTAAAATACAGATTTGGGGTAGGCATTTCAAAATGTGGTATCTTCCAGAGAAGATCATGTAACTGCACCTATTTAAATTTCTGTCTGAATTAGCTGTCCAGCAATTTGGGTACATTGTGGCCCTTCTTCTTTAAAATACTAATGTAGGACTTTGTGGGTGTGGTAGCTCTAAATATTCTAGAGTGCTTTGTACATTGAAAAAAATGATGGGTTTTCCACTGTAAGTTTCTGCTTCCATAATTCCAAATATTTCTATGAGGAACAATAAATAGTAACATTTAAAAGATATTTTTTCTAAAGCTGATTCTTTCTATGCTTTTGAGAATCAAGACTGTTGGGTCTTTGTGGTTAACTGTTGAGCTGCTTATATATGTATTGTTACAATCAATACTACTTGGGCTTGTGGCTTTATTGTTACTTCATCGTACATTTGTGAAGTAGACTGTTTTAATGGAAGAGCAAAAGTTACTGGAGAAGTATTTCCCTCCAGTTGTCTGAATGCATATGTACTATGCTCTCATTTTCCATAATCTTTTTCTTGCTTTGCTAATGTGTAAATCTGGAGCAGATGTTATAGTATGCTTATATAGATACAGGCTAATGGAACCTAATTCTGCCTAGGCCCTTTGGACACTAATTCCTTTATGTATTCATGTCTACAGCTGATAAGAAAAGCTTGAAAAAGTTCTTACACTTTTAATGTATTGGATATGAAAAATTAAACCGTATTAAGTTTCTCTTTCTAGCTGAGACTTCTAATATGAATCTCAGACATGTATTAATAAAGACACATATTTTCTCAATGTCAGATCAAGTTGACAGCATTTGTAAATAATAACCCCCCCAAACCCAATTTATTACCATGTTAAAGTCTGCTCTCTAAACTTCTTCCTTCACTTGATTTTTTTCAGGCAGGTAGCGTGCTATAGCCTGTGGCCATGTGAAGATTTCTGCTCTGCAGCTCCTATGAACAGGGAGGTTGCTTAACAGCAGTAGTTAGACAGGAGGGCAGGCTGTGAAAAAGCTTGGTCTAATTAGTTGTGACTTCAGCTGAAAGATGACACCTTCAGGAGACTAACCCTGCATCTTGCATTGAAATAGCATTGTTCTCCCATAAGTAAAGACTCCAGACTGGAAAAATATTTCTGTAACTATTTATTTTAAATGGAGTGAGTAAAATATTATACCCCAAAGAGGGGAAGAACCTAGGAACTGTAGTACAGGAACCCTTCAGTGACTTTGCAGTAGTTGACTTGTTTTTAGCAGGATTTATTGACCTCAGCTAAGCATTAGCTATGCAGGACCTGAAATGACTCTAAAACTATACAAGCATTGTTGCAGTGCTCGGGTTCTGCATGGATGCCACAAGTGTATGGGGCCAGCAGGGACTTGGCAAATAAACCTTTCAAGAATCCACAGATTGGGGGATGCAGCACAAAGCTGTATTGAAACTTGTGTGCCTTAGAGTTTACAAGCCTTCGCTGCACTTGGCTAGAACGTGAGAACTGGGGGATTCTGCAGCATGTAGTCCACAGTGGTCACAACTCAAGGATAATGGTATTAATACACTTGAGCTGGTTCTACATGAAACTAGCTCAGCTTTACAGCTTGAGTGGGTAGTAACTTTTTCAGATCCATGCTGGTACTGGAAATGATATCAGCTGTTCAACCAGGCCTGTGATCATTCTTGTCTCTTCCTCCCTTGCCATTATTGCTTTGTTACAGGAAAACTTACCATGGAGGCTTGAAAGCTGACTGTGTTTTTGAGGTTCTCTAGTCTTTCATCAGCTTTCTTCCAACATTTGAAAATCAAAAATTGAAATCACAAATGTCTCAGCTTGCTATTTAATTCTGCATGCTGGATCCTAAATCATTCGGCCTTATTTTTTTTCTGAGTTAGTAATGATTTTCCTTTAAAAGAACTGTTCATGCTTTTCTTAAAATCTGAGATCATTAGAATTGCTTTATATAATTTCTGTAAATGGCTGTTCTGCCACAAGAACCTGTTAGAGCTTCCCATTATGTCCATGGAATTTGAGCTGGAATTTAAAACAGGAAACTTCTGTGCTGAATTCAAAGCAAAATAAAAATTAAAACTTTAAACTAACACTTGTGTCCTGCTCTTCTCCCTAATTTGTTATGGTTGGTTCAACAGCTATCAGTAGGTGTCTTGTGGTAGTTATCCAGACTAGCTCTTATAACACATTGTCACATGCGGTATTCAAGGCACATCTAGTCGGACTATTTGCATACTGAAATACATGTAAATATTCAATTATAATTAAGATGCTCTTGTTTCAAGCGAAATGTAAAACCAGATTAATACTAGGATGATGAGGATACTAGCCTTGTATATGTTTCTAGAGCAGATAAATTTTAAGTGTCTATTTTGCAGGAGGAATATTAGTGTTGATGATGAAGTGGAATTGTTTATACTTTGACATGTGGCCAAGGATCAGAAGACCTGTATCCTTCTGGTTAAGTTGGTGCTGGTGTGCATCTTCCTGAAGGATGTCTTTTCTCTTCTTTACCCTCTGTTTACATTGTAAAGTATTGTGGGTAACAACTTTTTCTCTTTTCTTATTTGTATAGTACGCAGCATGCTAAGTCTATCCTCTGTTTGGTGTCTTAGTATTTCTGCTACTCTAATATTCTCAGGGGGAAAATACAATAGAAATACTGGAGAAGTATGCAACTGAAACCACAATGATTAAATAGCCATGTTAATAAACAGCTAAGGCAATAAGTTTAAACCAGGTCTCTCTTTAATCTTTCCTTTATGATTTGTGTTTAAAAAAAACCAAAACAACCCAAACAAAACCAAAAGACCTGTAAGACATTGCTGATTCTACCTCTTTTCTTTCATCCCTGCTGCATCCCAATTGCTGCTGGAAGAGAATTCTCTTCAGGATTTTTTACCTATTCCAGCAACTCATTGTTCACTACTGTTTTTCTTTTCCACGCTTCTTCCATCCACAGTGTCCTATCTCACTCCTTGTTTCATTCACAAAGTATTTCATTTTGTAGCCTATCAAAAGCACTCATGTTTTGAGACTGAATTCTACTTCCCTACAGGCTTGATCGTATTCCATCAGATCTCAACATCTAAGGATATCTGGCTTTTATGGTTAGTTATGCAAGTTGTGGATTGTACCCCTGTTCTTTCATCCCTAATTGCAGCTTTTAGAGATGATTCAGCACAATACTTAAATAGTACTTGTACACTTAAGGGCTTTGCTGAATTTTGACATGGCACACAAACCACAAATGCAATTGAATGGGGGAGAAAAGCAGCAATTCCAGTCTTTGAAAAAGGTAGATGATATGGAAAACTACTGGTCTGGGGTTCTGTTTTATGTTCTCTGCAAAAAGCCTTTTCTTGAGATGGCTGTTGCATGGATTCAAGTACGTATGAGAGCTGTACTAGATGTGGTCAGTTTTTTCCACTTACCAGCTACTTCTGCTTATTTTGAATGTATACTTCTGATGGTTTCTTTAGACATGCCATCAGCCTCTGTAAAGCCACTTCTGTTATAGTAATCTTCTGGAAAACTACCTAGTCCTCAGCTACTGTTGTAAGTTTATGTAAACATGCTTTTCATTTTCTTCTAAGACACTCATCAATATGTATTTGTGTGTTTGCCATTTCCCAATTATGCGAGTGCTGGAGGACTAGCCTATACAATTGTCAGTTCTTTGTTAGAAATAAGCAGTTGATATATCATCTTGGGTGTAATTCCAACGTTTTTATGATAACACTTATGCTACTGTCTTGTTGGCAGTAAAATATGACTGTATTGCTGTTACTTATATATTGGGGAAAGGAGTACAAAAATACCATGTGAAGTATGTTAATTCCTGTAAGAATTCGCCTTGTCTTCCATGATCCAAGCTGTAGCTGGGTTTTTTCCCCTGTGTGTGATGATGCAGATAAAAACGTTTCATAGCAGTTTATAATATGCTGCAAGATTTGTTTTGAGAAAGTCATCTGGATCTCATTTGCTTGTGGAATTGTTATTCTAGTCTGTGGTCCCTACTGTGAACTTCACTACTGTGAAGATGAATAAGAAGCAAAATAGTAAAGTGTATGTCATCTAGAAGGAACACTAAAAGCATCAGATTTTGTGCTTTAACTATCTTTCACATGCTGCTGATGCAGAAATCCTGTTGAATTTGGTATTATAGTTAGAATTGCTGTAGTGACTTGTTGTATTTCTGTATGAACTGATGTACTTAGCGTGTGCTTCGTGTTCATGAAACTCATGTTAAATTATTTCAATGTTTCCCTGGATAAATAGGAGCTTAAGATTTTATAGAATCAGAGAATGGTTAGGGTTGGAAGGGACCTCAAAGATCATCTAGTTCCAACCCCCCTGCTGCAGGCAGGGACACCCTCCACTAGACCACGTTGCCCAAAGCCCCATCCAACCTGGCCTTGAACACTTCCAGGGATGGGGCCTCCACAACCTCTCTGGGCAACTTGTTCCAGTGCCTCACCACCCTCACAGTGAAGAATTTTTTTCCTAATATCTAATCTAAATCTACCTTCTTTCAGTTTAAACCCATTACCCCTTGTCCTATCACTACTTGCCCTTGTAAACAGTCCCTTTCCAAATTTCTTGTAGGCCCCTTTCAGGTACTGGAAGGCTGTTCTAAGGTCACCCCAGAGCCTTCTCTTCTCCAGGCTGAACAACCCCAACTCTCTCAGCCTGTCCTCATAGGAGAGGTGCTCCAGCCCTTCGGTCATCTTTGTGGCCCTCCTCTGGACTCGCTCCAACAGCTCCATGTCTCTCCTGTACTGGAGCCCCCAGAGCTGGAGGCAGTACTCCAGGTGGGGTCTCACAAGGGCAGAATCACCTCCCTCAATTTGCTGGTCATGATGCAGCCCAGGATACAGTTGGCTTTCTGGGCTACAAGCCCACATCTCATGGCTTAGATGAGTGCACTGTTTGCTGGGTAAAAAAGCTGGCTGGAAGGCTGAGCTCACAGTAGTGGTGAACAGAGTTAAATCCAGTTGGTGACCTGTCACAAGCGGTATTACCCAGGGCTTAGTCTTGGGGCTGGTCTTGTTTAATATCTTTATCAGTGATCTGGATGAGGGGATTGAGTGTGCCCTCAGTAAGTTTGTGGATGACCCTAAGTTGGGAGGGAGTAGTGATCTGCTTGAAGGTAGGAAGGCTTTGCAGAGGGATTTGGACAGGCTGGCCAACTGTATGAGATTTAACAAGACCAAGTGCCAGGTCCTGCACTTGGGTCACAACAACCTCAGGCAATACTACAGGCTTGGGGGAGAGTGGCTGGGAAGCTGCCTGGAGGAAAAGGACCTGGGGGTACTGGTTGACAGCTGGCTGAAGATGAGCCAGCAGTGTGCCTAGGTGGCCAAGGTGGCCAACAGCATCCTGGCTTGCATCAGAACTAGTGTGGCCAGCAGGACTAGGGAAGTGATTGTGCCCCTGTACTCAGCTCTGGTGGGCCGCACCTTGAGCACTGTGTTCAGTTTTGGGCTCCTCAGTACAAGAAGGACACTGAGGTGCTGGAGTGTGTCCAGAGAAGGGCAATGAAGCTGGTGAAGGGTCTAGAGCACAAGTCCTGTGAGGAGTGGCTGAGGGAACTGGGGTAGTTTAGCTTGGAGAAAAGGAGGTTGAGGGGAGACCTTATTGCTCTCCACAACTACCTGAAAGGAAGTTGTGGTGAGGTGGGTGTTGGTCTCTTCTGCCAAGTAACAAGTGATAGGACAAGAGGAAACAGCCTCAAATTGCTCCAGGGGAGGTTTAGGTAGGATATTAGGAACAAATTTCTTCACCAAGAGTGATCAGACATTGGAACAGGCTGCCCAGAGAAGTGGTGGAGAGTCACCGTCCCTGGAGGTGTTCAAAAAAACCGTGTAGACGTGGCACTTCAAGACATGGTCTAGTAGATGTGGTGGTGTTGCATTGACAGTTGGACTTGATGATTCTAGAGGTCTTTTCCAACCTTAAAGATTCTATGATTGAGTTGTGTTGAGATTCTCATCCACCAACACCTCCAAATCCTTCTCAGGGCTGCTCTCAATCTGCACAGCCTGTAGTTACGCTTGGGTTTACCTGAATCCATGTGCAGGACCTTGCACTTGGCTCTGTTGAACTTCATGTGTTCACACAGGCCCACCTCTCAAGCCTGTCAAGGTCCCTCTGGATGGCATCCCTTCCCTCAGTGTGTCAACTGCACCACTCAGTTTGGTGCTGTTAGAAAAGTTGCAGAGGGTGCACTTGATCCCCCTGTCTTTTGTATCTGAATTTGTACTTGATGCAGCTTGAAACTTTTCAATCTTCAAAAATTTCCAGTAAGAACACCATATATTACAATATCTCAATACTTTAATTGTGTATTCAGGTTTTAGTGAATTTTTTGTGTATTTCAGTTTTTATTCTATGGGAAGTTGTAGCAAGTCTGACAGCACAAACAAAATTGAAGTATCTAGGTTAAGTTCATTGTAGAAAGAAATGCATTGTTCTATTTTGCATCCATGACTAGATGACTTGTATAATTAGTGTTAATGTTTTTATTATGATTTGATATCTTACTCCTTCCTAGAATTGTATAGGTTTTGTTAAATACTTTTACTTCTTTAGTTCAATCTTGGGCACCTTTAATGCGAACAAAAATATTTGGAATAAATACAGTTTCAAAAGTTACTGCTATAAAGCTGTGATCTTTTTTTTCTGGTTATGTTTCTTATGTGCTAAAGACTTTTCAGCCACCATTGCAATCACTTATTTTGAGATCTGGCCATGGTAGTTTTAAATATGACAAATCTGCTTTTAGCTGTATCTTTGAAAGCATATGATAGCTTAATTTTAAATCTGAACTCTTGTGAGTTCATAGGAAAAAGGATTGTTGGGGTGCTGTTTCCTTGCTCCTGTTAATGCTGCTGTAAATGTCTTGATGTTACCTATTTTATCAGGTGAATAGTGATTAAACAGCATGATTGGGACTAGTATTTGTATATAAAGTTGATATAACATCTTTAGAGTTAAAATAATGCTTGTTGTTTATAGGATGTTGAGCTTGCAGTAGAGGACAGGTTTCTGAGTTAAAGACTTCAGAGTGGTTAGGTCCATTTTTTCATTTCAGCCTTTTGAATTTTATCATAGAATGCTTTTAATACCTGCCTACACCTTTGCTTGAAATTATCTTTAGAATTTCATCAGCAGTTTTCAACATCGTTCTCCATTGCTTTGCAGCTCTTCAAAGCCTGCTGGCATTAATGAGAATTGAGACTATTGTTTCCTCTCTAGTATTTTCAACTTCAGTTATATCAGGCTGAGGAAAAATGATCATTTCTCCCTAAATAACATCAGAGTCCGCATTTTGTGATAACATTTGGTTCAAAGAGCTTTAAGCTGTTTATGCCTACCAGTTTCTATGTCTTGCTGTGCTGTGTTTCCCTTCAGTTTTGCTCTGCCCCCTGGGCTTTTACTGTTTTCATCTTGAGTTGTCCCTTTCTGTTACACCTCCAGAAATCCTTCAAGTTTTCTCATGCAGAATTTACTTTTTCTTCTCTATCTCCCTGCCCATGCTGCCTTCATGAATTCCATTAATGCTTGATATAACGCTTCCAGACTTATAAACTGAATAAGGTGCTTCAATTTTAGTACAAAATGAACTTTTTAAAACTACGATTGAGAGGTGGAACCTTGGCCTTAAACTTGCTAGTGGCTGCATCATTGTTCTAGAGATCTAGCCATGTGTGGATGGCTAGCTTCATTGCGTATAATAAGCAGCCTAAGTAAAGGCTCATTTAAACTAAGTTTTCCTGGTTGCCAGCAATAAGTAAACTTGTTTAGCTTGGATTATAAGGATTGAAGTGTCCTGAGGATCTACCAAAACATCTTTAAATACTAGACAAAACCTTTGTTTGAAACCGGATTTCATAACTTTGGGCTGCCTTAGACACAAACATGCACATGTAATTTAACAGCTTATGAGAGCTGAATTTTTTCATGTTTGAATGTCATCAAAATTGTTAAGACTTAATTACATCTGCTGGTAACTTAGTTTCTGCCCAGGCTTTGAAGAGCATTCTAACTGATTCAACATGCTAAATGTTAATTTTTGATGTGTAGATATAAAGGAAGAAGAATCCACATACGGGAAAAGGATGATTCCTGCTAAGCAAAATACAGTAGTAAAAATAATTCTATTGTATTGTTTCTGACTTCTTCAAATGGTTTCATATGAATTTTGTTTGCTTCCATAGGTTACCAGTCTAATGTAAGCCCAGCATTACTCTGACTTTTTAAAATCTACTATTTCAGAGGGAGATGCAACCCTGAGCTATGCAGGTGCAGTACGTTAGCTTGCCTATGACTGCTATGTCCTCTCCTTGGCTCTTAGAGCAGCACAATGTTTTTCAGCCTTTGCCTGGCTTACCAAGAAAATGTTCTGCATCTTGCTGACTTATGTTCTTTCTTGTCCCATTCCTAGAGAAGAAATGTTCCTTCGTTCTCCCGTGTCTGAGTCAGACTAGATGTAGCAAAACTGATGGGCTCGAATCCCTGTGCCCAACCAACAAGACCTCCCTTAGTCATTTGTAGTCACTGATCTCAGAGATAGTGTAGCTAAGTGGAATAGTACTGTTTTGGTCATGATGGAGGCTAAAGCTGGGATCACAGTATATAAAAGGTCGTGCTTGCTACAATAAAAGATCTTCTCTTCGTGGAAAAGAGTGTTAAAGATCACTACAGTTCAGATTTGTAGCAGAGCATGTGCCCTTCTCAAGACTATGGTACAGTTTGAGGAGGATGCTTATTTTTGTGTGATGTTTTAGTGTACTAAAATTTGATATGGATATGCTTGTATACTATCCTAAACTCTTATTTCAAATTCTTATGTTTGAATATGCTCTGATGACCACAAGTCATCAAATGAATAGGTGTGAGAATGTGCTCCCATCTCTTTCAGGCTGAAACATGGCACGAGATAGTACTTCTGCCTCTGGTCTGCTGCAATGAGAAGCAGGTCAGTTCTGATTTACTCTGCAGCGTATGGCAGAGTTGTATTCAGACACTTGCTGCTTGTATTTGGCTGACTTACAGGGCAATGATGGGACCTACTGTTCTCTATTTACTATGGGTGGATCCTTTTTCTGGACAAACTTAAGAGGTTTTTTGTTCATCTTTGTACGTTTTTAAAACATCAATAAAAACATGTATACATCTGATTTCATGTCATTTAATTTGTTGCAAATACTTGCAAAATAAATAGTTTATGTTTACATTTAGTTTATAAAATGGGGGCTGTGTTCTGTTTTCTGAAGTTTGTTTTCCTTTCTTGCAGAAGAACAAACTCTGCAGTTAGAACTTTGAATCTCCAGCTTTCTTTTACTGTGACACTGGAGCAGACATTACTGCGGTTGTGTTTAAAACACCAGAGAGCTTCTCAAAGCTTAGAATTAGAAGTTACTCTTATGTTAAATTTCTCTTGTGCATCCCAGACTAATTAAGAATCCATTAACATGAACTGCTTTGCCACTTTTTATTGGTCATGAGCCTAGAGGTGCAGGATAAAATCCTTGAAATTTATTTCACCTTCTAACTAGAGTGTTTAGGGAATAATCACTTCTGAAGTAATATTCCAATAATGGTAGTTCAGCACTTAGAGATTGGGTGCATGCACATTTCAATACATTGTAATATATGTAAGTTGCAAACTCTGCATTAATGTGTTTACTTCTACTTTGATTCTACTTTGTATGTATACTTATAAAATCTTTCTCATACTGAGTGTGATTGTTTCACTTGTTCTGTTTGCTGTTCAATATCTGGAAGCAAAACTTGCTTGATGTTTTTAGTCCTCAGTGTGTTAAATGGGGGAAAAATCCAGTATAATATATTATCTGCAAGTTTCATGTGGAAAATAGCCATAAATATCACCTAATTACTATATTGTGAAAAATATTTTAAAATATGTCTGTAACAAACAAAGTGGACATATGGTAGGAAGGGCAGCAAGCATATCTACTGCATTATTAAAAAAGTTATGCTCAGCATTGCTGTCCTTAGCATAGTTGGTAGAGCCCTCAGCCTTATGAGGCTTTGTCAGGCTGAAAAAACCATAAATGCTTGAAGAAAACAAAGAAAATCTAATTCCACTAATTTTTCAGTCTTTGGATACTAAGTAATTGAGATAGAGGTCAGAAGTGAGATCGGTTGCAAAGAACTGATACTGTTGTGTTATTTGTGAATCATTTCAACAAGTAATTCCCTTTAAGCTGAAGTCAGCTCAGTTCTTATTTCCCCTTGCTCTCTAGTCAGACTTGAGAACAGGCTTCTTTCCTCATCTTGGGTACTTTCTGCTGTGGTAGAAGACATTACATTGTTGAATGCTAGAGTATACTTCCAGGCACATATAGCAGCTCTAACAATTCTTCTGTAACTAAACTTTTAAAAAGCCCCAACAAACCCAAACAAAAAAACCCCCCTCAATGCTCCCCCCCAATAAACTCCCCCCAAACCTGAAGTCATTTATTACTTTAAAGAAACTGAAGTAACATCTGCAACATGGTAATTATCCAAGTAATGCTTAGATACTCATCATAAATTTAGTTTGTGGAAATCATCCATTGATTGTAATTGAGCATAATAGACATACTTTCCAATGGCAGCCTCGTCTCCTATTTTTAGAGTTACTTTCCATAGTTATCTACATCTTTTCTTTGCCTGAGGTGTAAATGTTTAATTTGGTATTTTTCACTTCAGTTATTAAATTTAATAGTATCATTTGTGGGTGAAGATTATGGATTGAAAGGTTCCTGAAGTTGTGGTGTAAAGGCAGGAGATAATCAGGATGCCTTTGCTCTCCAACCAGTCCGATCATCATGGTCAGTGGGAAGAGAGGATGCTCCATTGTCCCTGCGGTACCTCAGGTCATACCTGAGGCTACAAAATCAGGTGCTACGGGGACCTTGTCCTGCAAAGTACACAACCTCCTCCAAGAGAGCCCCTTCTCTCTCCCAGCACTCAGTGGTGCTTTGCATTTGCCTGATATTTGACAACACAACAAACCACACCCACCAAAAATTCTTTGAATCCACTGCCCTCATTTTCCTTCCCCTTCCATCTGTTTGCATGTCTTCACTACCTTCTCTATTTTGTGTGCATTTAGTCTTTGCCTCTGTGGGTTGTGTCCCATTTTGCCTTCCCAGTAGAGCTTTTAATTTTATAGGATAGGATCTGGAGCTGTCCTTGCTATGGAATCCTCTGGGGACAAAAACTAGTAAGAATGGGATCATCAACCTTCTGTTTGAAATGGGAGTGAATGGCTTTTCCCTCCTGTTACCTGGCTCCTTTCTGGAAGGAGAAGAGGAAAAAAGGAGACTGCTGCCATGACCACAGCTGCTACCACTGCTGTCATGGTCATTTAGTTGTTGCAGCCACTCTCACTGCCAGCACATGGGAGTAACTAACACTGATGAGAGAAGATCAAAGATGTGAAGTGCCTACCTTGCCTTATGTATTTCCATGCAGAACAGATAAATCAAAATGAGAACTTGACAGATTTATGCAAAAGCAACTTGCTGCTCTTGGTTAGTTCTCGGAATGACAAACTTGGATGCTTTTTCTTTCAAACATGACTTGAAAGCATCACATACTGTAATATGGTAAATTATTAATGTAAACAAAGCTCTTTGCTGCTTGCAAAGCATCTCTCATAAAACTGCACTTCTGGCTCTCAAGGCCAGTTGAAGGCATGTTAATCCTACAACAAATTACTTTCTAGAACTGCTGGATTATATCAAAGGTCCAATTGGAAGCCATCATTGCTCTCTGCTCCAGTGTTAATATATCAGTTTTTCCATTAATTGCATGATGACTGTTAATTTAATCTACAACAGATCAATGGTAGTAAACTATGGGGTATGTTATTTCTATTGAGTAATAAGTGGATGAGATGTTTGAACTAGCTTAGCGTTCTGCTGAAAAAGACTGTAATTGATTGATATGGAAAAAATGAATGGGAGAATAGCAGTGTAAAATGTGCAGGTCTTTTTTAGCCTTTCTACCCTTTTCTGATACTTCATTAAAGTTATGGTGATGATGTATATAGCATCCATGCAGACTTCTGTGAATTCATCCCTGACAACCTAGGGGATAGCAAAAATTAAATGCTATTTGCAGGTTTTTAAAAATATGCTATTTTCTCTGTTCAGCTCTTCTGACCAGGTCCCCTCTTTTCCTATGTGGAAAAAAAATCTATCATAACTATCTTATGACTCAATCTGAAATGACAAGAAATGAGCTGAAAAATCCATTTAACTGAACTGTAGCTCAGTTGTTTGTGCATCCTGTTAACAGGTTTAGTTTCAGGCCCCTAGAAGTCTTAGGGGTTTTTCCTGTGTGTTTTTTTTTAAATGAACCCTCAGCAATAAGACTGCAGTCTGAGATATTTAGGCACAGGATTTAATGATGGCTGCCAAGAGAGTTGTAGCTGATATTTCCACTTCCTCCTTGTATCAAAAGATTACTATTGTTTTGGATTTGAAAATTCCAGTTACTTTCTAATGTATTATCAGCTAGGTCATGTGTGGTATTTAATATAATGCAATTTTGAGCATGTCTTCCAACTCCAGTGTGCAAGAATTTTTCTTTGATTCTGATAAAGTTCTACCTTCTCTTTGCACTCTGAAACTGGAAGTTAGAGGAATTTACTGAGATTTCTGATATAGAGTTGATGAGCAGGAATTGATTATTAGGAGGGAGCGGGGAGCCTGTTCCATGAAGTCTGGGGGAGCTGTTGTGAAAGGTTACTGCAGTAATAGTACTGGCTGTGAGGGCAGTGGTTCCTGTGTACCTCTCCGGCCAGAGACAGCAGATCAAAGTGCCAGCTGCCTTTTGGTATTGATGAAGAAGCAGTAAGATGTAGGCAGTTCAAGAGATGGGGAAAAAAACATCTTTTAACCTGTGGTGCCTTCGTATGTAAACCTTACCCTCTACAACTGTCAACAAGAATTTTGATAAAGGAAGGTGGAAGAATACAACATTGTTTTAACTAGTGTTGCAACAGAAGTGTTTTTTCTTAAATTGTTTTTCTTTTTGAAGATGACTTAAATATGGAAAGAATTCAAATGGGTACCAGTTTGACAAAGCAGGAGGAACATATAGTATTTAGGCCAAGACTGAAAAGCTTTACTCTTGTATTTTATAAAAGCTTATAATGAATGTATAGAAATACTTGTAGGAGACCTGATGCTGTTTTAATATTTGTCAAATTTGTATGTAAAGGGAGTATAGGAATCTTACAGTATGCTCATTTTCAGTATGGTAGTAGTCTTTAAGACTGAAAGCATATATGCTTTGTTCTCAGAATTCACTGATTGTCAAATCTTACTGCTTTAAATTAGATTTTTTTTTTTATAATTAAGAGGTTGATGTAAGATAAGTAATCTTTTTTACTGTTAGGAAGGTCTTCGGGAATTCTGGAAAATGCATAAATGTCATCAGCTGTATAGGGAGCATCTAACGTCTTAAGTTGAATAAGAATGTCTGTCACTCACGTTACTAGACAGTGGAGGCTGCTGTTAAGAAGACTTTCAAAATGCAGGTGCATCACACTGCAGTAATGGATGGATTTAACAAATGGGTTTGAAGTTAACTTGAATAAAGAAAGATTAATCTCCCAGTAACTTCTTGTTACTTATTCAGATTACTTGCTTTTGTTCTCCTTTGTATTTTCTCTCTCACCACATTTAGGCAGAAAGGCAGTTTTCTGTGAAAAGCTTCTCAAAACAGTAGATTTATGATTAAAGTGTAGTAGGTTTGGGAAAGCCTCTGTGATATCCTGTCTAAAGTCAGCAGGAATTTTCCCTTGATATTTCTGACTTGGCTTTCTGTCCTTTTGAAACACTTAGCAGAGGAGCAACACTGCTGACCAAGTGTAACTATAAAAGTTGTGGGGAAAGGAGAGAATGTGGGTTATTGGTATCATCACGAGAACCAGGAGTACTGGTTAGTGTGGCCGGTAGTGGCCATCTCTTGAAAATCATCCTTCTAACTTAAGCTTCAGATGTGATCCTTCTTCAGGATGAAAGAGGAGATCTTGAAGATCTCTTTATGAAAGAGGAGATCTTGAAGATCTTGCTTAGTTTGCCACAGCATAGCTGAATGCGTGCTTATTCTGTGGGTTAATCCCATGTGTCATTTGGTGAAGAAATTTTCCTGGTAACTGAAATTGAGACTTGGCAGCTGTTTTGTTTGTTTCCAAAAGTATCCTTTATTAAAAGTTGGGTTTGTTCCCATCTTGTACCCAGAATAGCCATACATTCTAATGGGGTTAGGACTTAAGGTTAATAGACCTTATGTCAACAGATAGAGATCATCTTTCCCTAGGTAGGATGAGGACATGGGAGTAATTAACACTGATGAGAGAAGATCAAAGATGTGAAGTGCCTACCTTGCCTTATGTATTTCCATGCAGAACAGATAAATCAAAATGAGAACTTGACAGATTTATGCAAAAGCAACTTGCTGCTCTTGGTTAGTTCTCGGAATGGCAAACTTGGATGCTTTTTCTTTCAAACATGTCTCTATAAAGGAAGATGATCATTGTACTGATGTATATCTATGCTTTTGAAAGCATCAGTAGTAATTAACTCAAAACTTAATGTTACAATAAACATGTTAAACCATTAAAAAACATACTCTTTTAACAGTTTCCACTAACATGTTTAGTTTGCTCTACGCAGATTTGTCTTCTGCTGTTTGAATATGTAGTAATTATAAATTGTAATGGGTACATTTAAAAAATGCTCAAGATTTTAAATACTGATCAGAAAATTGAGTGCTGTTTTGAAACTTTTAAAGGAAAGCCCAACTATTAAGGCCTGATAAATCAGCACTTAGTGGAAGTCAGAAGTCCGTTTAGATGTCCCATTCTTTGTTGAAAATCTTGGTGTATAATGTAAGGAAAGATATGAAAATAAGTGCATAAGCAGGTGAATGGCATGTAGATTAACTGTTATCTAAAACTTTTTTGACTGATGAACTACTATCAGCCCTCAAAATTTCTCACTAATGAAAATGGCTTTTGTGACACTGATTTGAGAACACCACTATTTATGGTCTCCTGTTCCACCACTGGTATGCAGACCACAGTTTGTGAATGATGGATATGAAACTGGGACATGATTAGTGTGTGTGTGAGCTCTATCAGCCTTGCTTATAAACTGTTGTCAAATATTTATTAATTTGTTACTTGAAAATAAGCTACTGTGTTAGTTTTACTTGTGATGTATCAAATCCTTTAAATTATTAAATATGCCATGGAATATGATGATATGACCAGGCAAGCTTTATTGCTTATGTACTATTTTTCATCTTGAAAATGCTTTTTCAATGCTATATGTTGCTTATAGTCAAAACTCTAGTGGTGATGTGGAATAGATAATTGCAAAGAGAAAGACTCACGTGTATCTGATACTGAAAAGTGGTGTAGCAAATGTTTTTAGCTTTCTGCTCGGATCAGATAGTTTGCCAGTTTTGTCTCTTCTATGCCATGTATTGTTGAAGAGAAGGTATATGTGACTATTTAGGTCATTAAATAGAGAAGTGACTGCTTAAAGCCTGTCAAACCTACTGTAGCACTAATTAGTTATTTTTAAGCTTATATGTTTCTGTATTGAAGGACAGGATTTGAAATGAATAATTATGCTTAACTCAGGTGACTTTTCCAGCTATTCAGGGTCGGAAATAGCACTAAAATCTTCTGTAGGGCTCTACTGTATAGTAGAAAATAGCAGAGATGTGCTGTCTATACTGCAACTGTTTCCATTTTCCTAGGATTAGTAAACTGATTTCTCCTATTAGAAAGACTCAAATGTTGTGCAACATGAAGTACTTTATGTCTTATTCCAACCTTTAGAGATTGATATAAACAGATGCAAATTGGTTTGTAAGCAGAATTGTAAATTGTATTTTGGTTGTGGTGAGATCTCAAGATTGATTGGAGATGATGGAGTAATGCTGACGCAACCTGCACTTAAAGCTGTACCTGCTCGGTATCGCCAGTGCCTTGTGGTGTGTAACACTTCGCCAGCATTCCAAGAATCTACAACTTTCAACTATAGCAAAAGCTTTCTGCTAATACAGATTTATAGATTTTAAAATAAATAATTTCTCTATTTGTATCTGAAATCTATTTATTTAAATGATGTATTAAATAATAAATGCATCTTGTGCAACTCACTGATGGTGTTATGTGTTACTACTGTTGTTTAGGAGGATGCTTAAAAATGCTTTTCGAGTATTCCATAAAATGGTGGCACTATTAGCTATAGTGTTAAAAATATTATTTTCATATAAGTAAGTTCTTTAAATGATGGAATTTTGGCTTGGCTGTTATGTGCTGCAGACAGGTGAGGACCATTTTGTGTGCCAGGCAGTCTCCCTGTTGCTTGGCTGACAGCTGAGCTAACCTAATTCAGCTGGAAAGTGGGACAGAGTTCTGTTGTGCAGGGTTTCTCGCACTGAGTTATTGACTGCATTTGCTGCCTCTTCCCTGAGAAATGTCACGTTTAGCAAAATCAAATGTATGTGCAGTGTCCAAGGCCCATTTATCAAATCAGAAAAGTTCCAGAGGCCTCAAAGATTTGCTTAATACTGTGAGAAATAAAGTGGTAGCCTTGTATTTCAATACTACATTTCCCATACTCATTTTGATTTCCATTCTTCAACTGCAGGAAACAATCTAATGTTTATTAGCAAGAATGTTATTTTCATTTCATTATTTTCAAAATTAGAAGCACAGGTATTCAGCAATATGGGTCACAGTTTTAAAATTGTGTCATCTGATCCTTCAGTTGAATGCTTCTACTTAATTTTTTAATATGAACTAAAGATTTTCATATTCAGATCTTACTAATCAATGCATTTTTTTAAAAAATGCTATGCTGATTTATCTGTTTATTGTTTTCCTAGGTATTGTGTGAGTGTCTATCTATTTTTATTTGCTGGAGATTTAAATAACGGAAAATTTTATTTCATTATGCACAGGGTAAATAAATACTCTCTCTGTAATACAAGCCTTCATGCTAGGCTTGTCTGATACGGGAAAGCTCCCTGGGAATGCAGAGAGCTTACTTGATCTGCATATGTTTAATGGCCGAAAACAGAACTTCTTACTCATACACTCCCCTAAACTGAAGTTTTAATGTCATGGGGATAGAAAGGGACTCTGTTCAGAGAAACACATTTAGTTTTCTTTGACTTAGCATGTTAGGGATATTTTTTTTTGTAAACTTTATATTCCTTCCCAGGGAAAAGAGAAGGTGTACCTTGCTTGTGGTGGCTGTTCAGACAGGACTAAGAGGAACAGAAGTGCTTTTATGACTTTCAGTATTGGTGTTATATTAGCAGTTAAAGATGCAGGCTCCACTCAGCTAAATGCTGTAACAGCACACAGAAATATGTAACTGCAGTAACCAACCTCTTTCCTCTCTTACACTCTCTTGTCTTTCCTTTTTTATTTCTTTTCTATGAGATAATGTCTGGGAACATAAGACTTGCAATATTGTGAAGCAATCGTAATTGAGACATTGGGGTTTACTATACTAGAAAAATGAAATAAAAATGATTTGCTGCATAGATACTAATGTTAGCTATGGAAACCCTCTCCACAGAAATGTCTCTAAGATGAGCGGCCATTAATAACGCTGAGCTTTGTGATAATGTGGAGAGGGCCTTCTCTCTGCCTGCCAGGGGAGACAGCATGAGGATTAAGTGCCGCATGTTTCATAGCTTTTCTCCTTCAGATTTTATGCAAGTTCCATAATGGCCCAATTTGCATATTCCTAGATAGTTTGCATATCATGTTTAAACTGTATGATTTTGTTCTGAAGGTTAATGTTAGTAAATTAGGTTTATTGTTTCAATGTAAGATAGGGATGGAACAAGTCTCTGTTATCCTGCTTATGTCTCACCTTGATCCCAAGGGCATGGGTTCTTTTTGAGCAAGTCGACAATTGGCATTTTCATTGTCTGGTTTGTTTTTTACGGTTCTGCTGAACACTAGACCTTGCAGGGAGTTTGTGCTGCTGCTGTCATCTCTGAAATCCATTTGCTCAGGAGGTGCTACCAAGCATCCAACCACAGTAAACAGTATTGCTCACAACACACTAATATGTGTGGGCTTGCAATAAATGTTCAGTTGAAAGAAGTGACGTTATAGCGCTAAAAATGCAAGTTAAAATTGAGGCTCACCTTCCCTGTCAAATAAGTTGAAGTCAGTGTCTGCTGCAGGTCTGGAGCTTGTGGGTGGACAGGTACCTTTGATTTATGGTGAAGAACAGTCTGGTGAAAACCCAGCACAACCACAGAAGTTTTGATGCACAGATAATGAAAGCCGTGGAGTTGAAGGTATGGAGAAGGTTTAAGTAGGATTTAGCTGAGCTATATTTACTCTACATGAGCCTTTTCAGGATTTATTATGAACTCTGTAAACCCTATTTTATTTTGTCACCTAGTTTCTTTCTTGTTTCTGAGGACTCCTGAGCTTTTTGTTATTTCAGTTTCTCATCTTATTTGTCTCCCTGTAATTGCTTATAATTGGCGTTACCAGCCTCTCCAAGACTCTTGAGTCTTGTGAAATGATGGCCTTTAGAATCATCTCTTGCTTTGGGTGGGCTGTATTGAATCAATATTGGATAGAGCTGTTGTAAAGTGCTGCATGAGCTGTGCAGCTTTTATCAGTCCTCTCTCAAGATCCGTTGTATGAGGGGGGAAAAAAACTGGGGAGAGAGAATTTCACCTGGGGGATTGTGGAGGTCTCTGGAAGACAGCTGGCAGCATGAAGCAAAAAGAAACATCTAAGGTGCTACGAAGAACAAAACTCTCTAATAAAAGTTTTTCCCAGCCACTAACGGCTAGAAATTCAATACAGAATATTTGCACTAAACAGCACAGCTCTTTCCAGTGGTACATATGTGATCAATCATCCCTGGAAAGTGCTGGTGACTGGTATCTTAACTAGACTGAATAAAAACACTGTCATGTACTGCAAGATGTAGTTTTGCATTGGTAGAGAAATTCACTAATGACCTGATAGCTTTTATTTCTAACTATTTTTCACTTAAAATGCAGACTGAGAATGTTAATTTTTCATGGAGGAGTAATTTGAGTAGAAGAAAAAGCAAGACTTGCCTTTTCCCCCTCCACTTGACTGGCTGGCTGTGTAACAGCTCAGTCTTTGTAGAACTGTATCAGAAGGGATTTCAAAATGTACAGTTCTCTGCATGCTAACAAAAAGGTTTAGCTTCTTGGCGTCCAGCTCCAACATCTTGTTATCATGCTGTGATTTTTTTTTCCCCTCCCCTACCTTTTCATAGATACAACTTGCTGGTTGTGTGGTGAGTGGGTGTTAGGGTTTGGGATGGGTTGTTTGGGGTTTTATAATGTTTGTGGGGTTTTTTTGAAAAGGAAGTTAAACTTGAATGAAACATTACTTAATATTACAAATATTTACATGTATCTGATAAAGCAAAAGTAAGGACCTTCTGCCTTCCACTCGTTGTATATGTTGGATATTTTGGTTCTGTGGATGGTTTATAAAGGATAGGCATTCTTTTCATGTGTTTTCTCCTATCCTCCCCTTAAGGTAATAGGTATGGTCTTTCCTTTTGTTACTTTTATTTCATTTTTAGTCTTACAGGAGAGAGATTGCACTTTTAACTATAATACAGTGGAAGGAGCTTCTGTTTGATTGTCATGCAAAGCTGAAATCTGGAGTCCAGATGTCTGGTTTTTTAGCTCTTTTGCATGCTGCTTGCTGGAGTTAGTCATTCAGTTCTCTGCTTTTAATACAGCAATGATTTTATCCACCTGCCTGGTTTTTAGGGGCTATTTTTCCCACAGTAAGGCTGAGCCTTATGCTTGTTTGCAGTAATGCAGGGCATACCTGCACTTTGTAGAAACTTTTACTTCTATTCATCTTGATCTTCAAATGCAACTTAAAGATCTTCTAGAAGAACTCATTATTTGCTTTTTACCTGCAGTCTATCCTACATGTTTCAGATGACAGATGTAGTTGTCATAAGTTATTCTTTCATTTTAATCACATAATTTTTAATTAAGTCTTCCTACTTTGGTATGTGTAATGTATGTCTATTATTGCAGTATGAGCAGGAATATGCAGATCCAAATAACTTGTATTTTATCTTTAACTTTTTTCTCCACAGAATACCTTTCAACCATTTATATTTTGATTTTACTTTGGGGGGGGGGCAGATGAGAGGAGGTGTTGTGCGCATATGTTTATGATTTCCTAGGTAGCCTTGGGTAGTTAGACTGTTACATCTTTGATGTTTTGGATACCAATACTGCCACCAACAGTAGGGTCTACAACCCAGGTAGATGTACTTAAAGAATCATAGAATCTTTAAGGTTGGAAAAGACCTCTAAGATCATCAAGTCCAACCATCGATCCAACACCACCATGTCTACTAAACCATGTCCCAAAGTGCCATGTCTACATGTTTTTTGAACACCTCCAGGGATGGTGACTCTACCACCTCTCTGGGCAGCCTGTTCCAATGCCTGACCACTCTTTTGGTGAAGAAATTTTTTCTAATATCCAACCTAAACCTCCTCTGGAGCAATTTGAGGCTGTTTCCTCTTGTCCTATCGCTTGTTACTTGGCAGAAGAGACCAACACCCACCTCGCCACAACCTCCTTTCAGGTAGTTGTAGAGAGCAATAAGGTCTCCCCTCAGCCTCCTCCTCTCCAGGCTAAACAACCCCAGTTCCCTCAGCTGCTCCCCATTAGACTCATGCTCTAGACCCTTCACCAGCCTCGTTGCCCTCCTATGGACATGCTCCAGCACCTCAATGTCCTTCTTGTGCTGAGGGGTCCAAAACTGAACACAGTATTCGAGGTGCGGCCTCACCAGTGCCGTGTACAGGGGCACAATCACATCCCTAGTTCTGGTGGCCATGCTATTCCTGATGCAAGCCAGGATGCTGTTGGCCTTCTTGGCCAAGACGCGGGAGTGCTGTTAATTCCAGTGGTTCATCAGAAATCCCCTTTCTCTGCAAGCAGGGCTTGAGCAAGGGACTTTTCTGAAGAACACAAGAGCTTCAGGTTTTATTTAGACAAGTCTGTCTTCATTTAAATAGAAGTGGTATTCACTATTGTCTCATTTGAGCTCGGTACAAAATGTACAATTACATAGCTTTTAAAGGAAAGAGAATTTCGTGGGAATACTGAGTAAAAATTTTTTTCCTCCTTTTGAAGATCAAACAGATTACCCTTAATGTTGCTTCTGAACATGACAACAGACAGGAAGACTGTAAACATAGTAAAAGGGCTCTTCAGAATTTGATAGTTCTCGTTTTTGTTTTGGGTTTTTTATCCTTTTTTTTTAATGCATGGTTCAGAACTGTAGTCACAAACTCAGCTTGAGAACTCAGAATAAATCACAGCATATTCAGAGTGGAAGGGACCTCAAAGTCTCTAGTCCAAATTTCTGCTTGAATCAGGGTAAGTTGTGATATGAGACCAGGTTACTCAGTGCTTTATCCAGCTGGTAGCCTTGAAAATTTATAATCTGGGAGACTGCACAATCTTCCTGAGCAACCTTTTGCACTGCTGGACTGCCTGATGGTGACAAAGTTGTTCCTTATATCCATCCACTCAGAAGTTGGATGTGAAAAGTCTAGGACTTCAAATGGTGGAGGAAGAAAATCTGTCTCATGTTTCCTACCTCCATTCTTCTCATTTGTAACCTTTTCCCTCTTTCCTCTTTAGTCTCTATTTTAACCTCAGCTCTACTACCTCTCCTGGTGCTGCTGATGTGATGTATCTATCTCCTTTGAGTGTCCCGCAAGCACTTCTCTTTAAAAGTTTGTAAAGATGATGACAAAAGTAATTACAAAAGGAAACTAAGGCAAAGAATGTTTTGTTGGTAGCATCATGTTTAAAACCTTATTGCATCCTTGAGAGTCAAAGCCCGGCGTAGATGGCAAGCAAAGGAATATGCTACGGTTATTTCATGGTTTTCTGTTACTGTTTAAGGATAGCATAGTATGTGTTAAAACTGTATTTGAAAAATCATGCTACCAGAAGCTATGATGTAATGAACATTTTTATTTAATTATTTTAAAGAATTATTAAAATATGCTTCAGTAGGAAAACTGCATACGGTTATTTCTGGGTGGGGGTTTTTTGCAATTTCAGTAGGTTAAGGTTTTGGTTAAAACATAATTTTTTTCTTGTAATATCCTAGAACTGAATCTCAGTTTTTCATCTAGAGGATATTTTATGAAATTAATAGCAAAGGTACTGGGTTTTGTTAGAATAATAGTGGTAAAATCAGGAAGCAGTCTAACACAAAAAATACCAGAATATGCAGAAGGAGGTTTCAAAGGATGATTACATGGAATTCAGTGGGTTATTCGAATATTAAAAGGTTAAGATCTGCCTTGAAAGACTTGAAAAAAAAGTGACCATAGATTTTATGTCTAAAGTCTAATGAATTTAAAAACCAATTGTATGATATAAAGACAGAGTTCCTCTGGACAGAAAGTCAGTAAGTTGATATCTCAAGGGAATAATGCTGCAATCAGTGTTACTACAAGCTTTGATCCATGATGTAGTGGAAGGCTGTACAAGTAAGGTGATACAGCCCAACATCGTGGTGGCTTACTGCTGTTCGCATTAATAAAAACACAATGGAGGACTACTACCAGTCTCAGACCAGTAGAGCCAGGTGGAAAACACATAAAAGTAACATGCAGTAGTCCGTTATGTTAACAATAAAGAAGCTTATATACTTGTCTAACTTACAGATTCCTCATTTGGAGTCTGGAGAATGATATTAGCAGGTTTTGTCAGTTTAGTGACAGTATATGCTATTCAAAAGAGGAATTTAAAGCAAATAGCATTCTTCATCTCTTTGAAAACAGGAAAAATGTGGAAAATATATCCATTGAAATGGTGATTTGCCTTCAGACATAGTAATCAATTCTGATGTCACAGCTAAAACTAAGGCAGGCTAGATTAGTGAATCTAGTCTGTTCTGGGTCAGAAATCAAGATAAGATGGTTATTTACAGATTTATCAGTGGGACAATATGAAATGACACTGTGGTGGGTTGACCCTGGCTGAGGGCCAGGTGCCCACCAGAGCTGCTCTATCACTCCCCTCCTTCACTAGACAGGGGAGAAAAAGTACAACGAAAAAAAACCTTATGGGTTGAGATAAGGACAGGGAGAGATCATTCTCTAATTATCATCACGAGCAAAACAGACTGAACTGAGAGAGGGAATTCATCTTATTTATTACTAAGCAAAACAGTAGAGGAATGAGAAATAAAATCAAATCTTAACACACCTCCCCCCACCCCTCCCATCTTCCTGGGCTCAACTTCACTCCCGGCTTCAACCTCTGCCCCCCCTCAGTGGCACAGGGGGACAGGGAATGGGGGTTATGGTCAATTCATCACATGTTGTTTCTGCCACTTCTTCATCCTCAGGGGGAGGACTCCTCTCATCGTTCCCCTGCTCCAGCGTGGGGTCCCTCTCACGGGAGACAGTCCTTCACAACCTTCTCCAACGTGGGTCTCCTCCACGGGGTGCAGACCTTCAGGAGCAAACTGCTCCAGCGTGGGTCCCCCACGGGGTCACAAGTCCTGCCAGCAAACCTGCTCTGGCGTGGGCTCCTCTCTCCACGGATCCACAGGTCCTGCCAGGAGCTTGCTCCAGTGTGGGTTTCCCATGGGCCACAGCCTCCTTCGGGTGCCTCCACCTGCTCTGGCATGGGGTCCTCCACGGGCTGCAGGTAGAATCTCTACACCCCCTCATCCTTCCTCCATGGGCTGCAGGGGGACAGCCTGCTTCACCATGGTCTTCACTACGGGCTGCAGGGGGATCTCTGCTCCGGTGCCTGGAGCACCTCCTGCCCCTTCTTCTGCACTGACTTTGGTGTCTGCAGAGTTTCTTTCATCTTCTCACTCCTCTCTCTGGCTGCAAAAGCGCTCCCTAACTGTTTTTCTCTTTCTTAAATATGTTATCACAGAGGCGCTGATTGGCTTGGCCTTGGCCAGCGGCGGGTCCGTCTTGGAGCCGGCTGGCATTGGCTCTGTCAGACACAGGGGAAGCTTCTAGAAGCTTCTCACAGAAGCCAGCCCTGTAGCCCCCTGCTACCAAAACCTTGCCATGCAAAACCAACACAGACATAGAAGCCAAGAACTAATTAGGAACTAAAAGGCAGTTTCATTACCCAAATGTGTAGATGGTGCTTTAGATAAGATGCTTGCTGATCATATTGTCTAACTTGAAAATCTGGAGGTTATCCAGAAACCTAAAAAAAAAAATAAATTGGAAACCAGTTCATGCAATCTCATTCACCTCCAGAAATGACTTGAGTTTCTTGTAACAAGTGGTTTGATAAATGAAAAAGATTTTAAAAATCTTTCATAACAAATCAGCTCACAGGTGATTTAATACAGTTTAACACACTGAGGAAATCATTGTGTCTGGTTTTGTAAAAGGCAAATGTAGTAAGTAAACCTCATGGTGTAGTAAATTATGAATAAACTTGCTATATGAATGTAGCTTTTTTCCTACTTTTTTCTTTCCTACAAATCTGTCAGCATAAAAAATAGCTGCTTTCAAGCTTTTTAGCCTGAGCAAAGGTCATTTCTAGGAAGGAATGTGCTTTTCTTGATAAGATGTGACCTACAGAAAGTGGATGAAAGCTCCAGGCTTTGTTTGGAGTAACAATATTTAATACAGATTAAAATCTTTCTTCCTGAGGATGTATAACTTTATTAAAATTAGAGTAACTGTGCATTATTCTTGTCATCTGGAATATGGAAATTGAATGCACTGTGGCAGTTAAAATTTAGTTACATAAGTTATCGAACTTGGATTTGAAACTTAAATTTTCTAGCTGAGGATAAAAGAATGAAAAAGTTATGCATCCAGAATACTGTGCATGCACCTTTTTGAAAAACACAAACCAACCAATAATGGGTTGCTGGGCCAACTAATGGTTGAGAAAAACTTTCTGGTGAAGAATGGAATGGAAAGTTAAATTTCACTGGTTTTCTGTAGGGAGAGAAGGGTACTTAATTTCATTCAATGGGACATAACACAATTGGCCAAATGTTTGTAAAAATCCTTGTTATCAATCAGAAACTGTAAAAATGCTACCATTTCTTAATGATATCTAGTTTTGGTGTATTTGGATGTCCTGCTTGCTAGTGAAAAAAGAAAATGAAACTTTTTCCTGATGTTGAGGTCAGTTTTGGAAGTAACTTGGAAAACTTTGAATTTCGCCACTCACGTAAGCTGAGCAGCTTTGCCATAGAATGAGGCAAATATCTTCAGCTTTATTGATACTTAGCATATGAAACACATATATTGTTCTTTTTCTCACAATTTTCACATCAAAATTTATGCTCAAAACATGTCAGAGATAACATTATGGGGTTAGAAGTTCATACAGAAGGGAACATGGTTCAACAGAGTTTAGCAAGAAGTACTGAACTCTAGAATAGGGAAAATTTGCTATCAGAAAGCCAGAGTGGGAAGTGGAAAACATGCATACATCCCTGTCCTTATCAATGCAAGGCATACTTAATAAAATAATAGATCACAGAGGTATGGTCAAGCTATTTAAAAAAATAAATCTTTTTTTCTAGGCCAATACTTACATTGCTCTGTATTTCTAGTTTTGTAGCATTGTTCTGCGTGTGCAGTGATTTCTGAGGCTTGAGTTAATATGCTTATCCTCATTGCTGTTTTGCAAAAGCTTTTAATAAATTTTAAGAAGTGAAGAAAGTCCCTTTGTACTTCCTTGTACTTTTGGGTTTTGAATAGGTAATGTCTGCTTTTGTTCCTTTGTTAATTGTTAATATTAATTGCGCAAACTGGTCTTCAACTTGTTGAACTCTGTTTTGTACCTCCCAGTTTTCATCTCTTGACTGTTGTGGGAGGCATGTTTGATAGCTATGTTTGATAGATGTTTGTACTGGGTGTAGGTCTTGCTATAGTGGAGAAGTACAGTGTGTGTAATGAAGCACATGGTTTACAGGATACATCATAGTTGCCTATTTTTAAGCAACTGTGATGCTTCTTAGTGGCTCTTATTGCTGTTCTCTTGCCAGACCTCAAATTTGTCTGTTTTCCCAGGAAAGTTGGAGGATTTTGAGACCTGAAAAGAATGATATAGTGAAATAGTTCAGGTTTCTATCCATGTTTGATTTCTTGGTCCTTTGTTATGCAGTGGAGGAACTTTGTGTTTTATGAGTAAGGTAGTTAGTAAGTGAAGAATTACCTCCTTCTTTGGTCCTGAAGAACATTAAATGGATTGTTACCTCAATAACTACACCTTAATTTACTAGTAACTACAGGGCATGCAAGGTATTTGAAGTGGGAACTTGCCATGAATACCCTGGTCAATTTAGTAAGGAAGAATTAAAAGAAGATTTTGAAGTTGCATTTTATAGGAGCTTTGCTTCTGCAACAGGGGAGCTGCAATGCCGAGGGTGCAGAGAGGCAGTGGATAATGCAGACTGTATTCAGGCTCCCGTCTTCAAGTGCAAGAGTGGAGAGATGTACATCTGCATTCTTACATCTAATGCCCATAGTCTATATGCTGTGAAATACCAAACATGTAATCAGCTTGTGTTTCTGTCAAAAGATATAACTTTCAATCTTCCCTCTTTATTCTGTGTAGGCTTGCTTTCCATCTTTCACTTAGGTCTCCAGACTTGGAAGATTGATCCTGGGCGTGGTATCAAAATTAAATGGAGTGACTTGCAAATGTGCCAAAGCTGGAAATTGGGAAGCAAAATCACTTGTTTTGCCTATGATATCTTCATGTTTGTCTGTTACTTTAAATTAGTTGGCAAAATCCCAGAATGTTTGAGGTTTGTTCAAAAGTAATACAGCTGGATGAAAAACTGTAGCCCCAGACATGATGTATATGTAAGTGATAGTTATTATAGCAAAAAATACTGGTAAACTAATGTAAAAATATTAAGCGCTTTACTCATTTGCTACTTTTAGTAGTTTGTTCTCACATAGGCTGCTTTGACTGTGGACATGAATTCCACTGGTAGTCTCCAGGCCTTTTGTTCCAGGTATAGTAACTAAGAATGATGCTTTGTTACAGGTTCATCAGATGACTGAAAAAAATAGCGATTTCAGAGACTCATGGTTGCTGATGAGCAGTGGATTTCTGGATAAGCGAACACTTTGAGCTCCATTTAAGGGAATGAGCAGCCACTCCTAAGACTTATTCAGATTCTTCTTTTTTACTTCCTGAACTTTTGAAGCTGCTCAGATACATTTTTATAAACAAAACCAAACACTCTGACTTCTTTGCTATGCATATTGTATTATTGACTAGTGTCTTGTAGACATTAGAAGCACTTCATTGGGCTTGTCTTAACTGAAGGCTTGTTGCAGTAATAAATACCTGTGTAAATACTAGTTGATGTTTGTCCCTTAAAATGAAGTAGTTAATTATTTTGTAATTGCTAGTTTGGATGTTGCTGGAATGAGTATTCTGGGCTACAGATATTTGTAATTTACTCTGGCATATCTAGCCTGATCCCTAGGGTAAATTGCAATTTTTTAGTCTGGAAAAAAACAAGTTTGGGATTGCCTAGCTAACTTTGACAGTTATATTTATGGCAGCATAATTGGTTCAGTCATCTTGAGTTTAAAATATAGTGTAACGTGACAAACTTATTTAACATGCGCTTAGAAAAGGGTATGGGGGAGGTAATTGAAGAAACACATTGTCATCCTTTGGGACTGATACAAATGCAAACCTTGAGGTAGGAAGGGGCTGTGTTGGTTGCTGGGTTTTTTGTGTTTGGTGGTGGGTTTTTTTCCCCCCTTTGTGTATCCTAAAACTATGTAACAGCCGGTTACACTACAATTACCTTGGCTGTCTTTCTGGAATACTTGATTTGCCTGGGTTTTGTAATTCCCTATTCTGAAGGGAGATGGCCAAGTCCCACCACTAGTGTTAGAGTAGGACAGAGGAGCCTGACAACTGCTGAGAATGAGAGCAGGAGGTTCATCATGGTGGGCTCAAATAGTCGAAGTGGAGCTTTGTCCCACTGCCAAGCTATTGGCACTGACGTGCTAAAAAAACCAGTACTTCACAGAAGTTAACAAGCACTTTCCTGCTCCTGGGGAAGAGAATCTCAGCTACAACTTTTCTTCAAGTTGCAGAAAAGTCCATGTTTATCACATTATCTCTGTGATTATGTAAGGTTTCCTCCAAAACAACACTTGTATTGCAGCCGTGGTCGGGAAAATGAGTCTCTGGGGGAATCTAATGCCTCGTGGTCAGCTTGAGCGATCCCAGAAGACAGGATGGGTTGTTCTGCCACCGAGGTCAGTGTGCTGAAAGAGCTGGTTTCCTATCTCACTTCCTTCATGGGATTTGTGCCCACAGCAACACCCGTTGGCACTGGGAGATTGCGGTGCCGCTGCTGTCCAGCCCGCTGCAGTACTGCTGCTCTCGACATACTGACCTAGAATACTGCCCTAGATCTCTTCCTGAGGATTTCTTTAATTTTCCCCTTCTAGCTTGTCAGAAACCCCCTCAGGATGTTAAATTGAATGGTAGTTGTAATGTGATAAATTGGCTGCTAATTAGTTTTTTCTAGAAACATTAGTTCTTACCTTTTAATTTTTTTTCTACCCTGCACTTCTCCTGACACTTTACTTTCTCTGACACATCAGAATGTTAATTAATCTTCTTAATTCATCTATTTGTGTAAAAACAGATCCTGTAGGCTACTATGTTGTTTCTTATTAAATTTTGGCTTTGTACAACTGTAAACTAGACAGTTTATTGACTATCGGCAGCTGCAAACATTTGTGGTGTCCCTCCATCACTAATTTTTTTTGTTGATTGCGGTGCATTTGTGATAAATCACAACACTGAGGCTTTCATGCACAGTAATTAGTATCAAGTCACTTCATACTGGGGCCCTTAACTGTCAAATATGAAAAGCTGATTTTTTTTGGCCTGTGACTAAATAGGAGGCATAAATCATGCTTGAAAATAGGAAAGGATGCTGATGGCTAGTCAGAAAGGGCATTCAACTTTCAAATGGTCAGTGTAATCCAGAAATCATAGCAGTCTGCTATTTGTTTAATGGCTTATATGGAATGACTCTTCTGGTTTTAGTCCCATTCTCTGAGGAAAAATGACCACATCATAAAAAACAAACAAAAACCCCAAACCAAAACATTAAAAATTGCCGATGTCCTTTGAAGAAAGAAGTCTGAAAAGCCAACAACCAAATGCTTTTTTACCATCTCTGAATTCAGCACTTCTCCTTTCTCTTAAATTTTAAAAGTTCTTTGCAGTTTCCTTTATTCCAGCAGTTAACCTTCTCTCTGGATAAATATCAAAATTCAGCTGTGTGATTGCTGCTGGGCTTGTGTGAGCATTATTGGCTGTCACTTCAGTATGACAGTGTGCCTTAGAGTTTCTTAGGTTGTGGCAGACTCATCTTGTATTTCAGCTGTACTTGCCTAGTGAGGGTTATCTGTATGCTGTCCTTGTGTGAAAGCGGGGTCCTGGAGCCATCGCTGATTGGCAGGAGCCCTTGTGATCTCAGAAGAACTCTGTCTTGAAAAAACGCTGTTCTGACCTCATTGGCACTGAGTGTTTACAGTTACCTGTCTAGGTAAGTGATGTATTAAAAGGATACTAAAAATATTTAAGAATATGTATGTCTCCAAAAAGATTTCTCCACCTAATTGCTTCATTTGTCATCGATAAAAAGCTTCTACATTTTTTCCCATCCTCAGTTTCCTAACTTCTCTGGTGCTGGCTTTCTATTGCTTACATTGGAGTCTTTGAAAGGCTCATTCTTACGCTTCCTCCTACCTCACATTGCATCAACTTTGAATCGTTGATACCATCCCTTTGTTCTCCTCGTAGGAGATTCCTGGTATGGGAATAAGCTCCTGTCTTTCTCTCTCCTGCAGAACTTTTCTGTGACTTACTCAGGTTCCTCAATTCTTCCACTTCCTTTTGCTGCTTCTTCCAAATCGTTCTATCTCCACCCACCTGAGACCAAGATTTGCAAGAATCTGCACTAATAATTGACAAAACTTATGCTGTCTTGGAATTTTTTCCCTTTACAACAAAAACTGTCTGGTTTCCACAGACAGAAATCCTGTTTAATGAAGAAGTTTAATGATCCTTGATTCCCATTCTGGACTCAAAGGCCAGTTAGCTAGCACATGTCACCAACCTCTTAGCAATGGAGAAGTCACTCATGACTTAACCTGGGCAAGGATAGACAGATACTTGAAACTGTTACAGTTTTTTACTCAATGTTTAAGCCTCATTAAACAGCGTTAAGAAGTTCTGTTCTGGCAGTTTAAGGAAGATTCGGGTTTGGAAGATTCCCTTACATACAGCTACCTTGATTACAAAGCAGACATCTGAAAACATGGCTGTATATTGACAATAAACGTGAGTCTAGTACTGTGGCACTTGAGAGAACAAAACACATTTTAAGACACATGGTTTCACCTATATCCAGTATAATTTTCCCTACCATAACCGTTTTTGTCTTTTCTTTCATAAGCCCCACAAGTGTACAGTATCAAAGTCTGGAAAATGTTGTTTTAAAAAGGAGTGTAAAGAAATAAAAGAAAAAATAAAAGCTGCTTGGCAAGAGTTAGTTATTTCCTGGGTACAATAATCTAGAATAAGATTGACATGCTATGTTGAATGTAGCATTGGTGCAGTAGCATCTTACTTTTAACTGGTTATATCATGTCTGCAATTCTCTTCCCAGGGTGAAATCTGAAACATTTGAGCTGGAAACAAAAACACCAGATACAATAACTGTCTAACAGAACATACCTTTCAGATTTAAGACTGTGATTTGGGAGCTGCTTACAAGAGTTTTACTTTTAACGAAGAATTTTATCCTCAAGTGTTGGCTTTCCCTTGGACAAAACAAAACTGTTTTAAAGTTCTAATATCCTAAATATCCAAGTTAACTCATTGAATATAGAGAAGAGATGCATTTCACTTAATTATTTAACTTTCAGTACTTAAAATGCTTAACACTTTGTAAGTCATAATTACAGTTTATAATGTAAGGAAGCCAGACACTTTGTAGACATTTTTCATTCTTGGATCATTTTTCTTTGTTTTACCAATAAACATAATTTTCAGGATGTGCTGAACATTAAGATAAACGTGGTTACATAAATTTTACTTACAAATGTTGCTCACAAAGAAATAATTGTAGTGTTTTCATCTTTACCTTTCACAAGTACATAGTTTAATTGACATTTGTTCTAAAATACTTCCGTGCAAAAGTTAGATTAACTTCTCCGTTAGACCTGAGTTCTGAGAGTATAACTTAAAAAAATTACAAATATATGTATATTTTGAACTAGGATTTCTATATAATGTATTCAGACTCTTTAGTACCTTCTAATCATAGCATTTAAGATAATACTGAGCAGCTGTAAATCACTAAAGAAAGAATAAATACTGAAAAAATTCTACATCAATTAGAAGTAAAAGCACATGGTTTGTCGTTAATACTTGTTTTTAAAGGTATGTACATAAGTATTACTCTGCAGAGACAATGGATCCTTTTGTAGTTGAGGCTTGGTCAAAATCAAAAGGGGGGGGAGGGAAGAAGTATCAACTTTGCAAGGAAGGTGATTTGCATACTATTACCCCTTAGTCTTTGCTTTCTGTCAAATTTTAAGCTTGCTGTGACCTACTTTAGAGTCTTATGATGTGATTAAGAATTCTAGTGAATTCTGTGTTGCTACAGTAGTTTTAGCACTTGTGTTTACATTACCACCTTTGTTTTACTGGGAATAATACACAGTTTCTCAACGTAAGCCTTTGGTTAAGTCCTTGATTCATTTTTCCTCTACTGATTCTTGTTTTTTATTTGGTTTGTTTGTGTGTTGTTGTTAGGGGTTGTTTTGTTGGGTTTTTTTTTTTAATATGTAAGAGAATACTGTCTTATTTTCATGGTTTTAAGTTTCTGAGTTATATTAGGCAAAATATGGCAGCTGCAGGTTGACACTGGCTGTTTTGGCAGTCAGTTTGTTATTAATTCCAAGGCAAACCCAACTGGAAACACTTGTTCTGCACCAAAAATTTGTCATTGCCAGAGTATTCTTTTTGTCACCACAGCTATGATAAAGTCTGGTAGTGTCTTTGCTTTTTCCCATCTTAGTTATACTAGAAATATGAGAAAAGCAAACCCCACATACGTGAAGTATAGCCGCTCTGACATTTGGGTATTCATGACTGTATGGCAGAATCTAGTGTCTTGGAGAGGTACCAAAGTGACTCTGAAAGACCTCTATTGGATACCAAAATTAAGGTTAGATACCTTTGTATGCTCACTAGGCATGAGTTAATTAGTCTGCTGAGAAACTGATATAGTGTAGTATATTTTATGGTTGGACTCAATGATCTTAAGGGTCCTTTCCAAACTTGGTGATTTTATGATTCTAGTAGTGGCTATTTTGCTACTTGTGCTGCTACAACTTGTGCTCTCTACAGCTACCTGAAAGGAGGTTGTAGTCAGGTGGGTGTTGGTCTCTTTTCCCAAGTAACTAGTGATAGGACAAGAGGAAATGGCCTCAAGTTGCATCAGGGGAGGTTTAGGTTGGATATTAGGAAAAATTTCTTCACCAAAACAGTGGTCAGGCATTGGAACAGGCTGCCCAGAGAGGTGGTAGAGTCACCATCCCTGGAGATGTTGAAAAAACATGTAGACATGGCACTTTGGGACATGGTTTAGTAGACATGGTGGTGTTGGATCGATGGTTGGACTTGATGATCTTAGAGGTCTTTTCCAACCTTAAAGATTCTATGATTCTACTCCAAGCTACTTCACTAGAAATCAACATATGTAATTCTACATGGGTCCTGTGTTGTAGGTTTATGAATAATCCAGAATTTTGAAAAACATAAATTATCAGTTCCTATGCATTATTAATTGTATAGTTGAAAAAAAAATTGAATTAAGTATGGAGTTCTAAATTGCAGAAGATAAGATTCCAAAGATGGAAAGAGTTTTTTTAATAAGGGAGGAGTCAAAACTGGAGAACATCTTTCTCATTCAGTACTACTGTAAATTCAAGAGGCATGAGATAAAATACATCTATCTGAATTGCCCCAGTTTTTGCTTTACTATACTTTGGTCAGCTTATGTGTTGCAAAAACCAGAGACTTTTCCTTTTTTCAATAATTTTGGAATAAATTAAATATACTTTAATAATTATTAAATAGAAAAAAAACCCCACCCTAAATCATGAAAGCCAGAGTGCCCATTGTCCTGTCACCTAATTCCACTTCCCAGTCCTAGCCATACAAGTTTTAAATAGGGCGAACATTGATGAAACCAGGCCAACTGTGAATATTTTATGTAAATCCCTCGTCCTGGTGGAGTACATTCATAGCTCAAAAGCCTACCTGGGCAAAGCAAATTGCAAGGTTGAATCATTAAAATGATATTTTAGTCTTGATT
Organism: Balearica regulorum gibbericeps; assembly: GCF_011004875.1. Classification (NCBI taxonomy): domain Eukaryota; kingdom Metazoa; phylum Chordata; class Aves; order Gruiformes; family Gruidae; genus Balearica; species Balearica regulorum. The sequence continues at coordinate 30,320,551 of NC_046184.1, forward strand.
CGGCAGGTACTTGCCCTACATTACAATAATTCCATTAATCAGTTTAGTGTTTGTAATGGAGACCAATCTTCACACTTACCAACAGGCCCCTTCTATGTCCTGTCTACTGTGCTGCTTTTACAAAGACAAAAATTAAAAGTTTAACTTTCAATTCTAATTCATCCATCACTGTTTGGGCACTCCTTTTACTGGTTGTTGTTTGTTATGTGCCAGTGGTGGTGGCTGTTTCAATTCTTAAAAAGAAAAAAGGAGAGGAAGGTTCAAACAGTAAAATAGAAACAATAGGGCAGATGAAAATAAACACATCTAACTTCATAATCAGTATGTTAACTTTTTTGCAGAAAAGGTGAATTGTTGGTAGGGGTATTTCCAAATAAAATTCATAGTTTGTCTCATCTCATGTCTAATCCAGCTGAAATATAAAGGCTGTAAATTCCACAAAATCTACTTGAGCAAGAATATTCTGTTTCAGCTCTCCTGACATCTCCAATTATTTTGGAGACTGAAAGCATAAAATTGTCTAATTTCCATATGTTTTAGAAAACAGGTATGAAAAGTCGTAACAGTTTACTTCACTGACTCTGCTAATATATAATTTATTTTCTGTGACACTTCAGTGGTTTATGTGCAAGCCTTCAAGGATTAGGTAGGATTATGTTGATCACATAATGGTATCTCTTTTTGGCACAAGAAGTAACCAAACCACCAATGAGTGTAATTATATCCCTTAACATTGCTGCTGGCTGGAACTAATGAATTTCAGTGTGAACCCAGCAGTGATTGTTGGCTGACCTTTTAGATAATCCTAGTGAAGTGGAAAAGGGATTCTTTTTAATTGGGATGGTAATTTTAGAGTTAATAAACTGCACATTTTTTTGAGTTGAATACACTATATTTAAATCGTTTAAGAAAGTTAGAAGCAATGTTGCAAGTGTTGGTGTGCCTCTTACTTTCCTCTTCCTCCCCAAGTTTAACTGTGTATTGGGTTGCAAATGCTTTCCTACTCCATAAAGTGTTATTTTTCTTTGATTTGGTCTCTTCAATTTGCTGTTAGGAGACTAAACCCATTACAGGCTAGGTGTGTCATCGATTATTTACACACCTGTAGTAGATTAATTAGTGAGTAGCATTATAATATGGATCAAAACCTGCTGCTGAGTCAAATCCAAAACAGTGTTTATTCATGTGTGGTGCTCTCAGTGATTCTATATTTGAGTTTGTATCTCAGCTACTTAAATTCAGAGGTCTCAGGTAAATTGTTTTTTTTGAGATAGGGGAAAGGAATAATGCAGAACTACTAAATTGTACAGTTATTTTAAATCCAGGTAAGTCTAATGAAAGCTACTGTTGTTTTTAAAGTATTTTTGTGCTTAGCCATCTTCAGATGCAGCATTTGGCTTGGCTATCAGCAGCTGATTTTTTTTTTCAGTGGTTTTGAAAATCTTTTGTTTAAAAGGAAGAAATCTCTGTATAGTAGATATGCCACATGATGTTGATCTAATCAGTTCTAAGGGCTTGTTTCACTCCATTTTAAAAACATCCTTGCAGTCTACTGATCATCTAATTTATTAATTTTCAACACCTGTATATTGCTACTTAAGATGAAGTTGATATCAGAAACTGCTTGGTGGAGTATAGGAACTGAACAACTGTCAACCTGGATCAAGCCACAAATGTCTCTTACCTGTCCATTAATCCTCTATTGGGAAAGTGTGTAAGAAATAAAGAAAGTGTATATTTAACCATTGCTTTTAGAGACTTCCAAAGCCAAAGGGTGCATTAGGACTATTGTACTTAGATCCTCCGATATCTGTAACCCCATTTTCTCCTATTTTTGACCTTCACAGGGTTCTGTGACAATGATGTTCCATAATTTGTTTGTGCCTTTATGAAAATATTATTTGGTTCATTTAAAATTTGCTGCCTTACTGTTCTTTCCTTGCAGTTGTTAGGCTTTGAGGAGAAAGGAATAATAATTCCATGTTTATTTTCCCATATCGTTTGTGATTTCATAGAATCATAGAATGGTTTGGGTTGGAAGGGACTTCAAAGATCACCTAGTTCCAACCCCCGTGCTGCGGGCAGGAACACCCTCCACTAGACCACGTTGCCCAAAGCCTCATCCAACCTGGTCTTAAACACTTCCAGGTCTTAAACACTTGCATACCTCTGTAATATCTTGTCAGTTAGATCTATTTCAAGCTTGGTTCCTTAGTGCAGTGGAAGATGATGTATGCCCCTGATGAGCCTTCTTGTCTTTCTCTAACCAGAATCTGTTCTGGTGGTTCTTGTTCCCTTTGTTCCAAAAACGTGGAAGAGAACTATGTGCAAGTGGGGGCTTCACCAGGGATTTTGATAGTGGCAGAACTTCTGTGTATTGTAGCAATTAGTTTTATAAATGCTTTAAAGCTTTGAACATACTATGCATTGGTTTTCATGTGCTGCTTACCACAAGCTGACTCTGATTAAGCAGTTTTGCTTATACCTTAAGTGTAGGTCTTTGGTTTGCTTGCTTATCATCATGGTGGCAGCTACAGCCATTGTCTAAAGCATTGACCTTTGAGGTAGAGCACAGGATAGGATAGGGTAGAGGTGGTCCTCTTGATACAGATAAAATCTCTGACTTATCTGCTTGGTGTATCTTGCTCCAGCTTTTATGGGTAATGTTACTGCCAGACTTTTCTTCAGCTAAATTAGTGGGAACTGTGGTTTCTTCAATTTTTTTTTTTTGCCTACTAGATTCCTCAGCACAGTCATTGCTGTTGGGCAATACTGCTTTCTTCCTGCAGCACCATACAGCTGTGACTTGATCTTTGAAAGAAGAAAACTAAGTATTTACTTGTGGTAAATGATTTTTATCAACATTTATTTAAGGAATAAATTGCTTTTGGAGATGTTAGTGTTCACAGCAGAGAGGAAAACCTCATGTAAGGAATTCCCAGGGTAATTTGCAGCCATATGTCTTCACTTTCTCTGGACAGTGCAATTTTATGCATTAACTGCAGGACACTGACAAGATACTTTATGATACAGTCACATATGTAATTACTGTTTTGGTTTTTATAATTGACAATGGTAAGGTCTAGGTGATTTATTCCTGCCAATTAGTTTCTGAATCAATATGTCCTTTCTAAGAGTGTTCAAACAAAAAGCCCAATAAATTTGGAACCTATTTCTGAGGGCAGATGTTAAAAATAAAATTTTTAATGGCTGTGCAATTGAAGAAAACCACTCCCACACTCTACTACCTAATTTGTTTAACCCCATGCATAAGAACCAAAGGTATGATCAACGTGGTTTATCACTTAGCAAATGTTCATTTGCATAACATTTACTTATTTGTAGAATCTTTTTGCAAGGGGTCTTCTGCTGAAGTTTCATATTCCTGTTTCAGAAGGGCTTTTCAAGCATGGGAGGAAAATACACCTTTGTTCTCTCCTTACCTCAGATGCTGGATTAATCCCATGAGGCCTTTGTTATTCTGTCAGGGTCCCCAGGAGGCTATTAACTGTAGGAAATAAAACCCCAATAACATTTAAGAAAATAAATGACTTTAAATTAATGTAATAATTCTATCAGCTGCATGTGATGTGATGGCCCTCTTGATGAATTGCAGCACTATGGCCAAGTGTAGCCCTGGAGTTGCTGTCAGCTGTCCTTCCCTGGGAGCCGTCCCTTCCAGGGCAGCAGCCTCCTGGGAGGAGGCTCTTCTCTTCTTTGCTGCTGGTTTTGCCTTGACTTTCATTTCTTTTCATCCTCTGCCATGTCCATAGCCCTTTCAAGAGAAGTTTGGCAGCTTCTTTTCCTCTAAGTCTGTTGGTTCAGTGAAAAACAAGTACATAATGTGGCTTAATGGCCAAGTGGATAGATTGCAAATCTGTTTGATTTGAGTTAGCTTATTTCAGCTTTGTTCCTGACCTGCTGGCAGACTCTGGGCTGACAGAAGCCTTTTTACCTGTGTCTGCTCATTTTTCTTGTTTACAGCATAGAGTTTTTATTTCTTGTGGGTTTTTTTTAAGAGTTTCAAGGAAGAATCCAGTAGGTTCTTTCATAGAGTCATAGAATGGTTTGGGTTGGAAGGCCTTTGAAGACCGTCTAGTTCCAACCCCCCTGCTGCGGGCAGGGACACCCTCCACTAGACCAGGTTGCCCAAAGCCCCATCCAGCCCGGCCTTGAACTCTTCCAGGAACAGGGCCTCCACAACCTCTCTGGGCAGCTTGTTCCAGTGCCTCACCACTCTAACAGTAAAGAATTTTTTCCTAATATCTAATCTAAATCTACTGTCTTTTAGTTTAAACTCACTACCCCTTGTCCTATCATGCCATGCCCTTGTAAACAGTCCCTCACCATCTTTCATGTAGGCCCCTTCAGGTACTGGAAGGCTGCTCTAATGTCTCCCCGGAGCCTTCTCTTCTCTAGGCTGAACAACCCCAACTCTCCCAGCCTGTCCTCATAGGAGAGGTGCTCCAGTCCTCTGATCATCTTCATGCCCCCTTTCATCTGGAGAAGTATGGGGAAACTCCTTGATGCTAAAAGAAAAGAAGTACCCATTTCTTGTATGCCTGGGACTGCCTCATTAGTTGTCAAGACCTTGATTAATTTCATTCAGGAAATATTCATGATTCCAGATGACGGCATGTATCTCCTAGAACTAATTTCCTAGAAATACATCACTTTTCTATGCTTTCCAGGACCTGTGGTATCTCAAACGTATTCCTAGGCTTCTGTGCCAAATCTATAGGAAAGGGTAAGGAGGGAACTGTTACAATGACAGTTATTTTTAGTGACTCTCTCAACGTATTAAAAAACAAAAGAATAATCTTGTCTCTTGAAGTACTTGTACATAAAAAGATAAATGTTTTGGTGCATCAGTGAATCATAATATAAACATTTAGAGGACTGTTTGCTCATACACTTCCTTCCCCCATCACATCAAACACAACAATTGCCCTCTTGTCAGCAATCGTTATTATCCTAATTGGTTTTGTTTACTTTTCAGATAGATTTCTCTCATGCTCTTGTGCACTTTTATAAACAGAACCTAAGCTCTTTTCACTCTTGATTTTTGGAGTAACAGGCACTGTGCTTAAGTAAGCATGAGCAGAATGTGAGTGTTCTGATTTTTCAAGAGGATCCTGCAGTTGCACTTCTGAAAGTGCAGCATAACACCACAGAGATCCTGTTAAAAGTATACAAACAAGTAGTTTTGGGTTTTTTTAATTATTTTTTTCAGAGCTTTAATTAGGAAAAAAGTGTATGCATGTGTTACATTTCTGTTTGGTCATATATTTTATGATACTTGTGGGATTATGTTAAATATTCCTGAAGTTTTAATTTTACGGAGATTAAGGATTAGTGATGAAATTCTGCAGGGCTAAATACACTGAATCTGCTGGCTCAAATATTGAAATCAGGCTGAAATGTACTGTGGTTATTTTGAACCATTAAACCTAATAAACCAGCTTAAAACCAGAGTGGGATGTTTAAACTTGCGTTCAGCAGTCTCTGAGGATTTTCACAGGAGACAGTAGTTTTGCTTTACTAGTCCTGATAGCTGTATTCCAGTGTATTTAAAATGCCTCTCAATTACACTAGATCAAGAAAGTTCTGCCTCATTTAAGATAAAAAAACATGTGCCAGGGTACTTGTAGGTGATTTGTAATCATGGTCTTCCTTGGTTGCACTTAATTCCACACCTTGCCAAATGGTCTGGTCTTTCAAGAGGTGTCCTGATCCTGAGTTCATTTCTGCAGAGAACTCACTGACTGTCTAGGACAGGCTACAGAAGCTCACAATTACAGTTTATTTTTAATGTTAGCTAAATTGCATAATATGTTCATTGCATAAGTTGGTAGGGTTTTTGTTTCATTACTGAAGAAATGACTACTCATGATTAAAACCATCATCCAATAATTTTTGATGTACATCAAAAATTGACATTTAATAAATATGCATTGTAAGTAGCAATGTGTTAAGGCTTGTAGTTTACGAAAGCAGAATAATTTCTTGAGTTACAAAATACTAGAGAGAACGTTGCAGGTAGGTTAAAGGCAAAATAAACAGAAATTTTAGCGGTAAAGTAAAAATACTTAAATTTATAATGAAATTTATAATGTCAGAGAAATACAGATTACCAGGAGAGCAAAACTCATCTGAAATATAATGATACCAGACAAGCTGAAAAGTAATGGCATTGAAAATTGCAGGATGTGTTGATTTTTTTGTGGGGTTTTTTGTGTGTGTGTGAGTGCCATTGGTTTTACAGTGATGGTTTTTTATTGTCTTCCACCGATGGCAGGTCAAGTACAGAGTTAAACCCTGCTTTTCCAAAGGAAATAGAAGAAAACTGGACAGTTTTTCATCTGTAAGGCCATTTGATAGGCCTGTCTGTTGTAAAAAAAATTATTGTGGAACATGGGTGCGCTCTGTCTCTTTTGTATTAGTGAATAAAACTTACGCTCTGTTTTTCTTGGCTTCCCTGAATGCTATTTATTACTTGAATGGGAGTAAACAGTGAAATATTAAGAAGAAACCAGTCTCCTTTGCCAAACTCTTTGATACCAAACACATGGAGTTTCTCAGCTACTGTACTCTTGTCTAACTATTCCCCTTGGGTGGCTCTGACAGTGCTCTGGTTTTCTTTACAGGTCACAAGACTACAGCTCTGCTGAGCTTGGGTTTGCACGGTGCTACTTGCAGTTTGTTAAAGGCTGTGAAATTATGCCCCCTAAGTTCAGAGCAGTGTGTTGTGTTATAATGCTTTTGGGGAGAAAAGAGGAGGATGGGAAAATGTGTGGTCACTAGACTTTGGACCATACCTGGCATTCTCGCATTAAGACAGCATGAAATTGTTAGGATGTACTCATCTGTTCAAGGCCTACATTAAAATAATCATCTTCATATTAAGTTAAGTGTTTTCTGGGAGATATCTCCTGTGTCTATAATTATGTGAGGCATTTAATTTTCCCGTTCAATTTCTGCTGGCTTTGTAGGGCTGTGACAGGTAACCAGCAAACCTTCTGGCTTATACAAAAGTATCACAGTGGATCTGGATTTGAAATCATGTAGAACTTAAGAGAAAAAGTTTAATTTTTTGGAGGTTTTGGTCAGCACCACCTCATGCTTTAATGAGGTCCAAAATGCACTGAAGAGTTGTCATGAGATCTGATATCTGCTATCACAGAGCTTTGTTGGATTCCGTGGACCTCAGATGATGCACTTGTGCGGTGAATACATTAACCTCCCTTCTTTACATACCTGGCACTTGCAGGAAGTTACAAAAAAACCCTGGTGGTTTATTTGATTTTAATCAGAAACTTTGGTTTCCCAATCCCAAAGGCTATGAACAAAACATGAAGACTTTTTCAAGTTAAGTAGCAATAACTCTTTTCCTTGATGATGCTATTAAAAATCAAGATAATTACCCAACAAAGTTTTAAAATGCTTAGAACTTTGGAAATAGTCTTAAAAGTCATAGTGAATAATTTTTAACTAAAAAAAAGTTGTTCTCATAGATACTGTCATCTTAACATAATCTACTTTTTTCCACTTACTCCTTCCTACTAGCTGGATTTTTAAGCTGTTGCTGTTTCCAAGTAATGAAGGAAAATGATACTTAATCCACACTTACTGTTTGTGGCAGTCTTGGTGTATCGATACTGCATCTGTAACTCTACATAAGAGAATTGTAAGTGAGACCAGCTGATTCCTTTATTATAATTCTATTGAATGCATGAAATCTATACCTGATTGTACTGGTTCCAACTTGCCTTCTACCATGATGCTTCTGACAGATTTTAGTTTGACATTCCTTCGCTGTAGAGAAGGAAACTCCTGAGAAAATTCACAGGTAGGAGCTGTATCATCTATTCATAGACTCTAAGGGGTACTAGATTTTCTAGACTTGTAAAGAACTGTTTGTTTTATTTTATTTTTACTTTTAAATTCCTGGTTCCAGAACTAATGCAAATCAAGAAATTACTCTTAGCAGGGACAAGATGTAGACATAACAAGAGGAAGCAGGAGTTCAAGAAATACAAAAGGCATAACTAGTTATTTGATAAAAGAAAAACAGTTAATGAAATCTCCTAACTGCAAGGAACAGGGACGCTGGTGGTACATGCTCAATTATTCCCGTTTTGGTGTTCTAGATTGGCAACCATTCTCAACAGAAAATAGGTGCCATCACTTGTTACTTTTAGTGTTCTTTTCTAAGATATAGTGCCTAATAGTTAGGGCTCCCAAAGGAAAGAGTTAACAAAAATGTTTGCAGGTATTGGGAGAACTGGTCGGGCCATTATCAAAGAGATGATGAGGTTCCTACTGTAGCTGAAATGCAGGATGAGGAGAGCTTGACAAATGTTCAGAGAGTCACACTAAATTGATTACGTTAGAATTGCTCTATGGTTTTTGACAGCATTGTAATCAGGGATTTGAAAGCGATTACCTTGCTGAATTCAAATGTTGAAACCAGTGCAGGAGGGAATATGGTCTGTGCAGCTTTGCATCCTTTGTTTCAGACTTGGCATCTGCCTCACCTTTATAGGTAACTGGTGCTATCAGCAGGAGGAATTGCAGATGTTTTGTTTTTGAGGCAAGTGAAGAACACTTGTATACAAGTATTCTACTTTATATAGTATTTTCAAAGCTTGGACATTGATACAAACTTTTTTGATGATTTTTGATGTGCCTTCAGGTATCTTCATTAGTGTTCAATAAATGTTATTAGGAAAATTCCACTCAAGCACTCATCTCTTAAGAACAATTGACTACTGCACTTCAGCAGCACTTGAGATGTTCAAAAGCTACATGTGGCTCAGGAGTCCTGGACTCTCATATTTGAGCTATGTGTTTGATCCTTTTAATTGTGGTGTACATGTACAGGCAACAGAACTCGCGTTCTTTCATTTCAATATAAATTTGAGAGTGTTTATCCTCAGTAATCTGCAAGAGATTTAAGGATCACTTCTGTTATTGAAACTAACATTTATATATGTTGTGTTTATTGAAAGGAGATTAGATTGATTCTCTCCTCATCCCCTCTCTGCTTTTCTGTTGCTGTCTTCATTAGCTTGTTTTTGGTTTGCAGCGAGCCTCCTAGGGTATCTGTAGGCAGCACAATGCATTACTGAACAGTATGCCCGAATTAACTCGTGTGTTAGAAGCCTGAGCATGTAGCTATGCTATTGTGTCACTCCATCCAGATCAATTCATATGCAGGCAAAGCTCAGTGCGTGTGATGGTCCTTTACAGTAAGCTTTGGCCATTCTGCATTAGCAAAGTTGTATGCCTCTCTGTTTATGCTTTAAAAAATTCTGCCTATTTAGAAATCTGAAAAGGTTCTTTGGCTTCTTTTGAGGAGAAAAAGCTTCATCCTGGAAAATTTATGGCTGAAGTGCAGAGAGGATGACAAGAGATTGCTTGTTCAAATGTTCCCACAAGAACAAGGGGACATGAAATGAAATTTTAAGTGGCACTGTGAAACAAAAGGAAGACTCTTTTTCTTTCCATGAAGCGTATTTGAACTGGAAAGCTTACTGGGAGTTTATGGACACTGACATTATGATGCATGTAAAGCCTGGTTAGGCAAATTTATAGAAGAAAAATCCATCAATGGTTGTTGAATACAGAAATACCATGTCTGGCTTAGGAGATCCCTATGCCACAAAATACTGAAAGCTGTACTACTGGATGCTTTCATTGATCCACTGGTTAGTAGCTTCAAACATGAGTTTATGAACAGTATCCTGGGTAAAGTCAGTTGGTCTGATTTTTTTTTTGATGGCTGTCCTGATGATGTGCTTGCTTTCTCTAATGTATTTTCTGCAGCAGCTTATAATGCCAGATGTCTGTTGTATTTGCTATCCATAAGTACATATCAAAGGGTAGTTTTTTACATTTCTGCAATGAAGGCCACTGAAACAGAGCCTTCCTCAAAAGTAATATATACACATCATTACTCATCAGCTAAAAAACTGCATAAAACAAAGCTCAATTTTCCATCATAAAGAAAAAATGCAACAATAAATGATTGTTTTAACTAACATAATAGATTTATATTGTTAGAAGCTTCCTGACTTCATTTTTGCAGCTTTTTTGATGATTTTTTTCAACTGTTGACAAGAAAAAGAAACCTCTTGAAATGGTTGTACCTGAAGATCTCAATCTGATGAAAGAATGGCACTAAATCCAGAATAAAAACTTTAAAAGCTTTTGCCACCGAGAGGACCCGATTTCAATTATAGCAGATAATATCTGGCATCAATAATAATAATCAATAATACCTTCTGGTCATCTGTTAGGAGGAAAGGAACAACAATGTCTGCCTCATTAGTTCTTAGGTGCAGATCTCCAGTTATTTCAGGCATAAAAATTCTAATATAGCCCCAAGCAAAACTTTGAAGTGGGCCACCCACCCCTTTTACCAGCTAATCAATTCCTTTTCTATCAGAACATCTTGCTCCCCATCAAAACCAGTCCTTCTGACACAGAGTTCCCACTCCTCCAATCTGGTATTTTCCAGTGCGTTTTTACCACATTTCTGTGTGGTTCGTATGCTACTTCTACATCATGCTATCTACTACAGTATGGCCAAGTAATTCTTAAAGTAATTTAGTCCACATCCTTTCTCCCCTCCTCTTTCTTCAGTCAAAGGACTGCTTTTTATTATGTGAAGCCTGAGTCTGCTATTGTGGTACAAATGCTCATTTTTGAGGTATTAGTAGTTGCTGTAGATATTGCTTCTACTGCTATTGATTCCTTTATATGTGGGAGTGTATGTGCTGCTACTTAGCCAGGAACTGCAATGTACTGCGTGTCTCCTTTCATAGTGTTGAGCTTAATTTTAACTTGTGACGGGGGGCAACACATTGCACCCTTTGTGGAGACACATTTTCATCTTATAAACAAAAAGTCAAGCCGGCCGTGAAACCCAGCATGCTCTTGGTGTTTCTCAAATGCATCTTTATAATGGTAACTCGCATGTAAGATTTGAATGCACTAGTTGCAAGTAGAAAAAGACTCTTCTTTTATTTTTTAGAACAGCAATGCTATCTGTTCTCTAGATCAGCAGAAAGTGAGTTCCTGCACCAAAAAAAAATTAGTTTAGGCTTTAATTAAGACCTTGGGCTTGGATTGATCTTTTTATACACTAGGTGCTTATGTACGTAAACCTGTCCAACAGTGAGTACAGACAGGCAGTGATTTGGTTGAGAGCAGAAAGATGAAGTTTCTTTTGAGAAGCTGAACATAAGAGCTCCATCAGGTTATTCCTTCTCTTTCCTCTTTTTTTGTAATTGCAGTGGTGGTCTGATGTGAAGGTAAGGATTGGAAACCTCTTTCCAGTTATTCACATGTGTCCTTGTAGTGAAAAACTTTGTGAACACATAAAAAGGATGCTTTGTAAGGTCTTATGTCACATTCTTAATTGAACTGACTGTTCTGTTGAAATGTAGAAGATGACTATTAAGAAGATATTAGCATATATAATTAATTTTAGCAGTTAATCACAGGCAGGTAACTTAACTGGTTATCTCATAAAGGCACTTCTCTTTCTGATTCTCTCTCTATAGTTCTCATGGAAATGGGTTGTTTGATAACTTGGGATTCACTGCACCTGTGATACTCTAAAAAGTTTTAAGCTTGGCATTAAGCCTAAAGCTGCTTTAATATTGCATGTCACTGTAGTTCTCACCATATGATTTCACCTTCTGTATGGATTAGGTTTTTGCGTCCTGTCTTGTTGTCTTGCTTTCTTATCCTCTGAGTACCCTTTGGCAGCAAGAAAATATTAATAATGCCAGCCAGCTGTTGTATTTGAACTCAGTTTTGAAAAGACTTCTGAGAATATATCCTTCTACAAACTTTTATTGTGGAGTTCCACACTTCTCCCATGGCTGAGAGGTGATTGAAAAGGGCATCAATTATGATGTTTGTGCTTGAAATACAAACAGGACGTTTATATGAACTTCAGGTACTACAGTGACAAAAAAAAAAATGTATCCACATGTAAGTGCTTTTGATACTTAGCTTCCTGGGGACATGCAGCTCTGCGAAGACGGCAGATATTCGTAGGTGAGCTATATTCAGAGTGCATTTCTCATTTCCTGTCTGTCCTCCTGTTGTAAGGTCTCTGCGATCCAGTTGCAGTAGAAGTGAGGGAAGGTGACAACCACACCAGCTACTGCTGTTGTAAGAATGACACTGGTACATATTTGATGCATGTGACTTGGTGAATGCTGTATATATAAAAAGTCTAGTTCTATCAGTATGATAAACGTGTACTGCTTTCAAGTTTGGTCGAGAACACCTTAAGCCATGGTCATGGCAGAGTGATTTAATTATATACTTACAACTAGGAGAAAGAATCAAGGAATATCTGCAAAGTGTTGCAGAACAATGTGGTCATTGGAGGAAAGGGCGAGAGGTTTAGTATGTCAAATTTATATCATGCCTTGGTTAAGAACCCTGTGTCTTAGCTGAACTGCTGAACCCTGGGATCTTCTCTGGTGGAACTAACTACCTCATTCCATGACTTCATCATTATCCTCCCTGCAGCCTACTTATGTATATAGCCTGTGGATAAACTAAAAAGACATGAATAGCCACCTTCTGTCTTGGTCCCAATTCTGTAACATGACTTGATTAGTAGAGAGTTAGTCAAGTAAACATTTTTGTGTTAAGTTTATCTGTGGATTCCTGTGCTTTGCGTTAAATTCTCTGCTACTCTGCAATGCACTTTCTTTTCTTTTGAGCGGCATTGCTAAAGACCACAAGCTGCCTGTTTTGAGCCTGACCTCACTGCAAGACCTCTGCAAGAATCCAGCTAGATAGAGTTTTGCGAGTGGATCAGGTGAATGTGCTGCCTGGCTCAATGGTACAGGCGATGCCCTCATTTCTTTCTTTCTTATTCTGGTGCTCTGCAGGCTATCCTTCTAGAAGATATTTCAAGGTATAATTTTTTTTTCCTTCCATACGTGCTCTAAAATGAATTCTAGCTATTTTCTGCACTGTGTCAGATTTCAATCTTTTTTTGTCCTAAAGTTTTTGGGTTTTTTAACTTCTCTTTAAAAAAAAAAACAACAAAACCAAACCTTTAACAGATCTAGTAACTAAGTAATAAAAACTGTATGTCACAGCAAAGACATATCATAACAATGTGACAGGATATATTGGCTCTTAAGGAGAAAATTACTGTCATTCTCTTTATTGCTTGGAGTGTAAAAATAAAACTTCTCCCAAGTGTAATGACACACAAGGGTTTGATTTTGCATGCTAGTTCTGTTAATTCTTTAATCTATTTTTTTTTTTAGTGGCTGTATGTATGTGCTATTTTGGCAGGCTTCAAAATTCACTTTTGTTTCTTGCAAGCTAGAAAGGTGACCAAAATGAGATCTGTCATTCCAGTGCTACAGAGGAATTTAGATACACATTGTATTGATATTCCAGAGGGAGGTTTGTTTTTATTTTAATCTCTTCATAGTTAATAAGCTGTTATCATTTTTAGATCTTTGTATAAGAATTAATTGAAAAATTTTCTTTTTTCAACTCTTAGGCAAACTTTTTCAATGTAAAGACGCTGTCTTGCAACTAACCCTCTTTAAAAATTGTGCAGTTGATCATGATAGGGGAACCAAAGTAGCCCTTTTTATTTCAGTGTGCTTATCTCAGGGTATTTTATTCCTGTGTAAATACCTTGGAGAGTAGGAGCACCAAAATGAGTAGAGATTAATTGAATACACATGTCTTGGGGGCGGGGGAGCTCAGTGCTACAAATACTGGTCGCATGTTATATATCAAACTTTTAGGGACTGACCAGGCACACAATCTCACAGGCTTTTTTCGAAGGATAAATAAAGACCGTGGGTTACGCACAGTGGTGATTTAGAGATGATTGAATTCAGTGAGTTTTGAAGCCTTCAGATTTGACAAAAATGTACTTTTGGTACATTTTTGTGCATGCCATCCTCCTATAGTATAAACCATAACCTGTTGGTTTACTCTTAAAAACTGGAACTTTCTGGCAAAGATTTACAAATGAATTTTCAGTTTTCCTCGCTGCTGACAGCTAATCTCTCCTGCTGCCTTTGATGAACGATGTGACAAGCACAGGCGGCGGATGACAGGTTAGATTTTGTTTGAACGTAGTCTCTGCCTGCGGTGGGGGAGACCTCTGACAGCAGGCAAGAGCTGCCAAAATGGATTTTGGTGACTTAAAATCTTGCAGGTTCTTTGGTGGAAGAGTAGTTACTTTATATGTTTATCTGTACCCGTGGCGTTTCCTTTTGGCTTTTACGTGTGAAGATTTGTTTTCATGCCTCTGAGTTAGTGTATTTTTTTTACTCTGCTGTGAGATTTGGGGTTTCCTATCTAGATGGATAGAAGTTTGATAGCAGCAAGACTGCTGTTAGGCCACTTAAGTAATGTTGTGCATCATGCCCTGCTGATACTGGTAGAAGGCCGTTTTCCTCTTCAACTTCAAAATTAAGCTCCAAAAGAATATTACAATGTGGAGAATCAAAATCACTATTGCTGGGTTTCATGGCCTGAATTAAGCAATATTTTAATTCAGACTTTCAAATACAGTAAGCACAGGGTTGACTAGCTGCATTGCTTTCTACCTTGTTAATGGATTTTTAGCATTTATAGGAATGAGCATTTTGAGTGGCTTTTGAGTGTTATATATTGATTCTGAGTGGAAAAAAAATAGCTGGCTATTTTTTTTTTAGCACTAACAGTATAAGAGTTAACATTTGACCATTGTAAGTGTTTGGGAGCATCAGTGCTCTGGTGGATGTTTTTTTTTTCTGAGGCATGTTTTCATCTCCAGCAAGGGAAGCCCATTTCTGTAGCTCTTGTCCCAGCCTGAGCTCCTGACCTGACCAGGGGCTTCCCTGGCTCCAAGGAGGCTGGGGGGGGAGGCTGTGCACTTAGCATGTTTTAGTGAACTGCACGCTTTACTGGTCTCCAAGCCCTAACCATTTCCTCACATTTGGGATTACACGGAGTGTTGGGTCTATAGCATCCATTAAGCTAATGTGAAAGAAGGTTTTGCTTTTGTGGTGTGTGGGTGGTATAGATGGCAACAAAAATATTGGCACTGCCAGCTTGCAGAATTCTGAGGTCTGATATGTGTTAGTGTGAGCATTTGGAATAAAACAGTTTCTGTCCTTCGAGGTAGTTGTGGTCTAGCTAACAGTGTTCTCCAGTACAAGCTTTTAATTCATGTATAGTAGGTCTGTAAGTGTTTCAGGTTTTTTCCCAGTCCTGTATTTTGAATTTTCTGCTCATAAAAGTGGCTTAACCTCTGATTCTTTCTACAGTTTATTAAAATTCAGTAAGCCTATTTGTTCTAACACTTAACTTCCCTGTTAATGTACTATTTTTGTTAACAAGAGGAATCATAATTTAAGTTTTAATGTTGTAAATAATTGAAACTTTTATTATCTTTTTCAGTAATAGCTGGTTTTCGAGGGACAGTCCCACATGGCCTATCACTGGAGATTGGAGACACCGTTCAAATATTAGAGAAATGTGATGGTGAGTTCACATGTTGGAATTCCAGTGATAATGCTTTGTATGCTGTTGATTTGAACCCTGTTACTATTAATTTATTTTCTTAAATAATACATTTTTGAAGTCAATAATAAATACATTCTGGCCTCTCCATTTTTTTCACAATTCCAATGAGCTCTAATCCCTATAATAATTAATTTGCAGTTCATTCTTTTTATTTAATCTCCCTATTTAATAAACATTCGTGGAGGATAACAGTTAAAACAGCAAGGAGTTCTCATTGTGATTCTTCTACTTTTATTGATATTTCCAAGGGACACCTGGGTGCCATCAAGACCCTTTCAAATGAATTCCAAGTCATAAGTTTAAATCTTAAAGCAGTGTAAAAATCTCTTCTGCCTCTGTTCTGAGGTAGAGAATACTAATATGATTTTAACAAATGCCCATTACTGGTGTAAGAGAAATAGTTGCATTTTTTTCCACAATCTGCCTCCCTAATACATTACCTAAGGCTTGTCTGTCTGATTTTTTTGATCATTTAGGATTATGTTGGTATTTTTTTTGTTTTGGATCAGTATTATATACTGTTAACCTTGTAAGAAACTTTCTTTCAGAAGGCATAGGATCTGTTCTTTTGAATCATGTATATTATGAATTTTATACAGTAATGTGGTTGGAAGATTTAGAACATGAAGTCCAAAACAGATTTGTAAATGTCTACAGTGAATATGAAACAATTTCCCTCTTGTCTGGTGTGGTATCTAGTTACATTGTTAGAAACATTTGGTGATACAGAGTTAGAGTAATTCCTGAAATTGTGTGAATTAAGGCATCCAAATATGAGCTGGTTTAACCAAAATAACTTTATTTGTTTGGAAAGTCTTTTAAATGAGTGCAGCCTGACAGTACTGTGTAATTGTCATATCTGTCCAAAAGGGAAAGATGAAATCTGTTTTATGTATGGAAATACTTTACATACTTTAAAAAGCAAAATATTTTTTTCTTCACAGGATGGTACAGAGGATTTGCCTTAAAAAACCCCAATGTTAAGGTAAAGGTCAATCGCAGTTTTGCATTCTTTGGCAAAAATGTATATTTACTTTTTAAAAGTTTGTAGTCTCCATGTAAGCATATGACATTTACAAGAAAACTAGAGCTTAGTGTTAAGTATATTATTGATATTGTTTGAATTAGATTTGGACGTGGATTACACTTCTGAAATGCTCCTATGTATTAGGATGATACACTTCACAAATTCAGGGCTCTGGTGAATTTTCTTTTATTTCTGATTTTTAGATTGTGAACTCAGAGGAAGCTAAGTTGAAGGGAAGAGTCTACTGAGAATACAAATTGTAATTGTGTTGGAAAAGTTAGTTAGACTCTGCCTATTTTTCTTGATGTTATGAATTAATTTAGAGCAGCCAGTGGAGACAGCTAGTTTGAGAGTCACATGCAGAGTATCAATTGAATAAAGACATGTATTGTCATGTAAAATATATGGTTGATTTTATTTTTCTTTGTTTAATCTTTGATTTTTTTTCCATAGTAGTGTAGCTGATGGTATTCCACCCAGATTTCACTGATTTTTTTTTCTACATTCAGACGTGATACTATGAAATTCGTATTTCAGTGTTTGTTTGTGTTGAATATGTTTAAGCTTTACTTATCTTGTTTATCTTTCCGTTTTCTTAATCTTTTCTGTTGACTTACCTCTGTGACTGAAAGACTCTGTTTTTCATATCGGAAATCATTTCAGGATTTCCTTCTTTTTCTTCCTCAACACAGTACTAGAGTTTTTAGGCTTATTAAATCCATTGGAGAGAGATCTTAAATCATCTGTTGCTCCTTTAACCCACATTGTAAGCTTCACTGCTTTTTTTCTCTCTTCATTTCCAAGCCTTTTCAGCTGCTAAATAGGGCACATATACTTTTTTTAATTTCAAAAAGTTTCTAGGAGCTCCTATTATAAGTCATTGGCCTGTTGTGTCTAGGCCTGCAGTCTCTGCTCACATAAATTTCCGTTGCTTTATATGGAAGGTCAATGTGAACAATAAATTTAGCCACGGAGTTTAATCTTGTGTTTACTGCTTTGACCTCATTGACATATATTGCAATTTGATTTATAAGACATGAGCTGTTGGGATTTGTTACTGCATCTTCTGTGTCTTTTGCTGCAATTCTCACCACATGCTTGCTGTCAGTCTTGCTTTGTGGTCTGTCAAATGTGTTGCTAGAAGTTATGAATAGGTTTTCTAAACATGACTTGATGTGTGAAGAAATGAGATATATATTTTCTGCTTTCCTAGTGTGAATGCAAACAGCTTCCTGAATTGGATTTTTGAAGGGAGTCTCTCTGAAAGTAAAATAATAAGAGCACCTTGTAACTCCACTTGTTGTTGCTATTGCTCTGTCAAGATTCTTCCCTTGTTATTCTGCCAGCTTTGACACTCAAATTACCTGTGGCAGCTGGCCTGCAGTAAGCGTGCGTACGCAGCCATCCTGTTTTCTGGCACATCGTTACAAGTGCAAGGCTGTACGTCTTACTGTCCTTGGGAGATGCTCTCCTGAACTGCTTTACACTATAGAGGAGTAGGAACATTTACAAGGCCAGTTGCCGCTACATGGTAGATGCGTTTTTGTCAAAGGTCTAAAGTCTGTGTTGAAAGAAAATGGGGTGCCATCATCAAAGGAAAGCTGTATGCAGCTGTGCTTATAAAGAGAACATATATGTTTTTCTCCCCTCACTGCATTATGTAACGACCTGTAGCCTATTACGTTTCCAGCCAGAAACTTGAAGCCCAGTTGCTTCATTTTGCTTATTGTTCTTAGTTATGAAGGTTAGTGCGCTGGAAGAGCAGTATGACTGTTGCAGCAGTGCTGTCCATTCAAAAGAACAGTGGAGAGCTCTTAAATAAACTTAACTTTATCTTTATTGAAATTTAACTTTATTTTGGTTTATATTGAAAATCCCTATCTGAAGATACTGCTTTTAAGTCAGTAAGGTGTTACCCCCTACAGCTGATCTGTTTCTTGTCAAGATGGGAACAATTAATAAAAACATCTAGGATAAGTGAGTTCTCAAGCGATCTTCTACATGTTCTATGTGTGCTTATCTTCTAATATTCTGAAGTATTGAAGGATTTAAACCCTACTGAATATAGCATTGTATTTTCCATTAGGTCTATAGTAAGTATATATTGCATTATTTTTTGTGCATGTTTCTGGTAATTACTTGGAAGACTTTTAATCTAGCATGCATTAGCATATTAAATACTACTAAACAGTACTCCCTACTCATGTAAGGGGAGTTTTTTAGTTTTACCTAAACTATTTTATTTTTCAGGGCATATTTCCATCCAACTACATTCACTTGAAAAATGCGTGTGTTAAGAATAAAGGGTAAGTTAAATGTTCTGGATTCAAATATGTAAACATGGTCAGTTACTTGTACCAAAGATCTTTTGCTTTTAAGGTGAAGTGGTGATTTCGTTACAATATCTTAACTTCAGCTTACTGCCACAGGAGTTGAAATGATTGTCCTTAGCTAACCCGATACTCCTGCATGGTCATAAAATTGGAGTGATGTATTCTGAAAAGATATGGAGCACAATTGGGACTATCAGTCTGTATTGTCTAGAGGAAAGAGAAAATGATTGCATGTTTTCACTTCCTGTTCGTAAGTTTGGCTTGAAAAAGGTATTGCCTTAATTAGAAGAAGTTATTCTGTACAAAAGCTGACTATTAACCTGCTGTTTAAGATTAGTCATTTTCTTTGAGGACAGCAGCTGTATCATGGCAGACAGCTGGCATTTTACAGAAAAAAAATGTAAAATACTGTATCGGTTCAATGGCAGAAGATTTTGTTAAAACTGTAAGTGAATAGAGATGTTTTTGCCTTTACTCCTTTTCTTCAGGTGATGAAGAGCCTTGTTTGTTAGCCTGATTGTTATTTTTGACAATAACATCTCTTCACTTTTAGAAGAGTTAATAAAAACCAGAACAATTCGTTAAAATTAGTTTAAAAATTTTATTTTGCAACTCAAATGTTCTGACTGAAAGAAACACTGATTTTTTTTTTTATGTAATACTTACCTTGACAGTATGACTTCTAAAAAAAAATTGTCAGTGATCTTAGTTCAACACCATTTTTTTCCAAAAATTTAGTTAATTTGGGAGCGTTCATATTGTATCATTTATTTAGATTTATTAATAGAGAACTGGTACATAACAGTTTGAAAACTGTTTAGGTAAAGACATTTCTCTTCATAATAGATGGATGCCTAAACATCAGGTGTAGGTGACCTTTATTCTGGGAGCATGAATGAGTAGAAGGTCCATGATTCATAATAGGCAAAAATAATCATGAAGACTGTACTCATAATAAAAAAGTCTCATTCCCACAGGTGAAGGTGACTCCACATTACTGTTAAACACTGTTTGCTACGGAGATCAAGCCACACATGGTTTGTCATGCTCTAGGATCCTCGTTCCTTTAAAAGTGATTGTAGATAAAACAGAGGTTCAATAAAATAAAATTGTTGAAAACCATCAAAATAAAACAAAGATTAAAGATGGAATAATTTTTGTTAGCAGACACCAGGACAGTACTTGCAGGGAGTCCAGTCTTTGTTGCCCCTATTTTCTTCGTTAGTCTGTGATTCCCATTCGGGCCATGTGCCCTCCAGTGCATCATGGCCAGAGGCTGTCACATAGTTATGTTAACTTGATAAGAGAGAAATGATATGAGAAAAGCAATCCAGGCATGAATGCACACCTTTGAAATGTACTGTGTGTGAGAACAAAGTGGTGGTGATGATGGTGTGTAAAGTGAGGGTGTGTTGGAGAGTTTGGTCTTGACCAAGCCAACCCAGCTTTTTCTTGGCCAGCATCAAATAGGCAAGGACTCACTCCCACTGTACTATTTTCTTTTGAGTTTTTATAGCGTCTTTCAGTTGAAGGAATGAAATTTTCTGTCTTATTTCTATAAACAGAGATGTAAGAGTGGGAACAATCACTGGTTTGGAGTCTAAGCTTAAAGCAGCAAGATCCCTTTGGAAACTGCAGGAATTACTCCGCTGTGAAAGTAGTTTTTGACATGCTTATCATAGTAAAAAAAACCCTCACCTTGACTTTTCTAGGACCAAGACTTTCCATGGGGGTTAAATTATTTTCACGCAAGACTTTTCTATGGGGATTAAATGAAATACACAAATAAGTGTCATGGGGTGAAGGAGCACCTGTGTAGGTTGATAGACAGACATCACTGTTAACAGGAGGAAGTCTTTATATTCGTAACTGTAATGGCATTTAGAATGCTTGTGTAATATCATGTGTTCTTCTGCATGTTACAGACAATTTGAAATGGTTATTCCAACAGAAGATTCTGTTATTACAGAAATGACATCAACTTTAAGAGACTGGGGAACGATGTGGAAACAACTCTATGTGGCAAGTACCCTGAATAATATTGCTTTGATTTCATGCCAACTCAAAAGACACACTGTTGTTTAGATCCTCTAGTTTAGTTTAAGTACGTATTTCAGAAAAAAAAAATACTCAGTTTTGTTTTTAACTAATTATGGACTAAATACATCTCTTAATTTATTCCAATCATTGACAACTACTGTTCCTAAACCTGAGCCAACTTACGGAGTCTTGTCCAGCTTCATCGTGTAGCTGTTGGATCTAAGGATTCCTTTGTCTGCCAAATTGAAGTGTTGGAAATAAGTGTACCAAACAATATTGGTCTTTTATTGAAATATAGAAATATAGTATGTTATTGAAAATCTCTCAGCTGACTGATTTGATTTGTACTCATTTTCTCATATATTTTTATTTCCTGTCACATCGACACACTCACAAGTGCTGAGATGTGTCCGTGTTATTTGACCAGGATCTCTTGTATGTGAGACAGAGATCAAGGGATGCCAGCTGTTGAGTCCTCATTGCTGAGGGAGGCTGGGGGTGGTTCTTGATTAGCAATAGTGAACTGATTTTTGGATTTACTTACCCCATGTTACAGAATTGGATTCTGTTTTTAAACTTCTTCCTTATCTTACCACCTCATAAGTTTTAAGTAAAAGTCTCATGTTTCACAGTTCTCTTGTTTTCCTTACCTAGATATTTTGTGGCTCTGGTCTTTTTTCCCTCTCCCTGACATCTTCAGATCAACTGGTTTCTCTCCTTGTTTGAATGAAATCGCACTTACGGTGTTCTATGGTTATTAATACCTACCTTTCCTTGTTCTCTCACTACTTCTTGTATTTATGTATACATTTTCATATTTCATTCATAACAGTCTTAATAATTCTAACTCCCTGCAGAATGCTCCTCTATGATATTGTTCCGCTTTAATAGATACTTACACAGTCTTAGCTTTCTGTTTAACTATATTAGTAGATTCATCTTCTCATGTTTCACTTTAAATCCTGCTTTTTAGCCTTAACCATTCCTGTTTTCTGAATCCATGTTGTATTTTCTGTTGCATTTCTGGACTAAGAACTGGATATAGCATTCCAGTAGCAGTTGTATGAGCACCAAACACAAAGTAGCAATAAGCAACTATTCTTTCTTTCTCAAAGAACACCCATGGTATGTGTTATTTCTATAATTTCCATTTATCACTCTATTGCTCTATTGTGCTTACTCTGTAAATGTGGCCTTTCCATTTCTGTAATTACCTTCCTTAAAAACTTCAGATGAAGCAAAGATTATATCAATAAAAATGTTGGGGTGTTTTAAATTAAGGTAGGCAAACTTTTTTTTTGCATAGAGAAAACTCTTCTAAGCTTAGCCACCTGATGGTTTCCTATTTATAGTCCTATTTTGAGTCACCAGCCATTTAAGCAGTTCTTACTCCTTTATATAAATCATACAGATGTGGGATTATTCTACTTCATTTATTTAAATATTGTGCAGTATCAGTGGGATCTTGGATACAAGCTCTCTAGACTGTTTTTCACTCCCATGTCTCCCATGAACCTGCTGCAGTCTCCCATTCTTTTGAGAGGTTTCAGACCAGTGACTTTTTCACTGTAATTCTTGCCATTCCTTCTTTTAATTAGCTATCACCATAGGTAGAAACTGCTTTGTTTTGGTGTACTTACAACACATGGAAAGAAACCTGTTCAATATCTCTCTTTACTCTGACTGAAATTCAGCCTTTGACCATTCTGTATCTCTTAACACTTTTTTTTTGCACATCATAACCTAAGACATAATCATTGCTATAATTTCCTTTTTTCCATTTTTCTATTTCCTTTGTTAACTGAACTTTTTTTTACTGTCTCTTGATTGTAGAGTTGTGTCTTTAAATGTTTAACTAAAAGATTTTAGTTTTAAATTGTGATTTGTATCATGATTGCCTTCTGTTTTTAACATTCGACTTTCTAATCTACTACATTACAAACAAACCTTGGCTTGGACTTGACAGCATGTGCACACATCAAATGTAATCAAAACCTCTTTGCTTGCATCTACATCGTCTCCAACCCCTCATCTTAACTCATTGCTGAGTTGGCAATTATGACTTAAATCGTGAGAAAATTAGCTACATTCTGCTGATAGAGGGGCTGCTTCTGCTACATACGAAACAGCAATGGGTGGTGCCAAGCGACCTCCTATAAGCCGGGATGGTACAGAAGTAGCCAGTCTGCTACCTTTTGGAGTTGATTGTAGGGATTGTGTTCAGAACCAGGTGACCTTTCTGAAACCTGCAATTGGAGCAGTTGCTGATTTGCTTAGTGAAAGCTTTTAACAAGAAGCTATAAAATCAAGTATTTCTTTCTGTTGGATTTGAAGTAATAGAGTATCACTGTAAACTTGACAGTGAAATTGTAATTAAGCAGTATGAACTGTTTCTTGAGAAACAAGAAACTAGTTCTTCAAAGCTTGTTTGGAATTTCTCTAGATTATAATGGGAAGTAGTTTTCTTGAATGTCTGAAGCATATATAAGTGTCCTTGCTTTGTGTATATTAGCAAGAACGTTAGTACAGTGACTTCTCCTGTAACAAAAGGAGCAAAAATATAATTTCTTAGTGCAGAAACCTAGATCTATGAAGCAATCACAGTTGCTTGCAGATTCCTTCAGCACTTTGAGATACAAGCAACTCATAGACAAATTCTAAAGCTTTGGAAAAGAAAGGATACCTGAAAATGTTATTCTGAGCTTAATAGTTTTGTTAAACATTAGCATGTCTCTTGTATTCACATGAATAATTAACTTCAGTAGAGCTTATAGATACCAATAAGCTTATAGAGCTTAGAGATACCGAAAACAAGGTTGCACCTGAGTTAGTGTTTATTCAATTTGTTTTTCTAGCTTTAGAAATGAAATCTTTATACACTGGTGTCTGATAGGAAACTGTGAAAACATGCTGTCAGCCTAGTTCTCTATAACATTCCTATAAAGTCTTTTTAGTCTCTTGCTCCTAATTGCATGGCTATTTGTATGACATTATAAAGTTCACATATTCCTATTATTCTTACTGAAGTTGTTTCTTTTTTGGCAACTTTTTTCTTCACCGCTGTTGTTACTGTGAATTCAAAATACACTGGCTTTTTTTCCAGACAGAAAGCCAAGACAAATAGTAAATTAATGCCCATTTTAGTGACCTTATGAAGTGAATGAATCTGAAATAAAAAGAGCAGATTTATCAAATGGCAGTTTGTCAGAGCCCTTGGAATATAAAAGTTACTGACAGAGTAATGCTGCTTCTAAATGAATTTTAGCTGTTCATAGCAATTATGCAGCAGAAGCTGAACTTTGTTTTTATGCCATTTGTTCATAGGAAGAAGGAAAAGGGAAGTGGGCTTAGAGGGTTTTTTGGCAAGAATTAGCAGAACAAATCTGAATAGGAATGTTTTTTCAACTTTGTGATGCATCACTGAAATGGAAGTTGCAATAATTTCCTCAAGCTAAAGTTTCTCAGAAAAACCCTATCAAGTAAAACCACTTAGAATTGAAGAAAGAAGAGTTAAAAGAACTTCTGTTTGGGAGGAAACTCTTATGGGAAATTGTTTATGTCCTTAACTGGTATATAATTAGAGTAGGAGGATGTGGTTTAAAAAGCAATCATATTCACATAATTTCTCCTACTTCAGTTAGATGAAGAACTGTCTGGACAAGATTCTGTCTATGTGATACTATTTATTTATAGGTACAGTAGTGTGTACAGTTATGTCCATTCAAGAAGAAGTTAAAAGAACATTAACATGCTGTGGTTCAGAGTTGGAATGCTAGGAGCTATTGCCTTCTTATCCCCTTATACGATGAGTTCAAATAATATGGAATTTACGTGATCACATACTTGGTTTGGATGAGACAGCAGCACAGAATGAACATGCTCTTAGAATAAAACAGTGCTATGACATGAAACAATTTTTTTGTTGAATTTTTGTTGTATCTATCACATAAATTGGACTATTAACATGAGGCATAAGGAGCTGGAGTGAAATTTTGGAGTGAGTGTGGTGCAAAGACAGGGTCTGTGGTAAGCTCTGAAATGATTTTATATGTGTGCACACACCCCATGCATGCAGGTGAAATGGTTACTGTTCAATGGGGAGAAAAAAGACTAAGTAGGGGAATAACAAAGGAGTTTTCATGATTTCCCCACCATATTTGGATTTATTAGGATTAACAGCTTGTACAGGTGATGTAGAGGCAATTATATTTTTATCTCACAGAGGAATGAGGGGGATCTCTTTCACCGACTGTGGCACATAATGAATGAAATCCTGGACCTGCGAAGGCAGGTCCTTGTTGGCCATCTCACCCATGATCGGATGAAGGATGTCAAGCGACACATCACTGCTCGTCTAGATTGGGGCAACGAGTGAGTAAATATAATAATAAATGAAAATCTAACTATAATTAGAATTGTAGAATGTTGAAATAAGGAACAAATTTCTGACAGGTGTTGCCTTTTTTAATGCACTTTCTCCTTCATTGCTTTTCTGCCCACTATGTTTTAACAGCGGAAGTGACTTGTCATCTTATTTTGCTTTTTTCTCTCAGTTTATTTTACATATCAGTGATACTGTCTACAAGCAAATTGCATTAGAATATCTGCAGCATCCTTTTACATCTTTTTAAAAGACACCTGGCCAGGTTCCTATGTGATGCAGTTAGCATAGCTCTCTTGTCTTAATTAAAACCATATTGGCTGATATTGCTTCCTTTTTGATTTGTCACACAATTCAGTTCCTACTTGGGCATCTGTAACATATATCATGTTACTATGCTCTGCATCTTTTGTCTGAATAACTAATAAGAGCTAATGGAAATTGTATTTTATTTTCTTTTTTTTAAGTGAGAAAATATTAAAATACCTTTTGGCATTTGAGTGCTGTTTCCAAAGTCTTTTCTTCAGCTTATATTTATTCAGTTAAACTCTGACTAAATGCAGCAATATTCAATAATAGAATTAACTGAATTTCAGGGATTTCTGCAACTACTGCTATCTGAAAGACTAAATACCTAACATAGTGGAAGAACTGTGATTAACTGTGTGTTATTAAATGTCTGCTTAGAATTTTGTGCTAACTGAATGGAACTGTGACGGCTTTTGAAGTAGCCAGTTCTTACTCTTTAAAAACATATTTTTAAAAATCTTTCTGATCTTTTAAGTTTCTCTAACTTCAGCATGACTGCCCCATATGTGTTCTTAATCTTTATTGCTTGCTGCTGTTGTGAAAATAAGTTTTATTCCTGTTGATTCAAGTTCATTTCATTATCTTGTGCAGGGAATACAGCCAAGCAGCTTCGATGCTATCCAGTCCAAATTAAAAATAGGCTGATGTTTTGGTATTTGATGGATTTTCTTTTTATCTTCTTTTCTGCGATTGTCATTCAAATTGACAATACTAGTGGGATTCACATTGTAGAATGCCCACAATAGCACAAAGGACAATATCCATTGTACGTTGTCCACAATGTGAAACAGATTTAAAAATTGTAGAAAAATGTATTCTGTTAATGTTACAAAGTGAAGAAAGGGGAGGAATCATCCATGAATGGTGAATACAGCCAAAATACATTAAAACAAACCCAAAATCAACTGTAGAGTGCCAATTAACATGTACATTGCTTCTTGGAATGTTTCTGTTAAATGTAAATAGAAGCAATGAGTTAACGTTTCCTTTGTATGTAGAAACTACTTACAGTTTATTCCATTTCTCTTACAGACAACTGGGACTTGACTTAGTTCCGAGAAAAGAATATGCAATGGTGGATCCTGAAGAGATCAGCATTACAGAGCTCTACAGGCTGGTATGTGAATATAATACTCAATATTTTTGCTATCAGAATACTTACTGACGTTTTGATGGCAGCTTTCTTCTACTTAACCAAAAGTACTTTTTTTGATCAAATAAACTGGCATTTCATAATGTAATGAGTTTTACTATGAGGAAAGAATTTTTGGTAGAATCATAGAATGGCTTGGGTTGGAAGGGACCTCAAAGATCATCTAGTTCCAACCCCCCTGCTGCGGGCAGGGACACCCTCCACTAGACCACATTGCCCAAAGCCCCATCCAACCTGGCCTTGAACACTTCCAGGGATGGGGCATCCACAACCTCTCTGGGCAACCTGTTCCTGTACCTCACCACCCTCACAGTAAAGAATTTCTTCCTTTTATCTAATCTAAATCTACGCTCTTTTTCAGTCTAAAGCTATTACCACTTGTCCCGTCACTACTTGCCCTTGTAAACAGTCTGTCTCCCATCTTTCCTGTAGGTCCCCTTCAGGTATTGGAAGGCTGAACAGTTTTGTCATCTCTAATATCTTCTTTTGAACTGTTATGTCATCTCTACATCTGTATGAGATGCCTTGATTTGATATGAAATTTGTGTATGCACACATGCTCATTTTAAATATTATTTGTTAAAAGTTTTGTTTTCTGCTATATCATCAATATTATGACTGTTAACATGAATTTAATCATCAATAACAGCGTATCAGACTATTTTTCATTAGAGCTTTACCTGGCCCATGAGTCCTGTTAGATAAGATTTGTGGAAATGTAATAATATACTTCTGGTACAAGTATTGTCACAATTAATCACACTGGGCTATTCGTCTTTTCTAATATATTAATGTAAATAGCAGTTAAACTGCATAGAAAAGCTCTCCTTTGGGTACAAAAGCCCATCTTGATTCACTAAATCCAGCACTGATACTTCTTATTCTGATTTAATCTCCAGTGAGGTCCAAGAAAACTTGCCAGTTCATTTATGTGGGCTTTGGCTCATATTTAAGTATTGCAGCTGTCACAGATACAGAGTTCTGAGCCTTACTTAAGACTAAGCTTTTGTTTAAACTAAATTTAATTTATGTTAACTTTTGTATTTAAATATTGAATAAAGCAAGAATACATTTGCTACAATTTTCTGTGGAGCTGAGATAATATATTTTTGATGATTTTTAACCACTTCTGTTGATAACGTAACATCAAGACTAATAGTAATTTCTTCATGCTAGAATCATTATACCTTTGGGCAGTTTCGAAGTCATAGGTAATCTTATGGAATCCTGTTGAAACACTAGATGAAATACAGTGAGAAACCATTAATCATAAAAAGAAACATACAGAGGAAGAATAACCCAGGAAACTAATAATGGAACTCATGGAGTGCACTTTCAAAAATAGAGGGGGAAAAAAAAAAAGCCCAAGATAACTTCAGAAGTAGCTTAGAAAGATTGCTGTTTAAAATTATTTTTGATATCATGTAAGAGAGAAATAGTACAACTTAATATTTTCCTACTCTTAATGGGTAATTAAAATGGTGAAGGTATAAACTGTGAAGTCAAATCAGGAGAATTTAGTAGCTTCTATATAGCGATCTGCCAAAGATCATAAAATATGGATGTGAGTTTTTTCCATTTTAAAATACTGATATTTAGCTTTCTGCAAAAGCATTTTTTCTGTGAATACTAGAATATCAGAACATTAACTATTTAAACCAGCTATAAAATACACAAAGCTTCAAAGCGGCTTAGAATTTTCAGAGTAGAAAAAAGGTGAACTTCTAGAGGTTACCGTTTTTCCTCCTACAGAAAATTATGATGCAGTGCAATACTGGGAAAAGTCACATCCTTGTGTTCTTCTCAGATAAAAAAAAATTTTAAAGTACTACAAATTAATACTGAATTAAAATTTTTAAAATTGGACTTAAGTAGTTTAGTATTATGTTTCTTACGTCTTTTTGTTTTGTGACTTTTACGATTAATTTAAACTGGCTGCTGTGTTGTTTGTGGTATTTTTAGATGGAGCATCGTCATCGAAAAAAAGACACACCAGTACCAGCTAGCAGCCACCATCTTTTTGTTCAGATGAAGAGTCTAATGTGCTCCAATCTGGGAGAGGAACTGGAAGTAATCTTCTCACTCTTTGATAGTAAAGAAAATCGGCCCATCAGGTACCACATGACCTTTCTCTGGAATACTGATTTTACATAAGTTTTGTCAATATACACTATATGTTTTGATCCAGGTAACAAATTTCAACTTTAGAAACAAGCAGAAGATAGTCTTGACTCAGGATCATTTTTTGCTTCCTTTTGAAATTCAGGTTCTATATTTAGTAATTTATAATATCATTTTAGGTTTAAATAACATATATTTCTCTGTCTTGTTTACTTATTTCAGTTTTCAGTTGGTTTTGTTTGCATAGGAATGCGTATACGTGTATACATACTGAGTGAAAGTTAGTTCTCTTACCTAAAGGTCACTTTCCAGTACCTCTGTTTTCCTCCCTCATAATCAGTGCACATTCAAAACTTAGAACTGTTGCTTGCTCTGTAATATTTGAGACAAATTCTCCTAGGTACATGAGACTGGAGGGCTGCCCTTAGTCAGTGAATTAAGAGTCTTTTTATAAAAGGAGCCTGGACTTCAATGAGGAGGTGCCTGTTGTTTGGTGAAACAGTCAAACCCAATCTGCATCCACTTAGGGTTTGTTTGGGCTCTTTCTTCAGCTGGGAGCTGATCCTGGAACCATTCTTTTTCTGTTTGTCCTAGAGCTTGAATTTTGTTAGAGCCCTGATAACCTTTAAATTTTTAAATGTTCCATAGTTATTTCTATTCTCAGCACATTTCTGGCCAAGTGGGAGAACGTGGGGGTGAACAGTAGAGGAATCACTAAGCAGTTAGTAAAGATGAGCACAGGAGGAGAGCAGAGGTAGTGCAAGAGTCTTGTAAGTTCTGTTTGAGGAATGTGCCAGGAAGATTGAACCATTAAATGTTTGTGCAGTGGTGATGGGTGTTGACCATGGCTGGAGGCCAGGTGCCTCCCAAAGCTGCTCTGTCACTGTCCTCCTCAGCTGGACAGGGGGGAGGAAATATAATGAAAGGGTCATGGGTCGAGATAAGGACAAGGAGAGATCACTCACCAGTTACCGTCATGGGCAGAACAGACTTGACTTCAGGAAAATTAATTACTAATCAAATCTGAGAAGGGTAATGGGAAAACTAAATCTTTAAACACCTTCTTCCCGGGCTCAACTTCACTCCTGATTTCTCTCCCTCCTCCTCACAGGGGGACAGGGAATGGAGGTTGGGGTCAGTTCATCACATGTTGTCTCTGCTCCTTCCTCCTCAGGGAGAGGAGTGCTCACACTCTTCCCCTGCTCCAGTGTGGGGTCCCTCCCACAGGAGACAGTCCTGCACCAACTTCTCCAATGTGAGCCCTTCGCACAGGCTGCAGTTCTTCATGAACTGTTCCAGCATGGGTCCCACGGGGTGCAGTCCTTCAGGAACAGACTGCTCTAGTGTGGGTCCCCCATGGGGGCCACAGGTTCTGCCAGGAGCCTGCTCCAGCATGGGCTTCCCATGGGGTCACAGCCTCCTTTGGGCATCCACCTGCTCCAGCGTGGGGTCCTCCATGAGCTGCAGGTGGATATCTGCTCCACCGCAGACCTCCATGGGCTGCAGGGGGACAGCCTGCCTTACCATGGTCTTCTCCATGAGCTGCAGGGGAATCTTTGCTCTGATGCCTGGAGCACCTCCTGCCCCTCCTTCTGCACTGACCTTGGTGTCTGCAGAGCTGTTCCTCTCACATCTTCTCACTCCTCTCTCTGGCTGCAATTGCTCCTGGTGTTGCACAGTTTTTTCCTCTTCCAAATTGTGTTATCCCAGAGGTGCTACCACCATCACTGATGGGCTTGGCCTTGGCTGGCATTGGCTCTGTTCGATGTGAGAGAGGCTACCAGCAGCTTTTCACAGCAGCCCCCCCCCGTAGCCCCTCAGCTACCAAAAACCTTGCCACATAAACCGAATACAGTGGGAAATCACCTTCTGGTCAGAAGGCTCCCATTTATAATTTGCTGCTGGTTCTTGGCCACTGTATTCTTCTCTGCTCTCCTCATGATAGGAAAAACATGTTTTGGAGGCAACAAACATCATCTGCTTTGACTGGCCACTAGAGAAATGAAAGAGCAGACTTCAAAACAAAAACCACTTTAGATAAGGCAGCTCACAAATACACAAAAAGAAATGTAAGCTACTCCTTTAAGCCTGTTAATAGGGTAAAAAGCATTACTAAAAATGTGTACAAAGTCATGACTGTGTACTAGTTGTCATCTTACACATGGCAATAGGAGTTTTGGGAACCATGTGGAATTTGGGCTGAATTTGACAAAATTATGGCTGTGCTTTGTAGTTGGGCAAGATAATTAACAAATGCTTTGCAGGAAGATTATACTGAGTAAATTAATTTTTATTGTTAATAAAATTATATGTAAGCAACTATTGTTACAGTGTTAGCTGCTAAATACTGACACTGATATTAGTCACCAAAACACAGTTTACTGTCATTTCTGAGAATTAAATGTGCATCAGGGCACATCTTTTGTGCTCACTCCAGTGAGTGCCACAGCAGGTGATAAATTTAGGAGAGAGCTTCAGACCTTGACAGAAAACAATTTGGGTGTTATGGATTGCTGAAAACAAGGTTATGGCAGGAGTGGTGGTATGAAGCAAGTGGATTGAATTTCACGTTCACATGAAAGCACAAATTCTAGAGCTGTTTGTCACATGCTTGCTGTGATCTGACCTTTAGTTATTGATTCCTGACTCCAGTGTCTGCTTGCAGTTGTTTTATTATGTGTGAACTTCCTCATCCCGTTACTGGCAAACCTTGAAGAATTGTCTTGCTGTGAATCCAAACTGCTTTCTAGGGCGTGGGGGGAATGACAGGATGAACTTTGTGAAGGTAGTTTGCAGCCATCTGCAAACCAAACAAATATATACCCCCACAACAACAAAACAGCAGCAAAAAACCCTCCCAAGAAACAAACAGAAACCTCTCTGTTGAAAAAAAAAACTGAAACCTAGAGAGTTTTCACAAGAACAAATTAAATGCAAGGTATATCGGTGTCACAGAATGAACTCTGGAATGCAGAGACGTCCACGCTGGAGATGTGTATGGTCTTTCTGGACTAGACCTGGAACCGACAGGTTCAGGCTATCACAGAGTTAAACCAAAGGCAGTTGGTCGTGGCGCACAGCAGCATGGTACAATGTATAATTTTTATTCAGTACCAATGGGTGGGATATTTCAGAGGTCTTTAAGCCCTGATGCATGCATGAAGTGAACAGCCTCCCTCAGAAAGATGATGTATGAGAGGAGACAGTGTCTGCGCTCCCCAGCTACTGCGGTTCACACCCTGCAACGACGCCGAAGCCTATGGGCAATAAAAGAGTTGTGGAGCCTGGATATGCAGACTTTTCTGCTCATTTCTACTCAAAGTGCAGGTGTGTGTGGCAACACCTTTAAGGGCTGTCACAACTCAGCTGTGTCATTTGTCCGTTGGTTTCCTAAGTTGTTGTCTTGTGGTCCAGTAGAAAAATGCAATGAAAATAATAGATAAACTGTGCTAATAGCACAGATAAATTTAAGGAAGTATACATGATAATTCATTTCCTGAAACAGCAAGATCTTTGATTAAGAACAGAAGTATATGACTATACATGACTTAAAGTGTATTTTATCAATTTGTGCTTACAGTATTAGAATGTTTGGGGTTTGTTTCTTTGGACTTCGTTGCTTTTTACCTCAAGTTTGTTTTGTGAGCACTATATATGTACTAAGCTTTCCTCAGTTGGTTAATACTGCTTGTTTTAATGAGACCATTTGAATGCATAATGTTAAGTACAAGCTCACAGGTACAGTTGCTCCAAAAATGTGGCTTTATGTGGATTCTAACAGTGTTTATTGTCTGTCTGATGTAAGTTAACAGAAAGCAAGTGATCTCTGTAGCCTCTTAAACAAAGAGTTCATTTGGAAAGAATAAAAATAGCAGAATTGAGATGTAATGATATAATCTCTGTTCTGATATTTTTCTTAATCTTAACTTAGTTTCTTATTAGGAGAACCTTCAAAAGTAAGATCTATGTATAAATTTACTTCATTTTTTTGTAACCTCAGGTGTATGCAATTGAAATAGCTTTAAAAGATTGTTGGAGGACTAGAAACAACATTGATTAATTTTGTTAATTGATTGCATATCTTTTTCCACAGCCCCCTTTTTTTTGTTACCTGTTTCATACATTCAGCTGTTTGAACAGAAACACTTAGGTATCCTGGTTAAATTGAATTGCAATTGTAGATACTGAGGGTGGGGCAAGTATCTAAAAAAAGGAATAGTAAGGCTTTAGGAAGCTTAAGTGTAGCAGCTCCCTTCTAGTGCAAGAAACAGCAGCCTATGGATAGAATTCTCTAATCCAAAATGGTTAGCAATATTCAGAAAGAAATATAGCATGTCTGAGCTCACAGCTTACCTGGCTTCCTCATGTCACTGCCCTGCAAGGAACCACAGCATGTAAATGATATTTTGTGGCATTTGTCTCAGTGAGATTGTTTTTAATGTATTAGTATAAATCTATCTGTATGTTGCTGCAGATTTTATACAGACTGTTTTCATTAAATTTTGAGTATTGATATATTACTGATAAGAGGATGTAGTTCTTACACATAAAAATTTGATTTTGTGATAGTGACTTGGCAAATTTGCAGTTATTCATTTTTCTGATCAACTGTAGTGTTGAATACTTTGAAAGGGTTTGATTTTTCTCTTATTTTGAAAATATCTGAGTTGTTAATAATGTGGATAACATCTTACGTGAAAAAGTCTGCGCTTTGGAAAAATAAGGAAAAAGGAAGGTATTTGGTAACAGAGGGAAGGTATGGTTTAATAGCTCAGTTTAATATTAAAGTGCAAGAATAAGGTTGTTTTTAGGCCATTGTAAGGTTGTCATTTTCTCAGGCAGCATTAAGAACTGATCAGACTTAGTATGTAGTCATTGAACAATGAAAGGTAATGAAACTTTTTGTGGTTGTTGTTATAGATTCTCTCTGAAAAAAAACAAAAGCCTGCTATAGCAACTGAGACAAACCGAGTTATAAGCAGAAAGCACAGTGTGTTCACAGTTCTTGCATTTGACTTAGTAGGACTAGAATTGAGTGTGTAATAAGAAAATATAACATCATTACCTGCTAAGAACAGATTAAAAGAATATATGCGTATAAAGTAGAAAGAAATTTAGATATCAAATTGAAAACTATGATCCTGAATGTCAGCACACAACTTTTCTCTAATTCTCATGACTGGTGTTTTGCCACGGGATCTAAGTTCAGTCAGTATTCTCGGCAGGGCTGGATTCTAACACGATGCAATGTTAGCCACTGTTTGTCTTTGTAAAGACAACCAGAGGAGGAAAAGGATAGTAATAATTGTAATTCCCTTTACATTTTATACAATACCTTAACGACGACCGCTGTAGCTTAGAGACAGTCCAGACTCCTTGAAAGATAGGAAATGTAAGTTTGAATATTCAAAGGCAGAGCAAGAAACTGAGCCATGGGTCTTTGTTTTCTTAAAGAGAAACCCAACCTATTAATATAAATCTGTTCTTCACCTACACTACACTCTTGTTTCTCTTTATTAGAAAAAAAAGTGGTCACTGCATGCTTTATATTTAAATTTAGCATTTTCTCCTCTTCATCACCTTTTGTTTCTCTGATAAGTTGTGCTTCATTAGAAAATAATCTATCCTGAAAGAACATGCAAGTATATCTTCAAGGCGGTGGGGGATTGCCATCAGAGTCTGGAATCTGAGTAGGTGGAGGTATCTTTCTGTAGTCACAAGTAAGATGCCAAGATTAAGACATATGCCAATGCTTATAATTTCCTTTTTGTTCAATTCTAGAAGGTTCCATGATGAATAAATGGACTTTAGGATTGGAATCCAGCTCCAAAGACATCTAAACTTAAGATCTTTATGTGAATTGCATCTCTAGGGTCCTATTACAGTCTGCAGAGACGTAGTTATAGTCAGTGAAACCTAGAAAGCGATTCAGCTGATGAAATGTCTTCTGTATCTTCTTTAGGGCATGTTGGATAGCTCTTTAGAATCCACAGACTCTATTGATTAAAGAGCTGCTCAGCATACCCTGAAGTAATTTTGAGCTGAATCCATCCTATTTCTTTTTTGTTTTATGTTTCACTACTTTAGATCTCAGTAAAGTTTGAGCCTTCAAGTTCAGAAATAGTTGATGTTGAATTCATAAAGAAAATAGATACTCAATATTAGTTATCTGACTTCTTAACATTAGCTCCTCAGAGTGGAATCCACAAAGAAAAACACTAAATTTGGTCTTAAAATATTTGCAAAGGATTTACAGTAGATGGATGAAAAATCAGTGATATATTTATGTACAAATTCACTACTGTTGCTTCAGTATACATTGAAATTCTTTTTTTTAAAAGAAAGCATGGTCTATGTGTGTCTCTCATTATTATGTTGTGGTAGTTGATGTACGTGTTTAAGGAATGCTCTTCTAATTTAACATATAAATTGGTGCTCTCATTGTGTGATGTACCAGTGCATTTCTAGGATAGCACCTCTTTAAGTAAGAGATGGAAATTAAAGCCATAAAACCATCAAACCATTATTATGGTTTGGATAATGTGTCTTAGTATTCCTTTAGTGCTTTGAATAAAAGGAAAATTAGGTAATTTTATAACTAGATTATTCTCAATTAAATAATTTTTCATCTTAAAAGCATAGAAAAATGCTCATAATTTTCCCAGCATCTACTAAGAATTAGATAATATATTTTTCAGGTGAGATGTGAGAAGCTGTGATGTTGAAATGTATTAATGACTTGCCCAGAGAAGAAATCTGATGCCACATATTGACAAAAAAAAAATCAGTGTGATGCTTGGGGTTCTTGCTGACCTTCAGACTTCCTAACTAAAGATTTCTCTAGATCAGTAGCAGCTGCGATGCATCACTTGCACCTAACTTAGTGAGATCAGTGCCTGCTTGGTGCAACAGGGAATTTTTTTGTTACCTTTAGCAAGCTAGAGGTAAATGTTCTTTTGTGATCACTTGCCATTTGTTTGGGACAGTATAGGACTGTACTCTTTTCCAGGCTTTTTTTGTTGCTGGAACTTGCTATTAAAATTAAAAATAACTGTTTCTAATTATGATGGCATCCACAATAACATCAGTTTTGTTGTGTTAAGTTAGATGTAATAATAAAATACAGGTTTATTACTTTAGTATTGTTGTTAATAAACAATAATAATAAATACTACTTTGCAGACTGATTCTATATTGATAGAATTATCCAATGTGTGTCTTCACACTTTAAAAGGCTTTTCTTGGATATGAATATTCTACTTCCTATATGGAAGCAAGAAAACTGTCAGTATTTAAGTCAAGCATTTAAATCTGAGTAATGACATGCTTATGCACTCGATACATTAAGACTACAGTTTGCAAGTCATTCATTTTCTACTTAATTGGTGCATACTAATTGCACTTGACTGTGTATGCGTATGTATATATCCATATTTTCTAGCTAAACTAGCTGGTAGGAATAATTTTTGCTATCACTTAAATTAACAATAAACAGCTGAAGTCAGCCCCTGATGATTCCTAGAGTTTTCCCTGGTGTTCTCTTATCTCATTCCATTTGCCTTCCCTTCTTTCTGCTCTGCAGTTGTTTTGTTCTCAGAAGAGTAACAGCCCCTGAGCAGGATAGGGCAAGTGTGTGAATGGCACTGCTTTAACGTGGGGCAGCCGTACAGCTTCTCCCAGTACAATTCTTTGGTTTGTGCACTATTATATCTTCTAACTTTACATTCCTCTTCCACTTGTATTTCTGTTTTAGGGTCACAAGCCCTGTTTGTGTATTCTTGGCTTTTTACTTTCTTAAAGAACAAATAAAGCGATCTTGATGACACTTTAATGTGTAGAACTAATTAGTAAGGAAAATTTTTTAGTATCCATGGTTGTAGAGTAATGTTGTTACTGTATTTGGAAAATGAGAGAGGTCCATGATCACATATTCTCTCGAGGATTTTTGTCTTTCAATTCAGTCCTGTTTTCCTGGCCACTGCTGAACTTTTACTGGCTACTTAGAGTTGTACAACATCTTAGTCTGTTTCTAAAGTACTTTATCTCAAATATACTCTATCTAGATCTATTGAGAGTCCAGACGGTAGTTAAATAGTGTTGCTAAGAAATACTCTTATAAAATCTGTTCCTTGAATCTGGCATGTTCAATAAATGTTTGAGAAAAGCAAAATCAGAAGGACTTACAATATAATACTGGGCTGATTTGTGTTTATATCATCTAATTTTGTTATAACTAGATGAACAGTTTGAAAGTCTGAGACTGCTGCCTACTTCAGCAAGTAGTGCCAGCCAGTAGGAGTGGCTTTGTAGAGCAGCAGTTCATGCTAGGCCCAATGTCAACCTGTGTATGTGTTTTAAGGGTTTTACTTTGGATTAACTCTGTGGTTGTGTGGACTGAGTGGCAAGAGCCACATGTTGCAGTTTAGTTTTATGCTGAAGAAATCACTAGCTCAGACTGTTCTGGATTGTGAATCAAAATGTGGAGATGATCAGAAGATTTTCTTCGAAAATGAACACCTGATTCAAACCAACCTGATCATGTAGATGGTAAAATAGTGTATGTAGCATGGATATTACGGGATCATTGTTTGAATGGGGGAAAATCCTGTAAAACATGGAGTAGCTCAGCTGTACTTAAGTAATTTTTCACTTTGGGAGTTAACCAATTCATTTTTTTTTAGCCATTACAAGCACATTACAAAAACAATTTCAGAGTTAAAAGGGATTAAGACACCTGAATGCAGTTGATTTAATGTGAGATGCACTTACAACTTCAGAACATTGTTAGAGCTCTAAGGGAAGACTGGAAATGTGTGTTTTCAACATTTCAGCAGAGTGCAACAATCGTGTGTTCTGATGCTCTTTATTAGCTGCTTTATAAACCTATTGTAAAGTGTGGTCATCTGAGATTTGTGAAATTTTTGAGGTTTTTCTATTTGTAAGAAATTATCTGTAGCTTCTGTTCTGTAAAGTCAGAATATGAAAATGCTTAGACTCCCAACATTTAGAGTACTGAAGAGTGTGGTGATGATTGTTTGCTTTGGGGATAATTTCTCTTACCAGCAAAAAACTTAATGAAATGAACCTCTTTTCCTGCAGTTAAATCACACTTACAAAGCCAATAGTATCTACTTCAATGGATTACACAGTTACCAGTTTTGTAGTGCCAGATTTTCAGAGAAATGAAAGACATCTGACGATAGTATGTGCTTTTCCCCCACCTGTACTCATATCATTTACCCAATACAGCAGTTTGTTGCGGCAGTGATGATGACCTTAGTGTAGCTAGAGGGCCCATTTATACTGGAGCTCTAAGAACACCAATCCTTTAATCAAAAATATATTGATTTTTTTTGTCAGATCCTGGAAAGATCTCACTTATCAGCTTTTAATAGAATCAGTTTAAGAAGTTGTGAGGGACAAAGTAACAGCTTAGCTGTTTTCCAGACAATGTGCTCTATTCACCGAGACTGGTAACTTCACTTCTTGCCACAAGAAAATTCTGCTGTTACAAAAAACAAAACCAAAAAACCAAAACCCCCAAAGAAACTATTTACCAGATGACTGTGTTCAAAAAATCAAATATCCCAATGCCTATTCAAATACCCACCTTTCCAGTGTAGATACTGTAAGACCACATTCACATTTGTAGCACGTTGCTATCCAGAGATCTTGCCTGGGGTTTTTTAAGGGAATTTTGAAAACATCAACAACATTGGGCAGTGTATTATGAAAAGAGTAATGGAGGGTATTAAGCCTGCTGCCTACATTTATTCTACTCAGACTGCGAACCCTGTTCTTGGCATTGATGAGTACGCATAAGAGTGCCACATCATCTCCTGCCCAAAGTCCCAGTTGCTTTGTTGACCTTTACATTCATGTAGAGTTTGTGCCTCTGTTATGCTAACATACTGCTGTAGAAATTGTTTTTCTTAAACGTGCAATGTGATGCACAGTTCTTGTATAGCAGTGTCTTTTCTAAACCATTTCCTTAATGTTATAATTTTTTCCAAGTAGCAATGCTATTAATAGGACAATTTCAAGGCAACACTTCAGAAAGAGGGAGTGTGGTAAGATTTTCTTTCGTTGACGTACACTTTGTGTCTGTGTCAATATGATATGAACATCTTATCACAAATGATTGATGCCTCTGGCCCCATCTGTGTGAGGAGTAGAGATAAGTTGGCATGCTAATCCTCCTTTTCCTATCACCTTGAACAACCTTGTTTGTAACTATCATACTGTCCTCAAATGAGGGCAGATTCTGAAGCAGCACAAAGAGGAATAGGCTGTTTATCCAAGGCCAATGAAAGCAAACTGCATTTTCTATTTTGTGAGCTTCTGATTATATGCTTCATGATTGTGCAAACTCCAGACCATATCAAACAATAAGATTACCCTTCCTTGGTTGGACTCTCAACCTCACCTTTTCAGTGACATTCATACACATCATCAATCTTTTTATGCCTTTCTTCTCTCAGTTCTGCTATTACTTTAAATCAGTTAAATCACTTGCTGAAAGTTGAAATCCATATTTTGTTGGTCAAAATATTTACTACTTTGTGTTCTAATTTATTTTTTCCAGAAAAAAAGCCATAATGTCAGTTTTTCTCCCTTAAGAAACAAATACTCTCTTCCCTGCTTAATCTATAAAAATCTTAAAGAATTTTGGTATAGAAAGAGAATGTTTAAATGCATTTTTTGCAACCTCCATCAGCATTTTCAGACCTGATATCTGGTCTATTCTAGCACAGCTCAAAGAACCCAACTTTTAATCATCCTTCTAACTAAAATTTACACAATTGACAATTGTTGACAGTCAGAACAGCAGCAAGGAGGGGCTTGGATACCTCTTGAATCAAGCTGATAATACATTTCCATTACCCAGAAGGCTCACTACTTGAGAACCCAAGATGTCTTTCTTTGAAGATATCCCTGTGGCCTCTCTTGAGCAAGAGCTCAAAGATTCAATATTACTTCAAGCATGTTAAGTGGGTTATGCTTGAGTTTCAATATCTAGTTTACTTAGGATCAGTGTTCCAGAAGACATCAGCACTCTAAACACAGGAGACTCAAATAGTTAAATTCTTTGTTGCTTCTAAAGAATGTTGAACGCTAGACCGCAAAGGAGATGGAGAATATATTTGTGAAGCGGTAGGGTGTGTACTCAGTGCAAGGTTATGGAAGTTATTACAAAAGTGCAGGAGAAGAATCTCATATGGATGGCCTTCTGGCTAATGAAGAATATGTCACATGTTGTTGTGAGTTAACAGTTCATTAATTATAGTCATTTAGAACTTGAGCACAAATAAAGACAAGTGGTAAAGTGCTGTAGCATGGCAGTTATTAACTCGCAGAGGTAGAAGATGGAGAATATGTAAAGAACCATATTTCTGTAAAGACCCAAATGGCCCAGCTGTCTTATCTGTGCTGCTTTGATATGGTACTTACACATAATCAGAAAATGACAGAATGGTGGAGGTTGAAAGGGAACTCCAGAAGTCATCTGATCTAATGCCCCCCCTAGAGCTGGTTGCTCAGAACCATGTCCATATGGTCTCCAGGGATGAAGAATCCACAGCCTCCTTGGACAGCCTGTGCCAGTGTGCAGACACCCTCAC
Organism: Balearica regulorum gibbericeps; assembly: GCF_011004875.1. Taxonomy (NCBI): domain Eukaryota; kingdom Metazoa; phylum Chordata; class Aves; order Gruiformes; family Gruidae; genus Balearica; species Balearica regulorum. Next base: position 30,361,115 of record NC_046184.1, read on the forward strand.
AGTAAAGAAATTCTTTCCTGATGCTCAGAGGGACCCTCCTGTGCTCCAGTTTGTGTCCACTGCCTGTTGTCCTGTCACTGGGCACCACTGAAAAGAGCCAGGCTCCATCCTCTTTGCACCCGCCCTTCAGGTATTTATATATATTGACAAGATCCTCTCTGAGCCTTCTCTTCTCCAAGCTAAACAGTCCCAGCTCTCTCAGCCTTTCCCTCCAGTCCCTTAATCATCTTCATGGCCCTTCTTGGACTCTAGCATGTACTTTTCTCTCTTGTATTGGATAGCCCAGAAGGGGACACAGTATTCCAGGTGTGGTGTAACCAGTGCTGAGTTAGAGGGGAGAAGGATCACAAACTAGATTTTGTGCCACTGATCACCACCTTCTGGGCCTGGCTCTTCAGCCAGTTTTCAAGCCACCTTGCTGTCTGTTCATCCAGCCCAGCTTCTCTTGAAGGATTTTATGGGAGACAGTGTCAAAGGACTTAATGAAGGCCAGGTGGATGTTACCCACTGCTCTCTCCTCATCTACCAGACTGATCATTTCATCATAGAAGTTTATCAATTTGATCAAGAAGTTTCAGTTCAGAACAACCTGCTAATTACTTTCAGCTTCTTCATGGTTCTTTTCATAGCATGCTTATCATGCAAGTGTTTCATACTAGAAGTGTTATTTTGGACTTTTTTTGTTGCATATAATGTGTGCATCTATTGTTCCTTTCCATCTTCTTTCCAGATCCTTGATTATTTTATTCTAACATAGAGAAGAGAAAAAATTAGGTTTGGGAAATGGTTGGGATAGCGTTTTAAAACCTGATTTGGAAATCATTTTGGATGGTACAATGCATTTCAAATACAAAAGCTGGAGAGAGAGGGAGAAAGAATTTTTATATATGTGCATACATGCATGCATGTTAGTTGATATTCAGATTTTCTACTCCTGTATGTACAGTATCTGATTGTTCGATATTTATGTTTTGTGTTTGTGAATGCCACGGAAATTCAGAGGCTTTATTAATAAATAACCCTGCATAAAGAGAGGGGATTGTTTGTACCATTATCTATGAGAATTAATATTCTGGGGAAGAAAAAGTGAATGTAGTTGGGGTTTTTTTCCCAGTTGTTTAAGGATATGTTTTTAACTGTATCTCAGACTTAAGTTACCTGATCTCAATAGCACAGAATTTCTGGGAGTAGTGAACACTGACTAGAGGGGCAGAGTTCAGACTGGACTTTGTTGTAGTTTTTCAGCAACATAGAATTTTTGTAAAGAAAAAGATGTATGTACATGAAAGTGTGCTGGGTACAATGCCATATCATATGCAACACACAATCTAGGTGCCCCTTATAACTTTTAAACTATGATTAGGTGGTAGGCTACTCTGCCTTTTCCCCTTAAAATACTATTTTTTTAACGTGTTTAACATTCACTTCATTAATATTGTTCCTTGGAAATTATTACTCAGATACCTCCACAGTATCCATAGATGCTTTTTGTCTTGAAGTAGTCTTGGACCTGACTTTCTCCATGCAAACGTGCCTGTTATGCAGGACAGGGATTTGAGCGAAAGAAGCTAGCAGAGTTTCTGGTAGAGGGAGCACCCTGTGGGAACCAGAAGCCATGAACTAGCTCAGGGCTATTTTTCCTTTATAATACTTCAAAAAAAGCATAATCTACACTTTTACTGGATCACAGCATAGGGTAGCTCAGTGTTATTTTCAGTTTTCTGTGCAACGTGCACAAAAATATCTCATTAAAACTGTGCTACAGTGAATTACACAAAATTAATGCGTATGTAACTATACCTTATAGATGCAGGAGGTGAAGCATCTTAGTTTTTCTGGCTAGCAGACTCTTAAGAGTCCTCCATTCTAGTGTAGTCACTTATTACTCTGTTTTGTCCCTCCTCAGAAACAAGATAAACCAAAACCAACCTGGTTTTATTTACTTCCTGCTCATTCAGAAGGCAGTCCTGATTTTAGCATGAGGGCTGAAACACCTCGTAGGAAACGAGATCACTTTGGCAAGAGAGCAGCCACTGCTCTGTTAACAATCCTTTAGCATTTGAAATAAAAATACCTCTTTAGATGGGTAACTTGGTATGTACTCTTGTGAATGTGGTTGCTATTTTTTTAATTTATGTCATCCTTTATATTGATATAGATATATATACACAGTGTATAAATAGGCTTAATTATTTCATTATTGGCTTTAAAGACACCAGGTAATTTGCCCTTGTGGACAAGAATGTATTTGGTATGATTGTAATTGGAAGTAAACACAGGATTATAAAAAGCAGCTTAAAAGAGAAGTCTGAAGTTCCAGAAATTACAAAAGCTTCCCTTCAGAAAATGTGCCTCATTTTTTCCAGTTATTCATTGTGAGCAGAAAGATTCCTACATGCAAAAATATAGTCAGGACATATATAGCCAGTCGGCCTTTTCTTGGCAGGAGTAGTGAAGTAGTAAAAATCATAGGGCTTCTCCTCTGCTTGGATCCTAGACGAGGAGAAATTCTGGAGTAGGAGTTGTCAGAGGAGATTAGCAAAAAAGTTGTTTCTTATTCCCAGTCAGACTGGAAATGTGAAGGATGTGCCTCAGGTGAATAATTCTTTTTGCTTGAGAATAGTGACTTGAACAGCCTGCTGTGGAGTTCCTCCATGTCAGAGGTAAGAACACTAAAGTGCTGGCCCAGTCAGTCAGTGTGCCCCATTAATTACATTTTCATTTGTTGTTTTACAAAGAAAACAGTTCCAAAAGTAGACTAAAAAGACACATTCACTGTAACTAATGGCCTGACCCATAAAGTACTCAAGATGCAATAATCGAACATGGGAACTTGAGCCTCTGAGATACCCCATGAGTATTCAGGCTACTCACGTTATGGTGTGAGGAGGATTTAATTTTATTTTTCTTTCTCTGTGTCTGGTTTTGGCCTGAAAACTGTTCTGGATTTAGAAACTCTTCACAGGACCATGCCATGACCAATGGTAATTTCAAAACCAGTGGGTTGCTATCTTACAAAGATTTCTATAGGTCTGTCCTCTTTCTCCATCATACCTATTAATATTTAATTTTTTTTTTAGCTTTCAGATATCAATAGCAAAAATATATTTTATTTATCCCTCACAAGTTGTTGGTTTTTTTTGTGTAGCTCAGTTTTACAGATTCATCAACAGCAATAGTATAAGCAGATATGATTTATGTAGTGAGAAGAATGTGTATGAAAGGAATGTTTGGCACCGCTGCATCCTCCTGCCAAATGTTTTGGCCTTGTGGGAGTTTCTGTAATAAATGTCTTTTCTACAGACTTCTATTGCCCTTCATTGCCAGGTGATCAAAAGGGTTTGCCCTGGCTTTAAGAGGTTCTAGATGTTTTAATGATAATTCTTTTTACAAATCATGCATGTAATCTGACTCTGTGCAGTGCTGTGTAATTTGCTGTCATTAATGAGACGTTTTTGATAAATTGCTCTTTAAATACTTGACCATTCTTGAATTGCAAGAGAATAACATTTTACTTCAGGTAGCGTTCCAAATATTTTTTGAGGAGCTGGCGTTTCAGCAAGCCTTTTTGCATTGGCCTGACTGCCTGGGCTGTCCTATTCAGCAGTTGTACGGGAGCTGCTGCATGTGACTTTGCAGCAAAATAACTACACTTGTGGATAAGTAAAATGAGGTAGATATGGTAGGAATGAGTTTCTAAAAAAAGGCACGAGTGAGGTCAAGCAAGAAAATGCTTTTGCAAGAGTTTTGGTTTGTATTTTATGGGGAGACAGAGCCTGGTTTTAATTGTATCTTTCATATACCCCCAAATCAACAAGTACAGATGTTCATTTCATGATGTATTTCATGATGTAGCTTATCAGTTCCTCTCATGAATACCCATATTCAGTGAAACAAATGTTCCTACCTATCTACTCTTTAAAGATATCTCAAATTTATCTTCTTGCTGTGGTTGGAGTAAGGATGCTAGCTTATATAGCTCTTTGATCTGATCTTGTGTAGATAGATGCTTCTTTAAAGCAGACAAACCAACCTATGCTATCAATTAGGTCTCTCATATGCATTAACAAATAACCCTCTTACTGTTTGCAGTGTAAAAATTGAAAAGTAATAGGAGAAATAATTGGTTTTAATTGCAATGAAGAAAGCACTGCAAGAGATGACCTGTCTTGTAGCTGGTGGAGCTTCAACCATTAGTTACATTCAGAAATGAATGCAGTGTTAGAGTAGGGATATGTGCACCAGCCGTGACAAATTTGTGACAGATTTAGGAAATGATGAGATACATTGAGCGCCAGTGGTATTCTGGGGGGTTCACAGATGATCTTGCTGAGAATAGGTTGCAGTTGCACTGGCTTATGGGCAAAAGGCATGTTAGGGCCAGCGCAAAAATACAGACCTGCCGTTTGTAAACCCCCAAATGGTGATGAATACATAGGAGCCCAGGTGTCATTGGAGGGAGGAGAGTTTTCTTAAATGCTGTTGTTTCCTTTCACTTTTGCCAGTTCCTCCTTCTCTCTTCAAGTTTCATTTCCATCTTTGGGGAAAAATACAGCAAATCTGCTTGTATCCATGCTGTTACCTCAGTCAGTGACTAGGATAATAATCAAGACTGTAATTCAGCTTAAAGGATCTGTAGGTCTGTGCACTGATAATGCTGTGCTGCAAAATGTTTATCTGTGGTGGCAGACTAAGCTCACCAATAGTGAGAGCTCGAGCTTCTGGTGTATGTTGTTTCTTTAGTTGTAAATACCTGCTGATAGATTCTGGTATGCTGTCTGTATTGTCTTTCTCTGGCTCCTGGTACCTCACAAAAATAATTTAATATTACTGCTTCCTAACTCTTTTCAAGAAATGTGTGATGCCACCTTTCAGTTAAAATGCAGGTGCAAATATCTAAAATAATGTAGGGTATGTTCGTAAAAATTAATTTCTCAAGGCTGTCTTCAGTTAATAAAGAGATAGAAGATGGGAGCAGGAGCTTGATGTGGCTACATATGTCTGGTTTTCTTTCCCTCCCATCTCCCTTTCTGCTTTTCCTTTTTTCCTTGTGAACTGTACAGCTAACCAAGTGAAATTGGGCTCCACAGCATAAAGCTAGTATTTGAAAATGTTTTTCTTCTTCCCCTATGTTGTCAGCATGGCTAGGAGAGGTGGAATTATAAGCTTTAATATAACATCATAATATTGTTTGATTTTTGTTGGTGTTAATGCTTTAATCTTTATCTGAAATTGGCTGAAATCTTATTTTTATAGTACTCATTCTTCCTTTTCTCTCTCCCTTTGCTCATTGCTACTTATTTTACAGTTAGAAATTTGGGTATGCTTTTCATAAGTGCATAACAGAGATAAAATACAGGAGCAACCTGGAACTGTGGAACAGCTGTGGAACAGCTTGTACTGTTAAGTCATGTTGGCACATTTATCTTTCAGTTATTCTCTGATTAAGAATATACTTCTAAAGCTTTATTACCTTTACTTCAGTAACTTATGACATGGTGTACCACGTTTATCTGCATTTCACCACTAAGTATGAGGGTAACATTTTGCGTCTGATCGTGGTTTTATGAAGTCAATGAGCCTTTAGCTGTAAATGAAGTTAATTCAGATTCAAGTTCTTCATGAACGCCCATTAACGGTGTTCTGGAATGCGATAAGCTTGAGCTGGTGAATTATGTGGCAGTATTCTCTTATTGTCATTGTTTGCTTTAGAAATCACTGTAACCTATATTTAAGTAGAGAGCATTATGTAAAGATGTCTGAAAGTGAAGCTATACTGAGAACTATGACTACTTGATGACATAGCTTTACCACAAGAATATGCTGTGTGGTATAAATCTGGCTGGTTCTTTTTTGATAGTGTGTTTATAAATCATAGAACAAGCAATCTGTCTAGACTGGTAACGTGACTGGTAATGTTTTCCTGCTAGTACTAAGGAAGTAGGGGTCACTTACGAAAATAGAACAGTTTGTGGCTGTGTCTTTTTTAAATGCATGTTGATTTGGAACACATTGTTGCTTCACTAATACATGGGAAGTTACGGTACAAAAATCCCTTGTTGACCTTCTTAAATTAATCTCTCCAGCATTAGTTATTTCATTATTTTCAGCAGGAAGACAGCAGAGTTTAAATGTGTACAGCATGTTTAAGTGGCAAGATTGGTGCTCATAAAAAATTCATGGCAGTCTAAACTAGAATCAAATCGTCTTAATACAAAGGGAAGGTATTTCTGCTTTGGGGTACTGCTCGTGTATCTGCCGTATATACGCGTACGTGTAACTGACTGCTGAGAACTGCTGTGCAGTAAGATACTAGACCTAGATTTAACCCTCTGGAGCTTTTGCTGCTGTTTGAAGCCAAGCTTTCAGATCTTGGGAATTGTGTCTTTATTTTGTTTCAGGAAGGCTGTTTACTTTCCTCAACCGTTTTCTAACCTGTTTGTCTCTATAGAAATCCTTTGAAATGGTATATAAACACACATGCTCTCTATACTTAGATGTAACATTGCCATTTTTTTCCCATAATCTTACAAGTCTAACTGCTTGCATTTGCTCCCTGGTAATGTTCAAAGATAACCATTTTAATCTGAGCTCTCACTGGTATTGTGATACGTTTCAAGGAAAAAAATGTTTCAAAGCACTGAACAGGGATTAAGATTTTTATTTTTTTATTTGTTGTTTTGGGTTTGCCTTTTTCATTGCCACTGGGTCCTATGCTTCAGTCTAACAATTTCAAATTCAAATGAGGAAATTAGATCTGCATAACCATTACATGTCTGTTGCAATCAGTGCGTTTCTTTGTGGCATGACAAAAGTCCTTGGCTTTTAATTGTGTTATGAATCATAATCTCATGGTCTGTGAGTATAAGCAGAGCTTGAAAATTTCATATCATAGTGGATGTGAGTAGGAAGCTTTCAAAAGATGTGCCTTTGTTTCTGCAGAATGTAAGCTTCAGTAAATATAGAATACAGTCCCATTTAATTTCAGTATTTGCCAGTTCATAGGTGAATTATGAAGACAGCTTATCCATAGCAAGACAGTTTCTTGTTGAATGGTTGGCTTTTTTTGAACCAACATGTCTAGTGGTTGCTTTAAAGACAAAAAATGTAGTGAAAAGTGGTGTGTGCGTATGTATTACTTTTAAATAGTTCTACAGACTGAAGATAAGATGGTAAAATTCAGAATCACCTTGTATTGGCCAAATTTGTATTGATGCATACCAATGCACTCAGGCTTCAGTGCACAGAAGCTGTATTGTTACTGCTGGAACAGAGACTTTTTTCTTTTTATTCAGTTTTGCATGGTGCCCAACATAATGGGGTCCTAAAGCTTTAGCTGCTTTGGTAATATAAATAATAATTCTTGTTCAATGTACAATAACTTTGTATGAGACCTATAAACAAAGGTCTGTACTTTTTTTAACTGTATTTTCCAATATTGCAAATGAGCTAAATCCAAATGAAAGGGCAGAATTATTTTGAAAACCATTTTTAAATCAACAGCAAAATACCAACTTGTTTCTCTGTAAAAATACTCTCTCATAAACAGTCTTTAAAACTCAATTTTAAAGTTTCCATGGAGACCTAAGCTGCAGAAGTTGGCTGTATCATAAAACATGAATGTTTCTGAGAAAATAGCATTTTCATGCACTTTGAGGTATTTGAGTTCAACTCCACCAGTCTTAGGTTTTGCCTTTTATGCTGTCTGATAAAAAAGCTGCATAGCTGAGGATTGCACAAATGCTTTCAAATAATCACAGTAAAAAAGTTTAAGTGTTTGTAGTTTCAGCAGGGATAGCTGGCATATAAAAAAATTAAGGCATTCTCCAGATATAGGTCTTAAGAATTGTGTTCTTGAGTGTAAGAGCATCCTGGGCTGTGTCAACAAGAACACGGCCAGTTGCTTAAGGGCAGCGATCATCCCCTGCCCAGCATTGGTTAGACCATGCCAGTTTTGGATCCTCCAGTACAAAACTGATATTTATGAACTGAAGTGAGTTCAGCAGAAGCCTCCTGTTGTTTATGGGCAGGAGCTCCTGCCCTGGGAGGTCAGGCTGAGATGGTGGAGCTTGTTCAGGCTGGAGAAGAAACAGTTTTGAGGGGAGCTAAGTCACCTGCCTGTACCTACAAGAAGATCAATAATGTCAATAGTGCATGGTGGGATAATGACAGACAAGGGATATAAGTTGAAACAAGAAACTGTCCATCTGGATATAAGGAAAAAATTGAGAATAGTGAGACACTGGAATGGGTTTTCTGGAGTGGCTGTGTGGTCTCCATAACTGAAGGTTTTCAAGACTCGACTGGGTAAAGCTCTGAGCAAGCTAGTCTGACCTTATAGCTGACCCTGCTTTGAGCAGGAGGTTGGACTTAGAGGCTGTTTGAGGTCCCTTTCAATGTGAATGACTGATACTGTGAATGATCGATGCAGATTTTCTACAAGGCAAATACTGGTTAAATAAAGATTTAATTAGTCTCTATTGAGCTGGATCTTATCCAACATATTCCTAGTGATTTTCCAGCTGCATTTTAAAAAGCTGTGGATGGTATAGAGCAGTAGTGAACCATGTTTAGCCTCTGGGATAAGCAGAAGAGGTGGATACAGCCGAGAAAAAAACTAGTTCCACTTTGGAAACTTTGGTTTTGATTTGAGCATTACAGGGTATCCACACTCTGGTTGGCTGGCTGGGGCTGAGAGCACAAAGAGAAACGTACATGATACTTCTGACTTCTTTGCTTTTCCCATCTTCCACGTCTCTCACTGCAGGAATATGATTGTTACATTTCCTATGAGGCTGTGTCTCGGAGAAAATTATACAAAGCATGGAAAGTTTGGGTTTTTTCATAAATTTTCCATGCATGATTTGCCAAGTTTGTTCAGAGGTTATCCATAATGAACCTACTATCAAAAAGGAATTTTTCAAAAAATAATTTCTCTTTCACTGGGATCTTATGCCCTCTTTTATTCTGAAATAAGAATTCTCTTATCTCCCTACTAGTGGTATCAGTACCTATATCAGCTGCAGCATTTAGCACCCCAGAGTAGATTGCAAAACAGAATTCCGAAAATGAAATTGGCCTTGCTGGAATTTCCAAGACTCTTACAAGACTGCTAAAATCAGTATACTCTAGAGAGAGATTTTGATAGAGTTAAGTAGGAAAAACGTCCCCACTGATCATCTTCCTATCTATAAAAACAAATATTGGTTGAATGCAAGTGTGGCAATGTTGACATTTGTTTAGTAAGAATCAATACCAACGTACTACGTATCTAATTTCAGTTCTAGGATAAATGGATTTTACTGGTTGTGTTTCTCTGTGTGCCAGGCTATACAATAGCATTTTTCCAAATGACAATCAGTCTTCTATTTTTTTATAGAATTTTCACTAATTTTGTTAGATGATTAAGTAAATCACCACCCTTCACTAGTTTCCCCTTTCTTATTTTTTATTGATTACAGCTGAGAGTTTTAGAAAGAAATTATTTCATTCTTATATCTTGAGGAAGGTTGCATCTAGAAAGATCAAAATGAGATCTACTTTGCTGTAGTGTTGTTCAACATACCTGTCATATTTGTTTTCTTACAGCGAAAGATTTTTTTTAAGACTGAATAGAAATGGTTTGCCAAAATGTCCAGAAAAGCCTGAAAGACACTGTTCTCTCTTTGTGGTGAGTTCTTCCTACTCTCAAGCTTTGTTGTGCTGGATATTGAAAATAGAAGTTGGATTAAATTGTTCTTCTGTGGTTGACTTGGAACTGCTCCCTAAGCTTTTACATTGTTATGAACATAACTCTAAAGGCTGGGTGAAGTGCATTGTTGAACTCCCAACTTGAATGTTTTGTGGCAGTATGTGGAACTCATCTAAACTTCCACGTGGGCATAAGTACCAGTCTGTCTCCCTGCAACAAGGACCAGTGAGTTTTCCTACTCGTGCATTTTACACCCAACAGATTCTTTGTGCAGCACACTCTGTACTTTCAGAATATCAGGAATTGTGCACAAACACATCGTTGCTGTCAAGGCACACAGCAAGTCTCTTGTGTCCTCCCACTGGTTTTGCTGCATTACAGCATATCCTAGCCTGTGATATTTTAGGACAGTTGTTTTGAGTGCGTGACCGCCAATTTAAAGTGTTAAAGGGATAATTTGTTAATGTTGTGTAAATGAACTCACTGCTCACTTATCACTTTCGCTGGCAGTGAAAGCAGTGTCTAAAGATCTCTTTAAATGTTGCATGTTAATCAGGAGTCAGAAATAACGAGGTTCTGATCTTGTGCAGGATTTGGGTAGCAGTGAACTCAGGAAGGACATCTATATCACTGTGCACATTATCCGAATAGGTAGGTATAATTGTCTGTGAGTAGAAATCGTACGTTTGTTAGACATATGACAGTAAAAAAAAAACCTGCTTGGGGTCAGCTTTGAGATTTCTTAGATTAGCTAGGCCTTTGAATAAATTTTTGGAAAAGAAAATGCCCAGTTTTTGATGGAAAAATGCTTTGGATTTCTCAGCATTGTTTTTGTGTCATTTTTAAGTGTACTGCTAACTGAGTTGAGATGCAGGGTATTTTGTTACTATCACAAAACAAAATGAAAGTGTCAAATATGAACTGTGTTAAAATGATGGAGTTGTCTTTGGGGAGTCCATTCTTGTTCCAAAGAGAGTAATTTCAAGCATCCTTTGTTCATAGAAAAACTTGCCTGGAAATTTAATGTACCTAATTAGGGTATAATGTCTGATGTATATCTGAAATTATTCAGATAAATTTTGTCTTCTCCCTGACCCCTTGAAAAAGGAGGAGAGGGGAAAGGAGTGGAGAAAGTCTCATAATAATTTTAATTGCTGATGCTGTAGACAAGAGATCAAGTCCTCTAGATCAAAGTGGAAGAAAAGTATACGTTTGTGTTAGGTATTTATTTTAAGAAGTTATCTTCTGGGCTGTACTGATGTGAAACAATCTTCGGGTCTGCTTCTGACCTCTTAGGTGTATTGTTTTCTTTGTAAACTGCCTCTGCAGTTGGATCAGTGCAATACTAAATACAACTTTTGTTCCTATTTTGGAAAGATATTTTGGTTTGAAACATAGTCACTCTAACTTGTGCTGAGTTCAGAAAGAACTTGTTACAAAGTAAACACTATTTTACAGCTTTGAGGAGTAATTTTTCCTTGTATTTTCATGCTGTTCTAGTATTTCACCAGAGTATCAAAATATTGTGTTTTGTTTTTATTGGCAAGGACTGGGAACAGGTATGGTAAACTCTGATGTAATGTAAGTATATTTGGTAAGAATCAATGCTTCAAAGAAGAATAAGGAGTAGAATTTTTCCTATTGTATAATTTTCAAATATATTCTCAGTCAAGTTTATAAATGAACGACTGAAATATTAAAAAGTTAAAATAAGATTTATATGCTGCGTGGTGTGAAAATGAACAATTACTCTTCCAGCTGCTGTGACGCATAGGAACATTTGGAGGAGGCATCGCCCTGCAGCGACTGCAACCATAGGCTTTTCTTGTCAGAAATTCAGACTTGGTGGGAAAGACACATAGCTGCCAGTGCACAATTGAATAAAATGGTTAGAAAGAGGGCAGTTGCAAATGCCAGGAACACAGTGAGAAAATTGATCAATTGTATTTAAATCAAATAGAAAAGGCTAGGAAAAATATTTTGTTTCAAATCTGTTTTCCTTGGCTGCCTTCTTGCTTTCCTTATCATAAATTATACTTCTGTCCTTTGTCATCTTTCCTCCCCGTGTTTCATCTTTGCTTGATTTTTCTGCAGCTGGTTGATTATCCCCTTGCCAGCCAGTTGCCTGTTTGAAAGCAGCATTTGATTACTAAATTGTAATGGCTCAATCGCAACACCGCTCGTATAAATCATAAGTAGCAACAACCACAGTAAAATAATTCTTATTGGACAGCAAATGTTGAACACTCTGTCATGTCTGAACTCTAAATTTAATTTGGTGGTGCCATGAGTGTGCTATCACTGGGTATCAGAAAGTTTGTTGAGTGGAGGTCATGAGAGGATGAGCAGTACCTCTGGTCTGAGACCTTTCAAGATCATCACATATTTAGTAGACTTCCTGTGTCATTTGTTATCCTAATATAGTATAAAGACGGACCAGATTCGCTGTGACAGAATCGTCTACTCGGTAGACAGATCGTCTACTCAGATCTGTCACCTTACTGAGCTGGACTGCTCTCTGTCTTCCTTCTGGGGTTTTAAGAGAGACAGTTCCATGGATTATCAAATATGTATTTTGTTTGGCAGGACGAATGGGAGCTGGAGAAAAGAAAAATTCCTGCAACGTACAATATAGACGGCCCTTTGGCTGTGCAGTCCTCAGTATTGCAGATTTGCTGGCAGGAGATTCAAAGGATGACCTCGTCTTAAAAGTATACATGTAAGGAATATTTTTTTCTTAATTTTTATAAGTATCTTAGAGTCAGTTTGCTTCAGAAGCAGTGGTGTTAAATGCAGTGCGAGTAAATATCTGTAGCTCCGTTCTGTTCCAAAAAAGTGTAGTAGCTAATTTCTTTTCTTTATTTTTTTTTGTCACGGTTTGGAAATTTTGGCTAGTTCTACAGATGTGTTTACGAAGTGGGATAATATTAAAGATAAAGGTTACATTTAGATCTTTGTGTGTGTGTGAGCATTTTTCACATCCTTGTAAGAGCTTCTGGAGTGCTCTATTTATGGCAACATGAAGTTCTTTTAGGACTTGTTTAAACACCTTGTGCTGCCTAGGCAGCTAGAGCAAGTACTTTATAACTACAGAAAAAAGCAGGCAGAGTATCTTTTTGTGTAATGAAACAATTATATGATGGCAACAACAAAAGTGTAAAAGATAGTGCTGCAGAATGAAAAATCGAAAGTAGATTTTAAAATGAGGGTTGGTTAAATAATGGATTTGGGCTGATAATAATTGTAAGAAAGTTCAATTTTCTAGTTGTAGCAACACAGTGCATGTAATGTCCTGCTGATCTTGGACATTATAGTAAGAACTGTTTTGTGGAGTCGTCTCTATCCTAAGTACGTAAACCTAGGGGACACGTTGTGCACATGAGGACGTTCTGTCCCTCCCAGGGTTAGCACTCAAGTCTTGAAGGCATGGAAGTCTTTCAGGCAGCCTTTCTCCTCTCCTCTCTATCCCTTGGTGCTGGATTAGAGCCGCTGTAATCAGCGCTGCAGAAAAGCCGTTTAGTGTGACAGTGGACATGTGGGCTGGCTCTTATTGCACTCCCAGGACATTAAAGTCAAATAGGTGTTCACTGTTGGTTAACAAATTGTTAGGTTTGCCTATTATATTCTGTTTTGTTTTTATTTTTTGTCTGTTTGTTTTAAAATAACAAAAACAGTGGAAGAAGAAACATCACTCAAAACCAGATTTGATGCTAAGACTAACTCCAGTCTGAACCACGAAAAGTGATCATTAGAACATGATCAGTTTTTCCTTATGGAAAAGCAGCTATTTTCTAAATGTATACTGAAATTTAAATTGCTCTTTCACTGACTACCTCCTGAAGATCACATCCTATTTTAAATAACTTTGAAGTATAGGGCACAAATTTTTCTGTCTGCTGAGACCAGCGCTGAGTCCTGTGTCTCCTCTTGAGTGTCACAAGATAGATTTCTGTGTGGTTTCATGCTGAAGGATAGATCTATACAGATGATGAATTTGGTCACGGCTGAGTTCCTGAGCATAATTGCTCATATCTTTCTCCCACCCTTTGCCACACGAAGCAGGTATTTCCATGGTGCCTTTCTCAAATGGTAAGAGCACTCTCACCCTTTTCCATTGAGACAGTTTCATGGGGTTTTATTCACTCCTGTTGTGTTACTAATTTTGTGAACCAAAGGGGATTTGTTTAGAGATATGTGGTGAAGCCGATCTGAAAAACTTGTGTTCTTATTTCAGAGTTAAGAAAGTTATCGCTTTTCTAGGTGCAACACAGAGAGTGACTGGTATCAGATCCATGAAAATATCATTAAAAAGCTGAATGCACGTTACAACTTGACAGGCTCCAATGCAGGTGAGTAAATTGCCACATTTCTGTTTCCATTCTTAGGATTTTCTTAGTTTGCAAATGAAGTGGCTCTGTTTTAGAAGGACTAATGTCTATGAAAGAAATGCTTTTTCACATAGAGGAAAATTCTCAGATGAAAATGTATGATATTGCTGTTCATGTGTACATTTAAGAAAAAAAGTCACTGAATTGTCTTCAAGGAACTATATAATATAAACTTTTATTCTGTGCTGAGGAACTACAGTTTGTTGTGGAGTTCTGTTCACATGTGAGGCTGATCAAATTGTTGATCCATGTTACCTGACATTTCTGCTTCACGTTTTCATCAAGAATATAAAATTTGCCATTGCCATTGTATATTAAACTTCAGAAAAAAATTAACTGGGAGCTACCAGTGCGATCTGCATTCCTGCTGGTAGCTCGGCTTTCCAGCTGAGCAAGATGCAGAGTTGATATTTAAGAATTTACCAATAGTCCTCCATAGTCATCTGTATGGTATTTTAACTGTCATCAAAATAAATTCAGGTGTCAGACTTAAGAAATGGGAGACAACTGACCTTTGTTATTGTGAGATGGTGGTTTGACACATACGAGATGTTGAATTTGCTTTTTATGTTTGTTTTTTGTTGTTGTTTCTTTTTTAATACCAACTTATTAACATTTCTGAATGCTGTTATCCAGGAACATGGTCAAACTTGAAATGAAACCTGAAATGGAAGTTTATGGGTCTCCTGTCCTTGTATTCAAATATTCTTTTGCCCCTGTGAAACATTAATTAGCTGAAATATGACTATAGAAAAATCTCATGAACTCATTTTCCAGGTTGTACTGTAATTGTAATCCCTTTCATGTAGTAGGCTTCATGCTTCTTTAACTTGATTTCAAGCATAATGATTATCTTGAAAATGTATGTTCAACAATCTTTAGTGGATAATCAAGAAGCACATGAAAGCTTGTGTTATTTATCAAGACTGAAGTTATGTATTTAACCATTTCTAATCCCATTATTTTCTCACATGGAATCTAGCCACATATATTTTAGAATATCACGCATCTTTTTGGACAATAAATATAAAAATCGTGTAGTGAAAATACAAGAGCACATTACTGAGTAAGTATAATGCTGGGCTTCTTAAATGTGTTAACAATATTCGTTGTTGGTCATTCTGACTGTCCATGCATTACCTGCTTACTCTGTGATACATTGCTTATCCTATTTCATTCTCATGAAATAAGAGTTCACAGTTAAATACCCAGTTGTCCTAGGAGACATTGGATAAATTTGAATACTCTTAATTATATGAATATTCAACGTGAAAGACATGTGGGATGTGTATTTTTTTTCCAGGTTACAGGAGGCTGGAAAGCGAAGCTAGCAAATTGAATATTAGTTACATTTTGAAAAGGGCTGTTGGGGAGGGAGGCGAAGAGAGGAGAATTCCACACAGAATTCCAGTAGCGCATGTGAAGGTTGGAGAGGGAAAGAGAAAGTGAGCAGGAATGCCACTTTGAGTACTGAGCAACTAAAAGATAAACTATGAAAGGTTATTTACATCGCACATGTGAAATTTGTTCCTCTGCAACTGCTTAGCAGCCTGAAAAAGCACTTGCAAGGCTTTAGCAATACGTTCAGATACTTGTGCTGACACCTCATGGAAAATATTGTTGTTACACTACTTTTTATTTTTCCTTTGCTGTCTTTCTGTAATAGTGTTGAATGGCTAGTTCTGAGCCTCATTAGCCTTGTCTGCCACCTTATAGTTGTCAAAAAAGGATAAAATCGTGCATTACAGGAGACGTGGGTCTTTTCTCTCTTAGGAACCGTTGTAGGTATGAGCTGAATGTAGGAAAAATTGAATTTTTGGTTTATATCGCACTTGCCCTCAGAAAGACTTAAGAAAGGAAACACAAACAACAAAGATGCTTCAGACTATTGTCTATGCTCTAGGCTTGTTCCCTCTTCAGATTTTGTCCTGTACAGTTTCTTTCAGCTCAGGAGATTTTCACACAGTCTTTAGTTTTCACAAATTGTTATCTCCCACTGCTGAAATAGTTTATCAGATAATTCATAATATTCTTCAGAAAAAAAAAAAAATTCCAGTTTTCTGGGGAAAACTAAAAAGGAACTCAAAACATACTTTCAGTGTCTTGCATGTAAAAAACACATATTGCCAGACTATAGCATTTGTTTTTAGCATTCAAACCCCCACTCCCCAAAAAAGTCCTTTTTCTACTTCAACTCATGATAGTTCTTAAGTACAGAATCCTCTTGCATTTTATTCCCCCTTTGTGTCTAAAACAGATCAAATAAAGGCAAATGACCGTCACTTCTTAATACAGCCCAGAAAGGAGCAGGGGACAGATGTTCATCCCCTTTCCTCTTCTCTGTGGATGCAGGAATGGAAGGACTCAGTCTCATGGATAATTTAGCATCATTTGCTGGAATGGGAACTGGAATGTGTTTTCTGCATGAATTTCCAGCCTGGCAGAGACTAGAGTAGCAGGTAGTGGGTCAAATTACTATTCACTGCTAGTCTTTGCAGCTGGTGGCAGGTGTTAACTTACTGGAAAACACCTGGTTGCCTAGTGTAGGAGATCAAACCCTTAATGCAAAGGCCAAGCTGTACAGTCTTTGCTGCATTTAGTAGCATTATTTCTTACATTGAGTTTGTAGTATTTGTAGAATAAGTACTATTGGGTCTAGATGATTTTGTAATTATTAAACAAACCAGGTTTTGGTAATAGCTGGAGTGGAGCTGGCTATAAAAACTATTTTTCCTATGATTTTTTTTTCTTAGAATTAGACGCCAGCTACTTCGGTTTTAAAGTGCAAAAATCTGTGGAAAATGAATATTCCTGCGTAGAGGTCACACCTAATTACATCAGTCTTACAGAAATAGAAATGTCTTATTTTCCTTGTATCTGTATGACCAGAGATCAGTGAAATGTATACTACAGATATAGAAAACAGTTACTGGCTTCTCTCAAATCATATAAAATCCTCCTTTATCCCCTTATGATATATTTTAGATAGTTGAAGCCTAGCCAAAGCCTTTGCTTTCATATCAAAGCTTGGGCTTCTGTCAGATGTGAAAATCTCTTTGTAGGGTTTGCAATGTGGGTCACAGTTGCAGATCTTATGCTTTGGGTGTGACTGTGAAAATATACTCTGGACCTTTCTTGGGACTACAGTGAACAAATAGTACTGGATGTGGAATGCTTTTCTTCTTAATAAAGCAGTCACTAATGCACAAAGTGCCTTGTAAACTGTTATTGATCATATAATAGCTGCTTCATTTGCCCACAGGATTACTGTGCCATGAATGAACCAGTTGATTTTTAAAATGTGCGTTTTAAAAGTGCATTTTAGGACACGGGGCAAGAGAGCAAAGCCAAATCTGATTGTCATTAAACATGGTTCTATACAAAAGTAAATAAATAAAAATCAGAGAATGCTACTCCAATTGTACATACTTATGCAGCATCATAGATTTCTTATTTTCTTATGATTTTTTAGTAAGAATTTCACGTGCAACTTTATATCTTTGCTTATACTTTCCTTTTTTATATCCTTGCTTATACTTCTTTTCTTTTTTCTCCAGTTCTTTATTTTTTCAAAAGTTGAAACGTATTTTTTTTTAAGACAGCACGTGATGATGGAAGGAATGTCTAGTAATTGGAGCAGTGCTTTATATCTAGTGATTGGAGCAGTTCTTTTGGATCTGAAGGTAGAGGGTTCTTGTCCACAAAAATTACTCACTTATGGCTGTGAACAAGTTACACAGTTCAACAGTGATGGTTCTTACTGTAATCCCTACTTAAACACCATCAGCATCTTCAAAGCACCTCCTTAGGCACAAGATCTTCCTGTAGGTACCTAAAGCTGAGGTAACTTTCACTTCCGCCACTGCTTGAAGTTGAGACCCAGGTGGATGCACCCGGGACACTTGCACCGTCAGAATATGGGGAGCTAGATTTAGCTGCTTGGGCACTAAGCTGAAAAAAAAAAGCTGGAGATGATTGCTGTGACTCTTGTGCCCATGCTATTTTAGGGACATAAATATTCACTGGGTTTACCATAGAAATTATTTACTCCAGTGTTTGAGATGTTCTTCAAAGACAGAAAAAGTCTTGGTTCAGACTCTGATTTGGAAAAGGATTTTCAGTCTGTCTCGCATGTCCCAGATGAGCATGCTAATCACTTGGCTTCTCAGACTTCCCTGCAGCAACTGTTCAACTTTGTGTACAATTAGACAATATGCATTATGCCATGGGGAAAGTGAAAGTGCCTCTAAAGCCTGCTGAGTAGCGCATGATTTTCCTAAATGTGATCTGAATTCATGTCACCTTAGCAAATCCTGTAGAGGAGAGATTTAAACTTTGGTCTCGTGTTACATGTGAATATTCTCCCCCCCATAAGTTATCTTATAAAAAAGCATAGTAAAAATTTGATGAAAAATGCACTACAGCTTCCTCTTTCTTCACCCTCCTTTGAGAAGAAAGACTGGATAGCTTACATTGAAGGGGATGCAAGACATTCCTTTTTGCTCCACTTTTTACTTCAGGTTCCTAACCTTCTCATGTGTAAACTCCTGTGTAAATGCCAATTTAGATTCCCTTATAGCAAGTCTTGGAAAAGCTGCATGTGCCTGATGCAGTAATTCTTGAGAGCTGAGAGAAGGATACACGTGCTTTTCAGTTGTTACAGCAAAGGAGGTGAAAATCCTTTCAAATCCTATAGAGATTAAATTACTGGAGTAAGATTATAAACGTATCTAGCTGCTTTGTAGCTTTGGATTCTTGTGTGGATTCCACGAAAATAGCAAATGTAGTGGGAAGGTCTTTTCCTGTGCCATTATCTTGGAATGCTCTGATGAGCTAGACAAGAGTGATGTAACCTAATTGCATGTTTACTGAACGCAGTGTGGTGTATTCTGTGGTTGCAATGCCAAACTTACATTGCAACTCCACTGGAAACACTGTTAATTATACATTAACTGTAATTGATGGGAGGGCCTTAAGCTTTACAGGAAACATTCAAAATGGTGGAATTTCTTTTGCCACTCTTGGCTCAAGCATGATTTCTTCTTCTTTTTTTTTTTTTTTTAGTATGGTGACAGTGTTAATTTTTTAGCTGTTGCTTAGAGGGCAAGATACAGCTCTTGAAAAATCTAGATAAATCATATCCTCTTGCATACAATTTAGGAAATTACTAGATGGCATCAGTAGCTGACAGGAATGTGAATCTTTAAATATGGTGGGGGCAAGTTTTTGAATTGTGAGGCTGTTTTTAAGACAAATCTAGGTTGTTGGTTGATTTGTAAAAGATTGTCTTAAGTCTGTCAGGCACAAACTATTAATTTGTTTCTTTAAAAGAGGAAGATGCACAAGTAGATGTTTTTCAAATGAATGATTTACTGCCTGTAATGAATTCAAACTTGCTTCCATGTACCTGTGCAAAAATCTGCAGGCAGAGAGTCATCCAAAGTGACGCTGCCTAACAAAAGGAGACTGGTCAATAAATGGGCAAATGCATAATGCCCTGATTGAAGCATGGAGGACTTGAAGCCCATATTGTTGACAGAAGTTTGCCAAGAATCCCATCATGTGGAAGGACAAACTGGCACATTAGGGGGAAAGTTAGTCATCAAATCATAGAGTAAGTTAGGTTGGAAGGGTCCTCAGGAGGTTATGTGTTCCAGCACCAGTTCAAAGAGGAACCAACTTCAAAGTGGGATCTAACTTTTTTGAAGTTCAGTGAGGTTGCTCGTTCAAAGGCAAATTTTATTACACTGCTATCTTTTTAATTCAACCAGACCAAAGTAAGTTTTATAAAGCAAACATCCTTGGTTTTAGGGAACTATTGTTACCTCATATGGTTTGGGGTTTTTTTTCCCCCAGTGTATGTGTCACTAAAATCTCAGTCTAGCTCAGTGGTCATATAAGACTCAGAGAAGGGACGAGACAGACCAGCCCAATGCACAAACTCATCTGACAAGGTGCAAGTTGTAAGACAAGTATGGCAGTGGAGGCAGGTGGATAGGAACAGTGGTATCTGTTTTGGGGCAGGATGTCTTCCCCCGCCTATTTACCTGCATGCAACAGCCTCTTGGCACTCTAATTAATATCTTTTCTCCATGGTTACTGTCAAACATTGAGAAGTTAAACAGGTGAAAAACCATATACTTTGTCTGTTTTTTCTATTTCAGAAAAAGCAAGCTTTGGCTTACAAATTCCTTGATTTGGAGGGGGAAGCCTGTTAGAGTCATTATTTACTTTGCAGTGGAGAAACTGCAGAGGCCCTATGAAGTGAGAGAACTGAGGAGCATCGTTTTTCCACACTTTGTATGATAAAAAGCTACAAGAGATCAAATACAGCAGGGAACTGGTAGCTCAGTATAAGTTTAGGGTGCAATATTTCTAGGAACAGAGCTGTGGTAACTTACAGTGTGTTCTAGATACAAGAAGTAGTGTGATTATGTTTGCATGACACTCCACCAGCAGTTCACAGCGTTACCCCACTCAGAGTTGTTGCAAGGGTAGCTTCTTCCTGTGAATCAGTGTGAGAAATGTCAGATGGGAAACAAAATGTGCATTCCCTGCTGATATAGTAGCAAATATAGTTGTTAGCCATAAAAAGGAGGTGTAGGCTCACAGTGGAGAACTGAGTGGAGCAATGGCTAGTAGAAAATGAGGAGGAATGAGAGCAGGGGTAGTAACATGTACTCAACAGAGAAAATAGAACAGAATGAGGTACCTAACTTTTGGGTAACTCCTGGTCATATGATTAATCATAGATAAGTTCTCTGGTGTTTGTCTTTTCTCAGCAGAGTCCACAGATGTCAGTGGTGCTCTGGAATGTATCTTGTATCTACACCTCACTAACATTTAAACAGCAAATGCATTTGTTTAATTACTGTAGTTCTGTGACAATTTATTAATGTCAGTTTTAATGTCTGTTAGGTTTTGTGACAAGGAGATTATGTGTGTTCCATTTTGATGTGTTTAAGAATTAGTTGTCACTGAAGGCTGCTATTTGAAATACATTAAAAATAAGAATAATGCTCATATGTGCTTCACTAAGTACACAATGAAATAAGGCATTCTTTTTTGTTCTCAACAAATGCTAAAGCTGAAAGATTAAATGTATAGAGAATTTTGCACATAAATTGTTGTTCAAGATCCTTTGGCCCTGAATGACAACTTTGACATATAAAAAAGCCAGTTTTAGAGCAGATTTTTAGACAAGGATTTGTAGAACTTTACTTTTTCAAGTACTTTTTCCAGAGTGGATGATATTGCTCAACAATCTAATGTAAAGCCCTTTTCCCAAATTCAGGAGTAACCAAATTTTTAAAATTTGTAGCCTAATCTAGCATATAATATATTATGTAATATATCCAGCCTGGAAAGATATTAATTCTTAAAGATGGCAGACTTACAGACCAGTCAGATGTGATTTGGTATGTTTTTACAGCAGTTCGAGCTTGTGGTGTTGTCATCTGTGAAAGTTGTGGGTTTATCATAAGGACTCCAAAAATCAAGTTCAAGATGGATTTTAGTGTAGTTATCTGTAAGTGTCCTTCATGTAGCATGATGTAGACTGTGCTGGAGATGAGGGCTCTAACAAAACTAAAGTCATACTGTGCTCTGGGGTGTTGCTAAAAGAACGAAAAACGTGCCATGGTGATGCTGTCAGGGACACCTTATATCCGGTAGAAGCCAGGACTTGCTGTTCATCTCAGTAGTGTGATTATAGAATCATAGAATCATTTAGGTTGGAAAAGACCTTTAAGACTGAATCCAACTGTAAACCTAGCACTGCCAAGTCCAACCACTAAACCATGTCCCTAAGCACCACATCTATGCGTGTTTTAAATACCTCCAGGGATGGTGACTCCACCACGCCCCTGGGCAGTCTGTTCCCATGCTTGACAACCCTTTCAGTAAAGAAATTTTTCCTAATATCCAATCTAAACCTCCCCTGGCACAACTTGAGGCCAGTTCCTCTTGTCCTATCACTTGTTACTTGGGAGAAGAGACCAACACCCACGTGGCTACAACCTCCTTTCAGGTAGTTGTAGGGAGCAATAAGGTCTCCCCTCAGCCTCCTCTTCTCCAGGCTAAATAACCCCAGTTCCCTCAGCCGCTTCTCACAGGACTTGTGCTCCAGACCCTTCACCAGCTTCATTGCCCTTCTCTGGACACACTCCAGCACCTCAACATCATTCTTGTAGTGAGGGGCCCAAAACTGAACACAGTGCTCAAGGTGTGGCCTCACCAGTGCACAGTAGAGGGGGACGATCTCTTCCCTAGTCCTGCTGGCCACACTAGTTCTGCACATGATTGAAATGGCACCCCATTTAAACCTGGACGTTCATAGCTAAGGCTAAATAATGAGAACAGCTGGCTCATATTTCCATCTTGGAGTTGGGTTATGTCTTAGCAGTGAGGTTTTTATAAGCCTTTTCCAAAAATTCATTCTGCTTGTTACTGTTAAATAGTGTTGTTGACTTCCTTTATCCACTGAAAGGATAAAAAGACTACTTCAAAAGAGGAATTATAGAACATATATGCATGATTTTAATGCCTTCAAGGGTTATATTTACAAATTAATTACAAATGTTACCTGGGCTTTTAAGTTGGTGGGGATTTGTTTTTAAAACTTTCTTTAGGTCCCAGTTAAACGTTGACTGTTTATTTGAAATAAGACACAGAACTGGAATATAAGTAGATAAATTTCTAATTCAGTGGTGTGAAAGCTGGCTGCATTGCAGAGCTGCACTCATGAAGTGGAAAATAACAGGTGTTTCCCTGGAATCTTTTGTCTGTTGTTTTCACTAGAAGCAATATAAAAGACTTATAATTGTAAAATTGTGTATTTTGTGCACTGCCTAATACTCTTATTAGTATTGGTATATGACAAAACAGTATGTGAAAATGTAACTTTAAAAATTTTTGAGCAAGATGTTTCAACCTTGTAATACAACAATGTTGTGTGGAAAATGGGTATTGACATGCTGTGTGTATTGTTGATAGAAAAGGGCATCAGTGGGCTTACCAAGGTAAGAATTGGATAAATTATTGCGGAGATCTTTATTGTCTGTATAAGGAGGTTAGACTAGATGCTTATAATGGTCATTTAGCCTTCTGGTCCTTTCATCCTACAGTGGTTCTGGCAAGAAATACTTGAGGCTCTACCATGTCCCCTGTAAAGAAATTCCAAGCCAGTTTTCTTGTGATGATATAATGCTATTTGCATTTAAGTGTTTATGTTCAATGTGAAGAAGAAAAAACTTTCCACACTTGAGAGCATTTCTGACAAAAGCCTTCAGTACAGGAGCTCATTTAATTCATGAGCTCCAAGAAAGTTGTCAAATATTTACAAAGGCTGTTTTTCTTGCATTCTATTTACTCAGCTAAAAAAACAGAATTTAAAGCTGAGGAAAAGAGAAAGAGTTTGCAGGTTCCTTTTGATAATTCAAAGTAATCACAACCAAGTCTTTAACAAGGCCAGCAAGGATTGAATCTACCTCTCCTTTTTTTTTTTCCTATCTGTTCCCAGACTGTAATTTGTGGGTTTTATTACATAGATTTTGCTGTAGCCAAATTGTACAAGATTTATACAGTTATTTTTCCCAGATCACATTAAATCAATAAGTCTTTTGTTTGCCAGTAACAATGTGGAAATCTACTGGTTTTATCTTTGCAGTGATAATTCAGACACTTTAAAGACTACCAGAAATGGGAACACCTGTATGCTTTCAGAATACTTTGAATACCTTTAGGCAGCTTTATTTGGACAGATGCCTTATTTTATTACCTTTCTTAAAATACAAACAGTGCTGAATAGCATTCTGTCTGAGGTTTGGTGTTGGTTTTTTTCTATCAGCTTCCTGAGCAGCTGCTAGGCATTTTCTTCTTAATATGATCTAGGATTCTCTGCTGCCAGAGATAGAAGCTGAATGTAAATGCTTTCCCCTCTCCCCGGAAGCTCAAATGCAAATAAGTGGTCTGTAAGTGTAATGAACAGTTGCCTTTTGTCATAACTAAATGCAGAAATCAATAATGCAGTATAAAAGCTATTTTAAGGTAAAATGACACATCTGTCAAGAATCTGGAATGCTTATTCAGCAACTTGTCAATTTTCTGTATTCTCTTTCATCTGAATGATAAAAATAATCTGTGGTGAACTATGGTACCAGTTAATCGTGAGAAATTTCATGTGCTTGCAAAATAAATAAAAGCAGATCTGTTTGCATTTGCACACAGAGCTTTGTAGTAATATTTTCAAAACTGGAGTAAATACAGAATAATAGCTAACACAAGATGTTATAATTACCACTAGGGACGTAATTTGAATTTTTTTTCTGAGGGGACAAAGCTATACTATGTACCTAATTAAAGAAAATGTGCCAGTCCTTCAGAGACTGGATAATAATTTTCATTGCTATGTTTTAGCTCCTAATGTTCTAGAAATGGAAAATTTATAGTTATGAAGTTTTGGATAGATTCTAGGTCTCATAGGTGCTGTGATGGTCATATCGGCCACAGTCAGATGCAGTGTGCGGTGGCATGTTGCAGTTTTCTGTTTGATTTGTCTGTGCACAGCTGTTCCATCAGGAATGCTCTAATTTTTTCTAAAGCTGGCAATTTTATTGTCTAGCGCATGAAATGAGATGAGAAAGAACTGATGTTGACATACATCATCAGAGTGGAATAAATTAAAACTAAAGGATATTACTTTTGTTATATGACAGAAAAGGTATTCATGTTTCCATAGGAGAAATTTTAATGAATTAACTTTCTATCTCCTTATACAAAAAGAATATCTCTGCATTGTTTTGATTGCATTCCTTTTCCTTGAGCGTCTTCTCCATCTCTCCCAGACTGGCTGCTGACCAAATTCTTTGCAAGCCTGCTCCGCCTTGGCCCTGTCTCATTACTGTCCGGTGATTAAAACTTCCTTTCTAGGAGCAGTAATGTTTCCGCTCCACCCTATCATTTTTTTCTCCATACACATAGCTTTCATCACTTTCACATTGAGCTCAGTGGCTTTCTGGCCATTATGATATGCAAAATTCTGGTTTCATTTTGGTGAGGAAGGTGGTGTCTCAACTAGTAGGTTCCTCTTCATTCCGCTCTGTTTTGCACTGTGTCTGAGGGAGTCCCTCTTCACCTCCATTGAATGTGCATTCTTCTGAAATCTGAATTGCTCTGTGACGTGTCAGCATGTTTTAAATGACGTTAGTTGTCAGGTAACTTGATTTATAATAAGGATACGAATTTTAGTTCCTTGTAAAATGTGAATTATTCCATCTTTTTACAGAACCTCTTCCCCATGACTTTTATTCCAGATGCATGGTTGCTCAGTCATGATGGGTGTCTAGTTTCTTTGGCAAGTGTATTGTATTTTTATAGACCCATAAATATGGGATTGCTGTGGCTTGTAACTGGCCGCAGGCTTTGTGCTTAGCTGACAAGACAGTCCTCATTACCTGTCTGGTTTTGGCTGGCTGGATTTGTCTTGGCCTGCCTGGAGATTTGTTCTGACTTGTAAAAGCATTTATCTAATGACAAACTATTAAATTATATTGACTTTATTTTAGCTCTTGCTTAGCTTTGTACAGTTGTGTGGTGCAACCCACTTTGGTATATATGCTTTGTATTTAATAGATAGTTATAACATGTAGTTATAACTATCAGTTAGCTAGCTATAACCGTAGACTAAAATGGAACATAGAAGAGTAGTGACATGTGTCCATAACTGAGGCCTTGCGTGACCTTGAGAGCAGAAGAAAACCAATTTTAGGGGAAACAAAGAGAACAAACAACAGATATGTGGCATATATAAAACACATCATATATGATGACTGAAGATGTAATTTGGACTTGCAGGCCAGTGAAGAAATAACAAGGTGTAAAGCACATTAACAAACATAAAAATTACTCCAAGAGGAGCCTAGAGAGAGAGAAAGAAGAAACAGGCAACATCCTACTCCTCGTGGCAGAGGACTTGGGATGCTGATCACTTGGTCACCATACCCCACCTTCCCAGGTTGAAAGCATTCATCTTAAGACCCCAGAGGGGCAGTGGAAGGGTGAGCAAGGGGTAGATACTGGAAAGATTGTATGTATATAGGTCATTTTAACAGTATTTTGTTTGGAGTGTGCCAGTATCATTGTAAATGGACCAAAAATAATTCTTTAGACTGTTATGACTTTCATTAGGACTAAGTTCCTGATTTTTCCTGTACAGTGTGTTCCTTTTGCCCATTACTGAATGTAACAAATTCTGAATTGTACTGAATTCAAGCAACCTACTCTGTAGCTTGAGTATCACACCTCAGTAACAGTATGCATATTCTGATTTTAGGCCCTTAATGCAGTGGGGCCTCGGTTCCTTGCAAAATTGGTGGAGCTTTGAGAGAGCAATCAGAACGCTTCACTGGGGATCACCGCCTTTTCGTTGATTATATAAAGTCCATATGCTCCCAACTATAGCTTTTTTACCAGATTTATCAGATCTGCTGCTTTCCTTCTTGTCAATTCCCTTTTCATTTGGCAGCTGGATCCTCAGTGGCAAGATGGTTAACTTGAAACCTTGGTTTTTGGAAGTTCTTCAGACTTCCTTCCCTGTGCATCTTCTGTTTCCACTCTGGTTTAGTTTCACTCTTTCCTATTGTACTGGACTGTTTCACCGTGTAATGTTTTTAAGTAACTTTGCTATCTTTAATCCAATATTCTTCATTTTTCTGAAGAGTTGGGAGATGTACACCATTTATATTGCAAAGATATATTTCAACTATTAGTAAAATGACTAAACCGTGTCTTAAGTGTGTTCACTGAGAGATTTTCTTGATGCTTTTGGATATAAAAAGATGACTCTTCATTTTCCAACAATGAATTCTGTGAAATACAGAACTCTAATACTTTTCTCGCCTTGCCTGAGCAAGTGCTTCAAATGCTTGACAGGCGGCTTATTTCTCAAGTTAAAACTATTTTGCCATTGATGAGTTTTTTTGACATTTACCTCATTTTTTTAGCTAAATAAAATTCTTCAAGGAAATCTGTGAAATTTGTAACCAAAGAAAACTGTATTACTAATTGGATTAAAGGTCTTCAACTTTTGTTTAGAAAGCACAATAACTTTACTCAGCGCCAGGCGGTGTACAATATCTGATTAATGCTGTTGTGGTTGATGTGATCTGGAGCAATGGCAAATGGTTTCTGAGGTTTCCAAGGAAACAGTGCAATAGGGGCATATGAGGGTATGAATATACATATGTATGTATAACAGTGTCTTAAAATATAAAAGAAACAAGATTGGAGGTGGACTAAATATCCGTATTTTTAAGTGAGCTATGCCAAGCCTAGCTCATCCCATCCAGCAATGAAAAACTTTTTACCTGCTCTAACAGTCTGAAGTTTGCCTGTATGACTTCTTACCAACCTCCTGTACCATTAGCTGACCACAGCGTGGTTTATTTTCTCGTCTACACCAATAATAATTGTCACTACTTCCTAAAAGTTATTAACTGGAAAACCACAGAACAAACTCTCATTACCAAAACAATTAATGTCTGTGGCATTAAATACAGTCCTTAAAATAGAACAGACTTCACTGAATGTTTTTTCCTTGTAAGATTTGTTTATATACTCAATTGGAGAAGTGTAGGTGAGCTGTTTTTCAGAATGGAAGTCTAGTCAGAGTATCACATTCTCTGGAGTTGCCAAAATAATAAAATATAAGTGTAGTTAAGAGGAAAAAGATAGAAGCTGTCATGCTAATTAGATCTCTCATCTGTTTAGTGTAGTTGTCTGGACTGGTAGTACTTAGTACAGATTTTTCCAGCTCTGATTTAAGAACCATCAAACTTCAGATACATTTATTCAGTTAAATAATAACATCGTTGTAGGGGAAATTTCTTCCAAAGCCCAAAGGACCGATGACCTTGTTGTTCAGTCTGTGTGTATGTGTTATCTACTTAAGCTTAATCTAAAGTTAGTTATGACTCTTCTGAGTTGTCTGTTTATCTCAAGTTGTTCAGTGTATATGAAGAGTTTGCTCTTATCTTCTCCTTGTTCTGTATGTTGACATGTGATATGCTGTAGTAATGTTGAAGGTCAGGGAAGATTAGTCTTTACAAGCTGTATCATCCTGGCACTTGTCTCAGTGATTATATTTGAAATAACCAAAAGGCATGCCTGTTGTTTTTGTTAATCTCAGCTGTAACGAAGTATACTGTTTGCAGTTTATTTGTATCCTGCAGATATAGTAGATGAAGTTATTCTTCCTTGGTTCTAGAGGAATAAATATTGGAAAATGATTATATGGCCACCCTTGCATTTTACGTGTCTTACTGCAAGCATAGGAAAGAGCATGATTGATTAAATCCGATGAATATTGGAAAAAGTTGTAATTTTAGTCATTATTAAATGACTGTGCCTAAGTGAAAAACATTGATTATTAGAGTTTTTCTTCAGATTTTGATTAATAAATTGTATAACTTTATATCAGGTTAAGTGATGCATTGTGATAAGAATTCCATGTTTCTCCCATAGACAGGGACCATTGTGTTTGCACCTTTTCTTGCATGCCAGTGACGGCAGCATTGTGTTGAAGGAAGTCAAAAATTGAAATGGTAGCAAATATTACTGATTGACATTTCTCTAAATTGACATTTTTCTAATTCTTTTTCCCATTAAGGCCCCAGTCCATCCCTATTGAGATAATTTTGATCCAACATGTCATCGTAGTTCAGTTACACATCAGTAATAATTTGCTAAGGCTTTTTCATGGTGGTAGTTTTCAAGTATTTATTGATTTCTGGTTGTTGGTCCCCCTCCCAAATAAATAAAAAAATTGAGGTAGGTTGGCTTGCTATTATTGAGCTTTCTCTGAATTTTCTGACTTGTCAGCAATGCATATGTACTTGCAAGTATATATAATTTTTAGAAGTAGTGATGACCATAATCTGTTTGAATGTCTTATCTTTCCTTGTTTTTTCTCTTAATTTTCAGGTCTGGCAGTTTCTCTTCAGTTGCTTCATGGAGACATAGAACAAATTAGGAGGGAGTATACATCCATGTTTACCCATGGAGTATCCATAACAAGGAAACTAGGTTTTTCCAATATTATAATGCCTGGTAAGTTTAAAAAGAAAAAAACCCTCTCAATAAGTAGCAAAAGAAATAACTAATGAGAAATTACTTATTTTTCAACTGCTTTCCAAATATATACTGTATTCTAAAACTTCTTAAACTTTTCTGGAGACTTTTATGTTAGGGTTTTTTTCAGATAGTTAGAAGAAAACTGTGTCCCAGTGGCCCCACTGCACTATACATTGTAAAGTTACTATCTCAATGTCAAAAGGGCGTACAGCCATAGCAACCCTTTTTGAGAGATGGAACCTCACTTTATAGAAGTGAAGATGACTGAATGCAAGACTGCTGAGCTCTATGCAGAGAAAGGGATAGCCAGCAGAACATTATGTTCTTAGGATCTGGTAGCTTTCTAAATAAGGATTCGCAGAATCTCACTGACACTGTACAGCTTCTGGTTTCACCAGGTTTGCATCTCGAATACTGGAAATGAAGATACTGGAAATGGATAATAATAGGGATGTGGAGATTTTATTTTGGTTATATTGTATGACAAAATATGCAAATACTTAAACAGATGCTAGGGAAGGTAGAAAGATTGTGATAATATGAATGCAAAGAAGTAAATACAGGAAGAAGATCGCAGTAATATCTATAGTTGTATCCCTGAAATGAATTTTTTTTTTAAATTTTAATAGGTTGCTGGAAATTATAAGGCAAATGTCTCTTTAAAGGAAAAGCATACTTGCAAGCAGACTAGTGTGGCATGATTATGATGTTGTGTTGTTGCTGAGAGATGTTGCAGGGAAGAGCTCACATCTGAGTTTCAGCTGAGTCCACACACAATACCTTGATGCTCTCAAATGTAAATCATCCTCATGACTTGCAGATTTTTAATAGAGACTACCTCCTTCTTATAAAGATCTATCTTTGCATTCCTATGTACCTAAATCAGAAGTAAACTAAGGTTCTGGGATGAGAATAAATAAGCTTCAATACTTCACTAATCAAGGAGGTCTTAAATAGGCATTTAATACTCAGTAATGAGACTCAGCTTTAGCTATGGGCATGTATTTCTCTTGAACTCTGCCTGAAACTTGACAACTGAGAATTCACTGTTGTGTTCTTACTGCCAATTAAACATCTGTCCTTCTGCATCCTTGATCAGTACTGCTAATCACTTCGAACGTGCACAGAACACAAGTTAATAAAACAGTTCTAGCATTATTATGAAAATATTCTGCTGGTGTGACTCCACTATTTAGAACAATAAAATGCATGAGTCAGGTGCCATTTAATTTGAAGGTAGATTATATATGTATGTTTAATGGAAGCATTCAGTTGAAATCTTACGGCTTATTAGCTAGAGTTTATTTGTTGTATTACTGTTGGATTTGTAATTTGATTCAAATAAGTATTGTAGATTATATGGCCGATAACAGTGGAAGCAGTTTTACTGAGCACACTATAATTCCCATTAAGAAACCTTTCTCTGTTTATCCATGATTTAGTGACCTTCTGCTCTGTGCTATCAAATTTTCTAAGTTCTATAAATAGCTCTAGTATCCCCTTACTTTCCAGTTGTGAAATAGTGTGATGTACTAAACTGCAAAAACATGTTGTAGCAGAGTGGTGCTGTAGTAATCAGCTGCTAGAGGAGTTTCTCAACTCAGTTTCAAAGAATTACGCACACTCAGTTTGTCCCTTTTTTAGTTAAAAAATAATATATGGCTTCTGGTATGCTGCTTTCTCAGTCCAAATGTACGCATACCTCAATTTAGAAAACGTACAAGTTTTATTCTGTGTTTACTGGCGTAGAAGAGATTTCTCCTAAAGAGAAATAATAATTTCACTCTTGCAATGATGAGTTCCAAGGGCTAACCAGAGCAGCATGCCCTAGGCACTGAAATGCCCGCAGGAATCTAGCCTTTGAAATGCTTTTTTCTTTTAAAGCTCCCCTTTCATTTTGTTTCTCTTCTAGTGTCTTTTTTCAGAGATAAATTAGAGAACTTCATCTTTTGCTACTGGAAATGGTCATTAATTAGAACTTATTTTATATTTTTGTTGAAAGTAAGTATGTTGCTGTGGCTAATTAGCACTTAGGTTAGGGTTCTGAACCAGAGTCTCTTGAATTATTCAGTAAGAAATACTTCATGCTGCTAAACTGCAGTATTTCTTTTGTAAATGCCATATTTTAAGTATCTCTCCTATTCTGGTGTATTTAAACTCTCTTTGACCTTCATTTTTTCGTTATATCCTTTTCTCTTTGGAGGTTTTGCCATTAAAAGTAACTAGGATCAGCATACATGCCAAACCAGAATTTTGTTGGCAATAATAATGCATGTTTTTATAGAGCAATGCTTTTTATGTCACTGTAGCCTGACAGGGTGAAGCCACAGACTGCTCTTTCCAGGACCCGTTTATTTTTTTAATGAAGAATTCCAAGTGGTTTAGGAAATGAAGTAGATGGCTAGAAAATAGTATATATGATTCAAAAAGGCTGTGAAATAAGTAACTCACTTTATTCTAGCTGCCCAAAGAAGGACAGGCAGTGTAAGTGTCATCTTGTGAGTCTAATCAACATGCATTTGCTAGGTTTAACCAGGATTTAAGGGCAGACTCTACGCAACCACTAGTAAGCTGCTTTCCAGCATCCTAGTGTGGCAGTCTGCAGATGCACAAGCCGATATGCTTGGAAAGCTTTGTACAGCATCAAAGGACAACTGTGCTTACAGCCTGAATTTCTGTGCTCACCATTTCCTGAAAGGACAGACAAACACATCATTACTTAGTATATAAAATCTAGCATTTAATATTTACAACCATACTATACTTTTTGAGCAGTACTTTAAATTAGATTAATGTACGTAATAGGTGATGGAATGTGTAAGCCCTTTTGTATTTTTCTACTTACTTTTACCAGCTGTTTTTGCTTTTTTATGTAGTGCACTCTTATGGAGTCTGTTTCCAAATTTGACTTACAGCATCTGCATAACTTCAGTGCTGCATATGCTCATGTGTTCTAGCACATATACATGTACGTATTATTTTGCGTCTTTGTGGAAGATATCTAATTCCATAAAGAAGCCTGATCATTAGTGTGTGTTGTCTGGGGTTTTTAGAGTTGGAATAAACCCTAGCACAGCTGTTTGTCTAAATGAGGACTTACTGGAGGAGCCATTGTTGTGTGCTAGGACTGCCAGTCGTAAACAGGCTCTAAACTATCGTGTGGTAAGTATCCATATAGCTGCACATCTTCCTTTCTTGTGCTTGTCTGACCAGAACTGCATTTGCTTTATTTAAGTTACACTGTTCTTAATAGTGCGAAGTCTGCTAGTGGTAGCAGTTGTCTTGACTACTTGGTACATTCAAAGCAGAGATCCATTCAGCATAAGACCGTAGCGGATAAAGTAATCTCATGTCTTTCTGTAGAATCCTTTTTTCACTAAGCAATTCAGTTAAGTCCAACTCTTACGTCCTGGAACTTTACCTACAAACTTACTCTCTGTGGCTTTGTAATATCAAAGATAATTCTTATTTAAAACAGCAATAGATATGATTTTGAAAGGCTCTGTATCTTATAGAGGACAGCAGCTTGCCTTCAAAGGTCTTAGTCCATAAAATGTGCTGCAATGGATAAACAATTGGCCTGTTGGCTGACATCTCGACAGATTTTCATAGATGGATATCAATGAGCTACAGACACCCTTTTTCAGCTTATGATCTGAACTGGTGGCGTTACCATTGCTGAGATCTGACCACCACTTGCTCTGAGTTAAGATCAGAGTTTATATTTCTTCTTACTCAACCAAATTATTAAACTTCTATGATATTAGAAGAGGTTAAAGAATTGACAAGTCAAGTACAATGGTATTACATTGACCATTGTTTTCCTTGTACATAAGCTAGAGGGTCTATAGCTGAGCTAATCAGTCCTGACTGCAAAGTTCTTCTTGGCTTGTGATCCTTCACTCTGATTTTTTTTGGTCCTCTTCTATTCCAGTGATATAATTTTGCAAGTAACATAGGTAAAGACTCTACACGAAGCTGCAATATTGATTTCTGTAATGGAATTTTCATGCTTTCAGACTTTGTCAAACAATAAAAGTTGCATTTTGTTTCTCAATGTTTTGTCTTTTTTTTTTTTAGTATTTCTTCTCATTCAGCAGATGGAATGAGCTGCCCAGGATGTTGCAGTGCTTTTAAGTTTCCTACATTAAGCTTTCATATGCTTAATTTAGGAAGAACAACTTGGGGTTTTTTACCATCACATCTGCATTGCTTTGCATTTGTCAACTTCATTAGATGTCCCTTAGCTGTCCAGTTAAATCTCATCAGAATCCTGTCTTTGAAAGCTACTGAATATACTCATTACTCCTTCATCTGGATTATTAAAAGGTCTTTTATTCTTTTCATATGCAAGTACACGCTCTCCAATCTTTCCTACTTTCTATTTTCAGAAGCTTTTAAGATAGAACTAGAATCTTTGTCTTTTTATACAAATGATCTCACAAAATGCTATCCTTGTGATAAGATGCATTTTTCAATGATGTGATTTTGACTAGAAGCATATTCCCTCATTCAAAGCTTAGAATAAGAGACTGCAGAGCAAAAATGTAAAGAAAGCTATGGAATCTGTTCTCTTCATCATGGTAAATGTCTGTATCTGTCAGTGAGCTTGGACTTAGTAAAGAGCTGTTTATTCTAGGAAAAGAAATATGTCTGACATGCTTAAGCATTTTTCTCCCATGACCAGTGGTATGAATTTTTCCAATCTTCTTTATCCTGTATGGAGTACAAACAGCCTAAATCTAACACCTGCCATTGTTTGCTGTTCTGATTTCCAAGAATCCAGAAATATGTATTTTTAATTACTGAAAGTAATATTGCCTGGCTATGTTACACAAAATATGTTTAAGCGATATTGTGGAGTAAAGACACCCTGAATTTTGACCTTTCATGAAACTGTAGTACTCTGTGGGGAATATCCTCTGCTTTCCAAATCCTATTTTAATACTGTTTTAAAGCTTTGATCCTAATTACCATAGGAATTGTCATTTCTGCAAGTCACTGGAGAAAGCAAAGATACTACTAATACGTGACTACATACTTGGCTAGACAAGTGAAAGGAACTTCTGTATTGTTTTCCTTCTCCTTCCCATCTCCTCTGTCTGGTTTTATTGGTTCTTTGGGAACCAAAGGAAAAATACAAGAGAACTATGGAAAGGGAAGAAAAGCCAGAATTTAATTAGACTTCCCTTGATTTAAAGTCTCTGGAAGTGGAGAATGGGGAAGGGGATCTTCTGCAGTTTATATTATTTGGAACAGTAAGCTGGGTTTCTTTTGAGCATCGAATATAGTAGTGGCGATGCATGGTAAGCGTATGCAAGGGCAGCATGGCTTGTAAGTCTTTCTTCAATAAACCAGGTAAGGAGCACTAGCAAACTAACAAGTGTATGCTTTAGCTCTGTAAAAATAAATGGTTTTTCATAATTCTGTTGGAAATATTTTCTTTATATTGTAGCTAAACAAAATCAACAGGTCAAAGTTTTTGGTTAAAAAAGCTTGTAAGTCTCTTATTCCCCACTTGTTCAAAGCAACTTGTTTTACATCTCATTGTTAAAAGGAAGAGCAAAAAAAAAGTCACAGAACAGTTGGGTCTTACATGGTAGATCTGTAGTCTGCTTGGAATCTGAAAGTATTACAGTTTGAGAATCCCTCATAAAGGGCATTTCATTTGCTTAATCAGTTGTTTGCTGATGGGTGTTTCTTAGGGCTTGTTGAGAGTTTCTGTAATAAAGCTGAAAATGCAGATAATGTTCTGTTTAAAAAGGACAGTAGGGTAACTGAGAAAAGGAATCTGTTTGTTTATCTTTGCCTTTAATTTAAATGCCAAAGCTTGTTTAATCCAATAGTAGTAGAAAAGCAGTAGTGTTACCAAAGTGACCATGCTCCCAAAATTCTAAAACATCCAAAGTTGTTTTAATGTTTGCCTTATATAAACAAGAATATCAGTAATAATATAAAAACTAGATAGCAGTATATAAATAATAGAAATGGTCTTACTTCTTTCAGCCCATCGCCTGTCATATACTTACAGGCAGGCGCACACCCCACTCCAAATAATTTTTCGTCAAGTATTGCCCAGAGGGTCCCAATCTCAGACCTTTTCTTTGTACGTATATATTTAATCACAGAAGACATTTTCTCACTCCTGAGTCATGCGTGAATGTGACTTGTAAATAGTAATAATTGTGAGTCTATGCAAGAGCTTCTTGCAAATAGCAAAGTTGTTCTTTGCCACAGTAATGGAGAAGTCGAGGTATTGCGATATGGAGAGAAAGTGCTGAGCAGACAGCTGACTGGTGGTTGTCACAGTCTTTAAATCTGACATGTGTTTACTGGCAGTTTTAAGCATGTCAATGAGATTTGCCCTGTTTCTTTAACGTGTTGAATACATTTGCTGATAAGCAGCCAGCAACTCTTTCAGTATCTTCTACCATGCAAAACAAAAAAGAAATTGTTTCAATAATGGGATTTAACTTCCTACAGTGATGAAATTCTTTGTGAAATGCAGTGTGCCTGTGTCTTCCTGAGCTGATCTCCTTAAGGATGTCGTCCTCACAGGGTAACATCCTTCTGTACTATGATTTTCACAAATGATGCCAGATTGCTTAACTTGATTTTTTTTTTAATTAAATCTGGATCATGTGTAAGAAATCAGGAAGGGAAGGCAAGAGACTGGCATGGCTGAGTCAAGACCTGTGGTCAAACTAAAGGGCAAGAAGGAAATGTACAGGCAGTAGAAGCAGGGACAGGTATCTGGGGAAGATTATAAGGATGCTCCCTGGTTGTGCAGAGATGGGGTCAGGAAGGTCAAGGCACAGCTGGAGCTGAACTTGGCAAGGGATACAAAGAATAATAAGAAAAACTTCTATAGGTATGTCAGCCAGAAAAGGAA
The DNA here is from genome assembly GCF_011004875.1 of Balearica regulorum gibbericeps. NCBI lineage: Eukaryota > Metazoa > Chordata > Aves > Gruiformes > Gruidae > Balearica > Balearica regulorum. The sequence continues at coordinate 30,397,215 of NC_046184.1, forward strand.
GGTCAAAGAAAGCGTACCCCCCGATGAACACAACCGGCAATCTGGTAACAACAGATGAAAAGGCAGTTGAGGTACTCAACAACTTTTTGCCTGAGTCTTCGCTGGCAATCTCTCTTCCCACACCTCTTGAGTGGATGGACCTCAAGGCCAGGGATTGGGGAGCAAAGTCTCTCCCTCTGTAAGAGAAGATCAGGTTTGAGAACACCTGAGGAACCTGAACATGCATAAGTCTATGGGACCTGATGAGATGCATCCCAGAGTCCTGAGGGAACTGGCTGATATAGTTGTCAAGCCACACTCCATGGTATCTGTAAAGTCATGGCAGTCAGGTGAAGTCCCTGGTGACTGGAAAAAGGGAAACATTGCACCCATGTTTACAAAGGGTAGAAAGGAGGACCCTGGGAACTACTCACCTGTCAGCCTCACCTCTGTGCCTGGGAAGATCAAAGAACAGATCCTCATAGAAGCTATGTTAAGGCACATGGAGTATAGGGAGGTCATTCAAGACAGGCAGCATGTTTCTGCAAGGGCAAGTCCTGCCTGACCAACCTAGTGGCCTTCTATGATGGATTGATTACATCAGTGGACAAAGGAAGAGCTACATATGTCATCTATCTAGACTTCTGTAAGACCTTTGACACAGTCCCCCACAACATCCTTCTCTCTAAATTGGAGAGACGGATTTGATGGATGGACTGTCTGGTGGATAAGGAATCAGTTGGATGGTCTCATCCAGAGGGTAGTGGTCAACAACTCAGTGTCAATGGCTGGATAGAGATCAGTGACAAGTGATAACCTTCGGGGGTCTGTACTGGGACCAGTACTGTTCAATATCTTCATTAATGTCATAGTGGGATTGAGTACACCTTCAGCAGATTTGCAGATAACACCAAGCTGAGTAGTGTGGTTGACAAGCCTGAGGCAAGGGATGCCATCCAGAGGGACCAGGACAAGCTTGAGAAGTGGGTCCAGTTGAACCTCATGAGGTTCAGCAAGACCAAGTGTGAGGTCCTGCACCTGGGTGTGGGCAACTGTCAATATCAATACAGGCTGGAGGATGAAGGGATTGAGAGCAGCTATAAGGAGAAGGGCTTGGGGGTATTGGTGGATGAGAAGCTCAACATGAGCCAGCAATGTATGCTCACAGCCCAGAAAACCAACTGTATCCTGGGCTGCATCAAACAAAGCATGGCCAGCATCTTGAGGGAGGTGATTCTGCCCCTCCACTCTCATGAGATCCCACCTGGAGTACTGTGTCCAGCTCTGGGGTCCCCAGTACAAGACAGACATGGACCTGCTGGAATGAGTCCAGAGGAGGGCCACAAAAATGATCAGAGGGCTGGAATACCTAAGAGGAAAGACTGAGAGTTGGGGTTGTTCAGCCTGGAGAAGAGAAGGCTCTGGGGAGACCTTATTGTGGCCTTTCAATACTTAAAGGGGGCTTAAAAGAAAGATTGGGACAAACTTTTTGATAGGGCCTGTAGCAATAGGAAAAAGGGTAATGGTTTTAGAGAGTAGATTTAGACTAGATATAAGGTGGTGAGACACTGGAACAGGTTGCCCAGAGAAGTCATAGATGCCCCACCCCTGGAAGTGTTCAAGGTCAGGTTGGATGAGGCTCTAAGCAACCTGATCTAGTTGAAGATGTCCCTGCTTATTGCAGGGGAGTTGGACTAGATGACCGTTAAATGACCCTTCCAACCCAAAATATTCTATGAAATCGTTAAAGTTGAACTGCTAGAAAGGCATTAGCAAGAGTTTAATATTGCTGTAGTAATCCAGGACTTAATCTTTTGTCTCTCCCCTGCCCCCAAAAATGTATATATTAATAAACAGATATATTTTGATACTTAAATTATTTGCAGCCTCTGGGTTGTGACTACTATAAATGTGATCCGCTTGTAGTGTAACGTTGAAGTTTAGGCTACATGCTGGTGGTCAGTGCTGCATCACCTAGACACAGGGCCACCTATTTTTGAATTGAGCTCTTCTGTCCTGTTCCTTGTGTTTCTGTAAACCACTTGTTCTTATTGTAACTTTAGCTGTGCCAGTTCCAATTTTACTGGGCTAAAAAGAGAATGGAAGATTTCCTGCTCTTGTGGTTTAACCTCAGCTGGCAACTAAGCACCACGCAGCTGCTCACTTCCCCTGCTCTGGTGGGACAGGGGAGAGAATCAGAAGGGTAAAAGTGAGAAAACTCGTGGATTTGAGATAAGAACAGTTTAATATTTGAAAAAAAATACAGTAAAATAAAAATAGTAATAATGAATTGTAATGAAAAGGAAAATAACAAAAAGAGATAATAAACCCCCAGAAAAATAAGTGATGCAAATGAAAAACAGTTGCTCACCATCTGCCAAATGATGTCCAACCAGTCCTCAAGCAGTGATAGCTGCATCCTGGCCAGCTCCCCCCCAGCTGAGCATGACGTCATATGATATGGAATATCCCTTTGGCTAGTCTGGGTCAGCTGTCCTGGCTGTGTCCCCTCCCAGCTGCTTGTGCACCTCCAGCCTTCTCACAAGCAGGGCATGAGGAGGTGAAAAGTCCTTCACTTAGTGCAAACACTACTTAGCAACAACTAAACCATCAGTGTGTTATCAACTTTATTCCAAACCCAAAATGCAGCACTGTACCAGCTACTAGAAAGAAAATAAACTCTATCCCAGCCAAAACCGGGACACATGCCCTTGTCTTTTATCTTCCAGTTTTGCTTGTTGTTGTCAGTATATCAGCATGGATAGTAACATTGTAGAACATACTAGCTGCTAAAAGGAATAACATGGATTGACTTGAAGGGTAGGTGACAAGATGGACTAAGGGTCCCTAGCCCTCTCCTCAAGTTAAAACACTGTGTGTTTTTTGAGATTCTCCCACTGACAGTAGCTACACAGCTCTTGTCCCATTCTACAAAATATTCTAAGGAGGTTTTCTCTGAAACATTTTTCATCCACAAGGTTTACATCCTGGATAATACCATTTTGTCTGTGCCACATCCAGAGATTTTCAGTCCCTGCAACTGAAATTGCTGATGACACCAAGCTGTATGGTGTGGTTAACACGCTGGAGGGAAGGGATGCCATCCAGAGGGACCTTGACAGGCTTGAGAGGTGGGCCCGTGCGAACCGCATGAAGTTCAACAAGGCCAAGTGCAAGGTCCTGCACGTGGGTTGGCGCAATCCCAAGTATGACTATAGGCTGGGTGAGGAATGGATTGAAAGCAGCCCTGAGAAGAAGGGCTTGGGGGTACTGATTGATGAGAAGCTCAACATGAGCCAGCAGTGTGTGCTTGCAGCCCAGAAAGCTAACCGTGTCCTGGGCTGCATCAAAAGAGGTGTGACCAGCAGGTTGAGGGAGGTGATCCTGCCCCTCTACTCCACTCTTGTGAGACCCCACCTGGAGTACTGCGTCCAGCTCTGGGGGCCCCAGTACAGGAGAGACATGGAGCTGTTGGAGCGAGTCCAGAGGAGGGCCACAAAGATGACCGAAGGGCTGGAGCACCTCTCCTATGAGGACAGGCTGAGAGAGTTGGGGTTGTTCAGCCTGGAGAAAAGAAGGCTCCGGGGAGATCTAATTGCAGCCTTCCAGTACCTGAAGGGGCCTACAGGAAAGATGGTGAGGGACTGTTTATCAGGGAGTGTAGTGACAGGACAAGGGGTAATGGGTTCAAGCTGAAGGAGGGTCGATTTAGATTAGATGTTAGAAAGAAATTCTTCACTGTGAGGGTGGTGAGGCACTGGAACAGGTTGCCCAGAGAGGTTGTGGATGTCCCATCCCTGGAAGTGTTTAAGGGCAGGTTGGATGAGGCTTTGGGCAATGTGGTCTAGTGGAGGGTGTCCCTGCCCCTGGCAGGGGGGTTGGAACTAGACAATCTTTAAGGTCCCTTCCAACCCAAACCATTCTATGATTCACTGAAATTGTTTTAAGAGCTATTCAAGTTATGTTTAGGGTATAAAACAAAGCAACTCATTAGCTTGTATTTTACAGAGATGTAAATGAACAGGAACTTTTTCTAAACAAAATAATGTTTTCTGCTCCTTTTCAATTCATGGTTCTAAAGGACCTATAATTCTGAGCAAAGCTTTCAAAAAATCAGTTCCTAACAAAAACTCCTAGTGAATTCTGTGTAATTATTTTTAAATTAGTGGCTGCTGTCAGAACAGTTTAGATTTGCACACTGAAAGCGATAACTATCAGAGATATGCTGTCTTGTTACAGTACTAAATAATCAAATTGGAATTTATTTCACTAGAAGGCTTTTTGAGGATAGCTGGCAAACTAAATTCTCTTTTCTTTCTAACAAAGACAGCTACCTTTGATCTTTGACAGCTATCTTCAGCTTGAAATCCTTGTTCCATATTAATATGCTACAAGAAATTCTACAGTTCTAAATGTGGCTGGAAAATGAGAAAAGTCTTGTTATAATGTCTGTGTTGCAGTTGTAACTCACAGCTTCCTCGGTGTAAGTTTAAAAACAGTTTTGTGATGAAGGATCATTACTTTGACACTTAGGTACAAATGTTTCTAGAAAAAGAAAAGAACAAACACTACGTTAACACAAATGTTCTCCTGACGTTTGTCCTGATCTGACCTTCTCCTTACTAGTGATTACCTGTGTTGCTCCTGTCCCCTGAGGTTCAGTGGGAGCATTCAAGCCTCTGCGAGCTGGGGACAGCTTGTGCGTAGGTCCCATAGCTGGGGTACACCCGGTGCGCAGCAGCAGACCAGTGCTTGTACGCAGGTCCTGAATAGTGATGATGCAGCCTCCTGTCTGTGAAGGAAAAGGAGCCTGCAGAGCTGTCCTATAATGAAACTGTGCGGTGGAGATAATAGGACCCCTGAGCATCCATAGTCATCTCCAACTTGCAAACCACTCCTGGCTCTTTTCTCTTTACTAGTTATTTAAAATTTGTGGTTTATAGTTGGCAGGCTCAGGAAGGCTGACCTCCATTAGCTAAGCATGTCCTCCAGCAGTCTGTCTTGCAATTGTTTTGTGACTTTAATTGGCTTTTCCTCCTGCTCCTTGTAATTGCCTCTTTCATGTAATTGATGCTGATCAGGTCTCTGTCCTCCACTCCCATTCAGCCCTTGGACGCTTCATTGCTAGTTGGATTGAAGTCATGAAGCTTATTCTGTTCTTAGGTCAAAAACCTTGAGCTGTAAATGTGCCTGGTTAGCACCTACACCTGGGGCAAGAAGGGTTTGGAGTTTTTCCTCTCTCAGCCTATAAATAGTGCTTTCCAGAGATTTTTGCCAGGTCAAAGCTAAAACCATTGGCAGGACCATATGAAGAAGTAGGTACTGCCAATGCTGTGCTGTACATGTTTTGATTTAGCAACCCAGACATTTCAATTCAGCACCTTTCACATACAGTTAAATTCACTTACTGGAGTAAATGTCCCTGCAGAATATGCACTTAACACTTGTGCTGCATGGGAAAGTTAAGGTTCTATATTCATCCACATCACTGCAGTTTTACTTTTTTTTTTTTTTGTTATGGAATTTCAATTTCTGTATAGCTCTAGCCCTTGCTTCATAGTAGAAGCTCTTGTAGGACTGCTTCAGTCTGTAGCTTTTAATGTTCAAGAATCTGATTTTGATTAGCAAAATAGGTGAAATAATAGGGTGCTAAGTAAGCAGTGCCAAAGTGTTGGGGCTAATGGGTCACTTCTGTAATTAGGACAGAATATATTGACACCCTTTTTCAACACATTGCATTATTGGCTGAAGTAAGAACAGCTTCCCTAGATACACTCTTTGATCTTCACAGTTCTTCCATTTTTCTAAGAGACAGCTTATTACTTCGTAGTCTCATGGGGACCAACACCAACTTTTTAATTTCTTTTTTTTTCTGCTTTGTTGTTCATCATCTCACATCCAATGTACAACAATTTTTTATTGGGATAGTGGCTAGAAAGTAGCTGCGCCAAGATAAGCAGCTTTTTAAGCAGTGAAATGATTCAGATACCAGAAATGCAACACATGGCTTCTTTAATCTGCTTTTCTCCAGCTTCTGTTGACTCAGCCCATAACCCACATGTCTAGAAGTACCCTTCGCATCTAAGGGGGCCTAGGTCATTTAGCTTCATGAAACATGTTTAATGATCTTAGGGTGTGTGGTTCACAGTTTCTATAGTCTTTTCTTACTCAGAAAACTGTTATGACAGTCCTAGACAAAGCTGACTTATAATGGAGTTTGCCCCTATAAATGGTTAACAACATTACCAATTGGATGTTGACATCCACATATTCATTGCATAGTTCAAAAGCCCTGGTGAGTCCAGAAAACTTAAAGAAACTGTCACAATAGGAGTTGGGGGTGGAGACGCTCCATAAGAACAGGCAAAAATGAGCTGCTTTTTTTTTTTAAAATGCTTTCAAATGATCTAGATCTTTCATACCACACAACTTCATTATAGGTAGAGGCAGGTTTGTCACCTTAAAGTTAAGCATCATTCTTCATATTATTTTCATTTGCTTATTCCTGTACCAATCTTCATGCTGAAAATAACCATTGGATGTTTTCACTGAAACAGAGAAGAGGACTTCATATTTCTCAATATGGATATAAGCTGGAATAAGTCTGCTGTTTTTTTCATCATGTTTAAAGTCTCATGATATCTGATGGACATTCAATCCTATAGGCATGTTTTCAACCAGTAATTAAAATCTAGTGTACTGTACTATCCAAGATGTGCGTCTCTTGTTTCTGTGTAAATTCCTTGCATTTGGTCAAGTATAAGACTGTAAAAATCTCAGTAGGCATACACCTAGGAGAGATTTGAGTCATGCAGATACGTAAGCTGAGATACCATTTGTACTTGCCAAAGTCTACCTCAGAACTCAGATATTCAGCAGGACTTTCCCTTTCAGTGCTACTTATGACTGTAATTGCCCCTCTAAGTGAAAACAAGACAATTTAATCTGTCAACATGATCTGTCTGGTATCCTGGTTTAGACAAAGATCCTGTAGAAAACTTGTGCGTATTCTTTTAACGAGTTGTGTAGTTGCAGTTGCCATAAATTAAAAAGATCAGTTAAACGAATGATGAATACTTTATAGAGGAAGTTGGAATTGGTTTTTACTGGAAGAGGGGCCGCAAAAGAATGCCCTAACTTAGTTTTACACAGACAATCTCAGGTTTTGCACAGAAAATTTCTGTTAAGGAAGATTGAAGCAGTGGCATTTCTACATTGAGGAAGTAAAAGTAATTAAGGTATTTCCAGAGCAATATATTGAGAGTGAAATAATTTTTAAAATTTGGATCCAAATATATTTGTCTAAGTTTTTATTACAATTTTCTTTCATTTTTCCTTGCCAGAGTGAAGTTTACTTTCTAAATCCATTTTCTTTTTTTTACAATCAGCTATTTTCTGATAAGGCTTTCTGCTTGATTTTTACAACCCCATTGTAAACTTTTTGATCTTACGAGCTTTTACTCGTAATATATTCATACAAATACTGTGCTAAAGAATTTTCAGGAGCATGGCTTTAAGTTCTTAATGTTCCAGTGCACTTATCTGAACTGTGTAAGTCCAATATAGTTGGTTTTCTTACATTTTGGTTGCAAGTAGTGATCTTTTTTTTAAACCAATAGTGAAATATATTTGAGTACACATCCAGATACAAGGCTAAATTTAAACTAAAACCTACAGTTTTTTAAAGATTATAAAATGTCAGATATTTCACATACTTTGAGATGAGGAAGCTGCTGTTATATCTGCTTGATGTAGACTGTACCCATAGTTTACGTTCTTTTTGATTAATTTTCCAGTCTATTTCAGTTATTTCCCTTCCATAAAAAACATCGTTGTTCTTCATATAGCATGAGAGACTTAGTCTCCTCTTGGATTTAATTTACCTTGCATGATAACAGAGAAAATCTGGCATTTTCTTTTAATAACGTGACCCATGTGTCTTGATTTGCTCTGAGACATTGAAAAGAGTAGAGCTTCCTGAATGGATGTAGACCAGGATAAAATTCATCTGAACTATCCTCTCATGACCCTGATTAAAACTCTGCCAAGGTTCTATAAAAGGAGAACAGGGCAGTATTTGTGAAAGTACATCCTACTCCTGTGTCTTTTTTTCCCTGTGCTTTGATGTCTTCTGGCAATTAGAAAGGTGAAACTCAATGGGTTTGGATTTTTTTAAAAACCTTAGATGCAGACACTGTTTTTGAAAGCCTGCTTAACTTCTGTGAAGCTCTAATTACTTGTTTTGGAAATGATTTCTTGTTTTTGCATAGGACCATGGAATGGTTTGGGTTGGAAGGTACCTTTAAATACCATATTTAAAGATCATCATCCCTGCCCCTCCCTCCCCACCCCCCCCATTGCCAGGGACATCTTTCACTAGGTCATGCTGCCCAAAGCGCCATGCAACCTATCCAATGATAGGGCATCCACAACTTCTCTGAGCAACCTGTTCCACTGTCATTTTCATTTAAATCCTGTACAGTTTACTCTGTTTAAAAAGAAGAAAAAAAAATCAAACAAAGAAAACCCCAAACAAAAACCAAAACAGTTTTCACTGAGTTTCATCTGGGCTAGGTCACGAAATTTGTGGTGGAAATGGTTATTTGGTTGTGTTTCCATGAAGACCCCAGGGAAAATGGAAATAATTCCTTACTGATAAATAAAAATAACGACTGAATGTAGCACAAATGCTCGTAGAATTCAAGTTAATCTTTAAAGAGAGATTGCTGCAACTACAAGTTGTTAGCTAAAATCAGTTAAATAGCAAAGCTTCTCTTTTTGATTACTGTGTGTTGGCATTTTTTTTGAATGTTAAACTCTTGAAAGTGACCGCTTGCGAGCACTAACTAGAACCCATCCTAGAATACGCACGTGCTAAGCAAGGAGCCAATATATTGCATGCTCTTTGGTAACTATACTGTACTGGCGTCTAAAATTTTTATTATAAGATATTACTGTGATGGGGAAATAATCAGAATCTAGTAGTTTTAAGGGTAATTTTGTGATTTGAATAAGCATAAAAACAGCTTTACTGATTCAGACCGAGGGCCTATCTAGAGTGTTATAAACAGACACCTAAGGAGGAAGAGTAAGAACTGAGCATGCATATATGCATGTATGGTAATGACCCCCTGATGCTCTCCCAGCCTCCAGCTATTTTCAGCTCAAGGGATTTCCTGAGCTATTTGTGATTGTCTGTTTCATATCCTTTAGTGGATCTTACTTCCACAACTTCTCCACTCTCCCCTTGAACATTTTGCATGTTCACAACATCCTTTGGAAAGGTTTTGGTTTGTGTTTAGTTTTTGGTTTGGGGTTGCTTTTGTGTTTTGTTTTTTTGGGGGGTTGGTGGATTTGGGTTTTTTACAAGTCTTTCTGCCTGTTACCTGAGTAACCCACCTTTTGCTTATTTTCAACCTAGTTCCCACCGGGAACCAGAGATTGATTCAGTGACTGCACACACTTATTAGTAATTCAGCTCTTTCATCCTTGACTTCACACAAAACTCTTAAGTGAATACCATCTGGTCCTGGTATTTGTTTCTGTTCATTCTGTGTAACTGTACTCTAGTCTCTGTTAGTTGTTTCAGAAGATAATTGATAAAAAGGTAATACAGTAGCAGATTTTCCCCTTTCCGCCCCCTTTTTTATGGGCATCGTTCTTGAGGGCTTCTTTTACCTTTTTTTTTTTTTTTTTTTCTTCATTTGACAATGGTTTAGATTGTGCTTTGGAGGAATCATTTAATTATTTTGCATACAGTGATGGAATAACATTATAAAAATATTAGAAGACTGTAGCAAGATCGTTGTTTCTGGTACTTAAAAATCACTGGGGAGTTGCATGCAGTAAAATAAATGCAAGAAACGTGAAACGAGAGTATTCTGGAAAGTTCAAGCAAGTCAAATTCTGCTTGCAGATTAAAATGAAGCCAGAAATTGAAGGTGTGCTAATTATTTATCAGTTACATACCTTTCACTTAATTTTACCCACAGTACAAGTATCCATCTCATGGTTGACTTCTAAGTGGTACATCTATAAATACACCAAACTTAATTCTTTTCACCAGTGCTCGGTGAAAATCTGCTTCATTAAAAGAGGATATTTCCATTATGCTAAACTTGTGTTTCGGTAGATGAAAGCATATATTCTCAATTTCTTTTTCTACCAAATGTAGAAAATAGTATTTTAGAAGATGCTCTGAATTACGATGCCTTTTGTCCTTCATTTTTTTGCTGTTTCACAAGGAAAGTCCAATTGCTTCCAAGTAGTTTTGGTAATGTTTGTCTAGAGCTAGATTAGTTTACGCATTTTAGAAATAGATTTAACATCTTCGAACAAAACAGTGGCTTCCCTACCACGCCACTCCACTCACCACTAGTACTGCTTCTCTCTTCGCCCCCCCGTGACTGCCAAACAATCTTTCTTCCTTTCGTCAACTATAAACTTTGTGATTTGCGTCAACTGAAACTAAAATAAAATTGCCATTGATCTCATCCAGAAGATTTGGTTATGCTCTGACAGAATACTTGGCACATTAACATATGAACATGCAAAGAATTACAATTTAAACATGTTAGCAGTATTTAATAACTTGTACATACTATGTAACACTTAGGTAGTTCCTGTATTTGATTTGTAGTTTGAATGTGTTGATGAAGATTTTAATTTCTCAGAAACCTTTCTGACAAGCTAACTTTTGCTAGAAAACTTCAGAACACCCTGCCAATGTAAAATACATTGAAAACTTTTAGATCAGAAATTTGAATGCCAGCAATCTGGGAAGCCTGCCCTTCAAATGGAAAGAACACCAACCTCTTGGGTTTTACTTCTTCAAAGCAATACACTTTCTTTTGGGGTTAAGTGTAAAAAAATTGTAGTCCGTTCTTCAAGGAGCCATTAAACAGAGAAATGCAAAGATTACAAATGAAAACAAAACAAAACAACAAAACCCCATTAATTTTACCTTAGATTAAAAGAGGAATTAAATGAGGTAAAGCCAGACATCAGCTTTGGGATAGCTGGAGATGCCACTGTAAAGAGCTAACAGATAAGTAAAAGCCCCTAGAATTGGTTTAATATGGGAGACAATCTTTTGGGCTTTTAAAAGGATGAAGCTTTGTAGGTTTTCTTGGTTTATGAAAACAATTGTTATTATTTAAAATCCAAAAATACTGATAAATTGTGGTGTGATACTGTCCGTTCTTTGGAAGAGAAGATGAAAGTACATGAAAGTACTAAAAGCAAAAAGTAAGCGAATTGAACTGACTTTCACACACTTTGTGTTTGGTTTGGTTTTTTTTCTAGGTGAAATGAGGAATGATTTATATATCACTGTAGAAAGAGGAGAATTTGAGAAAGGAGGTAAAAGTGTGGCCAGAAATGTGGAAGTAACAATGCATGTCGTGGACAGCAGTGGTCAAATTTTAAAGGTATCTTCATTGTTTGTTTTTCCTTGCTGTAGTTGATTTTGATACACTTTTTCAGAGGTAAATCATCTGTGGCATTCTTTGAAGATTACAAAATTGCTTTGGAAAGTTCCTGTTTAGATTTTGCTGTCTGTAGATATTCAAAGTATTTCCACTTTGCTTAAAACTTTCATAAAATGCATGTTTGTTTTACTTCTGTGATCAATTACGTAATTCAGATAAACACCTATAATTGCCAACCAAATAACTAATTATTGCATTAAGATGCTGGAAAATGTTGAAGCAATATCAATTTTTGGAGAAATTTTTTTTGTCGCAATTCTTCTTAGTAGGTAGGAATTTCTTCATGTTACAGAAAACATGTTTTGATAATTTTCAATTTTTTTGTCTGATTTTAATAAATCAGAGATCCTTGATGCAAAAATCACCACCGTGTATTAAAAAAAAGAATAAATCAATGTTCCTTCTTTTCTTCAGATTTGATTGCATGTTGCTGTTGATAGCTTACAAACAGGCGCTGGTTTATATTTTAATTATTATTAGATGACTGTTTCTCAGATTTTTTTCTGTACCAAAAGATTTCTGTTAACCTTCAACCTTTTCCATACATATTTAACATCTTTTTTTTTTTCCCCTTGTATGTGAAAGTACTTTTTTCACATATTCTGCATGATGTTGAGGGCTGTGGGGTGACAAAATGAAGAAAGGCTGACACAAATAGTGTGGTGCAAATTGTATGTGTGTGCATATGTGAAATGAGATTGTGCGTATAAATGTACGGCATACAATGTATGTATGTTTTATGTGTATAAAATATGTGTGTGTGTGTGTATCATTTTTATGTATATACCCATAAAAAATAAAAGATATTCAGATGAAAAGGTGATCCTTTGTAATTGCTACAGCTTACCTTTCCCACAGAGAATTAACAGGTATCCCCAGGTCAGGACTTACAAATCCATTTGCCTGTTTTGCTATTGAGAGCCTATCATGGGTGTTGCAAAAGCAACCAACATTTTGCTTCTTCCTAATCAGGGCATTTAGGTTTCTTTCTTTTTTTCATGCTGGGACATGTCACTGATAACAGCAGGGTTACAGGCTTATTTCAGAGGACTAAAGATCTTAAGCCTGGGCTGTTCTTGCCTCAGTTAAATTCTTGTTTGTTGCTTGGGCACACCTCTGGATGGACCATGATGTGTCATGGAACTCTACATCACATTTGTTGCTTAAGCCAATTCCCCCTATATAATACATCGATTCTCATCGGTGTGGATGATTCTTGCCTTTTTTTCTAATCAGCAAATATTAACGAAGTGCTACTGTTTTTGTGGGTTTAAAGATATTGAGCGTTATACCACATGGCCTTTATGATATGAATGTAAATGTTAAATAGTCTTCCTTGTAAGAACAGTCCTTGATGACATCTTACCATTGAACTAATCTGCCCTTGATCTCTAATCAATACTTTTTCTTCACCAGGATTTTATCTCATTCGGCTCTGGGGAGCCACCAGCCAGCGAGTACCATTCCTTTGTCCTTTATCATAACAATGGTCCCAGATGGGCTGAGCTGCTGAAACTTCCCATTCCTGTGGATAAATTCAGAGGAGCACATATCCGCTGTGAATTCCGGCACTGTTCCAGTAAGCACTGTTCACAATTTCTTCTAGTCCGCTCTGTAACAGCTGCAGTTAGCGCAGGAGTTTCCATAATACCTCAGGAAAAAGGCAGCTGCGTGAACTTTCTCTGTAATGCTTTCATGACACAGCTTCTCAGGCTTGCAGCTCTGCTTGGTGGAACTCAGTGCTTTGGTAAAGCCTAAATACCAAGAGAAAACAGTCTGGTTTTATTAAACAGAAATAGACAACATTGTAGCTGCAAATGTAAACAGAATTTCAGGTAAACTCAAAATGAAAATTTAGAATTTACCTGGTGAATTATCCAAAATTATACCTGTTCCTTAGTACATTAAACTGCTGCTGCTGTTTGGCTCTTTTTGGTGATGTAGATATAGCAAGATATGATTATTTAGATTGCCTTTGTGGAAAGTGGCGTGCACGGTAAGTTATAGAATATTTAGATTTCGGGTACATAAACTTCAAAATATAAGGAACAGGTAGTATAGGAAGAAATTTCAATTGATTTCTTTTTTAAGATTTCTTTTATAAGCTATGAAGTAATAGAGGAAAAACGTCAGTGGTATGTTTCAAACAGATGAGACATTTTTGCACTATGTTTCCCGTGCAGTGCAAGTTGGATATTTTTGTTATGATTGCCTACACCACCCCAACTGTGCTAAACGTGGACTCCAAAGTCATATGTACACACATTTGGTGAAAAATTGGTTAATTCTCAAAAGTGTTCAGCGTCTGCACTCATTGGCTTCAGTAAAAATCTGTGCCATCTCAGTGTTCTATAGTCTGCTTTATATTTAGATGATAGATGAGTTTTGGAATTTGAGATTAGACATCCGAGTCTGAAAATGTTATCTGCTGTCTAACATTCATGTAAGGACCAGTGTCATCTTCAGTCATATCTCTAGAGGCAGATGCCTTATTTGAAAATAGAAGTGCAGTGCAGCCTGAGGCTGACCTGAAATGAGGACCAGTAGGTAGAAGCTACTGTAGGGGATAGTTGTCACTAAAAACCCCCTTTGCTCTTCATGTCGGACTGGCTAGGTCCCATTCATTTGGGTTTCCTGGCATTCTGTATATTACTAAGACTGCATATTTGATGGCTTCCATTATTTGTTGTTAATAAATACCAAATCGTTCCAGAATACTGCTTTCTGATTTACAGTGAGTTGAAAGAAACCATTACAGGAGCTAATGTGCAAATCTGAAAAGAAATTTAAGATAATCTTAGTCTGACTAGCTGCCAGTAGCTTCCAGTATACTTTCTTGTGTTGTATTATATCCATTTATTTTGCCTAAATATATGATATTAACTTTAAGTGCTGCTATTTACATATGTATTTCAGCAAAAGAAAAGGGTGAGAAGAAGTTGTTTGGCTTTTCTTTCGTGCCCCTGATGCAAGAAAATGGGAGGACTCTGCCAGATGGCACCCATGAACTCATTGTACACAAGGTAATTTGAATTAGTAATCATTAGCTGTAATGATTCCTCTGGAACATACTTTAAATGCTCTGAAAAATTAGGTTGAGAAAGTCTGTATTTATTACCAGATGAGTGACAATCTTGTCATCATTAAAATATCCATTGCTGATTGTTTAATATTAAGCTTCCTGTTACAAACTGCAACTGAATCTAGGGATGTGTTTCAGTGCACTGGTTTTATGAAGCCTTACTATTCTATTACATTGTATTTAGAACGGATTTCACAAAGTTAAGTTCAATTAAAACACACAAAGTGAACCCCACGATACCTTCTTAGTGAATTGCTGAAGTTGGACAATCAAGCAAGCTCATTTATGCAGATCTACTCAATGTTATCATTTTTAGGGATATTCCAGTTTGGGGGAATTTTTGTTCCCGCATTTAACAGTTATCTCTTTGTTCAGAGGATTTGATATGCTCCCAGATAAATTTTAGATTTTAGCTATTCATTTGACATAACCTGTGCAAATTGAATGACTTCAATGTCGGATACGAAGCTATGATCCAAGTTGCGGTAGGCATAGTGAAAATTCTTCAATTTCTGGCAGAGAAACAATAACAATTCGTATAATTTAGGGATTTGGTCCTTTGTTTTTATGCAGCACAGTTATTTTAACTGGTTTGTTTTCACAGTGTGAAGAAAACACAAACCTTCAGGATTCTGGTCGCTACCTCAAACTCCCCTTTTCAAAGGGAATTTTTCTAGGAAACAACAGCCAAGCAGTAAAAACCACTAAAGAGTCCTTCTGGATTACGTCCTTTCTCTGCTCCACTAAACTCACACAAAATGGTAGGATATGTTGATTATTTAAAACATGATGAATTCAAATGAGTGTGATAGCTAGCCTTTTCCGTGCCAAGCAAGCATGGATGTACTCAAAAATAGCTTATGTTCTATCCATTTTACAAACTGGTTTTCTTCATAATTTTTTATGTCCAGATGGAAACCAATGCAGCATGATAAACCACTGATTTTAAGTAGTTCAAGAATGCTTTTGAGATTAACATGATATTGGAATCAAATGCAGCACTCTTGGAATCAACTATCAAAACCCAGCTGCTTTAAAAAAACAACTAATCTGTTTGTTGTAGAGCTTTTATGAAATACTTATTGTAGGCTTTAGGCTGTGGCAGTTTGGTTTTAATTAGGCACATATTGCTTTTTTGTTGTATCACTTCTCTTCCTTAAGGCCAACAAACATTTACTACTACTTAAAACAATCTTATACACTGGATATAAGGAGCAGCAGATAGAAATACACGTGTTTGTGCTCTTTACCATTGCTTTGTGTAAAATTCTTAAGTTTCTTGTTTATTTGCCATATTAACTACAGTTTGTAACTGAAACATTTATCCATAAATTTCTAAATACTGTGTATTTGCTTGGTAATGTGTTTCTGACCATTCTTTGATGTCCCCACAGTTTTATATTACTTTTTCTGAGCTGTTTATCACAGTTGTAAGATCTTAACTCTCTCTTGTGTGTGAATGACTGTCTTTACCCTTCTTATATGTATGATGATAAAATTGCTAATTGCTTGCAAATTGATCATAGGTGTTTAACAACAACTAGAGCAGCTTTTTAAATTGAAATAATTGTCTTAATTTTCACCATTTAGTAGCAAGTGTCCAAAAGTAGAACTATGTGCAAATAGTAAGTGGTCTGTTTCACTCTGCACATCCTTTCCGTATTCTCATAGCAATTAGCTTCAAAGTAATAAAAGTTAGCCAATAAAAGATTTTCCCAAAGGTTGCTAATAGGCAATCAGAGACTAAATTTGCTTCAGTTAAAGGCCTTGATTTAGGAAATCACATGACTCTACTGGTACTTACACATGCATGAAAGTGCAGCCCAGAACTTAAGTGTCTCACTGATAAATAGTTGTGGCATTGTCTGGGGTTATAATACTAATTTATGTTCACAGTGCAGGAGTTATTTTGTACTTAATGTAAATAGATGTGTGGCATAGGGCATAAAAGTTCCTTTTTTTTTTAATTTTTAACCATATTCTGAGTAAGAGGGTGTAGAATATCTGAATAATATTGATCCCCTTTTCAGCTCTGAAAGAGTTAACAATTATTTCAGCAGTACTTCAGAGGGTGGAAATATTTTCAATAGACAGGCTCATATTTTCTCCAAGGATCTTCTTTGGGAAGTTCATCTTGGTGAGTTTCCAAATCCCCATTCTTTTAAACAAAAATTTGCCAAAACCTATTGCATGCTCAGAAAATGAACATAGAGCAAAGCATGTGGATATTTGGTCATGTGAGCATTACTTCAGTTATCCCTGAGAGAATGTAGCATATCTGTTAAAAATACAAGATTAAAAAGATCTGTGTATTTAATTTTTAGTAAACATTTGTATTAGTATTTTTGAAAATTGATTATTATTTTTTAATCTGTTTTTAAGTTTGGAGATTTTTCTGAAGTTCTCAGAGATCTGCCTATGTCTACAAAGAACAATGTCCATGCTGGAAATGAATTGAAAATTGTGCTATTGGTCTGGCCATGGGGTGGGAGGGGACCCCAAACCCAGACTTGTAAAGGGTGTGACTGAATTAGGCCACAGCTTTACCAGTTTGCTGGGAAATTTTACTCAGCTGTCATTCTCTCATTGATTGTTCCCACATGCCATCAGCTCTCATGCATATAAAAATTATGGGGACAGGGGGAAGGAGGCTGACTCCCAGTTACTGAGATCCATAACTTCCTTACCCCGGGCACTTTGGAGAGGTTTTTAGGATTATTTCCAAACAATTTTCAGAGACCTTCAAACCAGGGGAGCCTCCACGTTCATCAGCGTATCTCACAAGAACGCGTGCTTATCTAATCTGTCTCCCAGTTATCTTTTCCTTAGCTTGACTTTTGATCCTGGATAGTTAATCGATTAATGTTAGTTAATATACCAGCTTTTATACATTACATTCTTAGCTGGACAGTTGTATTTCATTATCTTAACAAAAACCCCAAAAGAGTGAGAGAGAACATAGTATTTTTCTACTGAGTAGTTATCAATACAGTCTTACTTAGTTTTTGACATATAGGAGGGATCTCTGCCTGCCAGAGACTCAGGATCCATCCAGCAAGTCAGAATATTTTAGCAAGTTGGCATCCACTCGTTTCTCAGCACTGATCGGCACATCCCCAGTAAGCAGCTGTTCATCGGTAGAGCAACATGCCGTACTGCACGTCTATTGCAAGGCAGAGGTGTAATCCATCCATCTGCATTTAAAAAAAGCCAAATTGGTGATTAATAAACCAAAAGTAACAAGGGGCAGCTTTCCAGAGTGACCCCAGTTTGGAGGGACTGTTGGAAACCACAGAAGCAGCCTGTTGGAAGAGGAATTCAGGCTGCCAGTTCTGGAATTCAGCTTTCTTCTTTTGAAGTACAGTACCGCTACACCAGGCCAATTGCTGATGTCTTGGGATTTATAGGAGAAAGATGGAAAGATCATCCCAAACCACTTCATTATACACGTAACTCTAAACCTTTTATTAAACCTAGCACTTTGGATTTAAATTACGGACTTTGAGAAGGGAAACATTTTGTTTGGTAGAAATGGGAGGTCAGGTGTCACCTATTTTAAATATACAAATCTGATCATGATTAAGAGAGGGCATTTGAAATATTTTTCTTCTTCAGCAAAATTTATCAGTGGCATTGACTTTTTTCCTTTTCCAAAATGATGTTTTCCTAGTGGGCCTATTTTTGGGGACAGTTTTATATTTCATTTCTCTTAATACACGACACAATTGCTATCCCTTCCCCTTGTGATTCACATGTCAGATTTTCTATTTGTGTCATTTATGCTTGGGCTATTTGCTAATGTTATCTCAGCAATGTCTTTCCTCCTTAACATTTCCCTTGAAATAAGTACTTTGAAGTGAGTGTCTTACATTTGCTTTCTCTTTCTTTTTTTAATCCCCAACAAATCCCTAATATTGAGTGTCAACTATCTTCCACCAAGTTCAGCCAGCAAACCTGTAAAGAAGTGGTTTTCCTGCTATGAACTGACAGCTTCAGCTAGTCTCGCTATTCCTTAACTTATGTTGAGGCTTAAACAGAATAAAGTGTAAAAGTCCATTTAATTATCCAAAAGACAAATGCAGTTCATTGGATTTGTAATGCTTGTTTCTTCAAAATTCCTGTCGGAAGGAATAATAAGACCTGTCATTTGTCCTTGATCTTTGGGATGTGTCTCTGCTGCACATACAGGACCCTTCAGCACTCTTAGTGCAGCTCAACCATCTCTCTTAATTCAAACCATTCCATACTAGCACAGAGTGAAGCAAAACAAAAAAGAAACGTATAAATGCGTAAAAACAATTTGTGCTCACCAAAATCAATTAAGGCAGCCAAATATTAGTGGAATAACATGTTCTTGCTATACCACTGGCCAGATTTGAATATAGATGGAGATTTATTTAATGTTATTAAAGACAGAAATAGCACATTATTTCTTGTTGTGGGAGAGAGAAGCTTTCCTGGAGCAAACTGGGAAAGAAATGACACAAAGATGCGTGTGGCTCAAATGTTACTTGAGCGCGAAAACAGTCTGTGGTGGAAAGCACCCAAATAATTGTGCTGAACCAAGAGAAAAACTTGCTGTTAGCTTATTAGTTTGAGAAGCACTGAGAACATTTCAGAAGAACGGGATCCTTCTAAGACAATGCTGGACAGTGGTCGACTAGACAGTAGTTCAGCTTAAACTGATGGAAGGGCTGGACGGTCGTTAAGGTTTTCTGCTTCGAACAGCCAGGCTTTGAGAAATTCTGAAAAGCTGGTTAGTGAAACATGGAAGTAGTAAACTTGAATGTAAAGGAGCTTTGGGATCTATTTAATTCAATGGTTCAAAAACGTGGAATTTTTACTGAATACAACTTGAAAGGAGTGCTGCAGACCTGAGTGAGAGGGTCACGGGCAGAAAATGTGAGGAGTAACCAGAGAACCTGCAGCAGAAGGGAGGAATATAACAGCAACGTGTCAGAGTTCAGCAAGGGTCAGGATCAAGTGAAAACTGCTGAAAAGCCAAGCCAAATTTGCAAAACTATTTTTGGATATTGAATGGTATGGGACATGAAATTCCCAATCTCATAGCGAGGTGTTTTTTTTAGTACATCTCTGAAGCTGAAAGCAATAACACATGACCTAAGAGTAATAAATATAGTACCTACATTTTAGACAGGTGGAAGAGCAGATATATTAACTGGGCCATCACCTTCGGATGAATTTTACGCAAGTATTTACAAGAAATCATGGATGAAAAAGCGGACATGTAGCTAAATGGAATATGCTGTAAGATGAGTTTATCAAAGTCATATCATGCCAGAATAAACTTCTTGATCTTTCTTTTCAATTTTTTTTTTTACTATTATTCTTCAGAGGAAACATAGCAGATCTAAACCATCTGGACTTCAATAACACACCACATGGGAAATTAGAAAAGATACAGATTAGAATAAGAATTTTAAAACTGGTAAATAAAGGCTAAAAGGGAACTAGCAAGTTCCACTGTAGTGGAAGTAATTTCTTTCCTGAGTGAAATAAAAATACTACTAGATCTGAAGAATTAGGCCTGGGATTGATCTTTTCTTTAAAGGGGTGGGAGTGGGGATGGGGGTTACTTCACTAAAACCTGAGACACTAGAGAGCCTGTTAATAAAATTTGCTGCTGCTATGTAGTTGAAAGGGCTCATCAGTTGAGAGGAACAAAATCAAAATATGATACAGATAAAGCAAGGTAACTTTGATTTAAATAATTAATAAGAAAGAATAGAAATTAGGTGAAATCTAATGGTACAAAAGGGAGGATCATACCTTAATGGAGTCTCCTGGGGATTCTGCTGTAGGCAGGGAGCTGAACAATATTAAACCTATTTGTGTCACCAATATGATGTATCTAAAAACCCTCTAAACTCTGGAACATATATGTCAGGTGTGTTTACAGCAGACATACAAGCTTGCTAATGATATGGGAAACAGTGATATAATCTCATCTGTAATGTAGTTACCATTTTGATCAAGAAAGCTGAAGGAGAATGAATTAAAACTGCAGGAAGTGTGAAGGCACTCAGGTATGTTTTTAGCTCAGAAGAGTTTATTTTCTGGAAGAGATTGTGTTGCTTAATAATAAAGCAGGATCTTAGAGGTATTGTGTTTGTTCCCTAAAAAAGACATAAGAAAATGTGTATTTTAAATATGTTCAAACTAGTAATTAGGAGACTATTTCTAGCTGTCAGATGGCAGCTCTGGAAGGCATCTTTCAATGGGATGAGAGACAGCAAAATAATTACTTTTCTTAAGATGGCAGTTGACAAATATCTGAACAAGACTGCATGATACAGTTGCCACAGGAGACTAATTTTAGTGACCCAGAACCGTGTTCTTATGTTTCTATTGGTGGAGCAATTATGGGATGGAATGAAAATTTGTTGTTGGGCAGATCATATTATAGCAAATCTTGAGATGTTTTCTTTTGTTTTAATGATGCCAAGTTTTGCTGAGTGGACTGTAATAGTAGAATTTAAACTCTGAAATGCTGCTTTGCTTCCAGCTTTAATCTTGCATTTTGTTTTTGCAGGAGATATGCTTGACCTTCTGAAATGGAGAACCCACCCAGACAAAATTGCAGGTTGCCTCTCAAAATTAAAAGAAATTGATGGTTCAGAAATAGTGAAGGTATCTACCATTCTATCATTTTAGATAATATGAGGGAAATAAGATATTTCTGTGTCACAAAAATACCTATTTAATAACAAACTGTCTCTTATTCTCTCTAATCAGTTTCTTCAAGATACATTAGACACTTTATTTGGGATTTTAGATGAAAACTCTCAAAAATATGGATCAAAAGTATTTGATTGTTTGGTAAGTTTCATTTTGTGATGATGCTTAAGACTATTTAAGAACTACATTTAAAAAAAAAAGAAACAAAGAGCTTTTTTTTTTTTTTTTTTTTGTCTTTTTCCCTCATATTTAGGTTCACATAATAAATTTGCTGCAGGACAGCAAGTTTCACCACTTCAAGCCAGTAATGGACACTTACATTGAAAGTCACTTTGCCGGAGCACTTGCATACAGGTGAAGTCTGTACTTTTTCTATCTGATTTGAATACTGACATTTATTGGTTTATTCAGCAGAATCAATCATTAGGTTAAATTAAACTGCATCATTAGAAATAAAATGCAGTGCTTACATGAATGCCTAGATTTAGACCATTAAAAAATAGTAAAATAACTTTAAGTTATCAGAAAGGTTACTGGCTAAGGCTTTAACATTGGCTTATTTTTTCAATCTTTTTCTTCAGTGGATTTCTTTATTTTAATGACTTTGAAAAACATAAGAGCCTTAACATCATCCAGTTGCAAGTGTGTTCACTATCTGTGTAGAGCAGTGTACTAATAAGCACCACTTACTCTGCTGTATTTATTTGCTAGCTAAACTTCCATTAAAGCCAACGCAGTTTAATGAGACTGCAGACCAGTGCATGGAATAGCAGGGGTAGTCTGTGCTGGCAGGGATTCTTCTGGTTTAATTGAGCTCATGTATCTCTGTCACAATCATTCTGTTGTAGACGTAATGCTGGTATTATTTCACGTTCGTAAGAGAATCTACTAGGGGGCTTTCAGCAGACTGAAAATTAAGTGTAATATTGGGCCTGTAGTGATTAACAAAATCTAGGCATACATTTTTTTATTTTGTCAGTGTTTCTCATATGACAGATGTTCACATTTTAAATGTGAAGTTAACTCTTTAATTTCTGTGTTATAATACTTTTTGATGTGGTTTTCTAGAGATCTTATAAAAGTACTAAAGTGGCATATTGATCGAGTCACTGAAGTGGAGCTGCATGGGCACATACAGGAAGTACTAAAGGTAATAAAAATCTTCAAAAGCAATTATATATTTGAATGATATGATCATATAGTACTGACAGATTTAACTTAGGAAGTGAACCACAGTATGTATAAATGATGGAAATACACTATTAATGCTAGGGAGTTGCAGAGATCTTCAGTGCAGTCATTTTATTCACCCTTCTCTGTTGTCAATAAGTTGATCAATGGAGCTTACTACCATTAGAGTCTGGAGCTCTGTGTTCCTTACTGAATGAGGATATACATGAGTAGGAGTTAGGTCTAAGAAATCAAATATAGATTGCATTGATGGTATTAACATCTGTCATCTAAATGGCAGACATTCCTTCTGATTTAATGCTTCAATCCTGACAGTGGAGAATCCTACTGAAAATGGTGGGTTTGGTTGCTCTTGTTGCCCTATTTTGTACCATTAACGGAGCACAGTGTGGATTCACACTAAGTTGTACAACACAGTAATCCCATTGGGATAGGTGCTACAGTCTGGAAATAAAATATCAACGTGTTGCCCTTCTGTGCTTTTCTATGCTGCTGTTAACATAGGTGTCTTGCTGATAAGGCTGTATTTTCAATTTACATTCCAACATTGCAACTTCATTTAAGCTTTTATGGTATTATCTGGTTGACAGTTGACAGGAAAACAACTTTTAACAGGCAGAGAGATTCCAAGAACAGCTCAAAAATTTGAGCCTATTTCTTACGTTGGCCTCATATGTTTATGCAATACATGTTTCTGTAGCCAAAGACATGCAAGGATGGAGGGACAGTGTTGGGATTTGGCAGTTTTCCATTTGTAAAACAAACAAGTGTTCCCTGGTTTGTAGAGATTATGACAGGCAAGGGAAGAGTATCTCTGAGTATGTGCTTTTGAAATGTTAGTGTTTCAATAGAAAGATTTGCCAAAATTGAATTACATGCTGTTCTATTTCAGACCCTTGTCATTATTTGAATGATATAATCATTGTGTGTGTTCTATTTAAAGATGAGTTGGTTCATTTTTATGAGTTATCTCTGATTTTGACATTTGTAGGCACAGGAATATATCTTTAAATATATAGTTCAGTCTCGAAGGTTATTCTCTATTGCCACTGGTGGACAAAATGAGGAGGAATTTCGCTGCTGTATTCAAGAACTTCTTATGTCAGTACGCTTCTTCCTTTCCCAAGAGAGCAAAGGAGCTAGTGCTTTATCCCAACTACAAGTAAGTTTTCAAGTGTGTCTTGCTTATTGCCACTTTCCACATCCGATATAGAAAATGTTTGCATGTTGTTACCTATATTCCCAGGAAAGAAAATGTGGTTTTGCTAGAGCAAAAATACCTTTTGTCCTATAGTATGAAATTTTCATACCAGCAGCTTCTAAATATGCTTGGCAAAGAAAATCCTAAATCTAATATTTAATTTTGAATTATAATTATATCATAATTATAATAATTATATTGCTGGATACAAATAAAGTAATTTTTCTGCTTTGGGCATTTTATAGCTTAGTTAACCACATTGGAACTGAAGAATTTGAGCCGTACAAAAGACTATCAAGAGTTTTCATGCTTTACAGAAAACTTTTAAGTCTTGATGAACTGTATGTTTTATACTCAGCTGGTATCTTTATTTCAATTGAGACTACTAAAATTGAGTAGTGCTAAAGCACAGAGGCAAAACACACAGGAGACAGGTCTCTCCATTAAGTGCCATAGATTTACCAGCTCCTACAGCTCATAGATATACCATTCTCTTCCCGTTTCTGTAACCAAAGGTGTTTAAGACCTATTAATATTTGAAGCTCTGTAGAAAATTATTCTTCCAAGAAAATGGGAAATCAGAGAGAACAGAGTAGAGAGAGTAGAACTCGTATCATGTAAGCAGGTGGAGTGAAAAGATAAAATGATATCAACAACCACATTTGGAATTATTCTTCAGTATCTTTAACCTTTTATGTCATCTGTTCTGACACCAGTGTGAAGGAGGTCGAGGTATGAGGAGCTTTTCTCAGTCAGGTAGATTTGGAGAAGAAGAAGGGAATGTCAGTTCTAGCTTCCTTTCTCTGGCATTGCCCTCCTTTCTCTTCCAGTGTTTTGCTTCCATATTCATTATACTGACCAACGAATTTTGAACCATATTTTAGGATTGTTGAAGTGAATCAAGATTGCAAGTGCTGTCTCACTGCAAAATAAAAATGTCCATAATTTGAAAAATGGAAGATGTGGAGACCTTGTATTACTTACCTTAAAACAAAGCAAATGAAAACAACTCCATTCAAATCTTTTTGTTCTGATGTCAGCTGGCTTCTGTTATCCTTTTCAAAATTTCCTCTCACACATAGATCATGAAGAATCTGTAAAGTATAAATATTTTTGTTCTAAGTTGAGCTTTTTACTTTCACTTTGTCCTGAGAGAAATGAACAGTCCTTAGATAATGTTTAAAGAAAAATAGCCACAAGTATAAGACCGTTAATGAATGTGAGGATATGTTACTTACATTTCTATAGTTATTTAAATTCTAGAAATGTCAAAACTGCGCTGAAATATCTGACTGTCCATTTTTTGCCCATTTCCTCTAGGCTGTGTTTCTCAGTTCATTCCCATCGGTGTACTCTGAACTTTTGAAGCTCTTTGATGTGAGAGAAGTGGCAAATTTGGTTCACGATGCTCTGGGCAGCTTGCCAACAGTCATGCATGGGGATGAGTCCCTTCAAGCTGTTAAACTGCAGAGTATTGGGAAAACCGTAGAGAGTCACCTGTACACCAACCCAGGTAAGGTTAACCGGGGCTGCCTGCAGATATGGCACTCGAATTGTGTGCTTGGTACAGGGGCCAGCAGGTGCTGAAGGGAATAGTGTTGCTCCAAGTAGTGCTTCCTAAGGAAAAAATCTTGAAGCACTGCTCTCTACAAGCTGCTCGTTTACATGAAGACAGTTGGTTAAATTTTGGTTTTTTTAGAGACAAAGAATCTTAAAATATAGTTTTGCTTTGACCTACTGCTGGCAATATGTCTGTGAAGGAAGTTTGCCTTATACTTTATAAGTAATTATAAAGGAAAAAGCTTTACTAAAATGATTTATTTTTTTCCTTTTTTTTCTCCTTTGGGGGCAGTTCAGCAAATAGATTATCACTTATCTGTTAAGTCTTATTTATGTAAGTCCTGCTAATTCAGCACTTTCAATCCTCCATTTCTTAATGCAGCATAAAAAGGCTGCAGAAATCCAAGTGATAGTGGATTCGTAAAGCATATAACAGCATAGTTATTTGCTATGTGGAAGAAAAAACTGCTCTGTGATGGTGAGCCTGACATTCTTTCTTTCTATTCTAAGTGAAACACATAGAAACAACCAAATATTAAATTTGAAATAAACTAATTTTAAAATAAAAGAATTAAAATGGAAGAGATTTAAGGAATTCTAGGAAGTGTTAATTTACACACCAGAAGCCCTCTTGAGAGCTATTTGGGTACTGGCCCATGGAGTTCAGTAGAAATAGTAACTTTTACCATCTAAGGCATTCAAGGTAAACACAGTACAATGATGAAGGCTCTGCAAAAACCACCAGGGTATGCATAAATATTTTGAGATGCTGTAAAATAAAGGAAGAGATCTTAGAACTTTTTTTTTTTTTTTTTAAATGTTCCAGTGATTGTACTATAAATATATCAGCTCAAAGAACTGAGTAAGAAGTATTGGGTCTTGGCTACTTGGCTTCATTCTGGTTGCTAAAAGAGCTTACCCTTTCCCTTGTGAGCCTCCATAGTGGTCCCTTCCAGAACAGTTAGCTCTCCCTACTACTGATTGATCAGACCTTTGATACTCTGGGTAGATGATGACATTCATGGAGCAATCTTAAGGATGCTCTAATTTATGTTTTTCATTTTCCGAATACTTAGGGACCGGGTAGCATAATTTCCATTTTCCTCCCATTGTCTTGGTTAGGTCAGCCTAACCAGAAGATCCAAATGAATTAATGTAATTAAACAGTTAATTAATGCCATGTAAGGGACTCCTGGGGACTTTCTTGGAACTAAATCTACTTTCAGCTGTATGACAATTTTTTTGTTTGCTTCCTTTTGTAAAAATGTTAGGTTTTTATTCAAATCCAGTTTCATTATTAAGAGTCCATACGAGGTGATTTGGCTACAAAAGTAATGAAAATTACATGTTAAATTTTACATGGAGTGTGGCTTATACACAAATAGAATATAAATTTCATAGACCGCAGAGAAACTGATGACATCAGGCAGTAATATAAGCTCCCAACATCCATAATAGGAAGCTCAGGCAAACAGTTGCACAGTATAATTTCAGTCATTGTTAATTTGAAGGGTCATGTGCAGATCAGCATCTTGGTCTCTTTGCCCTCAATGTTTGTCTCTTTAAAATACAAAAATATAAGTAGACTCTCCCTCAGTCAGTCCCCAGAAGGAAGTCCTTTTAATATCCTCTTGGGAAAATAAACATTGCACTAGACTATGTTAATGTGCGGAGTAAACTGTACATCCTAATGTGAAGTTGAGGCTTGCTGCTGTGAAAAATAATTGATTTCTGTCTCCCAGATGAAGATGATGAACGCTGCAAGCTGCAGTGCTAGCTAACACATTGGAACTAGATGGAACACAGGAAATAAATATTTATTCAAACGTCTAAAAGTGAGAAGGGCACGTCTTGGATAACATCTTCTGTTATCAGGAGCCTGCTTGGAAACAAGTGAGAGTAGTTTAGCATGGGAGTTTTAGGCATTTTGTGCTACAAGGGCCTGAGCAACTAACACATTAGCTCCCACTGCTGCAGAAATCAACTGACACTAAAGCTATGTCTTCGCTAAAATTGGGAAATATATTTGGTATAGTGTTGAAAATAGAAACATCAGACATGCAGAGGTTGATTTAAGGTGCCCAAACACAGATGTTCAGTACAATTTCAGATGTATTTGACGCATCTAGTTTCTACCTGCCTCTCTAGGGAATGCAGGTTATATATTGTATTTACTGATCACGCGTGGATAGAATGTCTTAAATGGCTTTATATTGAGGCTTTGGTATAGCTTGCTTAAAACCTTTTTCTGTTTCAGTGATTTTAAACTTCAGCTGTTCCTGTAGGTAACAACTACAGAGATGTTAAAAGATGTCAGCAGCAGTGTTCTGCCTAGCTCCTTTGAAAAGTTAGTGGAGGTTCAGGCCTTACTTCTATTTTTCCGTATTTACTTCCACATCTGTGTAGTACACTATGTTGAGTGTCTCAAAAGAAACAGATGACAGTTTTCATGCTGATAAAGACTAGCAGTATTTTTTTTCCTCTTGGCCTTTCTTCCAATCTCCTGATATTTTGGGTGTAACTCTTTGGACGCATCCCTGTTGATACTTGTAGAATGGCCAAATTGATCTACTTATGCCTGTACCCAGAAGATTTTCTACCTTTGTCATTTCTGATACCTCAGTAGTCTAGGACTCATTTGTTGTCTTTTATGCATTAAATATTATTATGGCTTGCTTTGGGGAAGAGTTAAATCTGTTTTGCTGGGAAGGGTTAAGGCAAATAACAGAGAAACACATCTTGAACCATGTTCTTCTTGACATGGTTAAACAGGAATTAGCAGAACACCAATAGTTGGTTTTTTTCTCTAAAGGCACTACTTTGAGCTTGCAAATGCAATAGCTATGAAAACGTGAGGTGTGCAAGTGAAACATTTAGGTTTCTTCCTCCAAAGAGGATGAGCTTTCTTGCAATCACCACCGATCTAACACATCAATTACCAGAAGAGAGATTACATTCCTAGGTTAAGTCCTAAAAAAAGAAAATTCCATATTGATAAAGCCTGTATCTTAGCCCGGTTATACTCTGTGGTGCAGCTCTTTACCACATGGAGAATGTTCTTACAAGGCAAGAAACTTTGTGTCTTCCCAAAATATGAGGATTTGGACCTCTGTGTCAGAGTAGCTTGGCAGGACTTTTCCCTTTAGAGAGGCAAACTGTTCAAAACAAATAGAGGTGAGGTTTAATTCTCTGACCATTTACTGTATAGATATCAGACAGTAATCTATATATGATATATAAAGCCAGGAAAAATCCTGAACTGATGTTTTAAAGACATCATCATGTGTTCATTTTATTTAATTTACTTCATATGTAGAATTTTATGTATTTATTTTATATATAACTTATTCCTTATCTGGTTTTTATTGTTTTCTTTATTTTACACTGAAACCCGCTATTAGTAGATTGCAAAAGTGATAGTTATCTCTTAGTTTTCTTTCTGAGCTTGTCCACTTACCTCAGTGTGTCTTTGTGAATGAGTTCATCTAAGAATTGCATTCAGTACCTCACAGGAGAATGTACCTGTAGGAAACTATATGTTTCAATATTCAGAGATGAATATCTGACACAATCAGTAAGAATAATTTAATATCTTTGAACTGGCTTGGGGAAAGGATGTTTTTACCTGTTAGATTTCCTGTGGGGATGAAAAAAAAAAGTTGTTAGCAAGTTCAGGAAAGGATACCATTAACTGATAAGGAAGTTTAGTTCTAGAAGCTAGTTATTATAATTTCCCTCTTATTCCATCATTTTTTTAAAAGACAGACTCATTAAAGAGACATGTAGTATATTTCAGTAATCACGGCAAGCTGATTCGTGGCTATAAAAATGCAAAAAGCCTGTCATTATTTAAATTGTTGATACAAAACCGGAATTAAATTTAGTTAAAATTCATTAAACTCTACATACTAACGCAGAGTTGGGGGGAAAAAAAAAAAAAGGTCAATTTTTTCAAAACATAAAGGTTTTACACATTGATCCATAGTACTGCTTTCATGTACTCCAAGATCTTTTTCAGATTAATTAGTATTTCTTAATTTGTCTTCCACAGCAAAACACTATTCTTTGGAGTTCTTTGTGTATGTATGCTTCTATAGACACCTGCGGGGGGATGTATGTAGGTATATTGCATACAAATATTCAGATTAATTAGTACCTCTGTAGTGGAGAGTAGAAAATACTTTGCAAAAGCTTTGCAAATGCTGCTTTGCATCTGTGGCTCTTTTTTAGGCCAAGGGAGGACTTTCTCAGCCATACCTGTGTTTTTCCTCCTGCACTATAGGCAATTTTTTTCTTTCAACTAAAACCAGTTCTTCATAAAAGTTTTGAAACTGACTGTTCCGAAAACAGTGATGTGGCCATGCAGTCCCAGAGCAGGCATATATGTTTAGGTTTGGAATTGCAGTAATAACTGTTTATTCGGCTTAAGCATTTCCTTTTCCTACCACTCTTAACGTTCAGCAGTTCTTCCAAACAAGGAGGTGTAAATTGAATAGGTCCACGTAAAACTGTCAAAACCAAAAGCAACTTCCTTGCTTCTCACTGTTCAAGGAGAAAGCCATTTGTTTGTTTAAAATGTTCGATTACACTAATTCTGTTTCCAAGCAGGCTGAAGTTTTGACCATCTGTTCAGATATGGTCATTGAAATGAGTATCATCTTTCTGAAATTAATCTTTAAAATACACTAAAAAAAGTTTTGTACGTCTGTGCAGGTGCTTTACCACTCACTGAAAAGCAAGGGGGAAAGTTGTGCTGTGGGTTAAATATTAAACATTAATGTAGCTTGCATAGGAAAGTCACAAGGATTGCCCAGAGTAGTCTCTCTTTCTAATTATGCCAAGTATGTACTCGAAAAGTTCTATGCCATAGTTTTTTTCCTCTCTTTCTGTGTAATATTTGTAAAGGGCAAGTGTTAGCATTTTGAACAGTCAGCTAATTTGGTTTCCTGCACAGAAGAAAAATTAGGACAGTGACTGATGGCTAAGAGTTCTGATTATTGCACCATTCCTTGCACTCATTAATTTTTCTATACACAGTGGCTGACATTACAGCTGAAATTTTTTAAGAAAAAGAATAACTTGAGACAAATATTCTCCAGGCTTTCTCATAGTCCTTAGTCTGGCTCAGACATGAATATGCCAGCTCTCCTCTTCTGTAATGCCACTACATCTCTCCACTTAAACAGGTCAAGACAGGGAGTTATTTAGATTATGGGCTTATGAGGAATATATAGAATCATAGAATGGTTTGGGTTGGAAGGGACCTCAAAGATCATCTAGTTCCAACCCCCCTGCTGCAGGCAGGGACACCCTCCACTAGACCACGTTGCCCAAAGCCCCATCCAACCTGGCCTTGAACACTTCCAGGGAGGGGGCATCCACAACCTCTCTGGGCAACCTGTTCCAGTGCCTCGCCACCCTCACAGTAAAGAATTTCTTTCTAACATCTAATCTAAATCGACCCTCCTTCAGCTTAAATCCACTACCCCTTGTCCTGTCACTACACTCCGTGATAAACAGTCTAAGGCTGTGTTATATGTGGTGGTTAATTCAGTAACTGGCACTGTTCCCTCCCATGCATAGTTGCAAGTCATTGTAAGATGCTTTTTGCTAATCTGTTTGGTCTGGGTAAAACAAAGTTCCTGATCATTTTATGGAGCTTTTGCAAAAAGGGTATTCTTGAAACAGTCGAATGAAGATGTAAAGTTTTGCCTGAGATGTTTCAGGCCATATTGTTATGTAAGAGTTGGCTATTTACAAGTCAAGTGTTGCTACGTGTAGATTCTTTGGTCTTCAAAATGGAGTTCATAATGCCGTGCTTACATGTAAGCAGTGCACAGAGTAGTGGGCACCTCAGAAGAGGTACCAAATCCCATGTGTGCTCATCAGGAAGCTACCTAGAGTTAACCAAGAAGAAACACCTTGGCACAGGGCTGCTCCTGTTTTCTCCTCACCTGGGCTCAGGGATTTGAGTTGTAGCTTCAAGAGAGGACCTACATTCCTCAGAGGACCTATGGTCCAAAGGATAAGTCAGGCTCACATCAGCAGTGTGTGAAAGAGCTACTATAACTGCTCCATGACACTTCTGGAGTTGACCAGTGATTTGAGCGTTTGCCTGGGAATGGAAGACCAGGTTCAGTGCCGTGTCAGCCTGGATTCGGCTTCCTACCACCTGCCTGCCAGGGGAGTACCCCAACTGCAGAGCTGTGGGTTGGTTTACACAGTGAACCGTTCATCTCTTCTCTTGAAGATGGATTATCAGATAGTCAAGCATTCAATATGTGTAAGGCCTAACAGAAAGCAAGGAAAAGGAGCTGTCCCCTGTAACCTAGAGGTCAGGTCTTTTTTACAGGAATGGAAAGTCCTGCTTTTTTGCTTCAGCTGAAGGCATCAGCTCTGGTTTTTCATCTATCAGTAATCAATAAGCAGATTTAGTGGTGGTGATCGGAAGCCGGCACTTTCCTAACAACAGGTCTGCGCATTCGCCATCTTCCTGTTGCCTTTCCTTTTGACCCTATAGATCTTGCTGTGGCAGCTGTGCACACTTCACATCTCAGACTACCTGGGGCAACGCTTTGCTGAGCTTCTGGATTTTAGGTAGACAAAAAGAAAATGCCTTGTTGGTTTGGTCAAGACACTTCTGCCCAGCTGCTGTGCTACAGGCAGATATGAACTCTCAGGCCAGTCCTGGTGAAAACCTACCGAGGCACTTGCAGAAGCAAGCAGTCACTGGATTGAGGCTCTTTGTTTCTCAATTTTGGGTTTCAGTACCACTGGTTTTAGATTCATTGATGGCCTTTTGCCTATTGCCATACAATCTTTGTTTAATATTTTCATCAGTAGGAAGATATAGCAGAACACCTGAATAAATAATAAGCACAAAACACACATTTAAGAAGACCAGGCAAGTTTTTTTCTTTTTCTTCTTTTTTTTTTTTTAAAAAAAAACAAGAATATATTTAAATAGTGTGTACAAATCAACTTGTCCATATGATTTGTCTTGTGTTATACAGATAACTAGACAATGAAAACAAGGGAATAATAAAGAAAAACAACATTAGTGCTGTATTTCAGTGAATGAAAGAAGCATTCAACAAATCAAATCTCAGAATAAATCTTTTTCTCCCTCCTGAAAAAAATAGAGGAAATACTTGAGGGGGAAAAAAGTGTTTATAGAAAGACTAATCCATGAACAGTACCTGGTTCGCAAAATGATTTTAAAGGAGTAATTTTCTGGCTAGATAAACTCAATTTTTAGGAAATAATTACATTAATGAACAAAGGAACTGAATAGATGAATATATTTAGATAACGTGGCATATAATCATCATTAAAATTTTAATAGAGGAAATGATTCAAGTATATTTCTATGAGAACATAATTTCTCAGTCATGGAAAAGATCTAAAAACAACAACAAAATGAAAACAGATAACACCCATTCCATTTATCAAGTTGTAAACAGGTGTTTAATGTGTTATCACAAGTGCAAGTATTAGGGCTCTTCCCATTTAAGATTGTCTTTAATTATAAGAAAAAGACGCAAAAACAGTAGCATGTTAATGAAGTTCTTGCATAATTTTGAGAGAACTCAGGACTGAAAATAGCACCAAAGAGCTGTGTTTAGAAAATAAAATAGAGGGAAGGCAAATCATTTTATGTAGATACCAGTAATCTAAATTGCTCATACTCAGTACGAGTGAGGAATCTAGAAAAGTGAAAATCCTGAAAGAAATCTGAAAATACTGCTTGTCTGTAAAGTAGAACTCATTTGGAGAATAACATAACTTCAAGATGAAGTGTGTTGTGACCTTGGCTTGCAAAGGGATCGTGTCACATGGCAGGGAACATTGGAGCATAATTTCACATGATTTTGAACACAAGTATTACTGTGCTAAGTTTTTTTACGTGACAGTTCAATACTTAGAATTTTCTGTTATATACAGTATATTTTACGCAGTGCTGTTTTTCTCCATCCATGATATGACATACTGACTTTGAGCATATTGTTTATTCTTCAGATATTTGCTTCAGGATGTTATGATTATGAACTAAAAGCTTCTGCTTATCAAAAATGTTGGCTAAAGCAAGAAAAAGCTTCTGCTTATCAGAAATACTGTTTTGGGACTGAAGACACATTTTATGTCTGTATTAAAATTAAATGATTCTGTGAGAAGCTCCTACTCATAAAATTTTTAATTTTTTCCAGATTCTCGATATATTCTTCTTCCAGTAGTTTTACATCATCTCCACATGCATTTACAAGAGCAGAAGGACCTTATAATGTGTGCACGTATCCTTAGCAACATATTTTGCCTCATCAAGAAGAACAGCTCAGTAAGTAAACACCACGTCACATCCACAAGGTGTTGAACTTCTTTATATTGCTTAGTGACATTTAATGACACAAACTGGACCTTGACCAAGTCCATTTTAAAGAGTTCTCTGCGTAATGATTCTGCATAAACTTGTTATTTTGATTTCTCATGAGCCTTTTCTTCCCATGCAAGAATATTTTAGTTGTAGCACATAGTGTCCTGCCAAGCTTTGACTCTTTTTGAGTGTTGTGTTGGACAGAAAGAAACATCCACTTGCTTTTAGAGGCATTTTCTGTTGTGGGCTGTTTAGTTGTAGGGGACACAGGGGTGTTATAGGTATATAGATTGATATGAGCATTGCAAGGGGATTGCACTTGTTTGTTAGTTGACAAACTCGGTGGCCAACTTCTGATGTTTGTGTTTGCAAATTTGTCTGTGAAAGCTGCATACGAGAGCTAGCATAGGTGTATTGCAAAAATAAAGATGATCATAAATGCTGACAGGCAAAGGGATATTAGACAAAAACAAACATTGCCTGTGGTTAGTGCAGTAAATACGTATCAAGGCCAGCATTCATTACATCGTAATGCATTAGTGAGAACTGTTTTATGTGTTTCTTCATTTCATACCACTGTCAGCAATAAAAGTTGCTCCATCAGTGATTTGATATGGATGCAGCTTGCAGTTTTGGCACTGTACAGCATTTTCATTGCAGCTGCTCCTGGATTAGTGTAATACCTCATCCCAAGATAAAGTGATAGATGATAAAGCATAGCTGTGGGTTTTGATTGGGAGAAAGGCTTACATGTCTGGTCTTAATTTCAGGACATCTTTCATTTGGAGTCATCAAGCCAGAGATGTACACAATCACAAGTGGACGTCTACATAAAACTCTCTCTCCAGTGTTCAGGATATGCAGCTACTATTTTTAGTAGTCTTTGAGTCATGGAGAGTATTAACAACTTGGTGACTTTGATATGATTTTTGTGGATCAGTTCAGAACTTCATTCCTTCCATGGTAATTAAGATAATTTAGATAATTGAGGGAACAAGTGAATTTGCAGTCAGGCAGCTTTGAAAATTAAGGTTATCGGCCATTCTAATAGTAGTTTGTACACGAGTCATGGAATCATAGAATCGTTTAGGTTGGAAAAGGCCTTTAAGAGTCCTCACGATTGATACAGTTCCTAAATAGACTGTATTCTGTCTGCCTTCATAAGTAGTGAAGATAACAGCTGTTTGATACTAGACAAAGTGACAGAGGACGCGGCCATGACACTAGACTCCTCTTGTATCCTGACAGAAATTTTGAGTTTTGTTACAAATCATATGCTTTGGGTGTGTAGGAAGCAAAAAAAAAAAAAAAAAAAATCACTCCTACACCTTGATGTCAACAAAGTTAAATGATCTGTTTGTCAGTTGAGTTTTAGTTTGGTTGTGTGCATTTCATTATGAAGTGTTTCTTTCTGTGAAGAAATGTCATCTTAAATTGTGGATAAAATCGCTCAGATTAAGGTGGTGGTGTCTGCTGCAGTAGAGACAGAAAACATTGTTGAAGCATGGAAAATGTATTTCCACCTGAATTAAAAAGGAAAAGTAACCACGACTTGACTTCATCAAGTGTTTTCATGCATGTAATTAAGATATTCATGGTCTCTTTTGGTGGTGAACACCGTGGTTCCTTTGTATTGATGTTGCGTACAAGCAGTTGTAGGCTTACATAAATGACTAATTTGTTTGTGCTACTCAGTTGATGGGAAGCAATGTAGCTGGTCGTTACTGCTGAAGCAGGTCTTGAAGGTTGAACACCATCTGCTTGTTTCTGGTGATAGTTTCAAAGTGTGAAAACAGAACTCTACTTTTTGGAGTTTAAGCCTCTCTTGGCAATTTTCCCAGAAAATATATGGGTGTTACCTATAAAAATCTTGCCTGAAATGTTCTCGTATATTATTTACTGCTTTCTTCTAAACATTAATTGAAAATAGAGCTCTACTAATTTGATGAATGCTTACATATTCAAGGTCAACCCATAACTGGCCTCTATATTTCAGTACAAAGTAATTAACTGAAAACTGTTAGGAAAAAAATCAATAGAATTAAACAATATCTTGATTAGAGAACAGTCCTTGTTTCTCGAATGTAACATTCCTAGTAAAACTATCATTTGTTTCTAAAACAACATCAAAGGAAATATGCCTGTCATCATCTTTCTATTTTAAAATCTTAAATGTTTTATTTATTATTTAAGGAAAAATCTGTTCTGGAAGAAATTGATGTGATTGTAAACAGCCTGCTAGATATTTTGTTAAGGACCATACTAGAAATCACCAGCCGACCACAGCCATCAGGCTCTGCTATGCGTCTCCAGTTTCAAGATGTGACTGTAAGTTTTTTCTAATTAAATAGCCCATAATTGTCACTGGTTGGACAACTAGACTTGTGACAACATTGGTTTTAGGTTGTAATTCAGACTGTCAAGATTTTGTGTGTAAAACAGAATGAAGATAACAAAGAAAACTTTTTTTGCATTTTCTTCATTTTCAGTGGAAATAGTAATTTTTTTCATTAAATTTATTTTATAAGTTGTGGCCCAGAAAAAAAATCCAAAAGATAAAGTTTCTTTTGAGACTATTTCAGGTCACTAATTATTTCATTACGTTTCTTTTGTCGACAAATTTAATAGCTTTCTGAAATTCTCTTTATGTTTGAATTACTGGAAATGGAAGAGTATCAATCTATAACGTTGTACTTCCTAAAATGCATACACTTTTACATGATGAGGCAGCTCTAAAAAATTCCTGCAGAATCTGTGACGCTAACTTCTACAAATCCAAATTTATTAATTGAAAGGCACTTTGTTGTTCTCTGGGCTGAGCATTTGAGCTTCATTTCTATCACATGAAGTAGAGCAAAGAGGATGAATTTAGAAGATTAACAAATTATATTTTGGTCAGCCTGATATAAAAACTTTCAAATTAGACGGCTGAAAGGCAGGAGTTTAGAGGAAAGCCTAGGATGAGCATTGATGAAACAAAATGAAGTGTCACTTTGCTTTGTTTTCAGCAAGGTTCCCAGTTTGCTTTTGAAGGGCAAATCAGTTCTAATATAGCAAGGGATATGACTCCAATATGAGGTGAGGGGATGACATTTTGTGCAGAGAACATACTATGCTGTGTGATTTGCCATCTCGTTATACACTTAATTAATTAATTGCCCAATTTTTACACTGTAAAATGAATAGATAATGAATAGATGGTTGCTTTTCAAACCAGAATTTCCTCTGAGATCCAACATTTCAAAAAAGCATTTAATAGCTGTGGAAGAAATGTGTTGTTGGGTTTTTTGTTTGTTTATTTTACTTTATCCCACAGAGAACAAACATTCTAGGGAGTGTTTTATGGAGCTGACCAAGCTCTGTAGTAAGATAGCACCATGCCTTAATCACTGTGATTCAGCAGGACTATACATCTAAGAGTTTGGGGTTTTTTTCTTTAAATTAGAAAATTACAAATGTACACTGTGTGGCATATCAGACCATTACAAGAAAATCTCAGCTGAAGTAAGGGTTGTAGTATTAGACTGTTAGTGTAGCAAAGCTCCGAGCTTATTGGTTTCTTCTGAGATATCGACTTGCTTGCAGATTAAGTTTTCATAAAACACCATGACAGCCTAATTCTTTCACACCATCAAAAATTAGACTCTGAAAGTGCTTTAAAGTTGAAAAATTTTCTTTTTATGCATCGGAAAAGCCATGTCATTGTCACCACAGGCATCTCAAAGAGTACTTCATGTGGAAGTGACTCACAGCACAGCATAAGGCAATTATATACATTTATGTAGAAACATCATGCAGTACGGGCTTATGGCAACACACGGAGCCAGATTCTTGGAACTATTTGTAGAGCAAGTATGATAAAGTACTCAATGTGAGTACAGCAGTAGAATCTGTTCCAGTATGTTACCATTATTTCAAGCTGCATATATCATAAAATATTGTTTGTGAGATGTATCATGGCAGCACACCGGTTAAAATTTTGTCACACTTTTACATCAGATACAGTGTTCCTTGTGGAAGTAGTCCC
Organism: Balearica regulorum gibbericeps; assembly: GCF_011004875.1. Lineage (NCBI taxonomy): Eukaryota > Metazoa > Chordata > Aves > Gruiformes > Gruidae > Balearica > Balearica regulorum. Next base: position 30,434,814 of record NC_046184.1, read on the forward strand.
AAACTCATCTCAGTTTGATCTTCTAGGCCCACCCTATCTTTCTGCACAAAGCAGCAGCATAAAATCAGGCAGCATCAGTCACCTGGGCCGCCATGACTGTACCGTTTCTTTCATCTCAAGTAGTTTTGGTACCTTGGTACCATTTCAATTTGCAGTGAAGAATCTTGTTAGATGGTAACCTGCAAGATGGATGTGACATTTTAAACTGAGCACAAAGACATGTCTTCATGGTGTCAGCGTTACACATGTTGCACTAACAAACATTGAATTTAATACAATGGTGAAAGTGAAACTTCTGCTTTAGGATGTCAGTGATTTAGTCCTTTAGATTTCCTCAAGAAACACAATTTGCATATAAAGAGTTAGCAGAAAGCAATCCAATTAAAGCGAACCTTTATTGATTACAGATCTTGGAAGTTCAGTCCCTCAGAACCCAAATGAATTGCAATTTAATTGTGAGCTCCATGTATTTTAATAATTGCGCTCCTTAAATAAGACACAAAAAAATACTTCAGGATTCCACCTAGAGTGAATTGGATATACTGCTTGGCTTGACTAGAATTGGATCCTAAATGGTTTTTATCAAGGTTGTTATGTGTGTGGGGTTAGCTTTCGTGCATAATTTGTACGTACGCTGACCAGTTAGTCTGCGGCTAACACTGGCAGAAATGTTACAACATACATTTTTGTGTTGAATTCAACAACTGCAGCTGAATGTTCATTGTTATTTTAAAAACCAGCTGCCTGTACAGCTACCTACGTTGAATTACAAGCTCAAATTTAGAAGTCAGTTAACAATTAGCTAAAGCTGGTACCCTTTTAAAGCTAATCTGTCAACTATAATAGTACAGCGTTCTATAATTGTGATTTTTAATATACTACTATAAAGTAAATGTGGGAACACGGAAGGTGACTAGAAAGGACTGCTTAAAATACTTAAGCAAGAAGGGAAATATTCACAAGGTTCATACTCAAATTTTGTTGCTCACGCTAGCAATCAGGTAAGCTTACACCCTTATTTATTTATTCTGCTTATTTTGGCTAATTAGTCAAATCTGAGTGGTCTCAGATTTTCTAACTGGAATAGAAGTCCTCAAAAATTATGCCTATTTAGATGAACCTACGTTATACTAAATGGCATGATAAAATCATATTGAGGCTAGATATAATGAAATTGAAAATATTAAAAAATAATGATAATAGACCAAAGTCTTTTTGTTTTCTGAAGACAACCTGATAGTGTTGGAAATAAATTTTCAGATATATACAAGGTAGCAGCTGTAACCTTGATGGTTATGCCCAGAGCATGAAGATTAAGAGACTTTGTAACCTTAGGATATTGCTTTGAGAATGCTGTGTTTACTGTAAAAAACAATGGTTTTGCAGGGACGTAATTAATATGGGATCATTATTTCAGTGTAAAATCTTATTATGGGCAAGACAATTATTATTTTATCACTGTATTGCCAACGAAAGCCATCACCTCACACACCACCAACTATACAAGATATAATCACAAGTGAAGTAGACCATCCGATGTGAAATCCAGAATAGCCATTCCTGTCAAAACATACTCCTTTTTTATCTTATTTACTGTTTTTAATGAAAGACAGGGGAAAATCTTCCCAAAATTTGACTTGACAAACTAATGAAAGACACCATTTTAAAATACCATTATCATACTTGTCTGTTCTCCCAGTCTCATTCCCCATTCCTGGTCGATAGAGGCCAGAAGTGTATTTCCCACTTTTTAACAAGCTTGTAAGATTTCAGAATTGTTCTTTTTAAACACTGGGATGCAATCCAGACCTTTCACTCTGCAGCCAGACCAGATTGATACCATTCAGTGTTTCCTCCCAGCTCAAAAGTGAACAAGCAGACAGGGAAGGGAGAGAGGGAGAACCTATTCCTTCCCATAGTGTCTGGGTCGTTTGATCACTCACTGGAGATACCCACTCCTGTTCTCTGCTCTTTTGCTCCGGAATCCCATGCTGTTTGAAGGACAGCCTGGTGAATGTGCATCAATAGAGGCAGGGAGGAACCTGCACCGCAGTCCAGTAAGTCCCTCAGCTGCTGCCTGGAGCATCCCTTTTGTGAAGCGTGGAGTGTGAATCCAGGATTCGGCACTGTGGGAGAGAGTGGTCTTGCCCTATGGTTAAGTTCAACTTCTAGATGTTTTAATGAAAAATTCCTCTGTAGGTCCAAGGAAACTTCCGATTAAAACGTTTTCAAAGTTTGTTCAATCCTATAAATGAGTTTTCTTTTTGACAAAATTCCCAGCTAACTCCATTAATTTCTTCCCTACAGGAAAACAATAGCATACTTCCCAGAATTGTTACAAAATATTTTTGTTTGTTTTTGTTTCAAGACTGAGTTGATTAAGAGGTTGTAATTTTAGCAATCTTAAATAATCTGTTTAAAAACAGATACAAGGGAAACAAATCACAAATCAAACTTTTACGGGTTTAGCCCTTCTGGAACTATTTCAAATAGGTTTTGCTAAGCATGTAAACTGCATCTGGGGGAAAATAATTCTTTAAATGGGAAGGAATTTCATAGCTAAATGAATATATTTTCACAAAATATGGAGTCCTAGAAATAAAGTTCCCTAATTGTAGATTAATTTCCCTTGCATTTCTTAATTACTTTTAAGTGCCTGTAATATGACAGTTTAAGCTTAAATCCAGAAGACATTATAATCTATAATATTTCTATTATTGGCTTATCTGAACAGGGGGAATTTGTCTCCTGTTTGTTGTCACTCTTGCGGCAAATGACTGATAGACATTATCAACAGCTTCTTGATAGCTTCAACACAAAGGAAGATCTGAGGGTAAGTAACAGAATTGTCTTTCCACTTGTTCAGTTCTTTATTTCTCTTTTTGATTTGTCTCCCTTTAAGATATTCCTACGCTTTGATGAAACACTCCAGTATTTAAAGGCAGTCTGTTTTTCAGAGTACCTAACTTTTGCACAGGCTTGCATGTGTACTTAGGTCCACTCTTATGGTGCGGCTAGGATTTTGTTGCTTCTACAATAACAGATAGAATAGAGATGGGGGGAACTATGTAATATTTTTAAAGCTATAACCTTAGTCTTAAAATATTTTAAATATGATAGCAGTCTAAAATTACACAGTTCTGCTTGATTCTTCCTGCCAGGCAGTTGTTTTGGGTTTTTTTTTTGTTTTATTATATGTATTATTCATTCATTCATTAAATTATATACAGCAGTGGTAAACCCACAGCTTGAGAAATGCATATTCAACTAACTCTCCATTTTTCTTAACTGTGCAGCAAGTCCATTGGCAGGAGGGACCTGTCAGACTCGTAATGTCTATCTGCCCGGTTTGATCATGGAAGAGAGTAGCTGCAGAACGCTTTCAGGGCAGTTCCTACCAGTTTCATTGATGGAATTACCAGGTTCATGGAGACGGAACATTTTTAATTCCTTTTTGGAGGAAGGGGATAGATTTCTTTAAAAAACATTTTAAAAGTCAAGATTTCCTGTATAAAGATATACATTAAGACTTCCAGTCTGGCAGAAACTTACATAGTACCAAATTTGATCCACAGGAAATCTTGAGTGATCACTTTTGCCCATTCTTCAGCCAGTGATCCTAGATAGAAGAGTAATAATGCCCTAATGTGTTAGCGTATTTTTAGATGTTACTCTCAAATTACCATTTGATAAATTTAGGTGCTAACCTGAAAAGCAGAGCCTAGTTATGGTGCAATTTCAGATTTGCTTATGTTTCTGATAGCTGTTTAGAGCTGTTCTGAAGAAAGCATACTATCCTTGAGTGCCTTTTCTTCGTAGTGAGATGGTCATATTGAGCTTGAAAGATAGAAAATGCTGCTGAGAAGTTATCTTTATCCTGAATCAAGGGTACTACCTAGGAGTTATATAGGGTGGGTGGTTTTTATACTAGTATTACAGCACCTGTTTTCACCTAGCATAGTTTCTATCCTTAGGCAATTTTTAGTATATGTTGGGGAACCTAGGCATTTTTTATGGAAAATATTTTGCCTTTTGTTTGAATTCTGAGTAGGTCTATATTCCTAGGTTTAGATTTTTGTATTTCCTAGAGGTTTCAAGCTTTATTTCTGTTTGATGTATCTATAAAATACAGTGTTGAGTTTATTCAGACTTTCTTGCTTCTAGAACGTGAAAAATCTCTAGAATTAATGCTTGAATGGTGTTTGATTTGACACATTTGTATTCCCCCCACGCACATACCCTACTATTATACAGAGACATATGGAAAGCAGCTGTAGCCAGTGCCATCAGCTATCAAAATAGAGGTCTTAACTCAAGTCCAGAGTTTGTTATTTCCATTCAGATCTCATCAAATCAGCATCAGCTCCACGAGTGATTCAGTGGCAGTAGGTTGATCATAATTAATGCAGCATTCCTTCTCTTCTGAATCTTAAATTATATATTGTTTTTTTCCCTCACTTGGAAATATCAAACATCACTGAAATATGTATAACTGAGAGCAAGGAGGAAAGATGAGAGCTAGTGTGTGAGGCTGACACTGCTGTTAATCATGAGGTGATTGTGTATGACTTAGGCTATCTAAACCATCTTGCCGCTTACCTCTCTATTTTTCTGCTTTGTTTGCCAAGGAACTTCCTTGGTATTTTATACTGCTTTAAGATATGCTTCATAGGAAATGACATCAGTATGAGTAAATGAAGATTCAGAAGGTGTAAATATCTGTGATAAGACTTTTTTCTCTGAGATGCTTTTAGAGGCTGAACTAGTAGCCGTAGTTAATCTTGTGGCTAGTATGTACTGTGGGATTTAGGCTTCAGTGGTAACCTCCATCAGCTTGCTGTATTTTTGAATTCTCTTTTTGCCCCCCGGTCAGTGATGTCAAAATGGACTGGGTCTTCCCTAAACCACATTACAAGTTACAAATCTGATATAGGGTTTGCAAGGGACTTATCCGAGTGTAACCCAGGCCTTTGAATTGCTATCTGCTGTGCTTTTTGGCTTTGACTACCTCTGTTCATAATTAAGCATCTATATTGAACAATTAGGCTAGGCACACTGATATCACAAGGTATTTCTTCTTTCTTCCGGACTAATTCTCAAGGCGTCTATGTCAAGTGCTTGCATGAATGCATGTTTGCACAGCTTTTGTGATACTATCAAAGAAAATACCCCCACCAAACCAATTCTCGAAACAAAAATTCAGTTGTGCAACTACTTGTAAAAAGGGAATGAAGGTTGTAATTCATTCTATGGAAATATATTTGCAGGTTGTTTTTTTTTTTAAACGGTCTATACCAAAATTATTAAAGACTATTTCCAGCTTGTTAATCACAGTATACAAAAATGGAGACTTAGAAGGAATGACATGAACACATTTTTACAACATGCATCTGAGTGATGCTTTAAACAAGTGGTTGTTTATGAAAATATTTCCTCTAATTTGTAAATTTATTTAGTTTAAATAATTGACTTGGTGACTATTTTTATTTTAGTCATTTCTTTAGGAGAGTCAGTTTTTTTCCACACAAAGCGAAAGATAGAAAAAGTATTTTATATTTGAAAACATGCAAATGAAGAAAGAAAGAAATGACAGGGGATTCATGGCTGAGTGGTAGCACCAGAGACTATACTTCACTCACTTTTTGAAACATTGAATTTAATGAGGCAGTAATTTTAAATGCTTCCTTTTATCTTTCAATATTATTTTAAAGATATGCTCCTTTTGCTTACCACAAAATACCATCTTCTTCTAGTAAATATATTTTATAGCAATTTATAGAACAGAGACAGCCTTGTAGGTGGATATTTGCTGCTGCAAAAAAGCTGAGATATAATTTATGACAAAAGGCAACAGTGGAAGTTATAAATAGGAGGAGAGAAGTGGAAAAGTGAATGAGAAACACAGTGTATGTTAGCACAATATGGCTTTGACCACAGCAAGGTGGTTTTGGTTGGTACGTGTGGGGTTTTTAGTTAATAGATTAAAAGAAGACAAAACAAACAGATAAGCACCTGCCAGAAGGTGTAGATTTTATCCATTGGCAGTGTACCCTACATAATGTGACAGAATAGATATACAGGAGAGATCTGATGAAGGAAAAGATAATATTTCATAGGGAAGGGTGTAAACATTGCTAGTTTTCTGATCCCTCTCTTCCAGCTAAAGGAGCAGAGTAAGGTGAGAACTGAACCCTACCACCAAGTGCAATTTATTCCACTGTTCTCTAATGACCCCTTGTCTGCATGAGGTCCTTAGGCATGGGAAATGTCTCTGGTGCAGAAGGTCAGTTCTAGCCACCATCCTTACCCTGCTCTGCAGGGACATCCTCTCACATATCGGACTTCTGAAGGGATGAGTGCTAGGGCTGAGGGGTATCTCTAAAACAAATATTTGAGTGGCTTCTGATGTAGATTGAGGAAGCAATGAAGGAAAGAAGATCTGGGAAAGGAGTTAACCACAGGATGAATGGGTTGTCCAGGCAGAGACAGCTCACTGTCAAACCGTTCTCTTTCTTACGGGCACCTTGGCACTCTGCAAAAAATCTCTAGGGTGCTCTACAAACACTTGATAGCAAGTAGCTTGATAACTCTGCAGCATGAACCAAAGCAATGGATGATCAAGCAATTAGTTTTAAAGTGGACTGTTGACCCAAACTAAAATGCTAACATATATACACCCCGAGACATCCAGTGAAGCATCTGACCTGCTTTACAGGGGATTTTACATGCATACAGGGAAATGTGAAAGAAATTCCGAGGCAGTTTTCGATTAAATGAGTAGATGGTTTTCAGTCTTTCAGAAGGCCATGCTTCTGTGAGAATTTCATCAAGCAACTATTGCTACTAGAGGAAACTGAACTATGATATCGTGATATTATTTAAGTGGTATAAGATAGTACTAGAGCTCACGTACACTAGGTAGGAATATTAAGAGATGGTATTTAGAGTATGTAAAAGGACAAAATTACTCCCTTGCTGTCTCTTAAGATAGAAGGAATATGAGACATTAATTATATCTGTACTCGACCAACCAAATGTTAGTTCGCTTATACTGCAGGCAAAAATGTTTTTTAAATGTTAAAATCTGTTACTAATCAGTATGATGTGTTCAGCAGAGCAGATACAACTATGAAAGACAATAGTTTAGTGCAAAGGAAACAGTTCAAAATATAGTTACAAAATTGATCTTCCATGAATGGAGCTTCGCAGTAATATCTTGTGATGTTTGGATCATGACACAAAAATGAGCAATTGCATCATGCAAAACGCCAGCCATTGTAATGCTGATTAAAACATTTTATGGAATTGTTACATGGAGGTGAGTCCCTTGGGAGTGAACACTGGCACTGAATACTGATAAGCAGTGCTGACACATGAGGGATACCAGCACATTAATGGCAGAGTATAGGACTAGTCAACTGGCATTTACCCTTTGGTTATTTTCATGCTTATAATGGTTTCCTAGGGAAATGTATTACCAAATATAAAAAACCTGAATTATGAAAAATAAGAATTACCTACAGATTAATTCTCTTAATAGAAGCTTAATAGTTGTATCTTGAAAATCTTACAATTGACTAGTTTTTCTAAAGTTTTTTATAAGTTATCTGTTTCTTTCAGTTTTATTTCTGCTTTGAATTATAGAATATAATCATAGATAGGATCATTGAATTGTTTTTGTTGGAAAAGACCTTTAAGATCATCCAGTCCAACCATTAACCTAGCACTGCCAAGTCCACCACTAAACCATGTCCCTAAGCACCACATCTATGCATGTTTTAAATACCTTCAGGGATGGTGACTCAACCACTTCCCTGGGCAGCCTGTTCCAATGATTGATAACCCTTTCTGTAAATAAATTTTTCCTAATATCCAAGCTAAACCTCCCCTGGCACAACTTGAGGCCATTTCCTCTCATCTTGTTACTTGGGAAAAAGAGACCAACGCTCACCTCACTACAAACTCCTTTCAGGTACTTGTAGAGAGGGATAAGGTCTCCCCTCAGCCTCCTCTTCTCCAGGCTAAACAGCCCCAGTTGCCTCAGCCACTCCTCGTCAGACTTGTTTTCTAGGCCCTTCACCAGCCTCGTTGCTCTTCTTTGGATGCGCTCCAGCACCTCATTGTTCTTCTTGTGCTGAGGGGCCCAAAACTGAACACAGTACTTGAGGTGCAGCCTCACCAGAGCCGAGTACAGGGGGACGATCACTTCCCTGGTCCTGCTGGCTGCACTATTCGTGATACAAGCCAGGATGCTGTTGGCCTTCTTGGCCACCTGGGCACACTGCTGGCTCATCTTCAGCCAGCTGTCGACCAACAACCCCAGGTCTTTTTCCGCCAGGCAGGTTTCCAGCCACTCTCCCCCAAGCCTGTAGCATTGCATGGGGTTGTTGTGACCCAAGTGCAGGACCCGATTATACTGCATTTTCTGTATACATTTTTAACATGTACTGTAACAGAGATCTTCAGTCTTACTCAGGCTTTTCAAATCCACATTTTTTATCTAATATTACTTATCACTAAATTGGTGGCA